>NC_053037.3:568444849-569081506 GCF_002575655.3 Aegilops tauschii subsp. strangulata | reverse complement strand
TTAACAGTTCAAAGACGTGCGGAAGAAGCTCCTACCAACGGAGCGCATACGAGCACTTCAACAGGAAATAGCGGGATTTTTGCTCGACCAGGTCATAGATTCCAAAGGAGAATACTATTACCCGCTACCGCCCCCATGAACCACTCCCAATTGTTATCGTGCTCCGAAGGCACCAAGGCAACATGTAGGAGAAATTATATATATACCTAATTGTGTATATATATACATGTGTATGTGTGAATAATGGTGGTTGTGAGACATTCGATGATATATATATATATATATATATATATATGATCGGTCCTACGAGAAATTTTATATATTTATATATATGCATAACGTGTACAATATGTAATCGTAAAATACCAGCAAACGAAAAAGAATAAAATGGAAAACACAAAATTAAAGAAAAAGAAATCATGAATCCAAACCCCCCCCCCAAGATTTTAGTACCGGTTGGTGTTACCAACCTGTACTAAAGTGCTCCCCGCCCCCGGCGCTGGCTCGTGCCACGTGGTGGCCCTTTAGTGGCGGTTCGTGCAGAACCGGTACTAAGGGGGAGGGACCTTTAGTACCCACTCTTTAGTGCCGGTTACAGAACCGACACTAAAGGCCCTTACGAACCGGTGCTATAGCCCGGTTTTGCACTAGTGATAAATTGTAGCATATAGAACACAATGCAACAGGTATTGGTAGAAAGATACAGTACACACATGGACTACACAAAAAACAAAATTGAAGTGTGAGAGCCATATGCCGCAGGCTAGTGATGTTTTTTCAAAGATTATTGATATATCAACTTTTGGCATTGACTTGTAATGGTTGATACAATTATTTTACCCCTAAAATTTTCAATTTTAGTTGATGTGGTTGTGAAATATCCCTATTTGAAATACACAATTGTCTTCCTTGCCAACCCCTATTGGAAAAAAACAAAGAAAGAAGATTGGTATTCCTTCAATTGATATTTATCAATAGATTTAAGTTCATATATGATGGTTATGCGTGTAAATAATGAAAATTCCCCTACATGTATTACAATTCAGTGATTTCACGTATTAAATATGACCTAGATGTTGTGATATCTGGAAGCCAACAGGGAGATATTTTGGTATGTTCATGTCTGCTTTATTTTATTTTGGTTGGTCTTCCTTTCTACCATGGGTCTAGAATTTCTTTTTAATTCAATCCGGCATATGCTCACTTTCAAAATGAAGCTTCATACTATTTATACTTTACGTGTCTTCTTCCATTTTTTGAGCCGACGTGCATGTGTTTTTTCGTCAGAATATTTTTTCTTTCTTTTGTGGGGTATGAAGCGTATTTAGTTGTAGGGTATGCTTTTTATACTATAAAAAAAGTTGTATGGTACACCCCTCCTTTTTTTATTTGAAAAATGTGCCACATGTTTTTTTTGAATTGGATGTGTTTCTTTTGTACTTTTGGGTTAAATCTCTGGTGGACGTGGTATTGTTTTTTCACATGGACGTGCAGGTTCAATATTTTATGTACGTGGGGATTTCTCTATTTCTAATAGATCTTGACCATTAAATTTACAATCTAATGGCTAAATTAATCTTGGTGATGTGGATTAACGTGAAGACTAGAAAGGTGCCTCCAATTAGTAAATATAAGATATAAGATATATAGTCCTCAGAAACCTGCAACCTAGTCACATCAAATACCAACAAGTTCACAAACTAGCATACATAGTCAATACAACGCGGAAAGTTTCGAGTGATACATTTTCCATACAACATAGATAGTTTAACACTTAACATGGTGACACAGTGCACACAAAAGCAACAGACGATTTGCCGACACGATGTCTCGGGGCTCAACTTTAAATGCATGGACACGAGCTCCATGCTTCCAGACAAGAAGGGTCATGCTCCACATATAATTTAGTGCCTTCTCCCGTGGGGTTTCATCTGCAACACATATAATTTAGAGTGAATTTCGGTGTTTGCCCCCTATTTTGATATTTTATTCTGATCCACAGAATTACGCATACCTAAGCTCGTGTGATAATACTGAAGTAAGACATACACGATTTCAGATTATATCTGTAAAACATTATCCTATAATTTATTCATCGGTAACATGCCACGTTGTTAAGTACAACCATGTGATCAGAATAGTTCTTCGAACCAGAAACGAGTAGCCTAAATTGTTGGAAATAGGCCCTAGAGGCAATAATAAAGTGGTTATTATTATATTTCCTTAATCATGATATATGTTTCATGCAAGAATCGTATTAATTGGAAACTTCAATACATGTGTGAATACATAAGAAAATACCAAGTCCCTAGTGTGCCTCTACTAGACAAGCTCGTTGATCAAAAGATGGTTAAGGCTTCCTGACCATAGACATGAGTTGTCTTTTGATAACTGGATCACATCATTAGGAGAATGATGTGATGAACAAGACCCATCCCTTAGCTTAGAATATGATCGTTCGGTTTATTGCTACTCCTTTCTTAATGTCAAATACATATTCCTTCGACCATGAGATCATGCAACTCATAGATAACGGAGGAATACCTTGTGTGCTATCAAATGTCACAACGGAACTGGGTGATCATAAAGATGCTCTACAGGTATCTCCGAAGGTGTCTATTTAGTTGGCGTGAATCAAGATTGGGATTTGTCACTCCGTATGACGGAGAGGTATCTCTGGGCCCTCTCGGTAATACAGCATCAAAAGAAGCTTGCAAGAAAAGTGATTAAGAAGTTATTTATGAGATGATGTATTACGGAACGACTAAAGAGACTTGCCGGTAACGAGACTGAACTAGGTATGGAGATACCGACGAATGAATCTCAGGAAAATAACATACCGATAGACAAAGGGAACTACGTATTTTGTCATAAAGGTTCAACCAAAAAAGATCGTCGTAGAATATGTAGGAAGCAATATGGACAACCAGGTCCCGATGTTGGTTATTGACCGGAGAAGCATCTCACTTATGTCTCCATCATTCTCGAACCCATAGGGTGCGCACGCTTAACGTTCTTTGACGATATAGTATTATATGAGTTATGTATGTTGGTGACCGGATGTTGCTCGGAGTCCCGGATGAGATCGCAGACATGTCGAGGAGCCCCGGAATGGTCCGGAGGTAAAGATTGATATATGGGATTATAGTGTTTGGTCTTCGGAAGGGGTTTCGGATGTTCTCAGAAATGTTTCGGTGCGAGAACACTTTATTTAGGCCAAGGGGTAAAGCCCACGGGGCTTTAGGAAGGTGACAAAGGAAGTTTTGCGGAGGCCAGAGCCAAACGCCAGGGACCCTGGCATCTGGGGCCAGACGCCGAGGACCCTGGCGTCTGGGGCCAGACGCCGAGGACCCTGGCGTCTGGGGCCAGACGCCGTGGACCCTGACGTCTGGTCCTGGAGTCCGAGAAGGACTCTTGCCTTGTGGGCTAAACCAACTTTGAGGAGGCTCTTTCTCCAAGAAACGACCCGAGGGTTCAACATATGAATAGAGGGGCAGGTCTAGCACCCGGGACACATCAAGATTCCCCAAGCCTTGTGCCGGCAACCCCGCCCCTCTAGTTTATCCTCCGTCATAGTTCCCATTGTGCTTGGGGAAGCCCTATGGAGATTGTTCTTCACCACCATCGTCACCACGCCGTCATGCTGCCGGAACTCATCTACTACTTCGCCTCTCTTGCTGGATCGAGAAGGCGTGGACGTCATCGAGCTGAACGTGTGCTGAACGCGGACGTGCCGTATGTTCGGTACTTGATCGGGACGGATCGTGAAGGTGTACGACTGCATCAACCGCGTTGATAAACATTTCCGCTTAGCGATCTGCAAGGGTATGTAGATGCTCTCCCCTCTCGTAGCTATGCGTTTCCATGGATAGATCTTGCTTGTGCGTAGAAAATTTTTGTTTTGCATGCAAATTTTCCCAACAGTGGTATCAGAGCCAGGTCTATGCGTACATGATATGCACAAGTAGAACACAAAGGAGTTGTGGGTGGTGATGTTCATACTGCTTACCACCAACGTCTTATTTTGATTCGGCGGCATTGTGGGATGAAGCGGCCTGGACCAACCTTACATGTCCACGTACATGAGACCGGTTCCACCAACTGACATGCAACTTGTTTTGCATAAAGGTAGCTGGCGGGTGTCTGTTTGTCCTACTTTAGTTGAATCGAATTTGACTACGGGCAGTCCTTGTAGAAGGTTAAAACAACAAACTTGATCATCACCGTTGTGGTTTTGCGTAGTTAAGAACGGTTCTTGCTAGTTGCCCGTGGTAGCCATGTAAACTTTGCAACAACAAAGTAGAGAACATCTAACTTGTTTTTGCAGGGCATCTTGTGATGTGATATGGTCAAGATATGATGGGATATATGTTGATGTATGAGATGATCATGTTTTTTAATAAGTTCACGACTTTCATGTCGATGAGTACGACAACCGGCAGGAGCCTTAGGGTTGTCTTTAATTATTGTATGAATTGTGTGTCAATCATTTAAGCGCCATGTAATTGCTTTTATTTTGTTGCTATGTGTTAGCAATAGTTAGCGAGCCGACCCCGACGCTATGATGGAGATCAAGGTGTCCTGCCGATGACGCTGGAGATCATGTCGATGCTTTGGAAATGGAGATCAAAAGCACAAGATGATGATGGCCATATCATGTCACATATTTTTGATTGCATGTGATGTTTATCCTTTATGCATCTTATTTTTCTTAGAACGAAGGTAGCATTATAAGATGATCCCTTCACTTAATTTCAACATAAAAGTGTTCTCCCTAAGTATGCACCATTGCAAAAGTTCATCATTTTGAAGGACCTCGTGATGATTGGGTGTGATAGACTCTACGTTCACATACAATGGGTGTAAGCCAGTTTTGCACATGCAGAATACTTGGGTTAAACTTGACAAGCCTAGCATGTACATTCATGGTCTCGGAACACTTGAGACTAAAAGGTCGAACGTGAGTCATATAGTAGACATGATCAACATACAGATGTTCACTATTGAAGACTACCCCATCTTATGTGATGATCGGACATGGGTTAGTTGATTTGGATCATGTATCACTTATACAACTTGAGGGATATTGATTTAAGTGGGTGTTAATTAGTAATTTGATTATTTGAACTAAAATCTATCATGAACTTAGTCTTAATATTTTTTGCATATCTATGTTCTAGATCAATGGCCTGTGCTATCGTTCCCTTGAATTTTAATGCGTTCCTAGAGAAAGCTAAGTTGAAAGATGATGGTAGCAACTACACAGTCTGGGACTGTAACTTGAGGACTATCCTCATTGCTACACAGAAGAATTATGTCCTTGATGCACCGCTAGGTGACAGACCTGCTGCAGGAGCTGAAGCAGATGTCATGAACGTCTGACAGGCTCGATCTGATGACTACTCGATAGTTCAGTGTGCCATGCTCTATGGCTCAGAACCGGGACTTCATAAGCGTTTTGAACGCCACGGAGCATATGAGATGTTCCAAGAGATGAATTTAATATTTCAAGCAAATGCCTGGGTTGAGAGATATGAAGTCTCCAACAAGTTCTCTAGTTGTAAGATGGAGTAAAACATTTATGTAAGTGAACACATACTCAAAACTTCTGGTGTCATAACCACTTGACTCAGCTGGGAATTGATATTCCAGTTGAGAGTGTTATTGACAGAGTTCTTCAGTCATTGCCACCAAGCTACAAAGGGTTCGTGATGAACTATAATATGCAAAGGATGACGAAAATAATTCTCGGGCTCTTCGCGATGATGAAATCGGCGGAGGTAGAAATCAAGAAGGAGCATCAAGTGTTGATGGTTAAGAAGAACACTAGTTTGAAGAAAAAGGGCAAGGAAAAGAAACGGAACTTCAAGAAGAACGACAAGAAAGTTGACGCTCCCGTGAAGAAGCCCAAAGTTGGACCCAAGCCTGAAACTGAGTGCTTCTACTGCAAGGGAAATGGTCACTGAAAGCGGGACTGCCCCAAATACTTTGCAGATAAGAAGGATCGCAAAGTGAACAAAGGTATATTTGATATACATGTTATTGATGTGTACCTTACTAATGCTCGTAGTAGCGCCTAGGTATTTCATACTGGTTCGGTTGCTCATATTTGTAACTTGAAACAGGAGCTACAAAATAAACGAAGATTGGCTAAGGACGAGGTGACGATGCACATCGGGAATGGTTCCAAGGTCAATGTGATCGCCGTCGGCACACTACCTCTACATCTACCTTCGAGATTAGTTTTAGACCTCAATAATTGTTATTTGGTGCCAGCGTTGAGCATGAACATTATATCTGGATCTTTTTTAATGCAAGACGGTTATTCATTCAAATCAGAGTATAATGGTTGTTCTATTTATGTGAGTAATACCTTTTATGGTCATGCACCTTTGATGAAATTTCTATTCTTGTTGAATCTCGATCGTAGTGATACACATATTCATAATATCGATGGCAAAAGATGTAAAGTTGATAATGATAGTGCAACATACTTGTGGCACTACCGTTTAGGTCATATTGGTGTAAAGCGCATGAAGAAACTCCATGCAGATGGACTTTTGGAATCACTTGATTATCAATCATTTGATACTTGCGAACCAAGACTCATGGGTAAGATGATTAAAACTCCATTCTCCGGAATAATGGAGCGAGCTAATGACTTACTGGAAATAATACACACTGATGTATGCGGTCCGATGAGTGTTGTGGCATGCGGAGGGTATCGTTATTTTCTAACCTTCACAGATGATTTGAGTAGGTATGGGTATATCTACTTCACGAAACACAAGTCTGAAACATTTGAAAAGTTCAAAGAATTTCAGAGTGAAGTGGAGAATCATCATGAAAAGAAAATAAAGTTTCTATGATCTGATCTCGGAGGCGAATATTTGAGCTATGAGTTTGGCCTTCATTTAATACATTGTGGAATTGTTTCACAACTCATGCTACCTGGAACAACACAGCAAAATGGTGTGTCTGAACAACTCGTACTTTATTAGATATGGTGCATTCTATGATGTCTCTTGCCGATTTGCCTTTATCGTTTTGGGGTTATGCATTAGAGATAGCCGCATTCACGTTAAATAGGGCACTGTCTAAATCTGTTGAGATGACACAGTATGAACTATGGTTTGGCAAGAAACCTAAGCTATCGTTTCTTAAAATTTGGGGATGCGACGCTTATGTCAAAAGGCTACAGCCTGATAAGCTTAAACCCTAATCAGAGAAGTGCATCTTCATAGGATACGCTAAAGAAACTATTGGGTACACCTTCTACCACAAATCCGAAGGCAAGATCTTTGTGGCTAAGAATGGGTCATTTCTAGAGAAGGAGTTTCTCTCGATAGAAGTGAGTGTGAGAAAAGTAGAAATCGATGAGGTAGTTGTACCTTCTCTCGAATTGGAAAGTAGTACATCAAAGAAAACAATTCATGTGATGCCTACACCAACTAGAGAGGAAGCTAATGATGATGATCATGAAACTTCAGATCAAGTTAGTACTGAGCCTCATAGGTCGACCAGAACACGTACCACACCAGAGTGGTATGGTAATCCTGTCCTGGAAGTCATGTTGTTAGACAACAGCGAACCTACAAACTATGAAGAAGCTATGATGAGCCCAGATTTTGACAAATGGCTTGACGCCATGAAATTTGAGATAGGATCCATGTATGAGAACCAAGTATGGACTTTTGTGGACTTGCCCGATGATCGGCAAGCCATTGAGAATAGATGGATCTTCAAGAAGAAGACGGGCGCTGATGGTAATATTACTGTCTACAAAGCTCGACTTATCGCCAAAGGTTTTCGACAAGTTCAGAGGGTTGACTATGATGAGACTCTCGCCTGTAGCGATGCTTAAGTCTGTCCGAATCGTGTTAGAAATTGCCGCATTTTATGATTATGAAATCTGGCAAATGGAAGTCAAAACTGCATTCCTTAATGGGTTTCTTAAAGAAGAGTTGTATATGATGCAACCAGAAGTTTTTTTTCGATCCTAAAGGTGCTAACAAAGTGTGCAAACTCCAGCGATCTATTTATGGACTGGTGCAAGCATCTTGGGGTTGGAATATACGCTTTGATGATGTGATCAAACCAGATGGTTTTATACAGGCTTACGGAGAAGCTTGTATTTATAAGAAAGTGAGTGGGAGCTCTGTAGCATTTCTGGTGTTATATGTGGATGACATATTACTGATTGGAAATGATATAGAATTTCTGGATAGCATAAAAGAATACTTGAATAAGAATTTTTCAATGAAAGACCTTGATGAAGCTGCATATATATTGGGCATCAAGATCTATAGGGATAGATTAGGACTTTCACAAAGCAAGGGTTCTTGCCTGTATTGCAAGGTTGAGTAAGACTCAAAGCCGGACCATGGCACAAGATAGAGAGAGAATGAAAGTCATTCCCTATGCCTCAGCCATATGTTCTATTATATATGCCATGTTGTGTACCAACCTGATGTGTGCCTTGCCATGAGTTTGGCAAGTGGGTACAATAGTGATCCAGGAGTGGATCACTGGACAGCGGTCAAAATTATCCTTGGGTACCTAAGAGTACTAAGGAAATGTTTCTCGGTTATGGAGGTGATGAAGAGTTCGTCGTAAAGGGTTACGTCGATGCAAGCTTTGACACTGATCCATATCACTCTGAGTTTCAATATCGAAACGTATTGAATGTGGGAGCAATTAGCTAGAGTAGCTCCATGCACAGCATTGTAGACATAGAAATTTGCAAAAATACATACAAATCTGAATATTGCAGACCCATTGACTAAACCTCTCTCACGGGCAAAACATGATCAACACCAAGACTTCATGGGTGTTAGATTCATTACTATGTAATCTAGATTATTGACTCTAGTGCAAGTATGCGACTATTGGAAATATGCCCTAGAGGCAATAATAAAGTGGTTATTATTATATTTCCTTAATCATGATAAAGGTTTATTATTCATGATAGAATTGTATTGATTGGAAACTTAAATACATGTGTGAATACACAAGAAAATACCAAGTCCCTAGTATACCTCTACTAGACTAGCTCGTTGATCAAAAGATTGGTAAAGTTTCCTGACCATAGACATGAGTTGTCATTTGATAGCGGACAAGACTCATCCGTTAGCTTAGCATATGATTGTTCCTCTTATTGCTACTGCCTTCTTAATGTCCTATACATATTTCTTTGACCATGAGATCATGCAACTCCCGGATACCGGTGGAATACCTTGTGTGCTATCAAACGTCACAATGTAACTGGGTGATCATAAAGATGCTCTACAGGTATCTCCGAAGGTGTCTGCTGGGTTGCCGTGAATAAAGATTGGGATTTGTCACTTCGTATGACGGAGAGTTATCTCTGGGCCCTCTTGGTAATACAGCATCACAAGAAGCTTGCATCCAAAGTGACTAAGAAGTCAATTACGAGATGATGTAATACAAAACGAGTAAAGAGACTTGTCGGTAACAAGATTGAACTAGGTATGGAGATACCGACGATCAAATCTCGGGCAAGTAACATACCGACAGACAAAGGGAACTATGTACATTGTCATAAAGGTTCGACCGATAAAGATCTTCGTAGAATATGTAGGAACCAATATGGACATCCATGTCCCGCTATTGGTTATTGACCGGAGAAGCGTTTCGGTCATGTCAACATCATTCTCGAACCCGTAGAGTCCGCACGCTTAACGTTCGTTGATGATATAGTATTATATGAGTTATGTATGTTGGTGACCGAATGTTGTTCGGAGTCCCAACTGAGACCACAGACATGACGAGAAGCTCCAAAATGGTCCGGAGGTAAAGACTGATATATGGGATAATAGTGTTTGGTCTCCGGAAGGTGTTTTGGATGTTTCCCAAAATGTTCTGGTGCGAGAACACTTTATTTGGGCCAAGGGGTAAAGCCCACGGGGCTTTAGGAAGGTGCAAAAGGACGTTTTGCGGAGGCCAGGGGCCATACACCAGGGACCCTGGGGTCTGGGGCCAGACGCCGAGGACCCTGGCATCTGGTCTTGGAGTCCGAGAAGGACTCTTGCCTTGCGGACTAAAACGATTTTGAGAAGGATCTTTCTCCAAGAAACAACCCCAGGACTCAACACAAATAGAGGGGCAGGGCTAGCACCCGGAACACACATCAAGATTCACCAAGCCGTGTGCCAGCAACCCCGCCCCCTCTAGTTTATCCTCCGTCATAGTTTATGTTGTGCTTGGCGAAGCCCTACGGAGATTGTTCTTCACCACCACCGTCATCATGCCGTCGTGCTACCGGAACTTATCTACTACTTCGCCTCTCTTGCTGGATCGAGAAGGCGAGGACGTCATCGAGCTGAACATGTGCTGAACGCGGAGGTGCCGTACGTTCGATACTTGATCGGGACGGATTGTGAAGGTGTACGACTACATCAACCGCGTTGATAAACACTCCCTCTTAGCGACCTACAAGGGTATGTAGATGCTCTCCCCTCTCGTAGCTATGCATCTCCATGGATATATCTTGCGTGTGCGTTGAAAATTTTTGTTTTCCATGTAAACGTTCCCCAACATAAACCCATCTAATATGCATCCCAGACCGAGGGAAAATCGAGCCACAAAAAGTCTCCACCGGGGGAGAGAAACAGAGAATGCAGCCGCGCATGGTAGGGGAGAATGTTGTCTGCGGCCACACCTATTGCCTACCGCTCGTCGCCTACGTCATCCTACCCCCTCCTAGTGAAGGAGGCAGTGGTTTTCTTGCATGCGATTGCAAGGAATGCAGGCAATGCGTGCCATGAATATTGGAGGGCAGTATGGTGCGTCTCGACTCGAGCGTTATGCGTTGGACACAAGCGACCTGCTCTGGTTCGATTATATCGGCCCAGGCCAGTCAGGAGAAGCTGCCACTAGTAGAAAAAGGGCCTAATTTTCAGCTCATTAGTCCTGGTTTGTAATTGAACCGGCACTAATGTGACCATTAGTGCCGGTTCCAACGGCTCGGCGGGCGGCGCTCATTAGTCCCAGTTCATGGCGAAACTTTAGTACCGTTTTGTGCCACGAACCGGTACTAAAGCGGTGGTGGCAGGCTGGTGTCAGGCTGCGGCCCCACCAACACCTTTAGTACCGGTTCGTTGCACGAACCGGTATTAGAGGTGCACCTTTAGTCCCGGCTCGTATAACCAACCGGGACTAAAGATCATCCTATATAAACCCTTCGTCGAGCCCGAGCTCTCTGTTCTTCCCGTTTCCTCTCCTCTGTTTTCTTCCTCTTCCTCTCAAGCTCACACTCCATTTTTGCCAAAATTTGTGAAGATTTGAAGGCACCCCATCCATCCAAGTGATCACAAAGGTTAGCAACTTTGTCCTTTCATCTCTCATTGCTAGATTAGCTCTTCCAATGCTCTATAAGTATAGTGATTTGTCGGTTTTTTTGGAGGAATTTATATGAGGTAGTATTTGATTTATATGCAATTTGAGGTCAAAATAACTCTTAGTTTGCATATGTAGGTGTGGTTTACTTAGTGCCATCCCGTCTCCATCCTAACCACCGTCGATCGTCCGCAATGTCCCATCGCCGGCACCACCTTGTGGTGAGCCTCTTGTTCTTATTTTTTTGTATAAAAAATAATGTTTGTGTGATTTAGATATATAGTTACTTGTATAATTATCTTACCCGTACGTTGTTTGTTATACATAGTGCCATGGTTTTGATATCCGTCCCCGTCGGACCTCTTCCGGGTTATGATTCGGATGTGGTATATTCTCTTTTAAAACTATTTGTTGCGTTTCATTTTTATGAAAAATTATGCCCATCAAGTTGACATAGATATTTTTATCTAGGAGGTATGTGAACCGGAAATTCCAACCAATCCTATTGTCGAGAGGTTAAATTTAGTTGAAAGAGAAAACAAGTATTTGAAAGAGAAATTGAAAAGAATTGAGGGGGAGAAGATGGAATTGGAGTTTCATGTTGCCGATGTCATCGATAATCACAAGATCAAGATGGAGAAAATGCGCTTGAAGAATAGAAAGATTAAAAAATATGCCATTGATAGTGAGGCTTGGTATCATTATGCTATTGGATCAATTGTTACCTTGGTTGCGATCTTGATCGCATTTGTTGTTGCATTTAAATGCTTTAGCTAGAGAGTTATTTGTATGTTTGTTTTATGACAATAAGTGTTGTTTGAACTTGTATTAATTTGGTCTTTTTGGTGCTGTGTAATGAAGATGAGCCGGCAATGGATGTACGACGACCGATGCTCTCCCCAGTTCGTTGATGTCGTGCGTACTTTTCTACTTGCGGCTGAGGCAAACAAGCAGGCGGATGGTTTTATGTCTTGTCCATGTGCTGGCTGTAAGAATGATCGGAATTACTCTAAGTCAAGAACCATTCACGTTCACCTATTTGAGTCCGGTTTCATGCCCCACTATAATGTTTGGACCAAGCACGGAGAAAGAGGGGTTATGATGGAAGACAATGAAGAAGAAGAGGACGACGACAGCTATCCTGGCCATGGGTTCTCTGAATACGATGGTACAACAATGGGGCAAAAAGCTAAGCCGGCAATGCGGGAAGAAGCTGAAGAAGAGGCATCAGATGAGCCCGTTGATGATCTAGGTCTGGCCATTGCCGATGCAAAGAGAAACTGCGCAAGTGAAAAGGAGAAGAAGAAGTTGCAGCGCATGTTAGAGGATCACAAGAAATTGTTGTACCCGAATTGCGAAGCTGACAAGGATAAGCTGGGCACCACACTGGAATTGTTGCAATGGAAGGCAGAGAATGGTATATCTGACAAGGGATTTGGAAAGTTGCTGATAATGATAAAGAATATGCTTCCAAAGGACAACGAATAGCCTTAGAGTACGTACGAAGCAAAGAAGGTTGTCTGCCCTCTAGGATTAGAGGTGCAGAAGATACATGCATGCCCTAATGACCGCATCCTCTACCGCGGTGTGTACGAGGATATGAACGCGTGCCCGGTTTTTGGTGCATTGCGCTATAAGATCAGCCGCGATGACCCTGGTGATGTCAAGGGCAAGCACCCCAGGAAGAAAATTTCTGCCAAGGTGATGTGGTATGCTCCTATAATACCACGGTTGAAACGTTTGTTCCAAAACAAAGAGCATGCCAAGTTGATGCGATGGCACAGAGAAGACCGTAAGAAAGACAGGAAGTTGAGAGTACCCGCTGACGGGTCGCAGTGGAGAAAAATCAAGAGAAAGTACTGGGAGGACTTTGCAGGTGACGCAAGGAACGTATGGTTTGGTCTAAGCACAGTTGGCATTAATCCTTTTGGGGAGCAGAGCAGCAACCATAGTACCTGGCATGTGACTCTATGTATGTATAACCTTCCTCCTTGGGTTTGCATGAAGCGGATGTTCATTATGATGCCAGTGCTCATCCAAGGCCCTAAGCAACCCGGCAACGACATTGATGTGTACCTAAGGCCATTAGTTGAACAACTCTTACAGCTGTGGAATGGAAAATGTGTACGTGCGTGGGATGAGCACAAACAGGAAGAATTTGACCTAAAGGCATTGTTGTTCGTCACCATCAATGATTGACCTGCTCTCAATAACCCTTTAGGTCAGACAAACAAGGGATACCATGCATGCACGCACTGTTTGGATGATACCGATAGTATATATTTGGATAATTTTAGGAAGAATGTGTACCTGGGACATCGTCGATTTCTTCCGAGCAGGCATCCCGTAAGAAAGAAAGGCATGCATTTCTAAGGTGAGGCGGATCACCGGACGAAGCCTCGCCACCGTACTCGTGATGATGTACATGATATGGTCAAGGATTTGAAGGTAATCTTTGGAAAGGGTCCTGGCGGACAATCCGTTCCGAATGATCGACGCTGACGGACACGCGCCCATGTGGAAGAAGAAATCTATATTTTGGGACCTGCCCTATTGGAAAGAACTAGAGGTCCGTTCCCCAATCGACGTGATGCACGCGATGAAGAATCTTTGCATGACCCTGCTTGGCTTCATGGGCGTGTATGGGAAGACAAAAGATACACCGGAGGCACAGGAGGACCAGCAACGTATGCATGGGAAAGACGGCATACATTAGGGTCATGCCAGCTATGCTCTTACCAAAGAAGAAAAGGGAATCTTCCTTGAATGCCTACTCAGTATGAAGGTACCGTCTGGCTTCTCGTCGAATATAAAGTGAATAATAAATATGGCAGAGAAAAAATCCAGAACATAAAGTCTCATGACTGCCACATGATTATGACGCAACTTTTTCCAGTTGCATTGAGGGGGCTTCTACCGAAAACATTCGATTAGCCGTTGTGAAGCTATGTGCATTCCTCAATGCAATCTCTCAGAAGGTAATCGATCCAGAAATCATACCAAGGTTAGAGAATAATTTGGTGCAATGTCTTTTCGGTTTCTCATTGGTGTTCCCACCATCCTTCTTCAACATCATGACGCACGTCCTAGTTCACCTATGCGAAGAGATTGACGTTCTGGGTCCTGTATTTCTACCCAATATGTTCCCCTTTGAGAGGTTCATGGGAGTCTTAAAGAAATGTGTTCATAACCGTGCTAGGCCAGAAGGAAGCATCTCCAAGGGCCATGAAAATGAGGAGGTCATTGAGTTTTGTATTTACTTTATTCCTGACCTTAAGCTGATTGGTGTTCCTGAATCGCGACATCAGGGCAGACTGGATGGAAAAGGCACGCTAGGAGCGGATCAAATAATATGTATGGACGGGCATTCTCTCACTCAAGCACACTACACAGTTCTACAGAATTCCGCCTTGGTGGCTCCGTATATGAGGAACACAGGAATTTTCTACGCTCCAAACACCCGGAGCAGTCTGACGACTGGATTACACGTGAACAAACAGGGACTTTCGCCGGTTGGTTGCAGACACATGCCATGCATGACGCCGCTATTGAAGATGACATGTACTTCCTGTCCAAGTTACCATCTTCTAATATAATGACTTTCAAAGGGTACGAGATAAATGGGAATATATTTTACATGATCGCCCAAGATAAGAAGAGCACCAACCAAAACAGTGGTGTCCGCTTT
Source organism: Aegilops tauschii subsp. strangulata (assembly GCF_002575655.3). Taxonomy (NCBI): domain Eukaryota; kingdom Viridiplantae; phylum Streptophyta; class Magnoliopsida; order Poales; family Poaceae; genus Aegilops; species Aegilops tauschii. The sequence goes on along the minus strand of NC_053037.3, from coordinate 569,066,460 downwards.
GATGCAACAACCAAGACGGGAAAGGACACGTATTATGATTACATATAGGACATATGGGAACTTGACTATGGACGTGGTTTGAAGGTGCCTTTGTTTCGGTGCAAATGGGTCAATGTGACACGAGGCGGGGTAACGGAAGACCCGCGGTACAGAATGACAATAGTGGATCTCAACAATCTTGCGTACGTAGACGAACCATTCGTCCTAGCCAATGATGTGACGCAGGTTTTCTATGTGAAGGACATGTCTACCAAGCCGAGAAAAAGAAAAGATAAGGAAGCGAATGCATCATACGATGAGCCAAAGCGCCACATAGTTCTTTCAGGGAAAAGAAACATCGTGGGAGTGGAAAAGACAGACATATCAGAAGATTATGAAAAGTTTGATGAAATTGCTCCATTCACGGTGAATATTGAACCGAGCATCCAGTTAAATGATGAATGTTGTCCATGGTTACGGCCCAAAGGGACACACGCGAAGAAAAAGTTTCACACCCAAAGATCCCACTCTGGGATGTGATCGGCTTCACTGTCATCACTTTCTTCTCTAGTGAGTTTTCGGACTTGTATATGTTTGTAATAGTTAGGGTGCTTATGTGTTTTGGCACTTGAAACGTGTACTTTTGTGCTTCGGACAAACGTGTACCTTTCTGACATCATTTGCTATTTTTCATGCATTTACTGAATTTTTTAAGCTAAATGACCCTGAAATTGAAAAGCACTACAAATGAACTCTAAAAAGGTTGAAAGTTGGCATGGTATCATCATTTCACCCACATAGCATATGCAAAAAAGTTGAGAGGGTTACGGCAAAAACTGGATGCACTTCGTGTACAAAATGGACGATCTCTTTCGAAGTATCACGGTTTCGGACGAAAACTCATCTGTTATAAAGGTATTTCGTTTTTTAAATAACCTAAGTATTACCAAATTGAATATAATGATAAAACATACTAATATTAAACATAAGAAAAAAGAATCATTGAAAAAACTATTTTTAAAGTTAAGTTATTCACAAACTAGTGATTCAAATTTTAAATAATTCAAATTTAAACTATTCAAATTTGAAACTACTAGCACTAACAGAGAGTTTGTAATTTTTTGTACCTAATGCAAAAAAATCACAAAGAAACTCTAAATAAAAAAACAACTCACAAATAAATAAATAAAGCACAAAAGAAAAAACAAAATAACAAAAAGCCCGCCTACTGGGCCATAGCGGCCTGCATAAATTCGACTTTAGTACCTACCGGTTGGTGGCTCCAACCGGTACTGAAGGCCCCTCCTATATATATAGCACTTATGAAAATTTCAGTTTTCATCTCCCACTTCTCCTCTCTGCTTCGACATCGCTGCCGCCCCGTCCCGCGCCGTCGCCCGTCGCCGTCCCCGTCGCCACCCCCGCCGCACCCCGTCGCCGTCGCCGTCGGCGCCGTCCCCGTCGTCGCCATCTCACCGCCGCCCTGTACGCCGCCACCCCGTCGCCGTCTCCGCCCCCCGTCGCCTCGCCTCGCCCTGGCCCGTCGCCCCGCTATGAGAACCCTGGCCGCCATGGCCGGCTGCCCCCAAGCCCGCTCACACACACGCACACTGGGATGTTTTTACTCTTTAGTTTTTAGTTTTTAGTTTTTTTTGTTTTTATACAAAGATTTTAGATTAATTAATTAATTAGATTAGATTAATGTCAAATGTCAAATGTCAAAGGTTTTAGATGAATGAATTAATTAGATTAATGTCAAATGTTAGATGAATTAGCTAGATATATTAATGTTAGATGAATTATTTTATTATACTTTTAGTTCGATGAATTAGATATATTAATTAATGTTAGATGAATTTGTTTTTTATACTTTTGTCAAAATGTTAGATGAATTAGCATATAGAATTTGCATACAGAATTTTGACATATGCAACGATATCATTTTTTTAATTTGTATATAAGAAATCACAATCTAATCATTAAAAAAATGTTACATTTGCATATAGTATTTGTTCTCGACGATGCTCGGCCCGCATCCTCGCCGTCGACCCGTTCGCGACAACGTCCTGCTTCAGAGGACCCATGTCCGGGACTGGGCTCCGCTAGGCTGGCACTTGGAGGTGCTACCTTCAGGGGCGCGCCACTTGGTGAGGAACCCGGCCCTGGGTCCGTTCGTCGACCTTGAGCTCCTTTGGTGGCGTTCGCGTGGGCCACTTTCGGTGCAGAGGGAGCCGGCCCCGCCGGAGGTGATACGTCGCCGTGTCAGGGAGGAGGACGAGCACGTCCGTCGCTACATGGCTACTATGGACGTCAGGTTCTCCAATACCTGGCAGGTTTTTCGGGGATCTCACCCGAGCTATGATCCTGTGATGGTTCCTTTTCTTTGGGTGTCCACCGCCCGCGCCTCAGGAACCGCGAGTGAACTAGATTATTCTGTAGTATTCGATCTTTATTAGCTAGCTAGCTAGTGATGTATTCAATATATAATATTTGAGACGATGTATTTGAGATTATATATATTATTCAAGACGATGTATTCAAGATTATATATATTATTTGATAATATTCAAGATGATGTATTCGAGATTATATTCAAGGATGCATATTATGAACTATGATTCAGTTTTTCCTTATTGATTGCATGCATGCATTGTAATTTGAATACTAAATTGTTTTATATTTCTTCTCAATTAGTTAAATAAAAGCTATGGCGGACAATACCGGCAGAGAAGGAGAAGAGGCCCTGTTCGAGATCATACGCTCCCCTTGTCGGCCAGATGATCAGAATGAAGAAGATGACGGCTCCCAATATCTGAAAAATACCGGGGAGGGTGATATGATATTCGATCGTGATGACCGAATTGATGAAGTCCCGAACTATGATTATGATGACAAAGAAAATGTTGATCTTGAAATAACAGAGACGGGCGAGGTATGTTTATATAAGCACGCATCTGGTGATCATCACATGTTTTAAATGATTTGAAGGTATATTAACGAATCGATATTTCTGCTTTCAGCCCTCCGGATCGAGCAAATCTTCTGCATGCAGCAGGACAGTGCGAGGACCGGCCAAAAAGTTGAAGGAGGGCGTAAAGTACAACATCGATGCCATCAAAACTAATGGCGAACCAATCGCGCCTAAGAAGAATGCGAACAAGTTCGTTCGTCAGCGTGGAGTTCTTGTGAAGGACCAAATCCCGATCTCCACCCAAGAATGAAAAAAGGCAGCAAAGGAACGTCCAGATCTTACTTTTGTCGATGACAGAGCAAAAGATCTGCTTTGGGAATCTCTCGTGGAACATTTCACCCTACCAGATCATTTCACAGATGCAGATGTGCAGAAAGTGAAGGCCGCTGCTCTTAGGAAGATGGCAATTGCATTCAACACCCACAAGAAAACTATATGGGCCAACTACATCAAAGGAGGAAAGAAGACTCTAGAATTCACGGGAACACTGGAGAAGCAAAGAGATCACTGGCCCGCTTTCGTGAAATTCAAGGAGTCGGAATTATCTAAGGAACGGTCGAGGATAAACAAGGCCAATGCAGCAAAAAACGAGCAGTTCCATACGCTGGGGCCAGGTGGCTACGCGGTGGCAATGCCTAAGTGGGATAAGTCTGAGCAAGAGATGGTGGATGTGGGGGTCACTCCAGTTACATTGAGCTGGCCCCCCAGGTGCAGGACTTGGTCTATGCGCATGGGGGGCGTTGGACCCGAAGACAGGCAAGGTTTCGAAGAAGGCAAGTCTTAAAGGAGCCGAAGAGAAGTTACTTGTTGCAATAGAAGAGGCTCGAACGGGGGTGTTCACGCCCAAGAGAGAGAACGACGAGCTTACGCGCGCCCGGGGAAATCCTGAACACCCGGGAAGAACACGAGGCAAAGGTGTTGTTCCGTGGTATGAGGTGTTTGTGGACTGGAACGCCGACTACAGAAGCCATGCGAGAAGGAAGATGGAGGAGGAGAAGAAGAGGAAGCTGGAGGAGGAGCAGAGGAAGCAGGAAGCAGAACGCCTTAATGGCCTAGAATCAAAGCACGCGGAGTTGGCACTCCAATTCCAGCGGCAGCAGCAGCAGATCGACTCACTTAGCCAAGAAAGGGGGTCTCAGCAGCGGCAGCAGCTAGCGGATGATCCAGCATTGGATAGCACCGTCCCATCCATGCCGAGAGGCAGCATGGGTTCCGCCCCGGGCGAGGCACTGCTGGATAGATGCCCTGTGGATGACATCATGGAGAACAATAATTGTGAGCTACACTTCAAAATGAAGAACATATCCATGAAGGTGGCGGACGCCGTTGCTTATACAAATCCCCCCAAAGCAACCTTCCTTTGCAACCCGATTCCAGCTGGCTATGCTCGTCTCGTGGTTGATGAAGTGGTGGACCAATATTCAGGGCTAGAGCTTGACATTCCTGGAGTGACGAGGAGCACACACTAGGAGAGGCCATACATCGTATCATCCTATGGAGAAAGGATTGCATCACCTTTCGAAGACCACCGACACCGCGTCAGCAACTCCTCCTCGAAGTCCGCCATCGCGTCAGCAGACTCCCGCTGCTCCAAGTCATCAGCCACCGCCTCAGCAAAGTCCTGCTCCTTCAACCGCCAACGCGTCAGGCCACTCCTCTGTTGGGGAACGTAGTAATTTCAAAAAAATTCCTACGCACACGCAAGATCATGGTGATGCATAGCAACGAGAGGGGAGAGTGTCGTGTACGTACCCTCGTAGACCGTAAGCAGAAGCGTTATAACAACGCGGTATGTAGTCGTACGTCTTCAAGGTCGACCGATCCTCAGCACGGAACGTACGGCACCTCCGCGTTCAGCACACGTTCAGCTCGGTGACGTCCCGCGAACTCACGATCTAGTAGAGCTTCCGGGAACAGCTTCGTTAGCACGACTGCCTGGTGACGGTGATGATGATGCTACCGATGCAGGGCTTCGCCTAAGCACCGCTACGATATGACCGAGGTGGATTATCGTGCAGGGGGGCAGCGCACACGGCTAAGAGATCAACAAATCAATTTTTGTGTCTCCAAGGGTGCCCCCTCCTCGTATATAAAGGAGTGGAGGAGGGGGAGGGACGGCCCTCTCTATGGCGCGCCCTAGGGGAGTCCTACTCCCACCGGGAGTAGGATTCCCCTTTTCCTAGTAGAACTAGGAGCCCTTCCAAGTAGTAGGAGTAGGAGAGAAGGAGAGGGAAAAGAGAAGAGAAGGAAGGAGGGGGCGCCGCCCCTCCCCCTAGTCCAATTCGGACTAAGCCTTGGGGGGCGCGCAGCCTCCCCTCTCTCTTTCCCCTAAAGCCCAATAAGGCCCATATACTCCCCGGCGAATTCCCGTAACTCTACGGTACTCCGAAAAATACCCGAATCACTCGGAACCTTTCCGAAGTCCGAATATAGTCGTCCAATATATCGATCTTTACGTCTCTACTATTTCGAGACTCCTCGTCATGTTCCCGATTTCATCCGGGACTCCGAACTACCTTCGGTACATCAAAACACATAAACTCATAATACAAATCGTCACAGAACTTTAAGCGTGCGGACCCTACGGGTTCGAGAACTATGTAGACATAACCGAGACATGTCTTCGGTCAATAACCAATAGCGGAACCTGGATGATCATATTGGTTCCTACATATTCTACGAAGATCTTTATCGGTCAAACCGCATAACAACATACGTTGTTCGCTTTGTCATCGGTATGTTACTTGCCCGAGATTCGATCGTCGGTATCTCAATACCGACGCTCAATCTCGTTACCGGCAAGTCTCTTTACTCGTTCTGTAATGCATCATCCCACAACTAACTCATTAGTCACATTGCTTGCAAGGCGTATTGTGATGTGCATTACCGAGAGGGCCCAGAGATACCTCTCCGACAATCGGAGTGGCAAATCCTAATCTCGATCTATGCCAACTCAACAAACACCATCCGAGACACCTGTAGAGCACCTTTATAATCACCCAGTTACATTGTGATGTTTGGTCGCACACAAAGTGTTCTTCCGGTATTCGGGAGTTGCATAATCTCATAGTCACAGGAACATGTATAAGTCATGAAGAAAGCAATAGCAACATACTAAACTATCAAGTGCTAAGCTAACGGAATGGGTCAAGTCAATCACGTCATTCTCTAATGATGTGATCCCGTTAATCAAATGACAACTCATGTCTATGGCTAGGAAACTTAACCATCTTTGATTCAACGAGCTAGTCAAGTAGAGGCATACTAGTGACACTCTGTTTGTCTATGTATTCACACATGTACTAAGTTTCCGGTTAATACAATTCTAGCATGAATAATAAACATTTATCGTGAAATAAGGAAATAAATAATAACTTTATTATTGCCTCTAGGGCATATTTCCTTCAGTCTCCCACTTGCACTACAGTCAATAATCTAGTTCACATCGCAATGTGATTTAACACCAATAGTTCACATCACCATGTGATTAACACCCATAGTTCACATCGCCATGTGACCAACACTCAAAGGGTTTACTAGAGTCAGTAATCTAGTTCACATCGTTATGTGATTTAACACCCAAAGAGTACTAAGGTGTGATCATGTTTTTCTTGTGAGAGAAGTTTAGTCAACGGGTCTGCCAAATTCATATCTGTATGTATTTTGCAAATTTCTATGTCTATAATGCTCTGTACGGAGCTACTTTAGCTAATGGCTCCCACTTTCAATATGTATCTGGATTATGACTTAGAGTCATCCAGATCGGTGTCAAAGCTTGCATCGACGTAACCCTTTACGACGAACTCTTTATCACCTCCATAACCGAGAAATATTTCCTTAGTCCTCTAAGGATAATTTTGACCGCTATCCAGTGATCTACTACTAGATCAAAATTGTACTCCCTTTCCAAACTCGGGGCAAGGTATAGAATAGGTCTGGTTCATAGCATGGCATACTATATAGAACCTATGGATGAGGCATAGGGAATGACTTTCATTCTCTCTCTCTATTTTCTGTCATGGTCGGGCTTTGAGTCTTACTCAACTTCACACCTTGCAACACAGGCAAGAACTCCTTCTTTGACTGTTCCATTTTGAACTATTTCAAAATCTTGTCAAGGTATGTAGTCATTGAAAAACTTATCAAGCGTCTTGATCTATCTCTAGAGATCTTGATGCTCAATATGTAAGCAGCTTCACCGAGGCCTTTCTTTGAAAAACTCATTTCAACTACTCCTTTATGCTTTCCAGAAAATTCTACATTATTTCCGATCAACAATATGTCATTCACATATACTTATCAGAAATGTTGTAGTGCTCCCACTCACTTTCTTGTAAATACAGGTTTCACCGCAAGTCTGTATAAAACTATATGCTTTGATCACCTCATCAAAGCGTCTATTCCAACTCCGAGATGCTTGCACCAGTCCAAAAATGGATCGCTGGAGCTTTGCACACTTTGTTAGCACTTTTAGGATCGACAAAACCTACTGGTTGCATCATATACAACTCTTCTTTAAGAGATCCATTAAGGAATGTAGTTTTGACATCTATTTGCCAGATTTCATAAAATGTGGTAATTTGCTAACATGATTCGGACAGACTTAAGCAACGCTACGAGTGAGAAAATCTTACCGTAGTCAACACCTTGAACTTCGTCAAAACCCTTTTTCGACAAGTCTAGCTTTGTAGATAGTAAAACTACTATCAGCGTCCGTCTTCCTCTTGAAGATCCATTTATTTTCTATGGCTTGCCGATCATCGGGCAAGTCAACCAAAGTCCACAGTTTGTTTTCATACATGGATCCCATCTAAAATTTCATGGCCTCAAGCCATTTCGCGGAATCTGGGCTCATCATCGCTTCCTCATAGTTCGTAGGTTCGTCATGGTCAAGTAACATGACCTCCAGAACAGGATTCCCGTACCACTCTTGTGCGGATCTCACTCTGGTTGACCTACGAGGTTCAGTAGTAACTTGATCTGAAGTTACATGATCATCATCATTAGCTTCCTCACTAATTGGTGTAGCAGTCACAGGAACAGATTTCTGGATGAACTACTTTCCAATAAGGGAGCAGGTACAGCTACCTCATCAAGTTCTACTTTCCTCCCACTCACTTCTTTCGAGAAAAACTTCTTCTCTAGAAAGGATCCATTCTTAGCAACAAATGTCTTGCTTTCGGATCTGTGATAGAAGGTGTACCCAACTGTTTCCTTTGGGTATCCTATGAAGACACATTTCTCCGATTTGGGTTTGAGCTTATCAGGATGAAACTTTTTCACATAAGCATCGCAATCCCATACTTTAAGAACTGACAGCTTTGGTTTCTTGCCAAACCACAGTTCATATGGTGTCGTCTCAACGGATTTAGATGGTGCCCTATTTAACGTGAATGTAGCTGTCTGTAATGCATAACCCCAAAACGATACTGGTAAATCGGTAAGAGACATCATAGATTGCACCATATCTAATAAAGTACGGTTACGATGTTCGGACACACCATTAGGCTGTGGTGTTCTAGGTGGCGTGAGTTGCAAAACTATTCCACATTGTTTCAAATGAAGACCAAACTCGTAACTCAAATATTCTCCTCCACGATCAGATCATAGAAACTTTATTTTCTTGTTACGATGATTTTCCACTTCACTCTGAAATTATATGAACTTTTCAAATGTTTCAGTCTTATCTTTCATCAAGTAGATATACCCATATCTGCTCAAATCATCTGTGAAGGTCAGAAAATAACGATACCTGCCGCGAGCCTCAACACTCATCAGATCGCATACATCAGTATGTATTATTTCCAATAACTCAGTTGCTCGCTCCATTGTTCCGGAGAACCGAGTCTTAGTCATCTTGCCCATAAGGCATGGTTCGCAAGCATCAAGCGATTCATAATCAAGTGATTCCAAAATCCCATCAGCATGGAGTTTCTTCATGCGCTTTACACCAATATGACCTAAATGGCAGTGCCACAAATAAGTTGCACTATCATTATTAACTTTGCATCTTTTGGCTTCAATACTATGAATATGTGTATCACTACGATCGAGATCCAACAAACCATTTTCATTGGGTGTATGACCATAGAAGGTTTTATTCATGTAAACAGAACAACAATTATTCTCTAACTTAAATGAATAACCGTATTGCAATAAACATGATCAAATCATATTCATGCTCAACGCAAACACCAAATAACACTTATTTAGGTTCAAAACTAATCCCGAAAGTATAGGGAGTGTCCGATGATGATCATATGAATCTTGGAACCACTTCCAACACACATCGTCATTTGGCCCATAACTAGTCTCTGTTTATTTTGCAACTCCCGTTTGGAGTTACTACTCTTAGCAACTAAACCAGTATCAAATACCGAGGGGTTGCTATAAACACTAGTAAAGTACACATCGATAACATGTATATCAAATATACCTTTATCACTTTGCCATCCTTCTTATCCGCCAAGTATCTAGGGGCAGTTCCACTTCCAGTGACTATTTCTTTTGCAGTAGAAGCACTTAGTTTCAGGCTTGGGTCTAGCTTTGGGCTTCTTCACGGGAGCGGCAACTTGCTTTCTGTTCTTTTTGATGTTCCCCTTTCTTCCCTTTGCCCGTTCCTTGAAACTAGTGGTCTTGTCAACCATCAACACTTGATGCTTTTCTTGATTTCTACCTTCGTCGATTTCAGCATCATGAAGAGCTTGGGAATCGTTTCCGTTATCCCTTGCATATTATAGTTCATCACGAAGTTCTAGTAACTTGGTGATAGTGACTAGAGAACTCTGTCAATCACTATCTTATCTGGAAGATTAACTCCCACTTGATTCAACTCTTGGTCTTGTAGGCAAAGTACTGTCAGAGGTCTCATACCTCTCGACACGGGCATGAGTATGAAATACCAATTTCAACTCTTGGAACATCTTATATGCTCTGCGGCGTTCAAAAAAATTTTGAAGTCCCGGTTCTAAGCCATAAAGCATGGTGCACTAAACTATCAAGTAGTTATCATACCGAGCTTTGTCAAACGTTCATAATGTCTGCATCTGCTCCTGCAATAGGTCTGTCACCTAGCGGTGCATTAAGGACATAATTCTTCTGTGCAACAATGAGGATAATCCTCAGATCATGGATCCAATCCGCATCATTGCTACTAACATCTTTCAACTTAGTTTTCTATAGAAACATATCAAAAAAATAAAACAGGGTAGCTACACGCGAGCTATTGATCTACAACATAGATATGCTAATACTACCAGGACTAAGTTCATGATAAATTAAAGTTCAATTAATCGTATTACTTAAGAACTCCGACTTAGATAGACATCCCTCGAATCATCTAAGTGATCATGTGATCCATCTCAACTAAACCATGTCCGATCATCATGTGAGATGGAGTAGTTTTCAATGGTGAACATCACTATGTTGATCATATCTACTATATGATTCATGCTCGACCTTTCGGTCTCAGTGTTCCGAGGCCATATCTGCATATGCTAGGCTCGTCAAGTTTAACCTGAGTATTCTACGTGTGCAAAACTGGCTTACACCCGTTGTATTTGAACGTAGAGCTTATCACACCCGATCATCACGTGGTGTCTCGGCACGACAAACTTTCGCAACGGTGCATACTCAGGGAGAACACTTATACCTTGAAATTTTGTGAGTGATCATCTTATAATGCTACCGTCAATCAAAGCAGAATAAGATGCATAAAGGATAAACATCACATGCAATCAATATAAGTGATATGATATGGCCATCAGCATCTTGTGCCTTTGATCTCCATCTCCAAAGCAACATCATGATCACCATCGTCACCGGCGCGACACCTTGATCACCATCGTAGCATCGTTGTTGTCTCACCAACTATTGCTTCTACGACTATCGCTACCGCTTAGTGATAAAGTAAAGCAATTTACAGGGCGATTGCATTGCATACAATAAAGCGACAACCATATGGCTCCTGCCAGTTGCCGATAACTCCGTTACAAAACATGATCATCTCATACAATAAGATATAGCATCATGTCTTGACCATATCACATCACAACATGCCCTGCAAAAATAAGTTAGACGTCCTCTACTTTGTTGTTGCAAGTTTTACGTGGCTGCTACGGGCTGAGCAAGAACCGTTCTTACCTACGCATCAAAACCACAACGATAGTTCGTCAAGTTAGTGCCGTTTTAACCTTCTCAAGGACCGGGCGTAGCCACACTCGGTTCAACTAAAGTTGGAAAAACTGACACCCGCCAGCCACCTGTGTGCAAAGCACGTCGGTAGAACCAGTCTCGCGTAAGCGTACTCGTAATGTCGGTCCGGGCCGCTTCATCCAACGATACCGCCAAACCAAAGTATGACATGCTGGTAAGTACTATAACTTGTATCGCCCACAACTCACTTGTGTTCTACTCGTGCATATAACATCTACGCATAAACCTGGCTCGGATGCCACTGTTGGGGAACGTAGTAATTTCAAAAAAATTCCTACACACACGCAAGATCATGGTGATGCATAGCAACGAGAGGGGAGAGTGTCGTCTACGTACCCTCATAGACCGTAAGCGGAAGCGTTATAAAAACGCGGTTGATGTAGTCGTACGTCTTCACGATAGACCGATCCTCAGCACTGAACATACGGCACCTCCGCGTTCAGCACACATTCAGCTCGGTGATGTCCCGCGAACTCACGATCCAGTAGAGCTTCCGGGAAGAGCTTCGTCAGCACGACGGTGTGGTGACGGTGATGATGATGCTACTGACGCAGGGCTTCGCCTAAGCACCGCTACGATATGACCGAGGTGGATTATGATGGAGGGGGCACCGCACACGGCTAAGAGATCAACATCTCAATTGTTGTGTCTCCAAGGGGTGCCCCCCTCCCCGTATATAAAGGAGTGGAGGAGGGGGGGCCGGCCCTCTCTATGGCGCGCCCTAGGGGAGTCCTACTCCCACCGGGAGTAGGATTCCCCTTTCCTGTAACACCCCAAAAATTTTAACCATGATTTATCAATTAAAATTTTGCCAGGAAATTAAATTTTTATTTTCTGGATTTATCTTTTGATTTCAGAACCTCTCTTTTCTTTGATATTGTGGAGTTTTTATCCCAAGTGAAAACTTTCCAAAAAAATATTATTGGACTTGTATACCCTCTCAAGAAAACATTTCTTTTATCAGTGGATTTGTTTGCATAATTGTTTTTCCTGAGCTTTATTTTTTTAAATGATTTTTATAAGCTTTAGAGCCTCATTTGCACTACAATCTATTTAAATAGTTCTTTAAAAATCCCACCAAAAGTGGGGGATGTTAGTAGTAGTGTATAATTCAACTTTATGCAAAAACCCATTGGTGTTCTTTGAAAAGTTTGAGCAAATCATCCTCATCTTCATTCTGGTCCAGTTTGGTGATTTGTACTGCAACCATATTTTATCTTGCTCTTGTTGCATTGGGATTTATCCTTCTTATTGACCACTCTACCAAACCCTTAAGTCCAGGAGATTGGACCCATTGGAGTATTTTTGGTCCATGCAATAATGCCCTTCTCTTTCTGTCCAGAACTGAAGATTTGCAAAACTTGCACTAACAAGTTTCTGGTTTTGCCCAAATAGCCTTGCCATCATCACTTGCACCTAAAGAGACCCCAACCTGGAGATTTGGGCCACCAGAAGAGATGCATACATGCCCATGGCATTCTGTCGAGCACCTTGTGTTCATGGACAGCTTTGGCATAGTTTTATGCTTGCACTGTCATCTTGCCCCTCTGGACAAACCAGCATGTCCACTAATCTCCTAGCCACCACTAAGCTGGACCTGTTAATTGCCAGCCTCATTCAAGCCCTCTAGCACGCGTTGGCGTTTCGTCGAGCACCTGGCGAGCGTGTTTGGGCGCGCCCAGAGCGCACGTTTTGCACGCACGCGCAACCGAGCCGACGCGTCTTGCCCCTGGCCTTTGCTCGCCCACAGGGCCGCACCCCGTTCTCGTCCGCTCGCCAGAACCCTCCAAGCCGCCCCTGGCGCCCTACAGCGCCGCCGTCAGAGCTCCCTTGGCGGCACGCCGGCGTCCGCAGCAAGCTCCTACCATGGACGGTGCCGCCCGAGCCACTTCAGCGCGCCAGCTCGCCCCTGAACAGCCCGAGCTTATCCGCGAGTGTTGGGGAACGTAGTAATTTCAAAAAAATTCCTACGCACATGCAAGATCATGGTGATGCATAGCAACGAGAGGGGAGAGTGTTGTCCACGTACCCTCGTAGACCGACAGCGGCAGCGTTATCACAACGCGGTTGATGTAGTCGTATGTCTTCACGATCCGACCGATCAAGTACCGAACGTACGGCACCTCCGAGTTCTACACACGTTCAGCTCAATGACGTCCCTCGAACTCCGATCCAGCCGAGTGTTGAGGGAGAGTTTCGTCAGCACGACGGCGTATTGACGATGATGATGTTCCACCACCGCAGGGCTTCGCCTAAGCTCCGCAACGATATTATCGAGGTGTAATATGGTGGAGGGGGCACCGCACACGGCTAAGAGATCTCAAGGATCAATTATTGTGTCTCTGGGGTGCCCCCCTGCCCCCGTATATAAAGGAGCAAGGGGGAGGCAGCCGGCCAAGGGGAGAGGCGCGCCATAGGGGGGAGTCCTACTCCCACCGGGAGTAGGACTCCTCCTTTCCTTGTGGGAGTAGGAGAAGGGAAGGGGGAAGGAGAAAGAAGGAAGGGTGCGCCCCCCTTCCCTAGTCCAATTCGGACCAGACCATGGGGAGGGGTGCGGCCACCTTTTGAGGCCTTTCTCTCCTTTCCCTATGGCCCATTAAGGCCCAATACGAATTCCCGTAACTCGCCGGTACTCCGAAAAATACCCGAATCACTCGGAACCTTTCCGAAGTCCGAATATAGTCGTCCAATATATCGATTTTTACGTCTCGACCATTTCGAGACTCTTCGTCATATCCCAGATCTCATCCAGGACTCCGAACTCCTTCGGTACATCAAAACTCAATAAAACTGTCATCGTAACGTTAAGCGTGCGGACCCTACGGGTTCGAGAACTATGTAGACATGACCGAGACACGTCTCCGGTCAATAACCAATAGCGGGACCTTGATGCCCATATTGGCTCCCACATATTCTACGAAGATCTTTATCGGTCAGACCGCATAACAACATAAGTTGTTCCCTTTGTCACCGGTATGTTACTTGCCAGAGATTTGATCGTCGGTATCTCGATACCTAGTTCAATCTCATTACCGGCAAGTCTCTTTACTCGTTCCGTAACACATCATCCCGCAACTAACTCATTAGTCACAATGCTTGCAAGGCTTATAGTGATGTGCATTACCGAGTGGGCCTAGAGATACCTCTCCGACAATTGGAGTGACAAATCCTAATCTCGAAATACGACAACCCAACAAGTACCTTTGGAGACACCTGTAGAGCACCTTTATAATCACCCAGTTACGTTGTGACGTTTGGTAGCACACAAAGTGTTCCTCCGGTAAACGGGAGTTGCATAATCTCATAGTCATAGGAACATGTATAAGTCATGAAGAAAGCAATAGCAACATACTAAACGATCGGGTGCTAAGCTAACTGAATGGGTCAAGTCAATCACGTTATTCTCCTAATGAGGTGATCCCGTTAATCAAATGACAACTCATGTCTATGGCTAGGAAACATAACCATCTTTGATCAACGAGCTAGTCAAGTAGAGGCATACTAGTGACACTCTGTTTGTCTATGTATTCACACATGTATTATGTTTCCGGTTAATACAATTCTAGCATGAATAATAAACATTTCTCATGATATAAGGAAATATATAATACTTTATTATTGCCTCTAGGGCATATTTCCTTCAGTCTCCCACTTGCACTAGAGTCAATAATCTAGTTCACATCGCCATGTGATTTAACATCAATGATTCACATCACCGTGTGATTAACACCCATAGTTCACATCTCTATGTGACCAACACTCAAAGGGTTTACTAGAGTCAATAATCTAGTTCACATCGCTATGTGATTAACACCCAAAGAGTACTAAGGTGTGATCATGTTTTGATTGTGAGATAATTTTAGTCAACGGGTCTGTCACATTCAGATCCGTAAGTATTTTGCAAATTTCTATGTCTACAATGCTCTGCAAGGAGCTACTCTAGCTAATTGCTCCCACTTTCAATATGTATCTAGACCGAGACTTAGAGTCATCTAGATTTAGTGTCAAAACTTGTATCGACGTAACCCTTTACGACGAACCTTTTTGTCACTTCCATAATCGAGAAATATATCCTTATTCCACCAAGGATAATTTTGACCGCTGTCCAGTGATCTACTATTGTACTCCCTTGCCAAAATCAGTGTAGGGTATACAATAGATCTGGTACACAGCATGGCATACTTTATAGAACCTATGGCCAAGGCATAGGGAATGACTTTCACTCTCTTTCTATCTTCTGCCGTGGTCGGGCTTTGAGTCTTACTCAATTTCACACCTTGTAACACAGGCAAGAACTCTTTCCTTGACTGTTCTATTTTGAACTACTTCAAAATCTTGTTAAGGTATGTACTCATTGAAAAACTCATCAAGCGTCTTCATCTATCTCTATAGATCTTGATGCTCAATATGTAAGCAGCTTCACCGAGGTCTTTCTTTGAAAAACTCCTTTCAAACATTCCTTTATGCTTTGCAGAATAATTCTACATTATTTCCGATCAACAATATGTCATTCACATATACTTATCAGAAATGTTGTAGTGCTCCCACTCACTTTCTTGTAAATACAGGCTTCATCGCAAGTCTGTATAAAACTATATCCTTTGATCAACTTATCAAAGCGTATATTCCAACTCTGAGATGCTTGCACCAGTCCATAGATGGATCGCTGGAGCTTGCATATTTTGTTAGCACTTTTAGGATTGACAAAACCTTCTGGTTGCATCATATACAACTCTTCTTTAATAAATCCATTAAGGAATGCAGTTTTGTTTATCCCTTTGCCAAATTTCATAAAATGCGCCAATTGCTAACATGATTCGGACAGACTTAAGCATAGATACGAGTGAGAAACTCTCATCGTAGTCAACATCTTGAACTTGTCGAAAACCTTTTTGCGACAATTCTAGCTTTGTAGATAGTGACACTACTATCAGCGTCCGTCTTCCTCTTGAAGATCCATTTAATCTCAATGGCTCGCCGACCATTGGGCAAGTCAATGAAAGTCCATACTTTGTTCTCATACATGGATCTCATCTCAGATTTCATGGCCTCAAGCCATTTTGCGGAATCTGGGCTCACCATCGCTTCTTCATAGTTCGTAGGTTCGTCATGGTCAAATAACGTGACCTCCAGAACAGGATTACCGTACCACTCTGTTGTGGATCTCACTCTGGTTTACCTACGAGTTTTGGTAGTAACTTGATCTGAAGTTACATGATCATCATCATTAACTTCCTCACTAATTGGTGTAGGAGTCACAGGAACAGATTTCTGTGATGAACTACTTTCCAATAAGGGAGCAGGTACAGTTACCTCATCAAGTTCTACTTTCCTCCCACTCACTTCTTTCGAGAGAAACTCCTTCTCTAGAAAGGATCCATACTAAGCAACGAATGTCTTGCCTTCGGATCTGTGATAGAAGGTGTACCCAACTGTCTCCTTTGGGTATCCTATGAAGACACATTTCTCCGATTTGGGTTTGAGCTTATCAGGATGAAACTTTTTTCACATAAGCATCGCAACCCCAAACTTTAAGAAACGACAACTTTGGTTTCTTGCCAAACCACAGTTCATAAGGCGTCGTCTCAACGGATTTTGATGGTGCCCTATTTAACGTGAATGTAGCTGTCTCTAATGCATAACCCCAAAACGATAGTGGTAAATTGGTAAGAGACATCATAGATTGCACTATATCCAATAAAGTATGGTTATGACGTTCGGACACACCATTACACTGTGGTGTTCCAGGTGGCGTGAGTAGTGAAACTATTTCACATTGTTTTAACTGAAGGCCAAACTCGTAACTCAAATATTTTACCTCTGCGATCATATCGTAGAAACTTTTATTTTTTTGTTACGATGATTCTCCACTTCACTCTGAAATTCTTTGAAATTTTCAAATGTTTCAGACTTTGTGTTTCATCAAGTAGATATACCCATATCTGCTCAAATCATCTGTGAAGGTCAGAAAATAATGATGCCTGCTACGAGCCTCAATATTCATCGGACCACATACATCTGTATGTATGATTTCCAACAAATCTGTTGCTCTCTCCATAGTTCCGGAGAACGGCGTTTCAGTCATCTTGCCCATGAGGCACGGTTCGCAAGCATCAAGTGATTCATAATCAAGTGATTCCAAAATCCCATCAGTATGGAGTTTCTTCATGCGCTTTACACCAATATGACCTAAACGGCAGTACCACAAATAAGTTGCACTATCATTATTAACTTTTCATCTTTTGGCTTCAATATTATGAATATGTGTATCACTACGATCGAGATCCAACAAACCATTTTTCATTGGTGTGTATGACCATAAAGGTTTTATTCATGTAAATAGAACAACAATTGTTCTCCAACTTAAATGAATAACCGTATTGCAATAAACATGATCAAATCATATTCATGCTCAACGCAAACACCAAATAACACTTATTTAGTTTCAACACTAATCCCGAAAGTACAGGGAGTGTGCGATGATGATCATATCAATCTTGGAACTACTTCCAACACACATCGTCACCTCGCCTTTTACTAGTCTATGTTTATTCTGCAACTCCCGTTTTCGAGTAACTACTCTTTAGCAAACTGAACCAGTATCAATTACCGAGGGGTTTCTATAAACACTAGTAAAGTACACATCAATAATCTGTATATCAAATATACCTTTGTTCACTTTTACTAGTCTCTGTTTATTCTGCAACACCCGTTTCGAGTTACTACTCTTAGCAACTGAACCAATATCAATTACCGAGGGGTTGCTATAAACACTAGTAAAGTACACATCAATAATATGTATATCAAATATACCTTTGTTCACTTTGCCATCCTTCTTATCCACCAAATAGTTGGGGTAGTTCCGCTTCCAGTGACCAGTCCCTTTGCAGTAGAAGCACTTAGTCTCAGGCTTAGGACCAGACTTAGGCTTCTCACTTGAGCAGCAACTTGCTTGCCGTTCTTTTTGAAGTTCCCCTTCTTCCCTTTGCCCTTTTCTTGAAACTAGTGGTCTCGTCCACCATCAACACTTGAAGTGGTCTCGTCAACCATCAACACTTGATATTTTTCTTGATTTCTACCTTCGTCGATTTCAGCATCACGAAGAGCTCGGGAATTACTTTCGTCATCCCTTGCATACCATAGTTCATCACGAAGTTCTACTAACTTGGTGATGGTGACTAGAGAATTCTGTCAATCACTATTTTATCTAGAAGATAAACTCCCACTTGATTCAAGCGATTGTAGTACCCAGACAATCTGAGCACATGCTCACTAGTTGAGCGATTCTCCTCCATCTTTTTGCTATAGAACTTGTTGGAGATTTCATATCTCTCAACTTGGGTATTTGCTTGAAATATTAATTTCAACTCCTGGAACATCTCATATGGTCCATGACGTTCAAAACGTATTTGAAGTCCCGATTCTAAGCCGTTAAGCATGGTGCACTAAACTGTCAAGTAGTCATCATATTGAGCTAGCCAAACCTTCATAACGTCTGCATCTGCTCCTGCAATAGGTCTGTCACCTAGCGGTGCATCAAGGACATAATTTTTCTGTGCAGCAATGAGGATAATCCTCAGATCACGGATCCAATCCGCATCTTTGCTACTAACATCTTTCAACATAATTTTTCTCTAGGAACATATCAAAAATAAACACAGGGAAGCAACAACGCGAGCTATTGATCTACAACATAATTTGCAAAATACTATCAGGACTAAGTTCATGATAAATTTAAGTTCAATTAATCATATTACTTAAGAACTCCGACTTAGATAGACATCCCTCTAATCCTCTAAGTGATCACGTGATCCATATCAACTAAACCATGTCCGATCATCACGTGAGATGGAGTAGTTTCAATGGTGAACATCACTATGTTGATCATATCTACTATATGATTCACGCTCGACCTTTCGATCTCCGTGTTCCGAGGCCATATCTGTTATATGCTAGGCTCGTCAAGTTTAACCTGAGTATTCCGCGTGTGCAACTGTTTTGCACCCGTTGTATTTGAACGTAGAGCCTATCACACCCGATAATCACGTGGTGTCTCAGCACGAAGAACTTTCGCAACGGTGCATACTCAGGGAGAACACTTATACTTTGATAATTTAGTGAAGGATCAACTTATAATGCTACCGTCAAACAAAGCAAGATAAGATGCATAAAGGATTAACATCACATGCAATCAATAGAAGTGATATGATATGGCCATCATCATCTTGTGCTTGTGATCTCCATCTCCGAAGCACCGTGCTTGTGATCTCCATCTCCAAAGCACCGTCATGATCACCATCATCACCGGCGCGACACCTTGATCTCCATCGTAGCATCGTTGTCGTCTCGCCAACTAATTGCTTTTACGACTATCGCTACCGCTTAGTGATAAAGTAAAACTATTACATGGCGATTGCATCTCATACAATAAAGCGACAACCATATGGCTCCTGCCAGTTGCCGATAACTCGGTTACAAAACATGATCATCTCATACAACACATTATATCACATCATGTCTTGACCATATCACATCACATCATGCCCTGCAAAAACAAGTTAGACGTCCTCTACTTTGTTGTTGCATATTTTACGTGGCTGCTACGGGCTTAGCAAGAACCGTTCTTACCTACGCATCAAAAACACAACGATAGTTTGTCAAGTTGGTGTTGTTTTAACCTTCGCAAGGACCGGGCGTAGCCACACTCGGTTCAACTAAAGTGAGAGAGACAGACACCCGCCGGTCACCTTTAAGCAACGAGTGCTCGCAACGGTGAAATCAGTCTCGCGTAAGCGTACGCGTAATGTCGGTCCAGGCCGCTTCATCTCACAATACCGCTGAACCAAAGTATGACATGCTGGTAAGCAGTATGACTTATATCGCCCACAACTCACTTGTGTTCTACTCGTGCATAGCATCAACGCATAAAACCAGGCTCTGATACCACTGTTGGGGAACGTAGTAATTTCAAAAAAATTCCTACGCACACGCAAGATCATGGTGATGCATAGCAACGAGAGGGGAGAGTGTTGTCCACGTACCCTCGTAGACCGACAGCGGAAGCGTTATCACAACGCGGTTGATGTAGTTGTACGTCTTCACGATCCGACCGATCAAGTACCGAACGTACGGCACCTCCGAGATCTACACACGTTCAGCTCGATGACGTCCCTCGAACTCCGATCCAGCCGAGTGTTGAGGGAGAGTTTCGTTAGCACGACGGCGTGGTGACGATGATGATGTTCCACCGACGCAGGGCACCGCACACGGCTAAGAGATCTCAAGGATCAATTGTTGTGTCTCTGGGGTGCCCCCCTGCCCCCGTATATAAAGGAGCAAGGGGGAGGCAGCCGGCCAAGGGGAGAGGCGCGCCATAGGGGGGAGTCCTACTCCCACCGGGAGTAGGACTCCTCCTTTCCTTGTGGGAGTAGGAGAAGGGAATGGGGAAGGAGAAAGAAGGAAGGGTGCGCCCCCCTTCCCTAGTCCAATTCGGACCAGACCATGGGGAGGGGTGCGGCCACCTTTTGAGGCCTTTCTCTCCTTTCCCGTATGGCCCATTAAAGCCCAATACGAATTCCCGTAACTCTGCGGTACTCCGAAAAATACCCGAATCACTCGGAACCTTTCCGAAGTCCGAATATAGTCGTCCAATATATCGATTTTTATGTCTCGACCATTTCGAGACTCCTCGTCATATCCCCGATCTCATCCGCGACTCCGAACTCCTTCGGTACATCAAAACTCAATAAAACTGTCATCGTAACGTTAAGCGTGCAGACCTTACGGGTTCGAGAACTATGTAGACATGACCGAGACACGTCTCCGGTCAATAACCAATAGCGGGACCTTGATGCCCATATTGGCTCCCACATATTCTACGAAGATCTTTATCGGTCAAACCGCATAACAACATACGGTGTTTCCTTTGTCACCGGTATGTTACTTGCCCGAGATTTGATCGTCGGTATCTCGATACCTAGTTCAATCTCATTACCGGCAAGTCTCTTTACTCGTTCCGTAACACATCATCCCGCAACTAACTCATTAGTCACAATGCTTGCGAGGCTTATAGTGATGTGCATTACCGAGTGGGCCTAGAGATACCTCTCCGACAATTGGAGTGACAAATCCTAATCTCGAAATACGCCAACCCAACAAGTACCTTTGGAGACACCTGTAGAGCACCTTTAGAATCACCCAGCTACGTTGTCACGTTTGGTAGCACACAAAGTGTTCCTCCGGTAAACGGGAGTTGCATAATCTCATAGTCATAGGAACATGTATAAGTCATGAAGAAAGCAATAGCAACATACTAAACGATCGAGTGCTAAGCTAACTGAATGGGTCAAGTCAATCACGTCATTCTCCTAATGTGGTGATCCTGTTAATCAAATGACAACTCATGTCTATGGCTAGGAAACATAACCATCTTTGATCAACGAGCTAGTCAAGTAGAGGCATACTAGTGACACTCTGTTTGTCTATGTATTCACACATGTATTATGTTTCCGGTTAACACAATTCTAGCATGAATAATAAACATTTACCATGATATAAGGAAATATATAATACTTTATTATTGCCTCTGGGGCATATTTCCTTCAGCGAGCCCGTCCGCTAGCACCCGTCGCCGCCACGTCGCCCTGCTAGCAACAGAACGGCGGTTCGCCGGCGTTCTTATCCGCAGCCGCGGGAACCGACCTTGACCGCGTATAAAAGGAGCCCCGAGCTCAACCAGACCCTCAGACGACCTCGGGCCATCCCTCTAGAGCCCCCACAACAAGCAATCGACGGAGGGAGGCCTTCCTCCTCGTCTCCGGTCAGTTCGGCCGCCGCCACACCGCGGTCCCGTCCGTCACGAGCAGGGCCTCCCTAGTCCTTCCAGCGCCACCGTCCGACTCCCCTCGACCGTACGGAGCCACCCAACACCTCAGCCTCGACCGGGAGCCACCGTAGCCCAAGCCCCCAATTGCTCCCGAAACCACCCTCCGCCGCGGAGCTCGCCGCCGGTGACCCCCTCCACCCCCGCCAGCCTATCAACCACTGGGAGGACCGCCCTGGACCAGCGGATCCATCCCCGCCCTCAGAATCCCGCGGGAAGCCGCCGTTCGTCGACGGCGATCGCCGGAGCTCCGCCTCCGTTCGGCCAAAAGAGAGGAAGGCGGGGACGACTTGTGAAACCTGACCAGTGGACCCAAGGGGCCCACTGTCAGTGACCCACGGGTCGGCCCGCGCGGGTTAAGTGGAGGCGTAAAGCCCGAAGTACGTGTCCCCCTCTCGAAAGCGTATTTCGTCCGAACCATTTTCTTTTTCTATTTTTTTTTAAAACAGAATTTTGACTGAAACTTTGACTGGCTATATCTTTTTAAATAATACTCTCAATGAATTAATTCTTTTTCCTACCTCTCACAAATTCCACCTAGTTTATTTTAAGATTTATTTCAAAAATATCTAGGACAGCTTTTTGCGCTGTTTTTAAAGTATGTGTTATTTGAATATTTTTGAAAATAGGAATTTGGAGGGGAGACTATATCTTTGAAAAGTTTTGGAGTGCACCTCACCCCTCCACACCTTGAAGGCAAGCATCTTGAACTCAGATATGATACAAGTTGGGTGCTGTTTTGCTAGAATATTTTAGAACTCCATCATTTATGCTAATGTGGAGTGGTGTTATTTTATGTGGAATCATACTCATGCATATAAGCGCATGGAGAAAATCTGTTCTGTTATGTATGTGACATTGGTGACAGTAACTACTTCTCATGCCACATGTGCCTGATGATAGTTCGGAGGGGGTCCGAAAGGAGGTTATGTTCCGGTGAAGACAACCCCGTGACTGACGTCTCCTTGTGGCGAGAATGTGCAGTAAGGCATGATGGGGCATGAGGGGTGGTGACCCTGTCGGGAAACTATGAAGAACATTGCTATGCTAACCATGCAGGGAATACATAAACCTCCTGAGTCGGCCGTAGATCGAGTCTTGTTCCAGTAACCCCCATACTTGTTTCGTACTACCACTTGTCCCTGCCATAGGTAGGGTACGGTTTAGTAAGTTATCAACCCCTTACCTAGCACACACCGTATAGAGAGGCCATGGTGGAAGATACCGGAGGCATCCGGTAGGCATGCCACCTGGTCCGGGGGCATGGGTGTTTCGGTTGTAGCCGAAGGGGTAGCTCCCCTAGTTTGCGCGCGGTATAAATTTTGTGATCCCATGCTAAGTCGAGGTTGTAGCCTCCCCACTTAGAGTTTCGCTTAACGGGTGTCGTGGGTGATTCTAGACACCGGTAAGTTAGGCTGGTGTGTGCGATTAGGTGTGTTTTCAACTAAAAGACCGTAGACGGAATTAGTCCCGATGGACTAAAGAAATCCGTTACCCGTGGGTAAAGAGTACACCCTCTGCAGAGATTATACATCTATTCGAATAGCCGTGTCCATGGGTAAGAACTACAGTCTGGGATGGGTCAAGTGTCGGTCTTAGTGTCGGTCTTCGGAGGAGAAAACTGTTAAACCAGAATATTGATGACCTGTGACATATGAGGATTATGATTATTATTATTGTGGACTAACCATTTACATTATTTGAATTATTGAGTATCCCTGGGACGGTTCTACCTCCTGGATATTCACTATGATCCTTTTATTTATAAGCCCTTTATGTGGTGTCGCTGAGACGCCCGACTGTGGCATGCCTGTTATTTATTTACCTTATAAGCCCTTTATATGGTGTCGCTGAGACGCCCGATTGTGGCATGCTTGTTATTTATTTACCTTATAAGCCCTTTATGTGGTGTCGCTGAGACGCCCGACTGTGGCATGCTTGTTATTTATTTACCTTATAAGCCCTTTATGTGGTGTTGCTCAGATGCCCGACTGTGGCATATTTGTTATTTTTTTTATATAAGCCCTTTATGTGACGTCGCTCAGACGCCCGACTGAGGCACGCTTTATATTATTACCCATTCAAGGTGTCGCTTCAGACACCCGATCGGTGCATTTTTAATTTCCTGCTTACGTGCATCGTGAGTTTTATTTTGGGACTGACTAAGTGATTGTGGATTATTTTCGTGCATGATTATCACCTGCTATGTTATACCTGTTTTCATGATGTTTGCGAGTACATTCAAAGTACTCACTGGCTTGTCCCTAGCTATTGTCTTGGCCAGCTTTCTTGCATGGAGAGGAGCGCTGCGATGACAGTCCTGGAACCTAGGCAATGGAGATAGCAGCCGCGCGAAGATAGGAGTTACCCTGGTCAGCTGTTCCTATGTGAAATGGAGTCCCATAGACGCAGATGAACCACAAACCGCTTCCGCCATCAACCACGAGAAACCAATTGTTGTACTCATAGGCCACAATGGTCTTGTGCTACATATCTTGTACTTTGCTTGGAATTTCTGTATCAAGATTGTGCCTCATCAGCTAACAGTAATCCTGGGGCTGGTGAGCACAAGGGCCGTCTTTTTGGGAAATTACTATCCTGAAAATCCGGTCCTGACAAACTTGGTATCAGAGCCAGGCTGACCATTGGCTAATCCTATCTTAGCCAGGTCAATAAACCTAGGTTAACCGACCCACCAGACCTTAACCTAACCCCGGCCAAGCTTCCCGTGTAAGATAGCCACACAGTGACCCCGACGCTTTTGGCAGTCGGTGCCCAACCTATCAGCCTAGTCTGTCGATCACGCGCCAGTTACCGACACCTAATTGGTCTCATTCGCAAGCGTGCGAAGGAAGACTCCGTCCCCTTTTCTATAAAAAGGGCACGCTAGCCTCATCACAGCACAGCACAACCTCTTCCCCCAACTCGAGGCATAATGCCTGGCCCTATTACGCACAATGAGACCACAGCCACCAACCTTGGAGGTTTTGTGACCGTGCTCGCAAACCTCACCCGCCGTGCCTATGCATTAGAAGAGCCCCCAGAATATGTTGTGTACCAAGGACCCATGAGCGGTGAGAGCCGTCAATTCTGGGCAACTGTACACATCTATGGTAGGGGTCTATCGCCAGAACGCCCCTACAGGTTCACTGGAAGGTCAACTTCCTTTGAGCCACAAGCCATCCAGCTAGCAGCTCGAGAGGCTATAGTTCAACTCCGGCACTTGTCGCCCAGAGTTAATTGTCGCTCGTTCTACTACTACCCTAGCCGTGACGGGTATGGTAGGCCGCCCAAGGGTGCCAACGGAGATCACGAGACGGATCCTGCATTGTTGCATCTGGTGCGCTATGTAAGTGCACTAGAGGAACTGTTCGATCAGATCACCCTTGATCTGATCGCAGCTCGTGGAGAACTGGTTCGCCGAGCCCCGGCAAGAAGAGAAGATGAGCCCGACGCCGACAACCCAGTCGTGCTGTTCGGACAACCGATCAAGTCCTTGAGGACTTCCCCAGCCATCGGCCAAAATGCTTTGGTGTCCCCAGAAGTGCTTTGTCGCCTTTTGGGAACACGCTCCAACGGGATTGTGGCCAACAACCCCCGCGATGGTCATCATCGCTACCCCGACCCTGCAGCCCCTCAACCTCATCCAGCTAATCCCGACGGTGAAACCCGTGGAGAAGCCTCGACGTCCACAAGGCAAGCCCGCTTAGATATTAACGAAGTAGACTAAGTTACTCGAGTAGTATCGAGCCTTAGTATTTCTACGCCTTGTAATTGTGTGATCCTGTATCACCATAATTAAATGTTGTCTGCTTGTGCGCCCCTATTTTTGAATAGTAGCCATGCATAAGTACGTTAGCGTACAGTTGCATTTTTAAATTCCGGGTGCAGCTACCAAAACCACCCCGACGACACCCACAGTAATGCGTCACTTTGTGAGATATGTATATCTGTAGCTTTGACCCCGACCCCCATAAGAGCAGAACCGACAAACTAGTTACCTTTCACCGCGATAAATGACCCCGCCCAGATGCTATATAAAAGGCCACCTCGTGACCTTGCCAAGTATTCCTCATCTGGTGCACAACTTTCACAGCCATTTCTTGCCATGCCGAGCCCTAGTTTTTATCTGAGAACCCCAGATGCCACCCCCGGTAGTTTTTTCAAAATATTGTGGGACTTTACCTGCAGTACCATGAGTGCCATCCATCCACCCCAGTACGAGTTGCTCAAATCGAGGATCACCCCATCCACCTCGAAATATTGGGCAGTGGTGCACATCCCTCCCACAAACCCAAACCAAGACCCAACGGAAGTATCCTTTGTGGGGAAATCTATGCCGACTCCGCAAATGGCCATAGAAGCTGCTGCATACGAAGCACTTGCTCGCCTTTGATTCGCGGTGCCCTATGCCAGCGAACGAGGGTATTATTATTTCCCGAGCCGTGCGGCACCCGGAGAAGTAGCATCTTTTCCCGGTGGACGAATTGAGAGAGACCCGGTACTGACCAACCTTGCCCAGTATGTTATCGCTCAAGAGCGTTTGACTCAGTGGGTAATGGGTTATCTCCAGAGCCTCGCTGATTTAAATCCTCAGATCGCTATTGGCAGACCACTGAGGCCCGACCAGGAGAGACGCATTCATCGGCTAGTCAATCCACTTCCCCCGATAGAAGAGGAGTGTGCCCCAGTACCAGAGACGCTTTCTCAGGACCCTATCCATTTACCGTTGTCATTGTAGACGTCACTGCTATGTTCATTGTCTCAGCATTTATTTCTGTGTTGCAACTCATGCGTGGTATCCTAAAGTTGTGCGATGAATCAAATTTTTTGTTTCAATTAATGTGAGTAGTTTGTACTGCTGTTGATTTTTATTAACCGTTTTCACTCTCGGTAATTCTGAAGTGAGATTTTTCCCGGAATCGTTGCGGCATATATCTCTTCACGACGTAGATTTTTATTCACGCAGCACCACAGCAGACTCACAACCGCAACCACTCGACCTCGTGCACTAATTGCTAATGCACATACACATGTTACACCTAACTGATCACCTCTGAAGGAGAGGTTAGTGGGTAATCACTCGGGTACGACCAGCGTATTTTAGTAATTTAGAATTTTATTCTAAATTTACTGTAACCAAAGTAGAAATATCTCGTTTTTCCCCAACCATGGATTTTTCCATGCAGTGCCAGTATTCCACACTGTAGTTTTACACCACTTAATTGCCCACTCACTGTAGCCACATTTTATTGCATAAGTAGGATGATTTTTTTGGTAAGAGCAATGTTTGTTCAAAACAGCTTTTAGCAAATCTCGAGGACGAGATTTTTCTTAATGGGGGTAGTGTTGTAACACCCCAAAAATTTAACCATGATTTATCAATTAAAATTTTCCTAGGAAATTAAATTTTTATTTTCTCGATTTATCTTTTGATTTCAGAACCTCTCTTTTCTTTGATATTGTGGAGTTTTTATCCCAAGTGAAAACTTTCCAAAAAAATATTATTGGACTTTTATACCCTCTCAAGAAAACATTTCTTTTATCAGTGGATTTGTTTGCATAATTGTTTTTCCTGAGCTTTATTTTTTTAAATGATTTTTATAAGCTTTAGAGCCTCATTTGCACTACAATCTATTTAAATAGTTCTTTAAAAATCCCACCAAAAGTGGGGGATGTTAGTAGTAGTGTATAATTCAACTTTATGCAAAAACCCATTGGTGTTCTTTGAAAAGTTTGAGCAAATCATCCTCATCTTCATTCTGGTCCAGTTTGGTGATTTGTACTGCAACCATATTTTATCTTGCTCTTGTTGCATTGGGATTTATCCTTCTTATTGACCACTCTACCAAACCCTTAAGTCCAGGAGATTGGACCCATTGGAGTATTTTTGGTCCATGCAATAATGCCCTTCTCTTTCTGTCCAGAACTGAAGATTTGCAAAACTTGCACTAACAAGTTTCTGGTTTTGCCCAAATAGCCTTGCCATCATCACTTGCACCTAAAGAGACCCCAACCTGGAGATTTGGGCCACCAGAAGAGATGCATAGATGCCCATGGCATTCTGTCGAGCACCTTGTGTTCATGGACAGCTTTGGCATAGTTTTATGCTTGCACTGTCATCTTGCCCCTCTGGACAAACCAGCATGTCCACTAATCTCCTAGCCACCACTAACCTAGACCTGTTAATTGCCAGCCTCATTCAAGCCCTCTAGCACGCATTGGCGTTTCGTCGAGCACCTGGCGAGCGTGCTCTGGGCGCGCCCAGAGCGCACGTTTTGCTCGCGCGCGCAACCGAGCCGCCGCGTCTTGCCCCTGGCCTCTGCTCGCCCACAGGGCCGCGCCCCGTTCTCGTCCGCTCGCCAGAACCCTCCAAGCTGCTCCTGGCGCCCTACAGCGCCGCCGTCAAAGCTCCCTTGGCGGCACGCCGGCGTCCGCAGCAGGGTCCTGCCATGGACGGTGCCGCCCGAGCCACTTCAGCGCGCCAGCTCGCCCCTGAACAGCCCAAGCTTATCCGCGAGCCCGTCCGCTAGCGCCCGTCGCCGCCACGTCGCCCTGCTAGCAACAGAACGGCGGTTCGCCGGCGTTCTTATCCGCAGCCGCGGGAACCGACCTCGACCGCGTATAAAAGGAGCCCCGAGCTCAACCAGACCCTCAGACGACCTCGGGCCATCCCTCTAGAGCCCCCACAACAAGCAATCGACGGAGGGAGGCCTTCCTCCTCGTCTCCGGTCAGTTCGGCCGCCGCCACACCGCGGTCCTGTCCGTCACGAGCAGGGCCTCCCTAGTCCTTCCAGCGCCACTATCCGACTCCCCTCGACCGTACGGAGCCACCCAACACCTCAGCCTCGACCGGGAGCCACCATAGCCCAAGCCCCCAATTTCTCTCGAAACCACCGTCCGCCGCGGAGCTCGCCGCCGGTGACCCCCTCCACCCCCGCCAGCCTATCAACCACTAGGAGGACCGCCCTGGACCAGCGGATCCATCCCCACCCTCAGAATCCCGCGGGGAGCCGCCGTTCGTCGACGGCGATCGCCGGAGCTCCGCCTCCGTTCGACCAGAAGAGAGGAAGGCGGGGACGACTGGTCAAACCTGACCAGTGGACCCAAGGGGCCCACTGTCAGTGACCCACGGGTTGGCCCGCGCGGGTTAAGTGGAGGCGTAAAGCCCGAAGTACGTGTCCCCTCTCGAAAGCGTATTTCGTCCGAACCGTTTTCTTTTTCTGATTTTTTTAAAAACAGAATTTTGACTGATACTTTGACTGGCTATATCTTTTCAAATAGAAGTCCAAATGAATTAAATCTTTTTCCTACCTCTCTCAAATTCCACCTAGTTTATTTTAAGATTTATTTCAAAAATATCTAGGACAACTTTTTGCGCTGTTTTTAAAGTATGTGTTATTTGAATATTTTTGAAAATAGGAATTTGGAGGGGAGACTATATCTTTCAAAAGTTTTGGAGTGCACCTCAACCCTCCACACCTTGAAGGTAAGCATCTTGAACTCAGATATGATACAAGTTGGGTGCTGTTTTGCTAGAATATTTTAGAACTCCATCATTTATGCTAATGTGGAGTGGTGTTATTTTATGTGGAATCATACTCATGCATATAAGCACATGGTGAAAATCTGTTCTGTTATGTATGTGACATTGGTGACAGTAACTACTTCTCATGCCACATGTGCCTGATGATAGTTCGGAGGGGGTCCGAAAGGAGGTTATGTTCCGGTGAAGACAACCCCGTGACTGACGTCTCCTTGTGGCGAGAATGTGCAGTAAGGCATGATGGGGCATGAGGGGTGGTGACCCTGTCGGGAAACTATGAAGAACATTGCTATGCTAACCATGCAGGGAATACATAAACCTCCTGAGTCGGCCGTAGATCGAGTCTTGTTCCAGTAACCCCCATACTTGTTTCATACTACCACTTGTCCCTGCCATAGGTAGGGTACGGTTCAGTAATTTATCAACCCCTTACCTAGCACACACCGTACAGAGAGGCCGTGGTGGAAGATACCGGAGGCATCCGGTAGGCATGCCACCTGGTCCGGGGGCATGGGTGTTTCGGTTGTAGCCGAAGGGGTAGCTCCCCTAGTTTGCGCGCGGTATAAATTTTGTGATCCCATGCTAAGTCGAGGTTGTAGCCTCCCCACTTAGAGTTTCGCTTAACGGGTGTCGTGGGTGATTTCAGACACCGGTAAGTTAGGCTGGTGTGTGCGCTTAGGTGTGTTTTCAATTAAAAGACCGTTGACGGAATTAGTCCCGATGGACTAAAGAAATCCGTTACCCGTGGGTAAAGAGTACACCCTCTGCAGAGATTATACATCTATTCGAATAGCCGTGTCCATTGGTAAGGACTACAGTCTGGGATGGGTCAAGTGTCGGTCTTAGTGTCGGTCTTCGGAGGAGAAAACTATTAAACCAGAATATTGATTATAACCTGTGACATATGAGGATTATGACTATTATTATTGTGGACTAACCATTTACATTATTTGAATTATTGAGTATCCCTGGGACAGTTCTACCTCCTGGATATTCACTATGATCCTTTTATTTATAAGCCCTTTATGTGGTGTCGCTGAGACGCCCGACTGTGGCATGCTTGTTATTTATTTACCTTATAAGCCCTTTATGTGGTGTCGCTGAGACGCCCGACTATGGCATGCTTGTTATTTATTTACCTTATAAGCCCTTTATGTGGTGTCGCTCAGACGCCCGACTGTGGCATGTTTGTTATTTTTTTTATATAAGCCCTTTATGTGACGTCGCTCAGACGCCCGACTGAGGCACGCTTTATATTATTACCCATTCAAGGTGTCGCTTCAGACATCCGATCGGTGCATTTTTAATTTCCTGCTTACGTGCATCGTGAGTTTTATCTTGGGACTGACTAAGTGATCGTGGATTATTTTAGTGCATGATTATCACCTGCTATGTTATACCTGTTTTCATGATGTTTGCGAGTACATTCAAAATACTCACTGGCTTGTCCCTGGCTATTGTCTTGGCCAGATTTCTTGCATGGAGAGGAGCGCCAAGATGACAGTCCTGGAACCTAGGCAATGGAGATAGCAGCCGCGCGAAGATAGGAGTTACCCTGGTCAGCTGTTCCTGTGGGAAATGGAGTCCCATAGACGCAGATGAACCACAAACCGCTTCCGCCATCAACCACTAGAAACCAATTGTTGTACTCATAGGCCACAATGGTCTTGTACTACATATCTTGTACGTTGCTTGGAATTTCTGTATCAAGATTGTGCCTCATCAGCTAACAGTAATCCTGAGGCTGGTGAGCACAAGGGCCGTCTTTTTGGGAAATTACTATCCCGAAAATCCGGTCCTGACATTTTCCTAGTAGAACTAGGAGCCCTTCCAAGTAGTAGGAGTAGGAGAGAAGGAAAGGGAAAGGAGAAGAGAAGGAAGGAGGGGCGCCCCTCCCCCTAGTACAATTCGGACTAAGCCTTGGGGGGCGCGCAGCCTCCCCTCTCTCTTTCCCCTAAAGCCCAACAAGGCTCATATACTCCCCGGCGAATTCCCGTAACTCTCCGGTACTCCGAAAAATACCCGAATCACTCGGAACCTTTCCGATGTCCGAATATAGTCGTCCAATATATCGATCTTTACGTCTCGACCATTTCGAGACTCCTCGTCATGTCCCCGATTTCGTCCGGGACTCCGAACTACCTTCGGTACATCAAAACACATAAACTCATAATACAAATCGTCACAGAACTTTAAGCGTGCGGACCCTACGGGTTCGACAACTATGTAGACATGATCGAGACATGTCTCCGGTCAATAACCAATAGCGGAACCTGGATGCTCATATTGGTTCCTACATATTCTACGAAGATCTTTATCGGTCAAACCGCATAACAACATACGTTGTTCCCTTTGTCATCGGTATGTTACTTGCCCGAGATTCGATCGTCGGTATCTCAATACCTAGCTCAATCTCGTTACCGGCAAGTCTCTTTACTCGTTCCGTAATGCATCATGCCGCAACTAACTCATTAGTCACATTGCTTGCAAGGCTTATTGTGATGTGCATTACCGAGTGGGCCCAGAGATACCTCTCCGACAATTGGAGTGACAAATCCTAATCTCTAAATACGCCAACCCAACAAGTACCTTCGGAGACACCTGTAGAGCACCTTTATAATCACCCAGTTACGTTGTGACGTTTGGTAGCACACAAAGTGTTCCTCCGGTAAACGGGAGTTGCATAATCTCATAGTCATAGGAACATGTATAAGTCATGAAGAAAGCAATAGCAACATACTGAACGATCGTGTGCTAAGCTAACGGAATGGGTCAAGTCAATCACATCATTCTCCTAATGATGTGATCCCGTTAATCAAATGACAACTCATGTCAATGGCTAGGAAACATAACCATCTTTGATCAACGAGCTAGTCAAGTAGAGGGATACTAGTGACACTCTGTTTGTCTATGTATTCACACATGTACTAAGTTTCCGGTTAATACAATTCTAGCATGAATAATAAACATTTGTCATGAAATAAGGAAATAAATAATAACTTTATTTTTGCCTCTAGGGCATATTTCCTTCATCCTCCTCCTCCAAGTCCGGCACAGCATGAGGCCACTCCTCTTGCTCCAAGTCCGGCACCGCGTCATTCCACTCCTCCTCGAAGTTAGCCACGTCAGCCGTCTCCGCTGCCTCAGCAACCGCGGAAGAGAGCCGCCACAGCTTTGGTGCGTAGCGGTACAAGTCGAGTTACAGGAGTTACAGGCGGAGGCAAGCGATTTCAATATGGTCCCAGCCTCGCGCCTCTTCCGATGAGGGCTTACGACATGACCGACGAGCAAAACGAAGCCGAAGTGAAGGCCCAAGTGGACGCCCATTTTGGACCGAAACCGCCACCGCCGATAAAGGAGAAAGTGCCTGATAAAGTCGTTGACCACTTTATTCGTATGGCTGAAGCACCAGCTCCCAAGCCTGTTGACTAAGACTATGAGCACCAAATGAAGAAGGCACATCGAGCACAACAAAAGAAGGAGTCGAGCTCGAGCTCGAGCCAAGCAGCTGCCAAAAAAAGCGGGACAACCGTTCCCCAGCTGGGAGAACAGGCGGTGCAATCGATCCCCCCGCTCATTGTACCAACACATGCGAGTACCGGCGCCGATCAGCTGGTAATAACCGACGAGCATAGAAGGCAGGCTGAAGAGCTCGGTATCACTATTTATCAACTCCTAGAGCTCGAGCCCATGGATACGATTAGAGAGGAGGACATAAAACAGAAATATGTCTGCGGAGAACCTTTGGTCAAGCCTGAGGAGGTCAAGAAGCTCTCAACGAGAATGTATGAATAGCATCAATGGTACATGGAAATTACCAAGACTACCAATCGAGAGTCCCTCATGGTGAAAGTCAAGGAAGAGCATTACTTCCATGAGACAGCTCTATCTGTTGACTATACCGAAATGTTTCAGTTATTCAATCAAGATGCACTCGACAAATCTATCGTCAGTTGTTATTGTCTGTAAGTGATTTCTTTCTGTTATTTAAGTCTCAAGCTAGTTGTAGTGCTCTCATTGATCATTACCTGTAATTATCCTCACTATATTCTTTTTTTGTGGTATTATGCAGGATGAAGATGTATGAAATGAAAAAGCCTGGACGCTATGGCATTGGGTTCATTGACCCAAATACCATGAATGAAGAGACATGTACATATGAATGGTATCGACAAGAAGTAGAGAAAAAAATGCTGGAGTTCTTGAAGCGCCTCAATAGCAATAAAGATATACTACTTCCTTACAACTTCCGGTGAGTCACACTGTCTTGTACTACAAATTATGTTTTTGCTTACTAGTTAGATGTTAATAAGTGTATAGGGTTTAGGATAGTTGATGAGTGTTATGCACATGCCCGCTTAATTTACACATGCAAAAGTATGCGCATGCAGTTACCACTGGATCTTGTTAGTCATTCAAGTTGAAGAAGGAACAGTTGAAGTACTAGACTCACTACTTAAAGAAGCTAGTGACTACTCAATCCTGAAGCGGATAGTCAACAGGTAATTTCAATCATTACTGAACTATATGTCGGCCTCTTTAGTTCGTCATTTCCTGATATCAACTAATTAATAAATCCTTTATTCATTTTCTTTGCCGGCGGGCAGGGCTTGGCAAAAGTTCATCAAAACGGTTCCAGGTGAATGGAAAGAAAAGTTGTATTGGTTTCGACCCAGGGTAAATAATTAAGTAGTACTAGCTAGCTACCATCTCTTTAATTCTAGTTTCAATACCATTAATTATCATGCTTGATTAATTATTATCTGATTGAATTCTATTCTCGTAAAGGCCCTGAAGCAGGCGCCGGGACTGAATTATGTGCATACTATGTTTGCGAGAACATTCGCATGATGGCGTCCGAAAGGAGCACATCTGCTAGACAGCTATCGGTATGTTTGCCAGAACACTATTCACAATTTTACATCATTATTGATATCTAATCGCAGAACTAATACATGCATATTGATCTCCTTCTTAAAAGTTCGATGAGGTGCGGGATAAGCTCCTACCAACGGATCGCGTACAAGCAATTCAAGAGGCAATAGCAGGATTTTTGGTAGACCAGGTCATAGATCCCAAAGAAGAATACCATTACCCACTACTGTAGTAATGCCACCATGTAGGAGAAATTGTATATACCAAATTGTATATATACATGTGTATGTGTATGAATGGTGTGCTGCGAGACATTCGATGATATATATATATATATATATATATATATATATATATATATATATATATATATATATATATATATATATATATATATAGTGTTACTATTCATCACCCAGGGTGCAGAATAAATTATTCTTCACCCGAGGTAATATTACGATCATTTCATAATTAAATTATATATATATATATATATATATATATATATATATATATAGTGTTACTATTCATCACCCAGGGTGCAGAATAAATTATTCTTCACTCGAGGTAATCTTACGATCATTTCATAATTAAATTACGTTTGGAATTCAAATAGTTACATTCTTATTGATTCACTACGTAAAATTTGGCATAAAAAATAAAAATATAGGGCATAAGACAAGAAAATTTGTAGTTTATGTGTATTTTACACTATGTTTTTACGTTTGTAATTTTACATAACATAAAATATTTTTTACGATGATTATATATTTTCTTACGGTCTCTTTTTTACGATGATTATATATATATATGGGATTGACTATTCGTCACCCTGGGTGAGGAATAGTTCCCCTCTATTTTTACCATCAATGCATCGTAATTTTACGTTTCGTAAGTTTTGTTTTATATATATATATATATATATATATATATATATATATATATATATATATATATATATATATATATATATATAATCGGTTCTATGAGAAATTCCATTTATATATATGCATAACGTGTACAATATGTAGTATCGTAAAATACCAGCAAATGAAAAAGAATTAAATGGAAAACACAAAATTAAAGGAAAAAGAAATCATGAACCCAAAATCACCCAAACCTTTTAGTACCGGTTGGTGTTACCAACCGGTAGTAAAGGTCTCCCCGCCCCCGGCGCTGGCCCGTACCACGTGGTGGCCCTTTAGTGGCGGTTCATGCTGAACCGGTACTAAGGGGGGGGGACCTTTAGTCCCCACCATTTAGTGCCGGTTACAGAACCGGCACTAAAGGGTCTTACGAACCGGTGCTATAGCCCGGTTCTGCACTAGTGTGCGAGGACCCGCTTCAACTGGAAGAAAAATAGGCAGTGGAAAACTCGTCGATCTGGCATGTCAGTTGGACCTAACAATTGGTAGCCGCCCGTTAGAGCGCACACAAAATTTTAAACAGGGTAAATTATGGCACCACTTTTTCTAAATGAGATAAAACGGATGAAATCCCGTTAAATGGGGTAATTAGTGTCAAAATAGGCGGTAAAAACCGGAATTCACTGCATAATTTATTTGGTAGGGGTAATTAGTGTCAAAATAGGCGGTCTCAAATATAGGTTGCACCGCCAGAATTTAAACACAGGTATATATGAAAGGTACAAACCTGGAGCCATGACATTTCACGCGACTCAGCTATCAGGCGACTCCTTAGGCTGTGTTCGGTTGAGAGGGATTTAAAGAGGGTTTGGCAGGGATTGAAGTGGATTTAATCCCCAACAAGTTAAAACCCCTCCAATCCTCTTGTGGAGGGGTGTAACCGAACAAGGCCTTAGGGGACATGAGCTTGTGCTTTTCGCCTTGATATGAGATAGCTTGGGGTCGAGGAGGTGGCGATCGCCATGTTGCAAATGAGAAGACGGCCACTCTTCTTCCCCCTCCCTGCCCTTATGACCAACTCCGGTTCGAGGTGGTTGACGCATTGGATCAGCCTCCTTCCCGTCTGCCTCCTGGTACACGACTTTGAACGTGTCAAACCTCTCCTTGGCTGACTCGCTGCAAAATTGTTGGCCTCCGTTTCCCCTATGGCCATGTGCCCTGGCCTACATGATGTTGACGTGGCCTCTAGGTTAGTCTCTCGCCTACAAGCAGAGGAAGCATCATGATTAATAAACGTAGATGCACCTACTCATACATAATACTTCCTCTGTAAAGTAGTGCTCTATGCACTCTTATATTTCATTACGGAGGGGAGTACATCATATAACGAATAGGAGGAAGAAGCGGTTGCTAATGCATGTAGTAGCAAGCAGTGATGTTACTACGACAAGTACTCGTGTGCCGAGATATAGGTCTTTCAAACAACAAACTTCCTCATCGGGTTCCCATCGTCACTCATTGGGCTCTCTCTATGCATGGTCAGGTACCGCAGACTATGCTTCATTTCAGACAGATGGGCCCTGGCTAATTTCTCCAGCACCTTTTCTTCTTCGGCCTCATGCCCTTCCACTGAGCGTCAGATATTGACCAATGTGGGGCCAAAGGTACTTACCCACATATCTCGTACGATCAGGGCGGCCTTGCTGCCACCATTGTTATCCCAGGTGGCTTTTGTAGCGCTCACTAGTAAAACCTGGCGATGACAGCGAATCGGCGGTCAGCTTGACCAAGTCGGGAAAGTGCGCCCTCGAAAGAGAGCCAATGAGGTGGTTCACCTAGCGCTGGTGCGCACCTACTCAAATGAGGTAACACTTACTGCACAACAGAAATGAAAATTATATTGTAGTGTCCAAATATTATTGGTCCATTATGTATAGCAGCAAGGGCTGCGGGTGTAACAATGGTATTGATCTCCTCATCATCCTCCGCTTCTTGGAATGAAGTCGTCCTCGATGAAAGCTCATCCTCCTCACCCAAATAAGTCTTCAAATCTGCAATGTTAAAAATGGGACTAACCCCAAAATCTGCAGGCAGCTCAAGTTTATATGCATTATCATTTATTTTCTCTAACACCTTAAAAGGACCATCAGCACGTGGCATTAGCTTTGATTTGCGCAAATCTAAAAATCTATCCTTACGCAAATGTAACCAAACAAGATCTCCAGGTGCAAACACAACATGTTTTCTACCCTTATCTCCAGCAAGTTTATATTTAGCACTCATACGCTCAATGTTTTCCTTAGTTAACTCATGCATTTTTAAGATCAATTCAGCATGTTGTTTAGCATCAAAGTTAACCTTCTCCGAAGATGGAAGAGGCAACAAATCAATAGGTGCACGAGGTAGGAAATCATACACAATTTCAAAAGGGCACATCTTAGTAGTAGAATGCAGCGACCGATTATAAGAAAATTCAATATGAGGCAAGCATTCTTCCCACATTTTCTTATTATTCTTCAAAACAGCCCTAAGCATGGTAGACAATGTTCTATTGACTACTTCAGTTTGTCCATCAGTTTGGGGATGACATGTAGTACTAAAAAACATTTTAGTCCCCAACTTAGCCCATAAACATCTCCAAAAGTGGCTAAGAAACTTAGTATCACGAATAATTTGGCACACCATGCAAGCGAATAATTTCACGAAAGAACAAATCAGCAACATTAGTAGCATCATCGCTTTTATGACATGGTATAAAATGTGCCATTTTTTAAAATCTATCCACGACAACAAATATACTATCCCTCCCCTTCTTTGTTCGAGGTAAACCTACAACAAAGTCCTTAGATATATCCTCCCAAGAAACACTAGGTACAGGCAAAGGCATATATAAACCATGAGGATTGAGTCGTGACTTAGCTTTTTGACATGTAGTGTAGCGAGCAACAAAACGCTCAACATCCCATCTCATCTCTGGCCAAAAGAAATGTGTAGCAAGTACATCCTCTGTCTTCTTCACACCAAAATATCCCATTAATCCTCCTCCATGCGCCTCCTGCAACAACAAAAGACGAACGGAGCTAGCTGGAATGCATAGCTTGTTAGCACGAAACACAAATCCATCATTAACGAGGAACTTGTTCCATATTCTCCCTTCTTTACAATTCTGCAATACATCTTTAAATTCAGCATCATGCACATGCATATTGATCTTTGATGGTCTCCAAACCAAATATTTTAAAGTCAAGTTGTGAAAGCATAGTATAACGACGAAACAATGCATCAGCAATAACATTTTCTTTACCCTTCTTGTATTTAATGACATAAGGGAAAGTCTCAATGAATTCAACGCATTTAGCATGTCTACGGTTCAGTTTTGCTTGACTTTTAA
Organism: Aegilops tauschii subsp. strangulata; assembly: GCF_002575655.3. NCBI lineage: Eukaryota > Viridiplantae > Streptophyta > Magnoliopsida > Poales > Poaceae > Aegilops > Aegilops tauschii. Next base: position 569,027,736 of record NC_053037.3, on the reverse strand, counting down.
TGTATTTCAAAGATTCATTATCAGAATTTATAACAAATTCTTTGGGCGATAAATAATGTTGCCATGTTTCTAAGGTCCGAACAAGAGCATATAATTCTTTATCGTAAGTAGAATAGTTCGGACTAGGCCCACTCAATTTTTCAGAAAAGTAGGCAACAAGTTTGCCATATTATAATAACACACCTCCAAATCTAATTCCACTAGCATCACATTCAAGCTCAAAAGTCTTATTAAAATCAGGAAATTGGAGTAAAGGAGCATGTGTCAACTTATCTTTCAATACCGTGAAGGCTTCTTCCTGTGCGGTACCCCAAACAAAAGTCACATCCTTCTTTGTAAGCTTGTTGAGAGGTGCAACAATGGTGCTGAAAGCTCTCACAAAACGCCTATAGAAACCAGTGAGGCCAAGGAAACTCCTCACTTGTGTGACCGTTTTGGGTTGCGGCCAACTCTCAATAGCTTAAATCTTGGCTTTATCAAATTCAATTCCCTGTGGAGTAACAACATAGCCAATAAAAGATACTTGGTCAGTGCAAAAGGTGCACTTTCCAAGGTTACCAAACAAACGTGCATCACGTAGAGCAATAAAAACAGCACGTAAATGTTCCAAATGTTCCTCCAACGATTTACTATAAATCAGTATATTATCAAAATAGACTACCAGAAATCGTCCAATGAAAGCACGTAAAACTTTGTTCATTAATATCATGAAAGTACTAGGTGCATTAGTTATCCCAAAATGCTTGACTAACCACTCATATAAACCAAACTTAATTTTAAAGGCTGTTTTTCATTCATCTCCCAATTTCATACAAATTTGATGGTATCCACTACGCAAATCAACTTTGGAGAATATTGTAGAGCCACTCAATTTATCAAGCATATCATCTAGCCTAGGAATAGGATGATGATAACGAATAGTAATATTATTAATGCCTCTACAATCAACACACATACGCGACGTACCATCCCTTTTTGGCACTAGTATAATAGGAACAGCACAAGGACTACGAGATTCGCGTATATAACCTTTGTCAAGCAGCTCCTTTACTTGACACATAATCTCCTTCGTCTCCTATGGATTGGTACGGTATGGCGCACGGTTTGGCAGCGAAGCACCGGGAATTAAGTCAATCTGATGCTCAATCCCTCGAATAGGTGGTAATCCCGGTGGCACTTCTTGTGGAAAGAAGTCAGCAAACTCCAGCAAAATGTTAGTGACAGCAGGAGGCAAAGAGGAAGGCACGTCCTCGAATGAAAATAATGCCTCTTTGCACACAAAAGCATAGCAAACAGATTTGCTGCAATCTAGATCATCAATATCAGATTTGGTGGCAAGTAAACATGCACTTTTCAATTTAATTGCAGAAGCAACACTAGATGGTTTATTAGCAGGCTTCATTTGTTGCTCAAATTCTGTTGCCATAATCTGATTTTCACTCTTATTTTTCTCCTGTTTTGCTTTATTAGCTCTATTAATATCATCTTTCAAAATGGAATCAGGAGACATAGGAAGCAAAGTAATATGTTTATCCTTATGAACAAGAGTATACTGATTGTTTCTACCATGGTGTACAGAATTTTTATCAAATTGCCATGGCCTACCAAGTAATAAGGAACATGCTTGCATGGGTACCCACTAGTAGAAAAAGGGCCATTTGTCCAGGTTCATAAGGCCCATCTGTCCCGGTTGGGGAACCGGGACTAAAGGGTCGTTACTAATGCCTAGGCCTTTAGTCCCGGTTCTTATACTAACCGGGACAGATGGGCCTCCACATGGCCGATGCTGCAAGCCCGGGCAGGAGGCCCTTTAGTCCCGGTTGGTGGCACCAACCGGGACCAATAGGCATCCACGCGTCAGCTGTTCAGGGGCTAGGGTTTTTGTTTTTTTCTGAAAGGGGGGTGGATTTGGGGGTTTTGTATGGTTAATTAAGGTGTTTCATATATTGTGTTAGGTAGCTAATTAATTAATAGAGAGAAGTGTGCTCTCTTATCTCCGTGCTTGGTCGACGCTACGTACTATACGTATAGAGAGGCCCTCGACACGCTAGCTAGTAAGAAAATGAAGGAAACCATTAAGTACATAAGTTCATCATGCATACCGAGAGAAGTGATCGACCTCTCCTTCTCCGAGAGATTGGTCGAACAACAAGTTTTCGTATTATCTATCCGACACTACTAGCTACATACATATACAATATGTAAGATCTCTTACAATCCCCTAGCATTTGAACTCAACTTCCACATGGTATTCTCCGGCTTTATTGATGACGTGGTCAAGAAAGAATCCCGCCAATTCCTCTTGAATTGCTTTCATGCGATCTTGTGGTAGGAGTTCATTCCGCATCTGCCACGTCTAATTTGAAGAAGGGGGTTAATACATATATATGAATGAAACTCAACAGAGATGATGGTGTAATAAAATGAAATTGTGAATATTATTGCTTACGCACTTCATATTGTCTTTTAGAGTAGCCCCGCTTATCTTTGCAAGTCACATTGTAGATGAACTCGCACACGTAGTATCCACAGTAATCATTCCCTTGTTCCTGCCACAAGCACTTTACGAGAAATAGAGGTCAATCAAACTGATCATGAAGCATTATAAATGGCATTGATGAAAGTAGCTAGAATCAACGGGAGATGCGCGCAACTAGCTAGCTAGTAGTACTTACTTTCGGGTATGTATATCGCAGCTCCTTCGGCAGTCCCGGAGCTTCTGCGGTGAACTGTTTCCAAACCCTGCAAGACAAAGAAAATAATTATTACTTGAGATATCAGGAAATGAACAAAAAGTTGCCGATATTGTGCGACAAGGATCGATTGAACTTACTTGTTGAGAATTTCAGTCATGTCCGCATAGGTCTCGGGATCTTTTCATCTCGAGTCTAAGACGGTTACTAGTCCCTGCTCAAGCTTAATCTCCAGGAGAATATAGTGGAAGCTACACACGCATGCATAACTCATCAATTACATTACTATAACCTCGCTCGAGTAATAAGGGAAACCGAATATGCACACGACAGTAACACTCATTTGAAGTTGTAAGGAAAGAGTATTAAATCTTTGTTTTGATTTATTAACAATGATTTGAGCAAGTTGGCCTCGGCATCTTTGGCGCTCTTTTTAACCCGAAATTCATCTATGAGATTTGTGTTAATGAACCCAATATCATACATTTCTGCTTTTCTGCACTCGACGATCTTCAATCTGCATAATATAGTGAGGATAATTATAAATACATGCAATGAAAGAGCTGAGCTATATATAGAGACTTAATGACAGAAGTAGTACTTACAGACAGTAGCAAGTGACCGTTAATTTATCGAGGGCCTTTTGATTGAAGAACTGGAAGAACTCCTCAAATGGAACATGCAACAGATCAATTCCAACGAGGTTGTGCTCCTCTTTAACTCTAAGATACAAAGTATTCGTCCCCCAGACTCTCTGCAGGTTTTCATGTACCAATTATGGAATCTTCGCATCATCGTTGTTAGAGATTTTTCATCTTTGACGAGAGGCTTCCCGTACTCGTGTCTGTGTTCGTCCACCTCCAAGAAATCATATTGTACATCGTCGGGCAGGTAATCTCCAAGATTGCTATAACCGGGCACCATCCCCGGAGCATTAGCGACGATGTGCTAGACACATTAAGCGGGGGGCACGATTGGTTCGCTTGTTCGCCGGGCTGGGCATTTTTTTCCCAACTGCTCGTCGTTCTTTTAACCTTTGATCACTAACAGTACTTCCCGACCGCTCCGCTTCGAGATATGCCTTTTCAGTAGCGCGCTCATAGTTGGTTTTCGGCGGAGACTTTGGTGGTTTCCTCAGGGCATCGATAGTGCGCTTTGCTTTCACCGGATCTACCTTCTCCTCCGGAGGTGGATGTCTCTCTGCTTTTGCCCCTTCAAAGAAGTCCTTCACTTCTTTTTGCACGATCTTTTTGTTTTCTTCCACGGTCATCTCGTACGGTAACTTCTCTAGAGGCTTGAGAGGTGGACCGTATCTGTATTGCCTCCCGCCTCTGGCTGTACTGCTAGACGCTGAAGCAGACGGAGCGGCTGCGGCTGTCTTCTTTCGTGCTTGCTTACGAGGCGGAGGAGAAGGACTACGACGCGCCGGAGCAGCCGGGGCGGCGACGGGTCTCTTCCGCCCTTGCTGGCGAGGTGGAGAAGGAGGAGGCTGGTGGCTGCTCGGGCGCGCCGGCGCAGGCGGAGAAGGAGGCGGAGTGCCGCCACGCGCCGAAGAAGGAGGCTGAGTGCCCTGATCATCACTTGCCGGAGGAGGAGGCGGTGGAGGAAGCAGAGTGCCCTGACTCGCCAGAGGAGGAGGAGGAGGCGGAGGCATCCAGTTCGGAAGGTTGATGAGCTCCTTCTGTCATAGGCATGGAGTCTTCAGACCAGAACCCAGCCGAGTCTCCCCGTCACCCGTAGGGTGGTCAAGCTGGAGGTCCTCAAATCCTTCTGTGATTTCATCCACCATCACCCTATCATATCCTTCTGGAATCGGCCAGCAGTGAAAAGTTGCGCCAGGTTCAGGAGGTGCAACAGAGCCAACAGCCGCCTTGACTTTCAATTCCATCCACTACGTCATAAGGTGGCAATGCTGAGAATCCGTGATAGCATCTACGGGGTAGCTAGCAGGAGCCGTGAAGACAGGCTCCTGAAGCAGCTCCGTGGAAGCCACGCTGCTTCTCCGCTGAGATGGCGGGGTAGCTTCGGGTGTAGCTTCGGCAAGTCGCATGCTACGAACTGCCTCTCGTTCCTCTAGTGCTTGTAACCTTGTGTGCAGCGCCTGTAGTTGGGTCAACTCCTTTTTCTTCTTCCTCTCCCGGCGTTTGTAACCGCCTGCGTCGAGAAATCCAGCCTTCCACGAAAGGGAGCCTGGCGTGCCTCGTGTCCGTCCAGGGTGCTCAAGATTCCGGAGGGCCTCTGTGAGCTCGTCGTTCTCTCTGTCCGGAATGAACGTCCCTTGCTGCGCCTTTTCGATATACTCCTGAAGCTTCTCGATGGGTGTGTTCAGCTGCTCGTTGGTCCGAACGCACTTCCCTGTTACAGGGTCCAATTTTCCCCCAACCCCGAAAAACCAAGTCCTGCAACGGTCTGCGAGCGCCGTGTCTCTGGTTTGATCCCTTTATCAATGAGGTCATTCTTAGCCTTGTCCCACAACGGCCGGGCTTTCAGGTAGCCACCTGACCCCGTGGGATGGTGATCCTTCTTCTTTGTAGCATTTTTCTTGTTTGTCGCTGACATCTTCGCTGCTCTCTCAGATTTCTTTTTGGTGACAAATTCGGGCCACTGATCTTTGATCTTCTCAAATCGGCCGATGAATTCTGGAGTCTTGTCTTTGTCGACAAACAATGATTTCAGCTCATTCTTCCACCTCCTGAATAGCTCAGCCATCTTCTTAAGAGCATAAGCCTTGATCATTGGCTTTTTAACTGGATTCTCCGGATCCTCCTCTGGCGGGAAGGTGAAAATTTTCCTCCAGCGCGGTCCAAAGATCAGCTTTCTGCCTATCGCTGACATAAGACACCTGAGAGTCTTTGTCCTTAGGCTTCAACCATTACTCGATGCTGATCGGGATCATGTCCCTCACTAGAACCCCGCACTGAGCATTAAATTTTTGCTTGGTCCGGAGGGCTTCAATCGGTTGGCCAGTGCGATCAATTTCGATGATCGTGTACCTTTCATCCGCGCGCAACTTTCTCTTCGGGCCTCGTCTCGTTACCGAAGTGTTGCTCGATCCGGAGGGCTAGAAAAGAAGAAAAAGAAGAGAGTTAATATGTGTACATACCAAAAACAATTGATGCATCAATTAGCTATAGTCAGCACATGCTTAATTAATTAATATATATACCTGGCCGGACTCCGTTCGGTCACCGAAGCCGTCATCACGGTGTCCTTCCCCCTCCATTTGGTCACCAGAGCCGTCAACACGGTGTCCTTCCCCCTCCATTCGGTCACCGGAGCCGTCATCACGGTGTCCTTCCTCCGCCATTGTTTGATCATCGTCGTAGCCTGCTTCTTCATCCAGTCTTTCCAGACCATCGGTGCATGTATCGTTGAGAAACGACAAGACGGCATCACTTCCGTGTGCGATTATCTCCCCCAACACCGCTTCTTTTGATTCGTCTCGGGGGTGCGGATCCATAGTTTCTGCAAATATTTACAACATGGCAATTATTATTCAAACATGACAGATGGATATATTAGTGGCAAACGTTGAACTAGCTAGCTAAGCACAATAAGGAATCATATTAGTGGCCTGGCCTCGACGCTTCTCTAGGGTTTGGGGTGGCCTCCGCAATGCTTCAAGGGTTTGGGGTGGCCTCAACAACGCTTCAAGGGTTCGGGGTGGCCTCGACGACAATGCTCTTTTAACTTGGTAAATTTGGGTGGCCTCAAGAGAGTTTGTCGATCGGGTAGGGGCGCGGCGGGAGGGGGTAGGAGACCGACATTGTTTTTTTCTAGGGTTTGGATGTCCTCGAGAGTTTTGGTCGAGTGAGAGGGCCGGGGGGTGCTCCGGACGTCCCCCCCTCACTTCGTTGCGGGTCCTTCTTCATTTTTTCCTTTGTTTTTTCTTATATGTTTGTTTTCGTATTCATTCTACATTTTCGTACATATGAAAAAAAGTTTCTATACAGAAGTGCACAATTTTTATGAACAAATTACAACATCTAAATTAACTATACATCTAAATAAATATAACTATACATCTGAAATTTTCCTAATCTTAAAACTAAACTAAACATAAACTAAAATAATCTAAAAAAACATGTAGAAACATCTAAAAATAGCATCTAAAAACATCTAAAAAAACATCTAAAAATCAAATAGTTAGCACCCGGCAGGGGCGGAGGGGCACGGCGGAGGGGCCGGCACCGGCGCCGGCGGGGCAGGGCAGTGGCGCGGGACAGGGGAGGGCGCGGGAGAAGGCTGCTGCTCACAGGGGACGGCAGGGCACGGTGGGCGGCGCGTCGGGGCCGGCAGGGGCGCGAGGGTCGACGCCGTCGTCGGGGCAGAGGGAGTTAGCGGCGGCGGCGGCGACGTTGAGCAGCCTGAAGGCGTCGGTGGCGGCGGCGACGGCGACGTCGAGCAGCCTGACGGCGTCGGTGGCGGCGGCGACGGCAAGGTGGAGCAGGGGCGTCGGGCGGCGACGGCGAGGAGGAGCAGGGGCGTCGGGGGAAGAAGTGATGGATTTGGTCGAAACTGCTAAGTGTTTTCTTATATACCCAGGGCATTGGTCCCGGTTCGTCGCAGCAACCGGGACCAAAGACCCCTTTAGTCCCGGTTGGTGCCACCAACCGGGACCAAAGGCCTCTTTTCAGCAGCCCAAAGGGCGGGAAGCGGCAGCCTTTGGTCCCGGTTGGTGGCACCAACCGGGACTAAAGGGGTGGCATTGGTCCCGGTGGTGCCACAAACCGGTACCAATGCACCCCTTTAGTACCGGTTGGTGCCACCAACCGGGACCAAAGGCCTTGTGCTGCTGCGCCCGCGTCGAAAGTTTAGTCCCGCCTCGCTAGTTGAGAGGGGCGCGCAGTGGTTTATAATCCCCACTGCCGCACCCCTCTCGAGCTCCTCTCCATTGTAGGCTTATGGGCCTAATTGTGACTCCTATGCCTGATGGGCCTACTGGGCCTTATGCGGGCCTGAATCCTGGCCCAGGGATGGGTTTCTAGTCGTATTCAGGCCGTGGTGGCCGAGTAGGTGGCAAATTTTTTATTTTTCCCAGTTTTTTTGTTTTCTTTTTTGCTTTATTTTTTTTTGTTTCTACTTACAACAAAATACTTATTTATTTTATTTTATTTTGTTTCTACTTATATATTTGTTATTAAAGTTTCTAACAAACAAAGTTCTTTATGAAAATTCTTTTTGCTTTTAATGATTTTGAACAGAAAATACTTTGATAATTTTAGTTGCATAAATTTTATATAATTTTAATTTCATAAATTTTAGAGGTTGCTTATAATGTTTTGAACAGAAAATACTTTGATAATTTTAGTTTCATAAATTTTATTTATGTTATTAAAGTTTATTTTATTTGATTTTATTTTGTTTCTACTTATACATTTTATTAAAGTTTATATTATTTTGTTTCAATTTACTTATTTATTTTATTTTATGATAATTCTTTTTGCTATTAAATTTTCATGCATTTACTGATTATTCTGAGCTATAAGACCCTGAAATTGAAAAGCATTTCAAATGAACTCTGAAAAGGTTAAAAGTTGGCATGGTATCATCATTTCACCCACATAGCATGTGCAAGAAAGTAGAGAGTGTTACGGCAAAAACTGGACGCACTTCGTGTACAAAACGGACAATCTCTTTCGAAGTATTAGGGTTTCATACGGAAACTCGTCTGTTACAAAAGGATTTCATTTTTTTGAACTTATTTGAACTCCATAGTTTTTCTGTGCTCAAAATGCACCATTCAAAGCCACATCATCAATTTTCAACCCTTTCTGACTTCATTTGTTATTTTTCACGCATTATTGATTTTTTCAGCTATAAGACCCTGAAATTGAAAAGCACTACAAATGAACTCTGAAAAGGTTAAAAGTTGGCATGGTATCATCATTTCACCCACATAGAATGTGCAAGAAATTAGAGAGGCTTACGGCAAAAACTGGATGCACTTCATACAAAACGGACAATCTCTTTCGAAGTATCAGGGTTTCATACGGAAACTCGTCTGTTACAAAAGGGATTTCATTTTTTTGAACTTATTTGAACTCCATACTTTTTCTGTGTTCAAAATGCACCATTCAAAGCCACATCATCAATTTTCAACCCTTTCTGACTTCATTTGTTATTTTTCATGCATTTACTGATTTTTTCAGCTATAAGACCCTGAAATTGAAAAGCACTACAAATGAACTCTGAAAAGGTTAAAAGTTGGCATGGTATCATCATTTCACCCACATAGCATGTGCAAGAAAGTAGAGAGGCTTACGGCAAAAACTGGATGCACTTCGTGTACAAAACGGATAATCTCTTTCGAAGTATCAGGGTTTCATACGGAAACTCGTTTGTTACAAAGGGATTTCATTTTTTTGAACTTATTTGAACTCCATACTTTTTCTGTGTTCAAAATGCACCATTCAAAGCCACATCATCAATTTTCAACCCTTTCTAACTTCATTTGTTATTTTTCATGCATTTACTGATTTTTTTCAGCTATAAGACCCCGAAATTGAAAAGCACTACAAATGAACATGGATAGATAAGTGACCAAATTAATAGTAGTTCATCATCACATTAAAACCAAAGTACATACATAGTTCAAATTGAACAACATATAGCTCTCCAGAGCATCTAGTTAAACCATACATTGAAACTATGTAAAACCTTTCAATGCGACAACAAATGCGATCATAATCACAACTAAGGTAACAATTGATCCAACAGCATAATGATACCAAGCCTCGGTATGAATGGCATATTTTCTAATCTTTCTAATCTTCAACCGCTTTGCATCCATCTTGATCTTGTGATCGTCGACGACATCCGCAACATGCAACTCCAATATCATCTTCTCCTCCTCAATTTTTTATATTTTTTCCTTCAAGTAATTGTTTTCTTCTTCGACTAAATTTAACCTCTCGACAATAGGGTCGGTTGGAATTTCCGGTTCAACCACCTCCTACATAAATAAAATCTATGTCACGTTGGTCAGCATAATTGTCATAAACAATAAATGAACCAAATAGTTATAAAAAGATAATATATACCACATCCGAATCATAGACAGGACGAGGGTCGACGGGGGCGGATACCAGAACCATCGCACTATATAATAACAAGGAATAAAAAAAGTAAGAAAATTAGACAAGTATCTATCTCAAGTAAGAATTTTTTTCAGAAAGAAGATAAGAACAAGAGGCTCACCACGGTGGTGCCAGCGACGAGATCGGCGCGGGCGATCGACGGCGGTGAAAACGGGGACGGGACGTGACGGACCGCTAAACCTAGAAAATCTCGGGGAAAATGGAGCTCGGAGGTCGAGTTTCGAGAGAAAAATATTAACTAGTGTGGCTCGGACATTTCATCGAACACCTCATGTGCATAGGAGGTGAGTTAGAGCACCCAAATGCCCTCCCCTCGCCGTCCAGCAAAAAACAGAGCAGGGTGGAGTGCTCTGCTCGCTGGCGATGGGCTATATATAGGCAAACCATTTGTGCCGGTTCGTGGCTGGAACCGGGACCAATGGTTATGGGCCAGGAGCGAGGCCCATTGGTCCCGGTTCGTTCCTAGAACCGGGACAAATGGTTCCAGACGAACCGGGACCAAAGCCCGCGAGGCCCCGGCCGGCCACCTGGGCTCACGAACCGGGACGAATGCACCCGTTGGTCCCGGTTCGTATAAGAACCGCGACTAATGGGCTGGCCAGGCCCGAACCAAAGCCCCTCTTTCTACTAGTGACCACATCACAATCAACATAATCAGCATATGTAGAGATACTAAAATGCACACGAACAGTACGTGTTACCTTAACCTTGTCGCTGTTATTGAACCATTGGATATAGTAAGGATGTGGATGTGGTCTTGTGGCGAGATATAGCTTCTCCACCATCTCCATGCTAGCCAAGTTGTTGCAGCTCCCTCCATCTATGATGACGCGAACAGAATGTTCCTTCACAACTCCGTTTGTATGAAATAAATTATGCCTCTGATTTTGCTCAGCTTGGGTGACCTGCACACTCAAAACACGTTGAGCAACTAAACATTCATACCTGTCAGCATCTTCAGGAGCCATGTATTGCGTCTCATGATCAGAACATCTCCACCGTGTTCTTCACGTATAATAAGAGCCAAAGTCTCCTCATCATAGTCACTAGCGGACTCATACCCACCATCCTTAGTAGCAATCATCACACGCTGAGATTTGCATTCTCTCGCATAATGACCTCTTCCCTTACAACGGCGACAAATAATATCACTTATATGCCCTGTTGATGCCATGGAAGAAGAAGAGTTCTGTGCAGGCCCGATAGGTGTGCTCTTGGCAGATCGTGGTGGTTGTGCATGCTTCCTTGTATCACGGCTGGAGGTGGCAGCTGATGGAGGTGTTGGTGTAGTAGAGTGTGTGGAAGTAGAGGATGCACGCGGTGTCCATGATGAAGGTCGACCTACAGAAAAGTTAGTCCGCGTCAATGCCTGTCGATCATGCACTTCACGTTCAGCTTTACAAGCAAGATGGAATAAACGAGTGATATTATTATACTCCTTGTACTCTAAAATGGTCTGAATATATCTATTTAATCCACCCATAAAACGTGCAAGCATAGCTTCATTCTCCTCAACAATACAACATCTAATCATGCCAGTTTGTAATTCCTGATAATATTCTTCTACAGAATTTTTTCCTTGTCTTAAGCGCTTCAATTTTTGAAGTAATTCACGTTGATAATAAGGTGGAACCCAACGAGTATGCATAGCAGTTTTCAAAGCAGCCCAAGTAGCTAAAATGGGATATAATCTACAATGTTCAGACCACCAAACACATGCAAAACTAGTGAAAGCACAAACAGCAGCAGGAACACGTCTCTTCTCAGGATATTGTAAACAAGTAAACCGTTGTTCAGTTTCTAACTCCCAAGTAAGATATATATCAGGAACATATCTACCCTCAAATGGTGGAATATTCAGTTTTAGTTTAGGAAGATGGTCATGAGCTTGTACCTCAGGTGGTGCAGCCCTACCGTTGCGATGATATGCATGAGGACGACCTGGTGGTGGTGGTGCTGGTGGTTGCACGTAGTTCTAATTTTGATCAACCTCATCCTCGTAATGGTCCTCCACCTCTGTAGTAGCAGCAGGAGCTACAGAAGCATCAACAGTATGTACAGCGGCACCAGAAGTTTGACCAGGCTCAAGGGGAACGCGTTGTGCTCGTCCCACTTGATTTGGAAGGCGATGTTGTTGTTGTTGTAGAGGTGCGACAGGAGCAGCGGGCGGTGGTTGTGGAAGATGCGCGAGCAATTCATTAAACTTGTTATCGAGTTTTGTTTCAAACGCCTTCTCAATGCCATCTATCTTCTCCATGGCCTCTTCAAATCTGTTTAGCACATCTTCCATCTGTCCAGTCATCATTTGCTGAAACTTATTATGAAGCTCCTTGTTCGTCAAGTTCTCCCAGTCAATCTCATCGGCTTGTGATCCTGCCATGGTTAGCAGCAATAGAAACACACACGAATATGATCCTACAGACGACCAACAAGTGGTGGTGGTGGGTGTCACAAATCCGTCAAGAAAATTTCAAATTCTTACCAGTTCTTACCCAGCAGCAGGCGGTGATCGGCAACCGTTGTAGTCAAAACTCTCAAAGCTTGGATAGGGCGATTATCAGGGATAGTCAAACGCACGACGTAGATGTATGTGGAGCTGGGAAGACTTATAATATGGTAGCAAAAAGGGTCAGCAATAATCAATTCAGAGATGCAAAGTTGAATAAACGCTCAACGACGGTACTGTGCTGGTCCTATGCTAGACCGTGCTAGAGACGTGAGCTTAGAACACTAACAAAATCACGGCGCTGCACGTAAACAAGGGAGGAGCACACTCTGAATTTTTTTGTCTTTTTTTTGCACATTTTTTCCTCTTTTTTTGCTCCGCAACAATTTTTCGAAAAAGTATACAAATGGCCTAAAAATTGCCTAGCCATGTGCGCCAGATCGTCCCAACCTCAGGATCTGGGCGGTGCATGTGACCATCCTCCCTCGTCTAAGTATGCTTCTTGTTGTGCTGCTGGGATTGTGGAATGTGGAGGAGATAATTTAGGATGACTTCAGTGGGGTGGTGCTTCTCGATCACCTGGTCTCGAGCTCCAGGATGAAAACCCTAAGTCTGACCTTAGTTGGTTATACCTGGCAATGACGGTGTTTTTGCATCGTAACCTTGTTGAAGGCATTGCTTGGAGTTTGCTCGGACTTGATCTTCAGGGTGAAAACCCATGTTCTGGCCTTTGGTGATGGATCCGGCGACGATGGCGCTTATGCGTCATTTCCTTTTTGAAGGCGTTGCTTTTGAAGAACCCTTCTCGTAGTCCTTATGTTGTCAAAGAAAAGGGTGGTGTTGATGGTCGTTGTTCTATATCGTCGATCGCTGTTTTGATCACTTCAGGATTTTTCTTTTTCTTTCTTCACCTATATGACTTTGCTCTTTACCAACGTGATTCTTGTGTGTGTGCGTAGTATTGGCTGTGCGCATCTTAGTTATGCAGAGGTCGGGTGTGTGCTTATTGTATTTGTATCACTCGATGCTATATTATGAGTAAATAAAAGCCCCCTTTATCAAAAAAGAACGTCATTTACCTATCTCCCTTAGGTTGAACGATGGGGCGGCAGTTGGCAGGCGTCAGTTCCGGGATGTCTGACGAACCACACGCAGAGCGCTTCCTCCCGGTTGTACTGCAGGAGCCAGAAACCAAGTCATCATCTGTAGCGTGCGGATCGTGGTCAGCAACGTTCTCCAGTTCTACATTAAACATGAATTTTTTAAAATGCATTCTACACTTATTCTCATTAAATGAACATATCTATAATGTGTCGAACACTGAAACAGCAAATCCTCGCAGTCGCCCCTCTCCTAGGGTTCCCCCGCCGCCGCCGGCGGCTCCCCCAGCCGCCGCTAGCCCTCTCTCCCGTTCCCCCTCCCCTTCCCCCTCCCCCTCCATCCCCGGTTGCGCTCCCGTCGCCCCCCGAGGCGGCGGAGCGCCTCCCCCTGCCGCCTCGTCTCGTCCCGCTCTCCTCGTCCCTCCCCTTCCCCGCCGCTGGCAGAGGCCACCGGCGTAGCCCGGGTAGCACCAGCGGCGGCGGACGTCCCTTTCCCGCTCGCTAGGAGGTGGAGTCGGGGCTCCCTCCTGCCCGGCGGCAGTGCAGCTCGGCGGGCGTCGGTGTGGCTCGGCGGCGGGTCCGTGGGCCTCGAGCGCCATTGACGCGGCGGCGTGGCCGTTGGCTGCGGGGCGGCGTGTAGTGCTGCTGGCCGACGGCGCCCGCTCGGCCCAAATCTGATCCCTTTCGGGCCCATCTGGGCTGGGCGGGCCGGCGGTTCGGGGCACGATGGCGCAGCTCCCTGTTGGTGGCGGCGAGACGGCGGTGGCTGCTGGTGGTGATGGCTCCGGCGGCCGGCGTGCTGCAGCCTGGCAACAGGGATTGTCCAGATCCATTGGGGTCCGGCTGGACCTGTGGAGGCCTGGTAAGTCCCTGTCGCTATGTCCGGTCGGCTCCGCGGTGCGGTGGAGGCTCTCCCCTCCTGTCGGCTGCGTTGCGATTGCCCCCGAGCCCAGTGTCCCCTCGTCCTGCCTCCAGGCCTCGTGTTGGTGGACTCAGTGAGACGGTGAAGTTGGTGCGGTATCCGTGGTGGCACAGGCTGGTGGGCGGCATGTTGGGCGGTGTACTCTCGATTGTCTGTGATGGTGTTGGTTTCGGGTCGGGAGAAATCCCTGGCGGCTCGTCCGCCACCGGCGTGGCTACACCCGTGGGCGTTACCGGACCTTCTTCAGAAGCGTCGGTGATACCCCTTCCCATCTACCATCCGCGTGCCGGGGGAAACCCTAGGACTTGTCCGGGCAGCAGCGGCGTCGGCGTCGTATTTCTTCCTGAAGGTGTTGCTTGGTACGCGAGGCTTCGAAGTGCTAGGTGTGCGGTGGTACTTCTCCGGAGGGTGTGGCGGATATCGGCCATCTTCGCTTAGTTGAGCTGCCGGCGTCGGCATTAGTTTCTCTTTCTTTCTCTCGTTTTTTCTTTTGGGCTTGTTTGTGCTGCGGCCACAGCGAGCTGGTTGTATCGGTTGGTTGTTGCTTTATAATATAAAGCGGGAAACCCTTTTTTTAAATGTGTCAAACACTTCCTTAATTACATGGATTTTTAATACATGAACATTTTTCCAATGACAAAAAAATTTATGAAAATACATCGAGCACTTTTTAAATTGCATGAATTTATTTGTATTAATGTTTCAAACACTTTTTTACTTACATGAACATTTTTCTAATCTACGATCTTCGGCTGGGAGGTCTATGAAGAACTCACCTTAAAATCTAGCTTATATTCATCTTCTGAGTCTTGCTATAATCTTATAAGCTCAAGTACCCCATCATTTCACGCGGACAACTTGGGCACGTAGACGCATGGTAGAATGATAGCGTGATGCATGGGGTTTCGAAGGCGCGCGAGCACGGCAGACTGATGGTCTCCACGTCCGGACTCTCCAGCTCCAACAAACTTACGGTGCACAGTTTGACAGGCTGCTTTGGGTAGCATGCCAAAACTCCGGTAAACTTGCTCTTTGCCACTTTGCACGCGGTGAACAAAGCCTAGCATTGTTGTAGGCCAACACATAGCAGGAGCACCGGTAGGTGGATGATGATGTTGAAGCCCACACACACACACACATAGCGTACATCTCACAACCAGTCTCGTTCGCGTGGTGAGGGGGCGGCAAAGTGTCACAAGCCCAGTCCCAGTGGCAAGGTCTGCGAGTATCCCATAGTTCAACTCATGGCCGGCCTCATAGCTCAGGGGAATGGGCAAGTCGGAGACTTCGTCGAATGATGCGGTGTCACCAAACCTGTTATCCAAGCATGCACCAACCACTAGCCTATTGGTCCCAATCCCGATTATGCACCTCACATGGGCCAGGAGAACATCACGGTGGATCCAATCGGGGTAGGGTGGTTGGTCGGCTTGCGGTTGTAGTTTCGAAGGAGACTTCCCCATAGTGGATACCTGAGTCTCCGTAACTTCCATTGCGTGCAGCGATGGTGGCGCCATGGCCACCGCACCTGTAAAAGCTACGGGTTTAGATATGAACGTGTGGGCACTGGGCAGATGTATCGGAGCTGCACTGCGGAGTTTACGATGGAAGACATTATTGGACATGGAATTGTTCTAAATAAGAGCACAAATGTCTAACCATCCCTGACGCGGCGAACAGTTTGCTCTCTACAACTGTAATAGATGTCCTAGCTTTTAAGGACCGAAGGGAAAGACCCAGACCTAGTGTCTTCCCAAAACCTAACCATATGACCATAGCCAGTGGCCTGTTTGTACACAAACTTCACATATTTTGCGCCTCACAGTACCACCTGTGAGAAGGTTAATGTGCCCACTATGCTGCTAAAGTATATGTTTGGGGATGAAGGATGATGTTTTGCATCAACTATAGTTTTTCAAATCATGCCTTCTCCATGCATATATCTATTTACCCATGTGTCAAGGAGACATATATTGAGGTAATAAATATTTGGGATGCCTAAACCACTATAGATGAGAGAATAAACTTCTAATGTAAGCATTTTGGATCCCTAACTTGCTGCTCTGTTTTGTCGCAACCATTTTTCTTTGAATTTCTAGTGTTCCTTCAACTTTTAATATATTTTTCACAACAAGTAAACCTCAAATTACCTGTAATTTTTTTTAAAAAAAATAGACGGAACACATTTTTTGATTACATGATTTTTAATGCATGAACATTTTTTATTATAAGAATATTTAAGAAATACATTGAACACTTTTTAATTACATCACCATCTTAAGATAATATACTGACCACTTAATTTTATGTCATGGATACATTTTCTACTAACATGAACATTTCTTTTAAATGCATTCAATTGTTTTTTCAATTACATGAACATTTCTATAAATGCGTTGAACAGTTTTCTATTACATGGATTTTTAATAGAATAAAAAATCTAATAACACGAACATTTATGAAAAATAAATCAAATACTTTTTAAATTACATAATTTTGTTTGCAAAAAGTGTTAAATACTTTTTTAAATAGATGAACATTTTTCTAATCTACGAATTGCTCATCTTCGGCTCGGATGTCTATGAACTACTCACCTTGGTAGTCTAACTGATATTCATCTTTTGAATCTTGCTCTCCTCTGGTAAGCTGAAGTACTACATCATCTCACACCGACAACTTGGGCACGTCAGTTTATGACCGCCTCAGGCAGCAAATTAAAGCACAGTTGTCTGTGAACTATTTGTAGTCTTCACCGACATTAGGGAGACAATGGGAAAGTTTTCAAACTCATCATGCATGTCTCTTCCAACGGTCTAAGGTAGTGGGCCCACTTCCCGTTTCCAAGGAGGGCCGCAGCAGCATCCCTTCAGTTTACAGCCAGTGTGTGCGTGCCTTCCTTCCTTTGGCTATAAGAAACCGCGTCCGACGATCCGCCATCATGTGGGGGAGATAGTTCCAGCCTGTGGAGATCATTTGGTTTCATTTGAGAGAGAGGGAGAGAGAGAGAGAGAGCGCGCGCGCGCGCCAGGACCATAGTTTTGCCACCGTGGGCGCACACGGCGGATGTCACGCAGACGCACTGATGGCATGCAAGTGCACAAGGTTTAACTGTAGTCTTTTTGAAGTAATAGTATTGATCCCATAGGGAGCACTAGAAATGGACTTTGTCTCTTGTACAAATTTATGATATTGTGCCTGCAAGTTAGTTGCGATCCAAAGCAAACCGGAAATGGAAGCTTGAATCAATGTGAAGTTGCTGTGAACACAATAATAAAATGCAAGTGTAAAATAAAAGAGCTTAGGACTTGAAATAAACGTTGCTGGAATCAATAGGGCTAAAGCGTTCTCAGTGAGTTGTTAAGGCGGGGCTAGGAGCTTGATATGCTGCCGATTCAGAATCAAATGAGCACAGGGGACCCTAGTCAACATTCATATTTCTACCCACCGGTGGATGATCGGTCACCTTAGTTCCAATTTAGCTACTGTTCATTTTGTTGAACTCCAAGAAGGACCGATTGCTACGTACTCTTGAGAAACAAGATGTTATGACGCCGCTGTGCCCGCGGTCCAATGATCCACCTATGTTTGTGTCGGATCTTATCCATGCTGCAACCAGGCCATGGAATATGGAGGTGGTCACCGGATTCCCCATAAGTATGTATCTAACATGACCATGCCCAAGCATATTTTGAAGTTTGGATTACTGAGCCACATTATATGTTCTATAAGTGGGTGGAGCAAACTACAGAACTGTGCGTGCATGCCGCAATCCCGTATCCCATATTCCACAATCATCCATCCCCACACTGGTTAACGATTTTGTTTCGTTTTGTTTTTGTATTCTTAATTCTTAAGGTTGAGCATTTCTAAATCACTCAATTAAATCACAGGAACATTTTTTTCATATGTAAACAATTTTTAAATTACATTAACATTAAAAAAACTAGTTGATTCCCCGCGCGTTGCAGCGGAACGTGTTGTACCAATGAACTCATGTGAGAGATGCACATCAAGAAAGAAAGTAAGAAAGAAAATGAAAATTGTTTGTAACCTGCATGAAAGGATTAACCAAGAGATAATTCGGTAAAAATCTGCTCCAATAAGAGTTTTTACAGTGCCTCCTCAAATGAAGTTGCTTGGTGATCGGGCCAGTTGATAAAATAATGTTTTTTACGTAGTCTCGGGAGAAAAAACAATAAGGAATTATGGGAGGGGTAAACACACTGAGGGAGCTCCACCGGGGTGTCTGGGACACCTACCTATTTGGATGATGATAGAAGCATCTGTGATAGTAAAGTTGTGTTAGTATATCAGCGACAGTGAAGCTGTGTTATGTCAGAGAGACTGCTGATGGGATTGAGAAAGGAAAGTAAAAAAAAGGGCGATGCTAGGCGCCGGCGCACCGGCCGAACAGTTTCGGCCGGTCCAGCCTTGGCCGTTCGATGCGAGCCACCGCGGTTGGATCTGGAGCAAAAAAAAACTCGCCCCCAGCTTCTTCTTCCTCGGCTCGATCCCCTCGCTCGGGCTGCGCCGCCGCGCCTCCTATCCCTCGCCGCCCGTCCACACCCTCGCCGTCTGTCTCCGTCGCCGCTTCCAACCCTCGCCGCCCATCCCCGTCGCCGCTTCCAACCCTCACTGGCCGTCCTCATGGTCGCCGTGACACATGAAACAACTACATCTGCGGTTGCAGCTTGCAGCGGCGACGCTTGTAGCTTTCCCCGGTTGTAGCTCCGCCGCCACCCCTCGCCGTTGATGCTCATCGCTGCACGAAATTGCGTCGACGACGGCCGCCAGCCATCCACTGTGATTGCGGCTCGGTGGCGACACGCGCAGGTTGAAGCATTTTGCACATACGATTGAAGCTTTCTCTACAATGGATGCAACTTTTCTGGTTATGCAGTGTATGGTTGTAGCTTTCTTTTTCAATGGTTGTAGTTTTTTTCATCTACGGTCGAAGCTTTTCTATCAACGGTTGCAGCTTTTTTTCTTTGTAGCAGCCTTGGTTAATGCTTTCTCTATCGTTTCGGGTTGAAGCTTTTTCATCAAGGGTTGTAGCATTTTATGTCGACGGTTGTAGCACTCCGCCATGGCAATGACTGCTTGCAGCTTTTGATGTATCTGGTTGAAGCTTTTTTCATCTTGGTTTGAAGCATTTTGGTTAACGGTTGTAGCATGAGGGCGTGCGGCAGGTTCTGCAATGCCTCCGCCATGTCTGCAGCGCGAGCGCCGCCGTCCTCGCAGCTCGCCGTCACCATGCTCGCCATCCATGATGGCAGCTCTCCTGGGCACCGGTTGCAGCAGGCCACGACGCGGTTCCAGCTTCCGCCGGGGCCGGCGAGCGAGGACGGCGAACGGCGATGGGGATGGCCGGCGCGGATGGCCACCGGTGATGAGGACGGCCGGCGGGGGCGGCGAACGGCGACGGCCAACTGAGGTAGGGACCGGCGAGATGAAATAGAGAGAGGAAGCAGCGCAGCCGCGTGGGGCGTTAATGGCGAGCGATTTGTGGACCGATGGAAGGGGATCGCACAGGTCGCGCGCGACCGGCCGAGTGGTTTGGCCGGTGCCCCGGCCCCAAACATTTCCCAAAAAAAAAATCAACGAATCCTTACTTGTTAGCGAGGCTATTAGAACTGCTCATCTTATCACGTCCCATCATGATGGTCGTCATGCTACTACTCTAATTAAGATGAGACCCACCGACCCACGACTTCGGACCCGCAACATAAGGATTGGCCCAGGTCAAACTGTGGCAAGAGGACATACCTGTCACCGCCGCCGTGTGCGGACTCCTCTGCAGGCCGCCACATGTGCAGCGTGGCTAGGACATCGCGGTGTTCACCCGAGCCACGTAAGCCAGATTCAAAAAATGTTCCCGACATTTGTGTGCAAATTTCAAAAAGATGTTCATGTTTTCAACTTTTGTTCGGGTGTTTCAAAGTTTCGTTTCAAAACTTGTTTGGAAATTTCGAAAAATGTTTATGTTTTCAAATTTTGTTCTGGAGTTTCAAAAAATGTTCGCGTACAAAAGTTATTCGTGATTCCAAATTTTGTTTTGGAATTTGAAAAATGTTGCTGTTTTTTAAAAAGTGTTCCTATTTTCAATTTTTTAGGGAGTATAAAAAATGTTCCTATTTTTAAAAAAGTTCGCGTCTCCAAAATTTGTTTGTGTTTTGAATTTTTTTGAGTTTTATCAAAATTTATAACAGATTTGAAAAATGTTCGCGTTTGGTAAAATATTCAAGTTTTGTTTTGAAAAAAATGTGCTGCATCGACTTTAAAACAAAAGGGATCGGCGCTTGCATTTCTTAAGGTTTTGCGCTATTTTGTAATCAAGAAGGCTCACTAGTTCACCCGGCTAGGGTCATATCCTCAGAAGCGCTGGTCTTGCGTTCGAACCTCAGGGGCGCAACTATGCCTAGTCCCGAGATCCGCATGTGCGTGCGGTCGACACTTTGCCGCAGAGAGCGGCAGATAGGAGCTGCCCCTAGAAGGGAGCTCGTATTCGGCGCTTCAAGCGCCGAATCTGCCTGGCGCCCACGCACCGGCGCTGATGGGCCAGCCCATTTGCACGTTCGTATTTTAGAAAAAACGAAAATATAACAAGAAAATTGCAAAGAAGACAAGAATTCGCAAATTCAAAAAAGTTCACGGATTTCGATTAAAAGTTCGTGAACTTGAAAATGTTCGTAGAATTTTAGAAAAAGTCATCAAATTTAAAAAAAGGTAATCGAATTTGAAAAGGTTCCTCTTTTTTTAAAGACCATTTAATTTGAAAAAAAGTTCATCAATTGTGAAAGAAAAATCAACACATTAAAAAAAGTTGATCGATTTCGAAAAAGGTCATCAATTCTGTAAAAATTCACAAAATTGAAATAGTTCATCTTTTTTATAAAACAAAACTTCACTGATTTTGGAAAAATTCATGAAATTTAAGTAAGGCTATGTCTAGAACTCGGTCGACTTACTTAGCGAAGTGCCAGTCGATGGACGTCAGCGTAGTTGTTTTGCTGCAAGCAGCATGGCTAGATGCTACAACCGACGATGAAAAATATTGGGACGGTTTTGCAAGCAATGACAACTTGTACTGCAACCGGTGTGACTAAAATGCTACAACAGTCAATGACAGGACGATGTGCTACAATCGATGAGCGACAACATGCTACAACCAACAAGACAGATGCTGCAACTGGTAGGAAAAAAATTGCTAAATGGGCCGGCCCAGCTTGGAGGGCTTCAGGCGCCCGTTTGCAAAATGAAATTAACTGGCGCCTGAAGCGCCAGATAGGATCTGCCAAACAAGAGCTCCCTCACCCGTGTCCGGACTCAAAGAAAAAAATATCTGTACCCAGCCGGACTCGGACTCCGATTCATCTGCCGCTGAGTGCCAGTTGTTTTTGCTTTCATATAAACGACGTAGGTCGCAGGGGTTTCCAGTCCTCCGTTCCCCGTGTCCTAACTCATACGGCGGCGGCGTCTATGGCCGGACTACTGCTACCGTGGCCGCACACTGCGGCGGCGACGGAGACCCGCGTCCGTTTTCTAGGGAAGGGGACCATCGACGTCCACCGCAAGGCGCGCGGCGACCCGTGCTCCGTGCGCCTCCACGGCGACCTCATCTTGTCCCACGGCTGGGTCGGACCAAGCGGCGGGCTGGTCGACGAGATCGATCAGGTCATCGTGGAGTTGGACAGCCAGGCCAACGTCTTCCACCCCTCAGTCGTCTTCCGGCGTATCGACATCTGCAGCAAACTCATCCACGACATGCTCGCCCAGGCGCTGGTGACCAGCGAGCACGGCCTTGCCGCCCACGACTGGGTGGACTCACTCCGTACGCCGGCCCTTAACATGGCCATGGCGATCGTTCGCTGCGTTGCCCACTGGGCGAGCCTCGTCCCGGGGACGGGGTACGACACCTTAAACTTAGACATCGACATCACAATACCGCAACTACTCGTGTGCTTGGTGATCTACCGTCAGCCCAAGGCACCAGACCTCGCGGGTAAAAAGGCCGCCCCGGAGACCGAGGCTCCCAGAATCCTGCTCGCACCCGGCCGAAAGCGCTGCCGTGAGAGTGAGACCGGCGAGCTGTGCGCCATCTGTTTACTGAACCTGGAGTCTGAACACGAGTTGTTGGACACGGAGATCGGAGACGAGGAGACCGTCAGCAGGCTGCCATGCTCCCATGCCTTCCATAGCCGGTGCATTCTGCCGTGGTTCCACAGGGCGTTGACGTGCCCGACCTGCCGCCGTGAGGTTATGGAGTGCTTCAGGTCTGTCGGATGGGCATCTCGCCGGGGACTTCATCCATCTTGGAGCCGAAGCCGAAGCAGAACGATTTATACCAGTCGTAGTCCAAGATGGTGAACAATAATTCATAGTTTCCGAACGGGAAGATGAAGAATTCTTAATTAGCCACGTTTTTTAGAGCAATTAGCCACGTTGAACGTGGTGAACAACTCATAGATTCTGAAGGGGAAAACCAAGAATTCTTACTGTAGTGTGCGTCTGTGGCTGGGGCAAATGCACCACCATTAATAGAACACACAATCGTATATGAGGCCCTAATTGAAAAAAGTGGGTTCGAAGTGTTAACGATATGCAACTTGTATTATTGGGAGACAAAAATCAACATATATATATATATATATAGTGATGTTATTCATCACCCAGGATGTAAAATAAGTTATTCTTCATGTTATTCATCACCCAGGATGCAAAATAAGTTATTCTTCATGTTATTCATCACCCAGGATGCAAAATAAGTTATTCTTCACCTAAGGTAATCTTACGATCATTTCATAATTAAATTATGTTTGGAATTCAAATAGTTACACTCCTATTGATTCACTACGTAAAATTTGGCATAAGAAAATAAAAATATAGGTCATAAAACAAGAAAATTTGCAGTTTATGTGTATTTTACACTAATATTATAAAAATCCATGTTGCGCTCTAGTCTGGGCCTTCATGAAGAAGTCTGCCAGCTGTAACTCGGAAGGCACATACTAAAGAGCAATAACATGATCTTGCAGAGCAGCGCGCACAAAAGAAGAAGAACACCAATATGCTTGGTAAGCTCATGCTTCCTGGGGTCCCGCGCAAATACTGATATCACATGTACTGTCTGACAAGAGGTGGTAGGTGTAGTAACAGAAACACCAAAATCCTCCAGTAACCATCATAACCAAGTCACCTCTCCCGTCAGAAGAGCCATAGCTCGCAACTCGGCCTCCGCACTTCAACGGGAAGCTGCAGTATGTTTCTTTGTCTTCCAGGCAATGAGAGAACCATAAAAACACAATAAAGAGAAAGTGAACGGCGATCTGAAGGATCACTAGCCCACGTAGTATCCGAATAGGCTTGGAGCTGCAACGGGGAAAAAGAGACAGTGGGAGATCATGCCACGAAGATATCGTAGAACACGATGATGGTGACTATAGTGAACTTAATGGGAGTAGAGACAAACTGACTCAGAATATGGACATAATAGAAGATATCCGGACGGGTGACAACAAAATAGATAAGACTCCAAACAAGATGATGATAACGCTTCAGATCAGACAAGGGCTCACCATTAGAAGCGCAAAGGTAAACAATGAGCTCCATTGGAGTCTCAACACTGCGCTCATCAATAAGTGTCGCACGAGCAAGAAAATCCTGAATATACTTTTCTTGGAAAATAAAAATACCATTAGAAGCTTGCAAGCAAAGTGACTAAAAAGTTAATTACGAGATGATGTATTACAGAACGAGTAAAAATACTTGTCGGTAACAAGATTGAACTAGGTATGGAGATACCGACGATCAAATCTCAGGCAAGTAACATACCGGTAGACAAAGGGAACTATGTACGTTGTCATAAAGGTCGACCAATAAAGATCTTCGTAGAATATGTGGGAACCAATATGGACATCCAGGTCCTGCTATTGGTTATTGACCGGAGAAGCGTTTCGGTCATGTCAACATCATTCTCGAACCTGTAGGGTCCGCACGCTTAACGTTCGTTGACGATATAGTATTATATGAGTTATGTATGTTGGTGACCGAATGTTGTTCGGACTCCCGGATGAGATCACGGACATGACGAGAAACTCCAAAGTGGTCCGGAGGTAAAGATTGTGAAGGAAATATGCCATAGAGGCAATAATAAAGTTGTTATTTATATTTTCTTATATCATGATAAATGTTTATTATTCATGCTAGAATTGTATTAACCGGAAACTTAGTGCATGTGTGAATACATAGACAAACAGAGTGCCCTAGTATGCCTCTACTAGACTAGCTCGTTAATCAAAGATAGTTAAGTTTCCTAACCATAGACATGTGTTTTCATTTGATGAACGGGATCACATCATTAGAGAATGATGTGATGGACAAGACCCATCCATTAGCTTAGCACTATGATCGTTTAGTTTATTGATATTGCTTTCTTCATGACTTATACATGTTCCTATGACTATGAGATTATGCAACTCCCGAATACCGGAGGAACACTTTGTGTGCTATCAAACGTCACAACGTAACTGGGTGATTATAAAGATGCTCTACAGGTGTCTCTGATGGTGCTTGTTGAGTTGACATAGATCTAGATTAGGATTTGTCACTCCGATTGTCGGAGAGGTATCTCTGGGCCCTCTCGGTAATGCACATCACTATAAGCCTTGCAAGAAATGTGACTAATGAGTTAGTTGCGGGATGATGCATTACGGAGCGAGTAAAGAGACTTGCCGGTAACAAGATTGAACTAGGTATGATGATACCGACGATCGAATCTCGGGCAAGTAACATACCGATGACAAAGGGAACAACGTATGTTGTTGTGCGGTTTAACCGATAAAGATCTTCGTAGAGTATGTAGCAGCCAATATGAGCATTATAAGATGATCTCTCACTAAATTTAAAGGTACAAGTGTTCTCCCTGAGTATGCACCGTTGCGACAGTTCCTCGTGCCGAGACATCACGTGATGATCGGGTGTGATAAGCTCTATGTTCACATACAATGGGTGCAAGCCAGTTTTGCACACGCAGAATACTCGGGTTAAACTTGACGAGCCTAGCATATGCAGATATGGCCTCGGAACACTGAGACCAGAAGGTCGAGCGTTAATCATATAGTAGATATGATCAACATAGTGATGTTCACCATTGAAAACTACTCCATCTCACGTGATGATCGGACATGGTTTAGTTGATATGGATCACATGATCACTTAGATGATTAGAGGGGTGTCTATCTAAGTGGGAGTTCTTAAGTAATATGATTAATTGAACTTTAATTTATCATGAACTTCGTACCTGATAGTATTTTGTATTTCTATGTTATTGTAGATAAATGTAATATCCCAAATTTTCAATTTGGAATGTTATACATAGATCATCATTTGCATATCATGTTTTGTGCATTTTGACAAAAATCCTCGATAAATCCTAAGCAACTCAAGGACCCTCGGAGAGAGTTGGGGATTTTCTTGAATTTTCTTGTTGATTTTTCCAACGAGGATTTTGGTTTTAATTATTTTTCTCTCCGGAAAAATATTTCTTAAACAAACGAGAGGAGAAAATATGACTTCTCCAAAACAATTGAACTACTGGAGGAAAAATGTTAAAATCATTATTTGAAATTTATCGGATTTTATTTGCAATTTTTATTGCATTTAAAAATATGCATGTTTTCAAAATATTTATTTTTGCTTTTAAAAATGTTCACCCTATTCTAGATTTTCTAACTAGACGGGGAAAATTTATTTCATATTTTTCTGATTTTTATTTATTTTTCTACGACATATTTTTTACGCGGAACTTATTTAAAAAAACAAAAAAAACGCGCTTGCCCGACTGGGCCGAGGCCCAGCCGAAGCCAGGCCGGCCCGCTCGCGCCTTCTCCTCCCCGCATACGAGCGCCGCCGCCGCGCCGTGTCCATGGCGGACACGGGAGCCGCCCCGCCCGGCTTGCCCCTCCCCCAAGCCGCCGGTCCCCCCCTCCTATTTATACCCCCCCCGCCTCCTCCTATCATCCCGCCGCCGCCCGCCCCCGCACTCGCCGCCGCCGGAGCCGGAGCTCGAGCCCGCGCCGCCGCTCGCCGAACCTCGCCGCCCCGCCGCCCCTCGCGCCCCCCCCCCCCCGAGCCCCCAAGCCCCGCCGCCCTCGCCGCCCCTCACCGGAGCACGGGAGCCCCGCCGGAGCTCTATCCCCGACGAGGTAGACCTCGCCTCGTTTGCTGGTTTTTTTTAACAAAAAAAAACCCTTTTGTTTAAAAAAACCTAGATCTGTTTTTTTTCGGTTTTATTATTTTACGAGCGTTCACCGAACCGTTCGTTTTAACGAACGCGTTCGTCGGTTTTTCTCTGTTAACGAACGTCCGTTATTTAACCGTTCGTCCGTTTTTCTTTTTCGTCGGATTTTCTCGTTATTTTCTCAGATTCGATTTCTGATCGAATTTTCGAATCTGTTTAACTTCTCGCTCGTTTATCAAAATCAGGTGATTTAAGCGCCTAGAGTTTCGTCTCGAAATTCTCTTTCCGATTAATCTACTCAAACAAGTTTTTGCTACAGTAAAATTTGACCTAGATCCAGATTAGCAAACGAAGTTTCTTTCTTTCGCCGTTTGACTTTCGTTGCTTCTTTCGAGTTGATTCTTTTTGCAAACCGGAGTTCTTAAGTTGAACTTTCTGGTTGGATCTTTGTTTTGAGTTTTACCTGTGCATTAGATGAGTACTAATTGTATGCTTGTTTGTTTGCGATAGAGTACCCGGAGTGTGCCGCTTGTTACTTCGACTCGCTAGGTTTTGCGGATCATCAGCAAGGCAAGTAACACTTTGATCATACCCCGTTCATACCCAGTTTTTTTTTGCATTAGATCTATTTCCTCAAACACTTGCATGATTAGGATCTAATTAAACTGTGGGTATTGGGAAGTAGTTGAGGTAGTACCTATTACCTGTTTACTATGAAACCCTTGGGAGTTACTTCTACGTTGCTTTTATTATTGCCATGCTATGCTCGTAGATGTGGATTGGGTTTGAGTGATATTCATGACAGATGTGAGTGTTTAATAATGGTTCAACTTAAGGTGGCAACTAAAACTCACATCTGGGTGGATTGAGGCACCTGGAGAACCCAGTGTTGTCTGTATGTATAAGGTCCGCCACCCAGGCTCAAAGGGATCATAAGATTATTCATGCTAGAAACTTCTGTGTGCAGCCGCAAGCTATTATGGGCTCTAGCATAGCTGAGTAGGTTACAGGATCTCTTGAAGAGGTGGACTAGCAGATGTAGGGGAAAGTAGGTGTACCGGTCCATCCAGAGTAGAGAGTGACTGTTTCTGAAAGACTGTGTCTCGGTCATCCGTTTCTCAAACATCGTGCAGTGCGAGAATCAAGCGGAGGCGATCGAGTCTTGTGGGGAAAAGTGCACAAACCTTTGCAGAGTGTACAAACTGATCATGATTAGCCGTGTCCCCGGTTATGGACAACTTGAGTATCTAGTACCTGGATTATCATTTGAATCTCATCACCGTGATACTTATAATTAATTTTGTTGGGTTAATGATGATACTTAATTGGGATTGAGTTGGAGGTACCTTCTCAATGTTTCAACCACCATGATAGTTAAATAAAATTTATTCCTTTGCAGTAGGATAAAATTGGCTTTTCGCAAAACTCTAACCATAGAGCCTTCTACCAGCCATATATGCATATAGTATAGCATTATCATTGTCCATTGTTCTCTATGTGTTACATTGCCAGCATATTCTATGTGCTGACCCGTTTTCGGGCTGCAACGTTTCATGTTGCAGACTTTTCAGACGACGAGTAAGGTGCCTTAGGTCGTGGTCTTATACCCAGTGATGCCGCTGGAGTTGATGGACTCACTTATCTTCCAAGTCTTCCGCTGTAATCGTTATTAGATGGCCTTAAGCCATGTTTATCATACTTAATCTCTTTGGAGATATTCGATGTAATAAGTGTGTGATTGCTACTCTGTTATAAATCCTCCATTTGTACTGTGCATGTCAGCATTACTGATCCAGGGATGACACTGGTGCATAGCAGCACAGGCCATTTGAGGTCTGGTCGCTACAAAGTTGGTATCAGAGCACACGCTGACTATAGGACACGACCACTAAGCTTAAGCCCTAGAAAACTTCTCTCTTCTCATTTCTGACCCCTCTCCAGTTTCTACTCTTTTAGGAATGGCGAATGCAAGGAGCAAGTTCATGCAACCAGATGAAGACACGCCATTTGGACGATATTTGAAGGAAGTCACCAAGTACTTGAACATAGGAATACCAAGCATCACCGGAACCTACAACGCCACATTACCTGAAGAGGAGAGCTGGAAGATTCAAGTTATCATTCCAGGAAGGACGTTTGCGCCTATTACGGAACCCATGAGATTGATTTTCGAAGCACCAACTGGAGCTTAGGGAAGAGCATGGCCGCACACATCGCCATGGGACGCATTGGAGAAGTCTATCACCAGGAGCTTAAGGATACAATTTATCAAATTTGTGGACGTCGAGACGCGCAATGGGAGATGATCAAGACCAAGAAGGATGGAT
This sequence comes from Aegilops tauschii subsp. strangulata, assembly GCF_002575655.3. Lineage (NCBI taxonomy): Eukaryota > Viridiplantae > Streptophyta > Magnoliopsida > Poales > Poaceae > Aegilops > Aegilops tauschii. Next base: position 568,998,910 of record NC_053037.3, on the reverse strand, counting down.
CAATTGCAGCTTTCATCCAGGAGCAAAACCAACATATTCGACGCCAGGAGAACCAGATATGCACGGACAAGGAAGAACTGAAGAAGGCATTCACGAAGATCAAGGAGCTCCAAGAAGAACTCAAGACTACACGCGAAGACTATTTGGAAGAAATCAACGCACTAGTCGGGAAGATTGATGACCTGGAGAATAAGATTGGAGCATTCGTGGGAAATCCAGTGCCAAAAGCAGAAGTCGACGAATGCACTTGCCCGGATAACTACATCATCATCGACGACACCGACTCGGAACCAAGTGAAGAGGAATGGATTGATGAAGCTGGAGCAGACATCATGGAGTCCTCAACGGATCAGAATTTTTAGTAGACTACCATATCAGTAGTAGTTTTTCCCCCATTTAGTAGTATAGCTCAAGCACTTTGTAACGCTAGTTAGATCAATTGTTTTGCCTTGTTTGGATTGATTGAGTGATATTGATTGAATTTGTCTCATGAGCATATGGGTAGTGTTTTCTCTCTAGACCTCATTCTATTCTTAATTCTCATCTTTTCTAAACCTATCAGATGCCTCCGAGACGCGACACCGGATTTGTTTTCCCGCCAGAGATCACCCAGTTGATTCAGCAACAGAATGCCTTGATGCAAGTGTTAGTTCAGAACCAAGGCAACAACAACAACCCACCGCCACCACCACCTGTTGACCACTTAGCCCGTTTCTTAAGGCTAAACCCGCCGGTGTTTTCCAGTAGCACCGAGCCGATTGTTGCAGATGATTGGCTCCGCAAAGTTGGAAGGGAGTTGACCACTGCAGGATGCACAGATGCGGAAAGAGTGCGTTTTGCCGCACATCAGCTTGATGGACCCGCAGCATCATGGTGGGAGAATTATACAGCCACGCACCCTATTGACACTGTCACATGGGACCAGTTTCAGCAAGCTTTCCGTACAGCTCATGTTTCAGCAGGAGCTATGGCTATGAAGAAGCGTGAGTTTCGCAACCTACGCCAAGGAGGACGCACCGTAGGCCAGTATGTGGAAGATTTCAGTAAGTTAGCACGTTATGCACCAGATGACGTTGCTACGGATGCTGCCAAACAGGAGAAGTTTCTGGAAGGATTGAATGATGAGCTGAGTATGCAGTTGATGGTAGCAACTTTCAACAACTACCAGGAGCTGGTGGATAGAGCTCTCATGATAGAAGGGAAGCAACAGCAGATTGAAAACCGCAAGAGGAAGTATGGACAAGGGAAGTATAATTCTGGAGCCCAGCAGAAGCCAAGGTTTACCCCGAAGCCGGGAGGACAGTTTCAGCATACCCATGGAGGAGGTAGTTCGCACAACCATAATGGCTCCAAGAATGGTAATGGGAATGGAGGAGGAAACGGACAGAACCGCACCAACCCATCTACCCCAACCAAGAGAGATCTAAGTCACATTAGTTGTTTCAAGTGCCAGAAGACGGGACATTATGCTACTGATTGTCCCGAAGCCCAAAATGGAAATGGCAATGGAAGCTCTAGGAAGAAGCCGAACCCGTTCAACAAAGGACATGTGAACCACGTGAGCGTGGAGGAGATTGAAGCTCAGCCTGATGCAGTAATAGGTAAGTTTTTGGTTAAGTTATTTACTGCAACTGTTCTTTTCGATACTGGTGCATCGCATTCATACATATCAAGGGGATTCGTAAACAAGTTTAAGATGTCCACCCAAGTTCTCAAAAGCCCCATGTTAGTAACCTCGCCAGGAGCAGAGTATATGGCCACCCAAGGATGTTTTAAGGTACCGTTGGCCATTGGAAGGCATGTTTTCCCCTCAGATCTCATTGTTTTGGAATCACAAGGTTTGGATGTGATTTTGGGAATGGATTGGCTATCGTTGTATGGAGGAAACATCGATTGTGCCAGCAAGACTATTTTGCTTACCACCCCGGAAGGAAAGAGGATCAAGTATGTATCCAGGCATATGCCGAAGAGGACTCAAGTGAATTCCTTATCAGGAGTTGTACAGGAGGAAGTACCAGTGGTGAAGGATTATCCGGATGTATTTCGAGAAGAGTTGCCAGGCATGCCACCAGATAGAGACATTGAGTTCTTGATTGAACTTTTGCCAGGCACAGGGCCAATATCTAAGAGACCGTACAGGATGCCCGCAAAGGATTTGGAGGAAATTAAGAAGCAGATCAAGGAGTTACTGGATAAAGGCTATATTCGCCCAAGTTCGTCACCTTCGGGATCACCAGTACTTCTAGTGGAGAAGAAAGATGGATCACTAAGGATGGTTGTTGATTACCGAGGATTGAATGAAGTGACCATCAAAAACAAGTACCCACTGCCGATGATCAATGATTTGTTTGACCGCCTGCAAGGAGATAAAGTATTTTCCAAGATCGATCTACGATCGGGATACCATCAGTTAAAGATTCGAGAGCAGGATATACCCAAGACGGCATTTACCACCAGTTATGGATTGTATGAGTATACCGTTATGTCATTTGGATTGACTAACGCACCGGCCTATTTCATGAACCTGATGAACAAAGTGTTTATGGAGTTTTTGGATAAGTTCGTCGTGGTGTTCATTGATGATATTTTAATCTTTTCCAAGGATGAAGAAGAGCATGAGGAGCATTTACGATTGGTACTTGAGAAGCTCAGAGAACATCAGTTATATGCCAAGTTCAGCAAATGTGAGTTTTGGTTGAAGGAAGTTGGATTCCTTGGACATGTTATTTCTGGAGAAGGAATAGCAGTAGACCCTGCCAAGGTTGACACAGTGACCAGTTGGGAATCACCCACGACAGTTGGAGAAATCCGGAGTTTTCTTGGACTTGCAGGATACTACCGGAGATTCATCGAGAATTTCTCAAGGATTGCTAAGCCCATGACTGAGCTGTTGAAGAAGGACACCAAATTCAATTGGACTGAGGAATGCGAAGCTAGTTTCCAGGAGTTGAAGAAACGATTGGTTACTTCACCCGTGTTGATTCTGCCCGATCAACGCAAGGACTATGAAGTTTATTGCGACGCTTCTCGTCGAGGACTTGGAGCAGTGCTTATGCAGGAAGGAAGAGTTGTTTCGTATGCTTCACGACAACTTAAACCCCATGAGAAGAATTATGCTACGCATGATTTGGAATTAGCAGCTGTGGTGCATGCATTGAAGACATGGAGACATTTTCTCATCGGAAACCATTGTGAGGTGTACACGGATCACAAGAGTTTGAAGTACATTTTCACGCAGAAGGAGTTAAATCTCAGACAGAGGAGATGGTTGGAGCTCATAAAAGACTATGATATGAGATTGCATTATCACCCTGGAAAGGCTAACGTAGTAGCAGACGCGTTGAGCCGCAAGAGTCATGTTAACACCCTCATGACAGGAGAGTTACCTCAGGAGTTAGCCGAGGACCTTCGTGAGCTATGTTTGGAGATAGTCCCTAGAGGCTATTTAGCGACATTGGAGATTCGGTCTACCCTGATGGAAAAGATCAGAGAAGCTCAGAAGACAGACAAGGAGATTGAAGAGATAAAGGAGAAGATGAGCAAAGGAAAAGCCAAGGGATTTCGTGAGGATGAGCACGATACCTTATGGTTTGAGGACCGTGTATATATGCCAAATGATCCGGAGATCAGGAAGTTGATTTTGCAAGAAGCCCATGATTCACCGTACTCGATTCACCCAGGGAATACCAAGATGTATTTGGATTTGAAGAATACTTTCTAGTGGACCGGAATGAAGAAGGATATTGCGGAGTTTGTAGCAGTTTGTGATGTATGTCAGAGAGTGAAGGCAGAGCATCAGAAGCCAGCAGAATTGCTACAGCCATTGCCGATACCCGAATGGAAGTGGGATAAAATAGGCATGGATTTTATCACAGGATTACCCAGGACTCGTTCAGGCTATGACTCGATATGGGTTGTAGTCGACCGTTTGACGAAAGTGGCTCATTTCATTCCAGTGAAGACCACTTACACCAGTGCTAAGTTGGCAAAGATATACATGACCAGGATAGTACGTTTGCATGGAGTTCCGAGGACCATTGTATCAGACAGAGGAACCCAATTTACCTCGAAGTTTTGGAAGCAGTTACATGAAACATTGGGAACCAGGCTGGAATTTAGTATAGCATTTCATCCGCAGACAGATGGACAGACCGAGAGAGTCAACCAGATTTTGGAGGACATGTTGCGAGCATGTGCGCTAGATTATGGATCTAGCTGGGACAACAATTTGCCATATGCGGAGTTTTCTTATAACAACAGTTATCAAACCAGTTTGAAGATGGCCCCTTTCGAAGCTTTGTACGGAAGGAGGTGTAGAACACCGTTGTTGTGGGACGAAGTTGGAGACCGTCAGTTGTTTGGACCAGATTTGATTAAGGAGTCTGAACAGAAAGTGAAGTTGATTCGCGATAGGCTCAAGGTAGCCCAGTCCAGGCAGAAGAGTTATGCTGATTCTAAACGCAAGGAGACAGTTCACGAAATCGGAGACAGAGTGTATCTTCGAGTATCACCACTTCGAGGAGTGAAGCGCTTTGGAGTTAAGGGAAAGTTAGCGCCCCGTTTTATCGGACCATACAGAGTGTTGGAACGTATGGGAGAAGTTGCCTACAAGCTGGAATTGCCCGAAGGATTGTCTGAAGTACATGATGTATTTCACGTTTCGCAGTTAAAGAAGTGCCACGCAGAGATGGCTGAGATACCGCTGAGAGATACTGTGCCACTGGAAGCGATTCAGTTGGAAAGTGATTTGACTTATGAGGAGAAACCAGTTAAGATTCTCGAGTATGCCAGCCGAGTTACCCGCAGCAAGGTTATCAAGTTTTGCAAAGTTCAGTGGAGTCACCACACAGAAGATGAGGCCACCTGGGAGCGACAGGAAGAACTACAGAAAAACCACTCCCACCTGCTTTCTAGCCAACCCGAATCTCGAGGGCGAGATTCATCTTAAGGGGGTAGGTTTGTAACATCCCAAATTTTCAATTTGGATTGTTATACATAGATCATCATTTGCATATCATGTTTTGTGCATTTTGACAAAAATCCTCGATAAATCCTAAGCAACTCAAGGACCCTCGGAGAGAGTTGGGGATTTTCTTGAATTTTCTTGTTGATTTTTCCAACGAGGATTTTGGTTTTAATTATTTTTCTCTCCGGAAAAATATTTCATTTTTAAACAAACGAGAGGAGAAAATATGAATTCTCCAAAACAATTGAAATACTGGAGGAAAAATGTTAAAATCATTATTTGAAATTTATCGGATTTTATTTGCAATTTTTATTGCATTTAAAAATATGCATGTTTTCAAAATATTTATTTTTGATTTTAAAAATGTTCACCCTATTCTAGATTTTCTAACTAGACGGGGAAAATTTATTTCATATTTTTTCCGATTTTTATTTATTTTTCTACGCCATATTTTTTCGCGGAACTTATTTAAAAAAAAGCGCTTGCCCGACTGGGCCGAGGCCCAGCCGAAGCCAGGCCGGCCCGCTCGTGCCTTCTCCTCCCCGCGTACGAGCGCCGCCGCCGCGCCGTGTCCATGGCGGACACGGGAGCCGCCCCGCCCGGCTTGCCCCTCCCCCAAGCCGCCGGTCCCCCCCTCGTATTTATACCCCCCCTCGCCTCCTCCTCTCATCCCGCCGCCGCCGCCGGAGCCGGAGCTCGAGCCCGCGCCGCCGCTCGCCGAACCTCGCCGCCCCGCCGCCCCTCGCGCCCCCCCCCGCCGAGCCCCCAAGCCCCGCCGCCCTCGCCGCCCCTCACCGGAGCACGGGAGCCCCGCCGGAGCTCTATCCCCGACGAGGTAGACCTCGCCTCGTTTGCCGGTTTTTTTAACCAAAAAAAACCCTTTTGTTTAAAAAAAACCCTTGATCGGTTTTTTTTCGGTTTTATTATTTTACGAGCGTTCACCGAACCGTTAGTTTTAACGAACGCGTTCGTCGGTTTTTCTCTGTTAACGAACGTCCGTTATTTAACCGTTCGTTCGTTTTTCTTTTTCGTCGGATTTTCTCGTTATTTTCTCAGATTCGATTTCTGATCGAATTTTCGAATCTGTTTAACTTCTCGCTCATTTATCGGAATCAGGTGATTTAAGCGCCTAGAGTTTTGTCTCGAAATTCTCTTTCCGATTAATCTACTCAAACAAGTTTTTGCTACAGTAAAATTTGACCTAGATCCAGATTAGCAAATGAAGTTTCTTTCTTTCGCCGTTTGACTTTCGTTGCTTCTTTCGAGTTGATTCTTTTTGCAAACCGGAGTTCTTAAGTTGAACATTCTGGTTGGATCTTTCTTTTGAGTTTTACCTGTGCATTAGATGAGTACTAATTGTATGCTTGTTTGTTTGCGATAGAGTACCCGGAGTGTGCCGCTTGTTACTTCGACTCGCTAGGTTTTGCGGATCATCAGCAAGGCAAGTAACACTTTGATCATACCCCGTTCATACCCAGTTTTTTTTGCATTAGATCTATTTCCTCAAACACTTGCATGATTAGGATCTAATTAAACTGTGGGTATTGGGAAGTAGTTGAGGTAGTACCTATTACCTGTTTACTATGAAACCCTTGGGAGTTACTTCTACGTTGCTTTTATTATTGCCATGCTATGCTCGTAGACGTGGATTGGGTTTGAGTGATATTCATGACAGATGTGAGTGTTTAATAATGGTTCAACTTATGGTGGCAACTAAAACTCACATCTGGGTGGATTGAGGCACCTGGAGAACCCAATGTTGTCTGTATGTATAAGGTCCGCCACCCAGGCTCAAAGGGATCATAAGATTATTCATGCTAGAAACTTCCGCGTGCAGCCGCAAGCTATTATGGGCTCTAGCATAGCTGAGTAGGTTACAGGATCTCTTGAAGAGGTGGACTAGCAGATGTAGGGGAAAGTAGGTGTACCGGTCCATCCAGAGTAGAGAGTGACTGTTTCTGAAAGACTGTGTCTCGGTCATCCGTTTCTCAAACATCATGCAGTGCCAGAATCAAGCGGAGGCGGTCGAGTCTTGTGGGGAAAAGTGCACAAACCTCTGCAGAGTGTACAAACTGATCATGATTAGCCGTGTCCCCGGTTATGGAAAACTCGAGTATCTAGTACCTGGATTATCATTTGAATCTCATCACCGTGATACTTATAATTAATTTTGTTGGGTTAATGATGATACTTAATTGGGATTGAGTTGGAGGTACCTTCTCAATGTTTCAACCACCATGATAGTTAAATAAAATTTATTCCTTTGCAGTAGGATAAAATTGGCTTTTCGCAAAACTGTAACCATAGAGCCTTCTACCAGCCATATATGCATATAGTATAGCATTATCATTGTCCATTGTTCTCTATGTGTTACATTGCCAGCATATTCTATGTGCTGACCCGTTTTCGGGCTGCAACGTTTCATGTTGCAGACTTTTCAGACGACGAGTAAGGTGCCTTAGGTCGTGGTCTTATACCCAGTGATGCCGCTGGAGTTGATGGACTCACTTATCTTCCAAGTCTTCCGCTGTTATCGTTATTAGATGGCCTTAAGCCATGTTTACCATACTTAATCTCTTTGGAGATATTCGATGTAATAAGTGTGTGATTGCTACTCTGTTATAAATCCTCCATTTGTACTGTGCGTGTCAGCATTACTGATCCAGGGATGACACTGGTGCACAGCAGCACAGGCCATTTGAGGTCTGGTCGCTACAAAGTTGGTATCAGAGCACACGCTGACTATAGGACACGACCACTAAGCTTAAGCCCTAGAAAACTTCTCTCTTCTCATTTCTGACCCCTCTCCACTTTCTACTCTTTTAGGAATGGCGAATGCAAGGAGCAAGTTCATGCAACCAGATGAAGACACGCCATTTGGACGATATTTGAAGGAAGTCACCAAGTACTTGAACATAGGAATACCAAGCATCACCGGAACCTACAACGCCACATTACCTGAAGAGGAGAGCTGGAAGATTCAAGGTATTTGATACTGGTTCTGATGCTATTATTTCCAACTCGAAACAGGAGTTATGGATTAAGAGAAGATTGGCTAAGGACGAGGTGACGATGCGCGTGGGAAATGGTTCCAAAGTCGATGTGATCGTCGTCGGCACGCTACCTCTACATCTACCTTCGGGATTAGTTTTAGACCTGAATAATTGTTATTTGGTGCCAGCGTTAGGCATGAACATTATATCTGGATCTTGTTTGATGCGAGATGGTTATTCCTTTAAATCAGAGAATAATGGTTGTTCTATTTATATGAGTAATATCTTTTATGGTCATGCACCCTTGATGAGTGGTCTATTTTTACTAAATCTCGATAGTAGTGATACACATATTCATAGTATTGAAGCCAAAAGATATAAGTTTAATAATGATAGTGCAACTTATTTGTGGCACTGCCATTTAGGTCATATTGGTGTAAAGCGCATGAAGAAACTCCATGCTGATGGGCTTTTGGAATCACTTGATTATAAATCACTTGATTCTTGCGAACGATGTCTCATCGGCAAGATGTCTAAGACTCCGTTCTCTGGAACAATGGAGCGAGCAACAGACTTGTTGGAAATAATACATACTAATGTATGCGGTACGATGAGTGTTGATGCTCGCGGCGGGTATCATTATTTTCTGACCTTCACAGATGATTCGAGCAGATATGGGTATATCTACTTGATGAAACATAAGTCTGAAACATTTGAAAAGTTCAAAGAATTTCAGAGTGAAGTGGAAAGTCATCGTAACAAGAAAATAAAGTTTCTACGATCTGATCGTGGAGGTGAATATTTGAGTTACGAATTTGGTCTTCATTTGAAACAATGCGGAATAGTTTCGCAACTCACGCCACCCGGAACACCACAACGTAATGGTGTGTCCGAACGTCGTAACCGCACTTTATTAGATAGGTACGATCTATGATGTCTCTTACTGATTTACCGCTATTATTTTGGGGTTATGCTTTAGAGAAGGCTGCATTCACGTTAAATAGGGCGCCATCTAAATCCGTTGAGACGACATCATATGAACTGTGGTTTGGCAAGAAACCCAAGTTGTCGTTTCTTAAAGTTTGGGGCTGCGAAGCTTATGTGAAAAAGCTTCAACCGGATAAGCTCGAACCCAAATCGAAGAAATGTGTCTTCATAGGATACCCAAAGGAAACTGTTGGGTACACCTTCTATCACAGATCTGAAGGCAAGACATTTGTTGCCAAGAATGGATCCTTTCTAGAGAAGGAGTTTCGCTCGAAAGAAGTGAGTGGGAGGAAAGTAGAACTTGATGAGGTAACTGTACCTGCTCCCTTATTGGAAAGTAGTTCATCACAGAAATCAGTTCCAGTGATTCGTACACCAATTAGTGAGGAAGCTAATGATGATGATCATGAAACTTCTGATCAAGTTACTACCGAACCTCATAGGTCAACCAGAGTAAGATCCGCACCAGAGTGGTACGGTAATCCTGTCCTAGAAGTCATGTTACTTGACCATGACGAACCTACGAACTATGAGGAAGCGATGATGAGCCCAGATTCCACGAAATGGCTTGAGGCCATGAAATCTGAGATGGGATCCATGTATGAGAAAAAAGTATGGACTTTGGTTGACTTGCCCGAGGATCAGCAATCCATAGAGAATAAATGGATCTTCAAGAAGAAGACTGACGCTGACGGTAATGTTACTGTCTACAAAGCTCGACTTGTTGCGAAAGGTTTTCGACAAGTTCAAGGAGTTGACTACAATGAGACCTTCTCACCCGTAGCGATGCTTAAAGTCCGTCTGAATCATGTTAGCAATTGCCGCATTTTATGATTATGAAATTTGGAAAATGGATGTCAAAACTGCATTCCTTAATGGATATCTTAAAGAAGAGTTGTATATGATGCTGTTGGGGATCGTAGCAGAATTTAAAATTTTTCTACGCATCACCAAGATCCATCTATGGAGTATACTAGCAACGAGGGGAAAGGAGTGCATCTACATACCCTTGTAGATCGCGAGCGGAAGCGTTCCAATGAACGGGGTTGATGGAGTCGTACTCGCCGTGATCCAAATCACCGATGACCGAGTGCCGAACGGACGGCACCTCCGCGTTCAACACACGTACGGAGCAGCGACGTCTCCTCCTTCTTGATCCAGCAAGGGGGAAGGAGAGGTTGATGGAGATCCAGCAGCACGACGGCGTGGTGGTGGAAGTAGCGGGGTCTCGGCAGGGCTTCGCCAAGCTTCTGCGAGAGGGAGAGGTGTTGCAGGGGGAGAGGGAGGCGCCAGGGGCTATCATGTTGCTGCCCTCCCTCCCCCCCACTATATATAGGCCCCCTGGGAGGGGGGCGCCGGCCTGGATCCCATCTGCAAGGGGGGGGCCAGGGGGAAACTTACCCCCCAAGGCAAGTGGGGCGCCCCCCCACCCTAGGGTTTCCAACCCTAGGCGCAGGGGGGAGGCCCATGGGGGGCGCCCCGGCCCACTAAGGGCTGGTTCCCTTCCCACTTCAGCCCATGGGGCCCTCCGGGATAGGTGGCCCCACCCGGTGGACCCCCGGGACCCTTCCGGTGGTCCCGGTACAATACCGGTGACCCCCGAAACCTTCCCGGTGGCCGAAACTTGACTTCCTATATATAATTCTTCACCTCCGGACCATTCCGGAACTCCTCGTGATGTCCGGGATCTCATCCGAGACTCCGAACAACTTTCGGGTTTCCGCATACTCATATCTCTACAACCCTAGCGTCACCGAACCTTAAGTGTGTAGACCCTACGGGTTCGGGAGACATGCAGACATGACCGAGACGCCTCTCCGGTCAATAACCAACAGCGGGATCTGGATACCCATGTTGGCTCCCACATGTTCCACGATGATCTCATCGGATGAACCACGATGTCGAGGATTCAATCAATCCCGTATACAATTCCCTTTGTCAATCGGTACGTTACTTGCCCGAGATTCGATCGTCGGTATCCCAATACCTTGTTCAATCTCGTTACCGGCAAGTCACTTTACTCGTACCGTAATGCATGATCCCGTGGCTAACTCCTTAGTCACATTGAGCTCATTATGATGATGCATTACCGAGTGGGCCCAGAGATACCTCTCCGTCATACGGAGTGACAAATCCCAGTCTCGATCCGTGTCAACCCAACAGACACTTTCAGAGATACCCGTAGTGTACCTTTATAGTCACCCAGTTACGTTGTGACGTTGGGTACACCCAAAGCACTCCTACGGCATCTGGGAGTTACACGATCTCATGGTCTAAGGAAAAGATACTTGACATTGGAAAAGCTCTAGCAAACGAACTACACGATCTTTTATGCTATGCTTAGGATTGGGTCTTGTCCATCACATCATTCTCCTAATGATGTGATCCCATTATCAACGACATCCAATGTCCATGGTCAGGAAACCGTAACCATCTATTGATCAACGAGCTAGTCAACTAGAGGCTTACTAGGGACATGGTGTTGTCTATGTATCCACACATGTATCTGAGTTTCCTATCAATACAATTCTAGCATGGATAATAAACGATTATCATGAACAAGGAAATATAATAATAACCAATTTATTATTGCCTCTAGGGCATATTTCCAACAGTCTCCCACTTGCACTAGAGTCAATAATCTAGTTCACATCACCATGTGATTAACACTCACAGGTCACATCACCATGTGACCAACATCCAAAGAGTTCACTAGAGTCAACAATCTAGTTCACATCATTATGTGATTAACACTCAATGAGTTCTGGTTTGATCATGTCATGCTTGTGAGAGAGGTTATTAGTCAACGGGTCTGAACCTTTCAGATCCGTGTGTGCTTTACGAATATCTATGTCATCTTGTGGATGCTACCACGAGCTACTTGGAGCCATTTCAAATAACTGCTCTACTATACGAATCCGGTTTACTACTCAGAGTCATCCGGATTAGTGTCAAAGTTCGCATCGACGTAACCCTTTACGACGAACTCCTTTTCACCTCCATAATCAAGAAAATTCCTTAGTCCATTAGATACTAAGGATAATTTCGACCGCTGTCATGTGATCCATTCCCGGATCACTATTGTACCCCTTGACCAACTCATGGCAAGGCACACTTCATGTGCGGTACACAGCATAGCATACTGTAGAGCCTACGTCTAAAGCATAGGGGACGACCCGTCCTTTCTCTCTCTTCTACTGTGGTCAGGTCTTGAGTCTTACTCAATACTCACACCTTGTAACACAGCCAAGAACTCCTTCTTTGCTGATCTATTTTGAACTCTTTCAAAATCATGTCAAGGTGTGCGTTCTTTGAAAGTATCATCAGACGTCTTGATCTATCTCTATAGATCTTGATGCCCAATATGTAAGAAGCTTTATCCAGGTCTTCCTTTGAAAAACTCTTTTCAAACAACCCTTTATGCTTTCCAGAAATTTTACATCATTTCGGATCAACAATATGTCATTCACACATACTTATCAGAAATGTTGTAGCGCTCCCGCTCACTTTATTGTAAATACAAGTTTCTAACAAACTTTGTATAAACCCAAAAACTTTGATCACTCCATCAAAGCGTATATTCTGACTCCGAGATGCTTGCTCTAATCCATGGAAGGATCGCTGGAGCTCGCATACCTTTTAGCATCCTTAGGATCGACAAAACCTTTCTGATTGTATCACATACAACCTTTCCTTACGAAAACTGGTAAGGAAACTTGTTTTGACATCCATCTGCCAGATTTCATAAATGCAGCTAATGCTAACATGATTCCGACAGACTTAAGCATCGCTACGGATGAGAGAATCTCATCGTAGTCAACTCCTTGAACTTGTGAAAATACTCTTTGCCACAAGTCGAGCTTTATAGACGGTAACATTACCGTCCATGTCTGTCTTCTTCTTAAAGATCCATTTACCTCAATGGCTTGCCGATCATTGGGCAAGTTCACCAAAGTCCATGCTTTTTTCTGATACATGGATCCTATCTCGGATTTCATGGCTTCTAACCATTTGTCGGAATATGGGCCCACCATCGCTTCTCCATAGCTCATAGGTTCATCGTTGTCAAACAACATGACTTCTAAGACAGGATTACGCATTACTCTGAAGTAGTACGCATCCTCGTCGTCCTATGAGGTTTGGTAGTGACTTGATCCGAAGTTTCATGATCACTATCATAAGCTTCCACTTCAATTGGTGTAGGTGCCACAGGAACAACTTCCTGTGCCCTGCTATACACTAGTTGAAGTTATGGTTCAATAACCTCATCAAATCTGCACCATCCTCCCACTCAATTCTTTCGAGAGAAACTTTTCCTCGAGAAAGGACTCGTTTCTAGAAGCAATTACTTTTGCTTCCAGATCTGAAATAGGAGGTATACCCAACTGTTTTGGGTTTTCTATGAAGATGCATTTATCCGCTTTGGGTTCGAGCTTATCAGCCTGAAACTTTTTCACATAAGCGTCGCAGCCCCAAACTTTTAAGAAACGACAACTTAGGTTTCTCTAAACGGTGTCGTCTCAACGGAATTGCGTGGTGCCCCTTTTAAAGTGAATGCGGTTATCTCTAATGTCTAACCCATAAACGATAGTTGTAATTTGATAAGAGACATCATGGCATGCACCATATCCAATAGGGTGCAGTTATGATGTTCGGACACACCATCACACTGTGGTGTTCTAGGCGGTATTAATTGTGAAACACTTTCCACAATATCTTAATTGTGTGCCAAACTCGTAACTCAGATATCTCTATGATCATATCATAGACATTTTATCCTCTTGTCACGACGATCTTCAACTTCACTCTGAAATTACTTGAACCTTTCAATAATTCAGACTTGTGTTTCATCAAGTAAATATTCTCAGCATCTACTCAAATCATCTGTGAAGTAAGAACATAACGATATCCACTGCATGCCTCAGCACTCATTGGACTGCATACATCAAAATGTATTACTTCCAATAAGTTGCTCTCTTGTTCCATCTTACTGAAAACGAGGCCTTTCAGTCATCTTGCCCATGTGGTATGATTTGCATGTCTCAAGTGATTCAAAATCAAGTGAGTACAAACGATCCATTTGCATGGAGTTTCTTCATGCATATATACCAATAGACATGGTTCGCATGTCTCAATCTTTTCAAAAACGAGTGATTCCAAAGATCCATCTACATGGAGCTTCTTCATGCGTTTTATCCCAATATGACTCAAATAGCAGTGCCACAAGTATGTGGAACTATCATTACTATTTTATATCTTTTGGCACGAACATGTGTATCACTACGATCGAGATTCATTTTAGGTGCAAGACCATTGAAGGTATTATTCAAATAAACAGAGTAACCATTAGTCTCCTTAAATGAATAACGTATTGCGATAAACATAATCCAATCATGCTCAACGCAAACACCAAATCTCGATGGTAGAGGGAGCATGCGATGCTTGATCACATCAACCTTGGAAACACTTCCAACACATATCGTCATCTCACCTTTAGCTAGTCTCCGTTCCGCAGCTTTTATTTCGTGTTACTAACACTTAGCAACCGAACCGGTATCTAATACCCTGGTGCTGCTAGGAGTACCAGTAAAGTACACATTAATTTAATGTATATCCAATATACTTCTGTCGACCTTGCCTGCCTTCTCATCTACCAAGTATCTAGGGTAGTTCTGCTTCAGTGACCGTTCTCATTACAGAAGCACTTAGTCTCGGGTTTGGGTTCAACCTTGGGATTCTTCACTAGAGCAGCAAATGATTTGCTGTTTCATGAATTATCCCTTTTGCCCTTGCCCTTCTAGAAACTAGTGGTTTTATTAACCATCAACAATTGATGCTCCTTCTTGATTTCTACTTTCGCGGTGTCAAACATCGCGATTTGCTCAAGGATCATCATATCTATCCCTGATATGTTATAGTTCATCACGAAGCTCTAATAGCTTGGTGGCAGTGACTATGGAGAACCATCACTATCTCATCTGGAAGATTAACTCCCACTCGATTCAAGCGATTGTGGTACTCAGACAATCTGAGGACATGCTCAACGATTGAGCTTTTCTCCCTCAGTTTGCAGGCTTAAGAAACTTGTCAGAGGTCTCATACCTCTTGACGTGGGCACTCGTCCGAAATCCCAATTTCAGTCTTTGGAACATCTCATATGTTCTGCGACGTTTCAAAAACCGTCTTTGGTGCCACAATTCTAAACCGTTAGCATTACACACTGAACTATCACGTAGTCATCAAAACGTGTATGTCAGATGTTTCGCAACATCTACAGACGACGCTGAGGTTCAGCACACCGAGCGGTGCATTAAGGACATAAGCCTTCTGTGCAGCAATGAGGACAATCCTCAGTTTACGGACCCGGTCCGCATAATTGCTACTACCAACTTTCAACTAAATTTTCTCTAGGAACATATCTTAACCAGTAGAACTAAAGCGCAAGCTATGACATAATTTGCAAAGACCTTCTGACTATGTTCATGATAATTAAGTTCATCTGATTAATGAACTCCCACTCAGATAGACATCCCTCTAGTCATCTAAGTGATACATGATCCGAGTCAAACTAGGCCGTGTCCGATCATCACGTGAGACGGACTAGTCATCATCGGTGAACATCTCCATGTTGATCGTATCTACTATACGACTCATGTTCGACCTTTCGATCTCTTGTGTTCCGAGGCCATGTCTGTACATGCTAGGCTCGTCAAGTCAACCTAAGTGTTTCGCATGTGTTCCGAGGCCATGTATGTACATGCTAGGCTCGTCAACACCCGTTGTATTCGAACGTTAGAATCTATCACACCCGATCATCACGTGGTGCTTCGAAACAACGAACCTTCGCAATGGTGCACAGTTAGGGGGAACACGTCTCTTGAAATTTTAGTGAGGGGTCATCTTATTTATGCTACCGTCGTTCTAAGCAAATAAGATGTAAACATGATAAACATCACATGCAAATCATAAAGTGACGTGATATGGCCAATATCATCTTGCGCCTTTGATCTCCATCTTTGAGGCGCGGCATGATCACCTTCGTCACCGGCATGGCACCATGATCTCCATCATTGTGTCTTCATGAAGTTGTCTCGCCAACTATTACTTCTACTACTATGGCTAACGGTTAGCAATAAAGTAAAGTAATTACATGGCGTTTTCATTGACACGCAGGTCATACAATAAATTAAGACAACTCCTATGGCTCCTGCCGGTTGTCATTCTCATCGACATGCAAGTCGTGATTCCTATTACAAGAACATGATCAATCTCATACATCACATATATCATTCATCACATCCTTTTTGGCCATATCACATCACATAGCATACCCTGCAAAAACAAGTTAGACGTCCTCTGATTGTTGTTGCATGTTTTACGTGGCTGCTATGGGTTTCTAGCAAGAACGTTTCTTACCTACGCAAAAGCCACAACGTGATATGCCAATTTCTATTTACCCTTCATAAGGACCCTTTTCATCGAATTCCATCCGACTAAAGTGGGAGAGACAGACACCCGCTAGCCACCTTATGCAACTAGTGCATGTCAGTCGGTGGAACCTGTTTCATGTAAGCGTACGTGTAAGGTCGGTCCGGGCCGCTTCATCCCACAATGCCGCCGAAACAATATAAGACTAGTAGCGGCAAGAAGAATTGGCAACATCTACGCCCACAACTGCTTTGTGTTCTACTCGTGCATAGTAACTACGCATAGGCCTGGCTCATGATGCCACTGTTGGGGATCGTAGCAGAATTTAAAAAATTTCTATGCATCACCAAGATCCATCTATGGAGTATACTAGCAACGAGGGGAAAGGAGTGCATCTACATACCCTTGTAGATCGCGAGCGGAAGCGTTCCAATGAACGGGGTTGATGGAGTCGTACTCGCCGTGATCCAAATCACCGATGACCTAGTGCCGAACGGACGGCACCTCCGCGTTCAACACACGTACGGAGCAGCGACGTCTCCTCCTTCTTGATCCAGCAAGGGGGAAGGAGAGGTTGATGGAGATCCAGCAGCACGATGGCGTGGTGGTGGAAGTAGCGGGGTCTCGGCAGGGCTTCGCCAAGCTTCTGCGAGAGGGAGAGGTGTTGCAGGGGGAGAGGGAGGCGCCAGGGGCTGTCATGTTGCTGCCCTCCTCCCCCCACTATATATAGGCCCCCTGGGAGGGGGGGCGCCGGCCTGGATCCCATCTGCAAGGGGGCGGCGGCCAGGGGGAAACTTACCCCCCAAGGCAAGTGGGGCGCCCCCCCACCCTAGGGTTTCCAACCCTAGGCGCAGGGGGGAGGCCCATGGGGGGCGCCCCAGCCCACTAAGGGTCGGTTCCCTTCCCACTTCAGCCCATGGGGCCCTCCGGGATAGGTGGCCCCACCCGGTGGACCCCCGGGACCCTTCCGGTGGTCCCGGTACAATACCGGTGACCCCCGAAACCTTCCCGGTGGCCGAAACTTGACTTCCTATATATAATTCTTCACCTCCGGACCATTCCAGAACTCCTCGTGACATCCGGGATCTCATCCGGGACTCCGAACAACTTTCGGGTTTCCGCATACTCATATCTCTACAACCCTAGCGTCACCGAACCTTAAGTGTGTAGACCCTACGGGTTCGGGAGACATGCAGACATGACCGAGACGCCTCTCCGGTCAATAACCAACAGCGGGATCTGGATACCCATGTTGGCTCCCACATGTTCCACGATGATCTCATCAGATGAACCACGATGTCGAGGATTCAATCAATCCCGTATACAATTCCCTTTGTCAATCGGTACGTTACTTGCCCGAGATTCGATCGTCGGTATCCCAATACCTTGTTCAATCTCGTTACCGGCAAGTCACTTTACTCGTACCGTAATGCATGATCCCGTGGCTAACTCCTTAGTCACATTGAGCTCATTATGATGATGCATTACCGAGTGGGCCCAGAGATACCTCTCCGTCATACGGAGTGACAAATCCCAGTCTCGATCCGTGTCAACCCAACAGACACTTTCAGAGATACCCGTAGTGTACCTTTATAGTCACCCAGTTACGTTGTGACGTTGGGTACACCCAAAGCACTCCTACGGCATCCGGGAGTTACACGATCTCATGGTCTAAGGAAAAGATACTTGACATTGGAAAAGCTCTAGCAAACGAACTACACGATCTTTTATGCTATGCTTAGGATTGGGTCTTGTCCATCACATCATTCTCCTAATGATGTGATCCCGTTATTAACGACATCCAATGTCCATACTGTAACCATCTATTGATCAACGAGCTAGTCAACTAGAGGCTTACTAGGGACATGGTGTTGTCTATGTATCCACACATGTATCTAAGTTTCCTATCAATACAATTCTAGCATGGATAATAAACGATTATCATGAACAAGGAAATATAATAATAACCAATTTATTATTGCCTCTAGGGCATATTTCCAACAGATGCAACCAGAAGGTTTTGTCGATCCAAAAGGTGCTAACAAAGTGTGCAAGCTCTAGCGATCCATTTATGGACTGGTGCAAGCCTCTCGGAGTTGGAATATACGCTTTGATAGTGTGATCAAAGCATATGGTTTTGTACAGACTTTTGCAGAAGCCTGTATTTACAAGGAAGTGAGTGGGAGCTCTGTAGCATTTCTGATATTATATGTGGATGACATATTGTTGATCGGAAATGATACGGAATTTCTGGATAGCATAAAAGGATACTTGAATAAGAATTTTTCAATGAAAGACCTCAGTGAAGCTGCTTATATATTGGGCATCAAGATCTATAGAGATAGATCAAGACGCTTAATTGGACTTTCACAAAGCACATACCTTGATAAAGTTTTGAAGAAGTTCAAAATGGATCAAGCAAAGAAAGGGTTCTTGCCTGTGTTACAAGGTGTGAAGTTGAGTCAGACTCAATGCCCGACCACTGCAGAAGATAGAGAGAAAATGAATGTCATTCCCTATGCTTCAGTCATAGGTTCTATGATGTATGCAATGCTGTGTACCAGACCTGATGTGTGCCTTGCTATTAGTTTCGCAGGGAGGTACCAAAGTAATCCAGGAGTGGATCACTGGGCAGCGGTCAAGAACATCCTGAAATACCTGAAAAGGACTAAGGATATGTTTCTCGTTTATGGAGGTGATAAAGAGCTCCTCGTAAATGGTTACGTCGATGCAAGCTTTGACACTGATCCGGATGACTCTAAGTCACAAACCGGATACGTATTTATATTGAATAGTGGAGCTGTCAGTTGGTGCAGTTCTAAACAGAGCGTTGTGGCGGGATCTACGTGTGAAGTGGAGTACATAGTTGCTTCGGAAGCAGCAAATGAAGGAGTCTGGATGAAGGAGTTCATATCCGATCTAGGTGTCATACCTAGTGCATCGGATCCAATGAAAATCTTTTATGAGAATACTGGTGCAATTGCCCTGGCAAAGGAATCCATATTTCACAAGAGAACCAAGCACATCAGAGACACTTCAATTCCATCCGCGATCAAGTCAAGGAGGGAGACATAGAGATTTGCAAGATACATACGGATCTGAATGTTGCAGACCCGTTGACTAAGCCTCTCTCACGAGCAAAACATGA
This sequence comes from Aegilops tauschii subsp. strangulata, assembly GCF_002575655.3. NCBI lineage: Eukaryota > Viridiplantae > Streptophyta > Magnoliopsida > Poales > Poaceae > Aegilops > Aegilops tauschii. The sequence goes on along the minus strand of NC_053037.3, from coordinate 568,979,388 downwards.
TCAGCACCAAGACTCCATGGGTGTTAGAATCATTACTATGTAAACTAGATTATTGACTCTAGTGCAAGTGGGAGACTGAAGGAAATATGCCCTAGAGGCAATAATAAAGTTGTTATTTATATTTCCTTATATCATGATAAATGTTTATTATTCATGCAAGAATTGTACTAACCGGAAACTTAGTACATGTGTGAATACATAGACAAACAGAGTGTCCCTAGTATGCCTCTACAAGACTAGCTCGTTAATCAAAGATGGTTAAGTTTCCTAACCATAGACATGTGTTGTCATTTGATGAACGGGATCACATCATTAGAGAATGATGTGATGGACAAGACCCATCCGTTAGCTTAGCACTATGATCGTTTAGTTTATTGCTATTGCTTTCTTCATGACTTATACATGTTCCTATGACTATGAGATTATGCAACTCCCGAATACCGGAGGAACACTTTGTGTGCTATCAAACGTCACAACGTAACTGGATGATTATAAAGATGCTCTACAGGTGTCTCCGATGGTGTTTGTTGAGTTGGCATAGATCGAGATTAGGATTTGTCACTCCGATTGTCGGAGAGGTAGATCTGGGGCCTCTCGGTAATGCACATCACTATAAGCCTTGCAAGCAATGTGACTAATGAGTTAGTTGCGAGATGATGCATTATGAAAAGAGTAAAGAGACTTGCTGGTAACGAGACTGAACTAGGTATGATGATACCGACGATCGAATCTCGGGCAAGTAACATACGGATGACAAAGGGAACAACGTATGTTGTTGTGCGGTTTGACCGATAAAGATCTTCGTAGAATATGTAGGAGCCAATATGAGCATCCAGGTTCCGCTATTGCTTATTGACCGGACATGTGTCTCGATCATGTCTATATAGTTCTCGAACCCATAGGGTCCGCACACTTAACGTTCGATGACAATTTGTATATGAGTTTATGTGATTTGATGACCTAAGGTTGTTTGGAGTCCCGGATAAGATCACGGACGTGACGAGGAGTCTCGAAATGGTCGAGACATAAGGATTCATATATTGGAAGGTTACATTCAGACACCGGAATGGTTCGGGTCGTTTTGGATAAGTTTCGGAGTACCGGGGGTTACCGGAACCCCGCCCCCCCCCCCCCCCCGGGAAGCTATTGGGCCTCATGGGCCTTAGTGAAGAAGAGAGAAGGCCGGCCAGGAGGTGGCGCGCGCCCTCCTTGCCCCAATCCGAATTGGACAAGGGGAGGGGGCGGCGCCCCCCTCCTTCCTTCTCTCCTCCTCCTCCTTCCCCCCTTCTCCCACTTGGAATAGGAAAGGGGGGGCGAATCCTACTAGGTTTGGAGTCCTAGTAGGACTCCCCCCCATGGCACGCCTCCCCTTGGCTGGCCTCCTCCTCCCTCCCTCCCTTATATACGGGGGAGGGGGGCACCCCATAGACACACAAGTTGATCTTTAGCCGTGTGCGGTGCCCCCCTCCACAGTTTTACACCTCGGTCATATTGTCGTAGTGCTTAGGCGAAGCCCTGCGCCGTTAACTTCATCATCACCATCACCACGCCGTCGTGCTGACGAAACTCTCCCTCGGCCTCAACTGGATCGAGAGTTCGAGGGACGTCACCGAGCTGAACGTGTGCAGATCGCGGAGGTGTCGTGCGTTCGGTACTTGGATCGGTTGGATCGCGAAGACGTTCGACTACATCAACCGCGTTACTAAACGCTTCCGCTTTCGGTCTACGAGGGTACGTGGACACACTCTCCCCTCTCGTTGCTATGCATCTCCTAGATAGATCTTGCGTGATCGTAGGATTTTTTTTGAAATACTGCGTTCCCAACAGATTGATATATGGGATAATAGAGTATTGTCTCCAGAAGGGGTTTCAGATGTTTCCCTAAATGTTCTGGTGCGAGAACACTTCATTTGGGCCATGGGGTAAAGCCCACGGGGCTTTAGGAAGATGCAAAAGCAGGTTTTGCGGAGGCCAGGCACCAGACGCCAGGGACCCTGGCGTCTGGGGCCAGACGTCAAGGACCCTGGCGTCTGGTCTTGGAGTCCGAGAAGGACTCTTGCCTTGCGGGCTAAACCGACTTTGAGGAGGCTCTTTCTCCAAGAAACGACCCCAGGACTCAACATACAAATAGAGGGGCAGGGCTAGCACCCGGAACACACATCAAGATTCACCAAGCCGTGTGTGGGCAACCCCAGCCCCTCTAGTTTATCCTCCGTAATATTTTCTGTTGTGCTTGGCGAAGCCCTACGTAGATTGTTCTTCACCACCCCGTCACCACGCTGTCGTGCTGCCGGAACTCATCTACTACTTCGCCTCTCTTGCTGAATCGAGAAGGCGAGGACGTCATCGAGCTGAACGTGTGCTTAACGCGGACGTGTCGTACGTTCGATACTTGATCAGGACGGATCGTGAAGGTGTACGACTACATCAACCGCGTTGATAAACGCTCCCACTTAGCGATCTACAAGGGTATGTAGATGCTCTCCCCTCTCATGGCTATGCATCTCCATGGATATATCTTGCGTGTGCATTGAATTTTTTTGTTTTCCATGCAAACATTCCCCAACATAAACCCATCTAATATGCATCCCAGGCCGAGAGCAAATCTAGCCACAAAAAGTCTCCACCAGGGGAGAGAAACAGAGAATGCAGCTGCGCATGGTAGGGGAGAATGTTGTTTGCGGCCAAACCTCTTGCCTACCGCTCGTCGCCTACGTCATCCGACCCCCTCCTAGTGAAGGAGGCAGTGGTTTTCGTGCATGCGATTGCAAGGAATGCAGGCAATGTGTGCCATGAATATTAGAGGGCGGTATGGTGAGGCCCGACTCGGGCATTATGCGTTGGACACGAGGGACCTGCTCTGGTTCGATCATATCGGCCCGGGCTGGTTAGGAGAAGCTGCGAGGACCGCTTCAACTGGGAGAAAAATAGGCAGTGGAAAACTCGTCGATGTGGCATGTCAGCTGGACCTGACAATTGGTAGCCGCCCGTTAGAACGCACACAAAATTTTAAACAGGGTAAATTATGGCACCACTTTTTCTAAATGGGTAAAACGGACGAAATCTCGTTAAATGGCGTAATTAGTGTCAAAATTGTCAAAATAGGAGGTAAAAACGGAATTCACTCCATAATTTTATTATGTCAGCGCAGTCTCAAATATAGGTTGCACCACAAGAATTTAAACACTAGTATATATGAAAGGTACAAACCCGGAGCCATGACATTTCACGCTACTCAGCTGTCAGGCGATTCCTTAGGGAGGACATGAGCTTGTGCTTTTCGCCTTGATATGAGATAGCTTGGGGTCGAGGAGGCGGCGATCGCCATGTTGTAAATGAGAAGACGGCCACTCTTCGTCCCCCTCCCTGCCCTTATGAAGGATCACTAATCCACGTAGCATCCGAATAGGCTTGGAGATGTAACGGGGAAAAGGAGACAGTGGGAGATCATGCCACGAAGATATCGTAGAACACGATGATGGTGACTATAGTGAACTGAATGGGAGTAGAGACAAACTGACTCAGAATATGGACATAATAGAAGATATCGGGACGAGTGACAACAAAATAGATAAGACTCCAAACAAGATGATGATAACATTTTGGATCAGACAGGGGCTCACCATTAGAAGCGCAAAGGTAAATAATGCGCTCATCAATAAGTGTCGCACGAGCAAGAAAATCCTAAATATACTTTTCTTGGGAAATAAAAATGCCATCAGAAGTGGAGGAAACTCAATACGAAGAAAGTAACGAAGAGGACCAAGATCAGACATAAGAAACTAGTCACTAAGACGGGCCTTGATAAAAGCAATGTACTCGAAATCGTCACCGGTAATGATGATGTCATCAACATATAGACGAAGAAGAGTGTGGCCATGAGCAGAAACGTGGACAAACAATGCTGGATCATGAGCACTAAAAGAAAAAATAGTTGCAGTCATTACAAAGGCAAAACGCTCAAACCAAGCGTGGAGGACTAGCTTCCAGCCATAGATAGAGTGACGAAGGCGGCAAACCATGCCATCAGGAACTAAATACCTGGGTGGTGGCTGCATATAAACCTCCTCACACAACTCACCATTAAGAAAGTCATTTTTAACATCAAGATGAGACATAGAGCAATGGCGAACAGAGGTCACGACGAGAAGTGTGCGGACAGTGGTCATATGGGCCACAGGCAAGTAAAAAAGCATCACCAGAGGGCTGATAGCGCTGACGAAGAAGAGTCCACATCCCCAAGACAGTAATGAGGTAGAACATTGGAAGTGAGGACAGCCACAACGCGACCATCATCATCACACCAGTGAGTGTAAGCAGTTAGATCGTCATGATAAATAGAAAGAGTATTCTAATAATACAAGACCTGCTGATCATAAGCAGCAACCGTATCATCAACAGCAATCCTGGCAGCAGCCCTATCAGCATCAGAAGCATCTGCAACAAGAGTCGGTGGCCTCGGTAGTGGGGTAGGAACCGCATGAGGAACTGGGCGCGGGGGACGCGGGACCTCGCGGAATGAAGACCGCAAAGACGAAGAATGCACATAAAGGCAACAAACTCAATATAGTTATCCCCATCAAGTATCACCTGGCAGCGCGAGATGGTGACATAGCCCGATGGCGAGAGGTGGAGGCAGGCGCTTTTTTTGGGAAAAAAAAATTGGTGGGATGTCTCTCGATCGATGGGGTGTGGATCGGTCGATGGGGGTAACGAAACAAAATGACGTACCAACTTCTCCTTTAGAAGTAGAGATTGAATATATGCAATTATACTTGTTAGAAAGGCAGCGTGTTGGACAATTGCAAAAAAAAATTCATGCAATTGTACTGGTCAGAGAGGCAGCGTGTTGGACACTTTGACCAGTCGTCCATTTGGTGCCGATTCGCCAAACACATCGCATGTGAGGGGTAAAAGCTAGCTGTATTAACTCTGTATTATATGCACCTTATTCTTGATGGATCCGTGTTTGGTCTTCGTCTCTGACTAGTTAGATACCACTCCATTACACTAGGAGTATGCTGCAATGCTTAGGAGTAGGTCCAAGTGCATTAGTTAAGCGTACAAATATGCAGCATGGGACGGAGACGGAGGATGGAAGTGGACACGCATAGCATCAAAGCCACACACACAGACACAGCCGACAGGATGAGGATCCACTCACCCGCTCTGCTCGTCCTCCTCCTCTGCTCTCTCCTCGCCGGCGCGGCCAACGCCGAGCCCTCTCCGGAACCGACGTACAAGGACTGCCACCCAGGCGACAAGGCGGCGCTGCTCGCCGTCAAGGCCGCCTTCGGGGAGGCCTACGACTTCGCGTCCTGGACGCCGAACAACCCCTGCTGCGACTGGTATGACGTCACCTGCGACCGCTTCACCGGCCGTGTCATCGGCCTCGCCATCTTCCAGGACGCCAACCTCACGGGCACCATCCCCACTGCCCTGGCCGGCCTGCCTCACCTGGAGGACCTCACCCTGCGCCACCTCCCGGGTCTCTCGGGCCCCATACCGCCGGCCATCGGCAAGCTCTCCAACCTCTCCAGCCTCCGCATCTCCTGGACGGCTGTCTCGGGGCCCGTGCCGTCCTTCCTGGGGGCGCTCAAGAAGCTCAACTTCCTCGATCTCTCCTTCAACTCGCTCAGCGGCGCCATCCCGGCGTCGCTGGGGACCATCCCCAACCTGTCCGGCATCAACCTCAGCCGCAACCGCCTCACCGGCGCCATCCCCCCGATGTTCCTCAGCAAGTCTCCGCACCAGGACGTTTACCTCTGGCTGTCGCACAACAACCTCACAGGGCCCATCCCGGCAGACTTCGCCGCCGTGAATTTCACGCACCTCGACCTGTCGCGCAACGACCTGACCGGCGACGCGTCGGGCCTCTTTGGCCGCGGGAAGGAGTTGCAGTACATCGACCTATCCCGCAACGCCTTCGATTTCGACCTCTCAGGCTTGGTGCTCCCGGAGCGCCTCTACTTCGTCGATGTGAGCCACAATGCCATCCATGGCAGCATCCCCGCGCAGGTCGCGAGCATGTCCAACCTGAACTTCTTCAACGTCAGCTACAACAGGCTCTGCGGCCCTCTGCCCGCCGGCGGTAACATGGCGGGGTTCGATCTCTACAACTTTCAGCACAACAAGTGCCTCTGCGGTGCTCCCCTCCCTTCATGCTAGAAGTAGATGGAATTATCTGGTGGATTTGACAGAATAATGCTATTTTCTCTGTCGATCAATTCGACTAATGTCTCCCTGGATTAAGAGTTATGCTGAAATAAAGTCAAGATGGTTATGTATGGCGGTGAAGTTGTCAGCTAGATTTAGCACTTCCTCTGTTTGAACTGTCCCACATCGTATTCATCTCGTGTATGCAAAGATCCTTGATGGTTTGACCAAGGTCAGGTTAATTTCCTTTATTTTTTCACAATAGCTATATGTAAGTTGACCGAATTTACAATTCGGATAAGTCAGTTTTATGCGAGGAGGGACAATTTGGAGAAGAAGAAATAGAAGGACAGTCGTTGGATCTTAATCTAAAGGCCCAGAAAACCGACTTTCCCAAAATTAATTTTCAGACGACTTACGTATAGTCGGCCCTTTTTTCCCGATGAAATAGTATAGATTTCACCTCTCAACTTCTGTTGAACTACAAATTTCAATTCTTCTATACTTTTCCGGTACTTTAGACCTTCAACTCGCACCTAGCAGTGTTTTTGTGCAGTCATGGCCCCTTAGACCATTTTACACAGAAGTGCCATCGTCAATACACACTTCACTATTATTTAATCATGAGACTACAAATAAGGTGATAAATTTACCAAAATGACTAAGAAGATATGTACAAGCGCCCGCACCCTTCCCTCTTTTCCCAAATGCACGCAGCCTTGATCAATCCTTTCTATGGTTGTTGATGACAAGGTTTTTTTATTTCAGAAACACAATAATTTCGGACCTCACTGAAATATGCAAAATTTCGGAAATTATTTCAAATTTTTTTATTTTAAATTTCACTTATTTTTAATGAATTCTAACATAATTTAAATCTATTTTGAAATTAGTTTGGATCTAACTCAAAATTTCGAGGTTAAAAATATTTCGGACCACACTGAATATGTGAAATTTCGGAAATTTCACTGAAATTTCGTTGAAATTTTTGACCCTGGTTGATGATAGCGCTAACCCTCTCAATTACATTCGATCCTTTCTCGGCACATTTACCCTCCTATTCTTCATCAAGTAGAGAATTAGTTTTGCGGCTCTTGAGTTCACTTGATTTGTGCTTCGACCACTCAACTGAGCAATGCAAACTACTTTTCTATTTGCACAACATAGAGGCCACAGTACAGAAGAAATGATGTTGAGGTCTGACATCACTCTAGGCGAAGACCGATTCCATCAAAAGGTGCGCCAAAAAATGCCTTGAGTTCATCTCAGCGAGAGAATGATCTAGAGGAAGCTACATGGGATAGCACTATGAGGATCAATGGATTGGGTGAAAACATGAAACACATGACTAACGCACTACGAAAATTAGGTATTTGACTTGTGAGTGAAAAGTAGTATTTACCGGTCAACACCATGAGTCATTTGATCTTCGTCGGGAGGTCAAAAGACAGCGAAAACGACGTGTCACCCTCCCCAAGGGTCACTGGGTCATTGGCTCACCCCCACAAGAGGAGTCGTCCCTCCCCAATTGCCTTCACCGGGCAAGGGGGGGGGGCGCAGGGCATCCTGAGCGGTGCGTTCGAGCGAAGGGCCTCCTGTGGCAACGGATGACACAACACTCCTACTCGTGTGTGCTTGTGCTCAATTCATTGCAAACACACATGATTTTGCTCTCTGTGTAGCTCACATCTTAGGGATTATTTGGATTTGAATCGTATGAATTTTTTTGATTCCTCTATTTTTTGAATTCCTCAATCCAAATAAGCCCTTAAATATTTCATCATGAGAATTTACAAACATGTAACGTACATCCTTATTTACAAGTGTTTTTTGTCGGGCATTTTGAAACTTCAAAAGTTGCAGGCTCGATGGAGTCCTAGCACCAGAACATTGAGAAGTTTTGTGGCGAGAGTCGCATAAACAAGAACGTGATATATTTGTTATTGTGGAGACCCACTCAAAATATGTTGCCACTTTTTATAACCCTAAGTCAAAGTTGGCGTCTACTAGGCTGGACCAATCGAGGGGGCCTTCCATGGGCAATGCTCACATGCTGGCAAAATTTGGTGTCGTTTCATGCATGCCAGCACAAGCACCATGTACAACCAGGACATTATTTCATGTAATTGTTCAAAGTTTTTTTACCTCCACCAAAAGCCCAAACTTTTTCCACACCCTCCCATGACCATGGCAATCATGCATGCAAATTCTCGCGTTCTGTGCATTTTCTATGATTTTCTTGGGGAAACCCTAAAACACTGCCAATGTGATGAACATGCATTTGGTGTGCGAATTTGTTCAAATTTTGCTTGGGGCCTTCCATGGGCATGCCCACATGCTGGCAAAATTTTGTGTCATTTCATGCATGCCAGCACAAACACCATGTACAATCAAGACCGTGTGGGTCTACCGGAGGGCAAGTCTGAAAGAAGTTGTTTTTGTCACCTACACCAAAACAGCCCAAACTTTTTCCACACCCTACTATGATCATGGAAATCATGCATGCAAATTCTCGTTGATTTCTAACATTCTGTGCATTTTCTATGATCTTTTCGGGGAAAACCCCTAAAACACTGCCCGGATATAATGCAACATGCGTTCGGTGTTCGAATTCGTTCAAATTTTGCGTGGGGGCCTTCCATGGGCATGCCCACATGTTGGCAAAAATTGGTGTCATTTCATGCATGACAAGAAACACACCATGTACAAGCAGGACCGTTCGGGTATGCCGGCAGGGCAAGTTTCATAGCACGTTCTTTCCACCTCCACCAAATGAGCCCAAAATTTTTCCACACATTGGCATCATCTTGGTAGTTGTGCATGATTTTTTTGTTAGTTTCCGACATTCTATGCATTTTCTAGGGTTTTCTCCGTGAAAATGACCTAAAACATTGCATGTACATGAAGCAACGTGTGTTTAGTGTCCAAATTTGTTCAAATCTTGCATGGAGTAGTACAATGGACATGCCCAGATGATGGCAAAATTTGGTGTCATTTCATGCATGCCAGGACAAACACCATGTAGAAGCACTTTCTCTCCACCTCCACCAAATGATTGCAAACTTTTTTCGACATCCTTCAAATGGACCCAAATTTTTTCTACGGCCTTGAATCATCATGAGAAGCATCCATGCCAAGTTTCATAGCTTTCTGACATTCCTTTCATTTTCTAGAGTGTTTCCGCCGAGAAAACCCTAAAATACTGTCCGGACGTGACGCAATGTGCATCTGTTCCTAGAATTTGTTCAAATTTTGCATGGATTACTGGAGTGGGAATGCCCAGTTGTTGGCCAAATTTGGTGTCATTCTCAAGATGACAAAAAAATTACCACGTTCACTGGAGGTCGTTCAGGTAGGAGGGAAGGGCGGTCTGTTTGAAAGGACATTTTTTTCCAACATCCTGAAAATGAACCCAAATTTTTCTACAGCCTTTTATCACCATGAGAAGCATCCATGCCAAGTTTCATTGCTTTCTGTGATTCCATGCATTTTCTAGGGTTTTTTGGCGAGAAAGCCCTAAAACACTGCCCGGATGTGAGACAACGTGCGTCTTTCAAGAAATTCCGTGGACTACTAGAATGGGCATGCCCACTTTCTGGCCAAATTTGGCATCATTCTGAAGACGACCAAAAGTTTACCATGTTCCTAGGAGGCCGTTCGGGTAGGAGGAAAGGATCCGTCTGAAATGACGCTTTTTCCGACATCCTTTAAATGAACCACAAAATTTCTACAGCCTTGTATCATCATGAGAAGCATCGATGCCAAGTTTTGTTGCTTTCTGACATTCCATGCATTTTCTAGAATTTTCCAGCAAGAAAACCCTAAAATACTGCCCGAACGTTACGCAACGTGTGTCTGTTCCCGGAATTCGTTCAAATTTGGGGGGACTACTGGAATGGGCATGCCCACTTGCTGACCAAATTTGGTGTCATTCTAAAGAGGACCAAATATTTACCATCTTTAGAGGAGACCGTTCGAGTAGGAGGGAACGTTCCGGTTCTTTTTATTAAAAAACCGGCGTCGGGCAATTTTTTTAACTACTTCACATATTTCAATAATTTAATCTAATCGGCCGGTCGGCAATGTTTTCAAATATTTTAAAAGCCAATTCAAACAACCTTTAGACAAACATTTCAAATTCCATTCATTTTTAGGATTTTTACAACGATTCAATGGAATTTGAATTAAGACATAAAAAACCTAATCTACTCCTCGTCGTCGTCCCTAACGACAAGGTCGATAACCGCCGCGTCGTGGCTGAGGTCCCAGTCCTCATCATCCTCCGCGGCCACCACAGCCGTCGCTGCCTGCGCTGCTGCCACGGCCTCTTCCGCTGAGCTGGCCAGCGCCACCAGCAAGCCTGGCGTGTCCTTGGGGTCGCCATCCTACTGCAGCGCCGCCTACTCCAGCGGGATTGCAACACCCGCTCGGGCAGGGGGCGGGGACGGGGGCACGGGCGTGGGATGGGCTAGCTTCGGCGATGGTGGGGAAGGGGATCACCCCTCTTGCGGCCCGCTTGAAGGTCGTGATCACGTTGGCATAATTTTTGCCCCTCCAAAACCGCCACCGGGTTTTGATGTTCCACCGGCCGCCAAGGTGAGCGCGGAGCTCCTCTTCGGTCGCCGGCGGGCCTTGCTTTGCCAAGACTTCGATGGAGATCCGCCACGGCCGCGACACCTTCTCCAACGGCGGGACATAGAGGCTAAACCGGGACAGATCCTCCGTCTGGCCCAGCGTGACGCTCAATGGCCAGATTCCCGTTGTCGTGCCATCGTCGGAGTCGCATCTCGACATGGCTACTACGACGCGGTCGACGTGAGAGAAGGGCGACTGGGGATCGAGGAGGCGGGAGCAGTGGAGAGGGTGTCGATGGTGGGTGCGGCTGGAGACAGCTGGGCACCCGATTTATAGGCGGGCAGGGGCGCCAGTAGCGTTAATGCGGTGGCATGCGATGGGACGGGGGCGGCGGCGTTAATGCGGTGGCATTCGACGGGACGGGGCGGGACACAGCAGCCGAGGCGGCACGAAAGGCGGGGAGGCAGCGAGAGCGCGGCATCCGAGGGTGCGGCGGCAGTAGCCGACCGCTGGCAAGGGAGGTGGCACGGCTGTTGGTAGGGGTCAACCGGCCCGCGCGGCAGTCGAGGGGAAGCGGCGCGCGACAGTCAAGGGGAGGCGGCATGTGCGCCCTGAACGGAAACCGCCGCGTGATTGGTTTGTTGACCCCGTACCACGGCGCGAGTCACACCGCCGTATATGTATACGTACAGCGCATCCCGGCATGGGCGGGCAGGCGGCGACTTTTTAAAAGAGACTTTTTACAGTGCATCAAGTTAATTTGGGCCGTTCGTTTCTATGGTTTGGAGAGCCCAGATGAGTCCATACTACACCAGGTTTTGGGTAGTATATTTACTAGTTAGGGCATTTTGGGTACTTCAATATTTATCAATCGCGCGGTCAGGTTTCTTTCCCGCCATGGCCAACCTTTCCTCCCATCATCTCTTGCCCAGTCCACGCCGGCAAGCCGTCCTGTACTTTTCGGCGACAAGCCACGGCCGCCGACGAAGCAAAGCTGACGGCCTCGGTTCGTGCACCAAGCTGGAATTTCCCTCACGTAGACAGGACACAACGATGTAGAAAAGCTCCGCCGGCCGGATAGACAATCACGTCATGCACATATGCAACAATCAGATCACTGCTTGCTCTCGTAACACAAGTGCGCACGCGAGACGCTTGCTGATGGCCACAAGCACATATGGTCCCCTGTGATTGTCTCTATTGCATCAACTCACCTTGTGATTACGAGGCCGGTGGCGTTGAGCAGAGCTCTACACGGCGGGATCGAAGATGAGCAGTTGATAAGTCTTCCATTCACCCTTCTGCTCCTCGGGCGAGTCGACGCCGGACACTTCCGGGCCGACAAGCTGCCCGACGCTCTTGGCCTGCGATTAGGGGTTCCGCACCATGCGCCTGAACCAGGTTCGTCGCCGTCGCCGTGCCTCTCTCACGGGGCAGCTCCGGCAGCCCGAGGGAGTAGCTGTAACGTGGGCCGCATATGCATCCGCTTGTGCCTCCTCGCAATGAGGCTTGGGAGTGCACCGAGGGAGTTATCGAACTTGTCAATCACATCGCAGCACCACCCCGCCCATCACTTCAGACGGCCGTCGCACACCCGCGCCGCCTTGCTCGCCATCGCCCTGTCAGCCGCGTTGCCGTTGCTACTCATTAAATAAAAATCAAATCGGCTAGTGCACCGGGCGCCACATGAAGCCGTGTTGTTCTGTGTGCACGCATTGGCTGCAAGGGAGTGGGTATAGCGGAGGTCCTTGCACCGGCGAGCCGCATGGAGATTTTTGCGGCGGCGTGGCCTCGCGAGCAGCGGAGGAACAATGTCGCGTCAGATGGGATTAACTTAATTAATTAGATTAATATAATTATGATTAAAGCTAAGAAAGAATAAATCTACCTCTTATTGAGAATTACTAATATGTCCTTGAGTGAAAATTTTATTGATCAATATTGACCATCGGATCAACTAAATACTACCCACTATGTTGGGTAGTATGATGCACCGTAAAAAGTCTCTTAAAATAAGACCATCATACCTCTGACTATGAAGGGGTATCGGGCAATCTCATCCTTCTTGTGTGAAAAATAGTCTTGAAACTAATAATGACATGTAGGGTGGATGCTTGCATTTTGATGAATTATTTAGGTTGGTTTAGTTCATGATTAACTTTGCCACAATTAAGCTTTCTCAAAGTGTGGCCCCACAAACAATGTGTCTAACAAAAGTACCGTCACACATTTGACAAAAACTTAAGTCAATGACTTGCAAACCATGTAAATAAAAAAGTGTGGCAAGTCATAAATATAGCAATGAACTAAACACGTGCAACTGTACTGCTTAGAGAGGTAGCGTGCTGGACCAGTCGTCCAGTGGGTGCCGATTCGCCAAACACATCGCACGTGAGGGGTAAGCCAGCTGTATTATGTATGCATCTTATCCTCAGCTCTTCTCGATGGATCCATGTTTGGCTTCTTCTCTGACTCTTCAATGCTCATTAGGTAGGTCCGAGTGCATCGACGAGTCTGTACATATATGCAGCATGAGACACACGAAGACGAAGACGGAGGGCGCAGCACACCCAAGTGGACTCCCATTTCCATCACATCAAAGCCACACACACACACAGCCGACAGGATGAGGATGCGCTCACGCGCTCTGCTCGTCCTCCTCCTCTGTTCTCTCCTCGCCGGCGCGGCCAACGCCGAGCCCTCTCCGGACCCGACGTACAAGGACTGCCACCCAGGCGACAAGGCGGCGCTGCTCGCCTTCAAGGCCGCCCTCGGGGAGGCCTACCACTTCGCGTCGTGGACGCCCGACAACCCCTGCTGCGACTGGTACGACGTCACCTGCGACCACTTCACCGGCCGCGTCGTCGGCCTCGCCGTCTTCCAGGACGCCAACCTCACGGGCACCATCCCTAGCGCCCTCGCAGGCCTCCCCCACCTGCAGGACCTCACCCTGCGACACCTCCCGAGGCTCTCTGGCCCCATACCGCCGGCCATCGGCAAGCTCTCCAACCTCTCCAGCCTCCGCATCTCCTGGACGGCCGTGTCTGGCCCCGTGCCGTCCTTCCTGGGCGCGCTCAAGAAGCTCACCTTCCTCGAGCTCTCCTTCAACTCGCTCAGCGGCGCCATCCCGGCGTCGCTGGGGACAATCCCCAACCTGTCCGGCATCAACCTCAGCCGCAACCGCCTCACCGGCGCCATCCCCCCGATGTTCCTCAGCAAGTCTTCGGACCAGGTCTACCTCTGGCTGTCGCACAACAACCTCACGGGACCAGTCCCGGCCGGGTTCGCCGCCGTGGAGTTTGCGCACCTCGACCTGTCGCGCAACGCCCTGACCGGCGACGCGTCCGGACTCTTCGGCCGCGGGAAGGAGTTGCAGTACATCGACCTGTCCCGCAACGACTTCGATTTCGACCTATCGGCCGTGGTGCTCCCAGAGCAGCTCTACTTCGTCGACGTGAGCCACAATGCCATCCATGGCAGCATCCCGGCGCAGGTCGCGAGCTTGTCCAACCTGCAGTTCTTCAACGTCAGCTACAATAGGCTCTGCGGCCCAGTGCCGACCGGCGGCAACATGGAGAGGTTTGATCTCTACAACTTTCAGCACAACAAGTGCCTCTGTGGTGCTCCCCTCCCTGCATGCAAGAAATAGATAGAACTGTCCGCTGGACATGAAACATAATCCGGTGGGTTTGGCAGAATGATGATATTTCTATGTCGATCATTTGGGCTAATGTCTCCCTGGATTAAGAGTTGTGCTGAAATAAAGTCAAGATGGTTGTGTGTGTCGGTGAAGTTATCAGCTAGATTTAGCACTTCCTCTGTTTTAACTGTCTGACATCATGATTCATCTGTGATCTGTTGTAGCGGAAAGATCCTCGATGGTTGGACCAAGGTCAAATTATTTTTCTTTGTTTTTTCACAATTGCTATATGTAAGTTGACTGACTTTTCACCCGCAAAAAAAAAGTTGACTGACTTTACAACCTGGATTAAGTTAATTTTGGGCGAGGAGGGATAGTTGGAGAAGAAGAAAGATGAAGGAAGAAGAAAGAAGGACGGTTGTCGGCGAATATCCATTTCTGAGTTGGGGCTCATTTACACCGGGTCGAAAAAAATCACAAAAGATACAAAACAAATTTCAAAAAATCCATTTTTTTGCTTGGTATATAATTTTGTACGTGAGGTGCGCTCTAAATTTCAAATCATTTGGACATGTAAGTAGCACTTGGCCAAAAAAGAAAAATTTAGGGTCTGTAAAAAAGTTTATTGTTCATGTACTGTTCTAACCCAATTTTCTATTTTGATGAGAGCTACTCGTATGTCCAAATGATCTAAAATTTGGAACGCACCTCATGCACCAAATTATCTACCATGCAAAAAAAGAAGAAGTTGTTGAATTCTACTAGTATTTGTTTTGATTTTTTTTCTTTATCGGGGACACAGATGAGTCTGAGAACCGAACCGCTGCTCTTTGTTGTTGGATCTTAATCTAATGACCCAGAAAATCGACATTCCCAAAATTAATTTCAGACGATATAGTTGGCCATTCTTTTTCCTACTCCCTCTGTTCCTAAACATAGGTCCTTTTAGAGATTTTAATATGGACTACATAATCTCAAAGACTTATATTTAGAAATAAAGGGAGTAGCAAATAGTGTAGATTCATCACTCACTTTTTCAATGTCAGCTTTTCAATTCGTTTTCCCCCTCTTCCTTCCCTTTCCCCAAATGCAGGCGGCGTCGATCATTCCTTGCCATGGTTGGTAATGATGGCGCTAACCCTCGCAATTACCTTTGCTCCGTCCTCAACACATTTACCCTCCTATTCTTGATCAAGCAAAGAAGTACTTTCCCGGCTGTTGAGTTCGGTTGATTTGTGCTTCGCCCACTCAATCCAGCACTCCAAAGATTTGGCGCCTTATTGAGCTTTCTAACTAGTTGTCTGTTTGGTCAACATAGAGGCCATAGTACAAAAGAAATGATGTTGAGGCCTGACATCTCTCTACGCGACTATTGATTCCATCACAACTTCACAAGGTGCACCAAAAAATGCCTTAAGTTAGTTTCAGCCTTCAGGGAGAGAATGGTATAGTGGAAGCTATGTGGGATAGCAGTGTGAGGATATGAGAATAGCAGTGTGAGGTTTTTATCGATAAAAGTACTTCTCTAATGCAGATTATCTATAGATGTAACGGGACTCTTCGTTTATGGTTCTCTCTACAACGCGTGGAGAATCGAGACCTATTTACGAAGGTATATACACGATTGGAGGATACGGAGAGGAATACTTTTACACTGTTCAAGAATTCATCTGATTAATCAGTTAACAGGCCAGTTAATCGCTACTCCTAGGGCGACTGAATCGAATAGCACCTATTCATCATGTTAACTTGTTAGACCGATTAATCGGCCAGTTAGACCAATTAATTGGTTGGTAGGACGATTAATCGCTGCTGACCCATGAACTTGTGGGCAAAGAAAGCCCAAAATATTTGCCTGTAGCCCCTCCCATCCCCTCCCAGTCCTCAAAAGCCAGGGTTCGACCAAATAGTAGCATATTTTGGTATATCACATAGCTGAAAGCATGAGAGTATGGTATAATACATAGAAAGGTAGATATATGTTGGCAATTCCTATTTAATCTACCGATTAATGGTCGACCGATTAATGCAGTTAATAGGCCGATTCACCGATTAATCACTACTCCCAAGCCGACCGAGCAGCTACCGGTTACCGATTTCCTGAACAACATGGGTGGCAGGATCTTAGGATTGGTCCACCTCCGCTTTACGTGTTATACGGACTCTACATGTTTCTGAGTATTTCGCCTTTTTAATTTTCGTTTGTGCGAGAGGATTTTGGTTGGCTGTATGCATCTTAGTTATGCGGAGGCCGGGTGTAATGCTTAAACATTTTAAGTAATAAATAACCCTTTTCGGAAAAAGAGGATGGGATGAAACCATGAAAGAGATGACTAATGTTGAAACTAAAAAAGTTAGGTCTTTGACATGTTGACTGAGAAGTAGTATTTACCGGTAACCATGAGTAGTTTGATCTCCGTCGGGAGGTCAAAACAAAAGAAAAGGAAAGGGACAGCGACGTGTCACCCCCTCCAAGGGCGACAAGATCATCGGCTCACCCCGTGCGAGGACTCGTCCCTCCCATTCTCACAATCCCCTCGCTACCACCCAATTGCCTCTGTTGGGAAAAGCCCATGCTAATTCAGGGGAGAGGGGTGAGGGAGTCCTGGACTAAGGGGTCCTCGGGTATCCGGCCTGTTATCCATGGGTCGGACTGATGGGCTGTGAAGACACAAAGGCCGAAGACTGTACCCGGGTCCGGATAGGACTCTCCTTGGCATGGAAGGCAAGCTTGGCGATCAACTGTGAAGATTCCTTCCTATGTAACCGACTCTATGTAACCCTAGATCCCCCGGTGTCTATATAAACCGGAGGGTTTAGTCCGAAAGAGATATACTCATTACCATAGTCATACAGGCTAGACTTCTAGGGTTTAGCCATTACGATCTCGTGGTAGATCAACTCTTGTAATACTCATATTCATCAAGATCAATCAAGCAGGAAGTAGGGTATTACCTCCATAGAGAGGGCCCGAACCTGGGTAAACATCATGTCCCCTGTCTCCTGTTACCATCGACCTTAGACGCACAGTTCGGGACCCCCTACCCGAGATCCGCCGGTTTTGACACCGACATTGGTGCTTTCATTGACAGTTCGACTGTGCCGTCGTCAATAGGTCTGATGGCTCCTTCTGTCGTCCATAGCGATGCTATCCAAGGGGAAACCTTCCTTCCCAGACAGATCTTCGTGTTCGGCGGCTTCGTACTGCGGGCCAACTCGTTTAGCCATTTGGAGCAGATCGATAGTTACGCCCCAGGCCACCAGGTCAGATTCGGAGCTTGAACTACGTCGCGGACATCTGTGGAGGCCTGATCTTCGACGGATTTGAGACCGCGACGATCGCTCCCCCTCGCTCCGATGAACATGACTTAAATATGTCATCGGATCACATCCAGGAGATGGTTCTTGTTGCTGCAACGGTCTTAGAACCGAAACAGATTGCGTCGTCCGAGGCCACAGAGTCCGCGGCGTTGGAGCCGCACACGGACTCGACGCCTTGCGATATTTGCGTCAACGGAACTCCGGACTCGTCTCCAGCTATATATTCCGAACCACGTACGCCCACAGACACCGAACTTGATCGTCTATCGATCTTCGAATTCAGCGCCGCAGACGTCTTCTAGCGCTCACCTTTGGGCGATGTGCTAAATTCATTAAAGAACCTGTCCTTGGCGGGGGACTCACAGCTGAACTATGACCGGTTCGAACTAGAGGATGATGATGGAGAATTTCGCTTCCCACCCGCCACCCACTTCATAGCCACTGTCCAGGACTTAACCGACATGCTTGATTATGACTCCGAAGACATCGACGGCATGGACGACGATGCCGGCAAGGAGCAAGGCCAAGACCCGCCATTCACTGGACGTTGGACGGCCACCTCTTCGTACAATGTGTACATGGTTGATGCACCTAAAAAAGCTAGCGACGATGACAAAGAAGATCCAGTTAAACCTTCTGAGACACAGTCCAAGCGTCGGCGCCCTAAACGCTGTTCTAAGTCACGTCGCTCAAAAGACAGCAACACTGGCATCGAAGAAAATAGTACTCCGGACAACGCCGAAAACAATGAAGACCCTGTTGGAGCAACATCCGAACAGGAGGAACAAGAAAACGGGCAAGTTAACCCTGATAAACAGGCCATGCCCAATGACTCGGATGACGATAGTTATCGTCCACCCTCCGAGGATGAGGAGAGCCTCGGCAACGAGGATTTCATCGTGCCTGAGGCACCCCTCGAGCAGGAGCGCTTCAAGCGCCAGCTAATAGCTACTGCAAGAAGCCTGAAGAAGAAGCAGCAGCAGCTTCAAGCTGATCAAGACCTACTCATTGACAAATGGACCGATGTCCTGGCAGCCGAAGAATACGGTCTCAAGCTTCCAGCCAAGAGTTACCCGAAGCGCAGATTGCTACCTCAGTTTGATGAGGAGGCGCCGGAGCCCATACCTCCCTCGCGCAAGGCGGAACGACCACCACGTGGTCGGGATAGCGCGGCGGACCGACCACCCCGCAGTCGGAATAAAACGGCAACTCAGGCCGAACAGCAGCCCGCCCACCGCCTCGTAAAAACAGAGACAAAACAGCCCGGGACTATACATACGACCTTCGACAGGACCTGGACAATAGAGCAGGACACACCAGATCGATCTACGGATCGCGAGGACGTTCTTCGACGCGCGACGATGGGTACCTATTCGGACGTGGCAAACCTAGTCACGCCCGGGCCGACAACCGCAGGCGGACTCCATCAGAGGTACGCCGTGACGCGGCCCGATATAGAGGCGCCGCACACCCTCTTTGTTTCACTAATGAAGTAATGGATCACCAATTCCCCGAAGGGTTCAAACCCGTCAATATTGAATCATACGACGGAACAACCGATCCCGCAGTATGGATCGAGGATTTTATTCTCCACATCCATATGGCCCGTGGAAACTATCTCCACGCCGTCAAATACCACCCACTAAAACTAAAAGGGCTAGCTAGACACTGGTTAAACAGCCTGCCTGAAAATTCCATCGGCGGCTGGGAGGACTTGGAAGAAGCTTTTCTTGACAACTTCCAAGGTACTTATGTCCGGCCACCAGACGCCGATGACTTAAGTCATATAGTTCAACAACCTGGAGAATCAGCCAGAAAATTCTGGACTAGGTTCCTAACCAAAAAGAACCAGATCATCGACTGTCCGGATGCCGAAGCCCTAGCGGCCTTCAAACACAGCATCCGTGACGAATGGCTCGCTCGCCACTCGGCCAAGAAAAGCCGAAATCCATGGCAGCCCTCACGGCACTCATGACCCACTTTTGCGCGGGTGAGGATAGCTGGCTTGCTCGTAGAAAAAACACAGCCAGTGAGGCAGGCCCATCCAAGGCCAAAAACAGCACCGGCAAGCTCCGGCGCAATAGACACAAACGCCGAGGCAGTGGCGATAATACCGATGACACTACAATTCACGCCGGATTCAGCGGCCCCAAGTCCGGCCAGTGGAAGAAACCTTATAAAAGGAACAGTCAGGGACCATCCAACTTGGACTGCATACTCGATCGTCCGTGCCAGATACATGGCACCCCAGACAAACCAGTCAACCACACCAACAGAGATTACCGCGTTTTCAAGCAAGCCAGCAAGTCAAATGCCGAGAACAAGGAAATGGGATCGCAAAGCGAGGACGACGATGAAGAGCCCCGGCAGCCGAACACCGGAGGGCAGAAAAAGTTTCCCCCTCAAGTGAAAACGGTGAACATGATATATGCTACACACATCCCCAAAGGGGAGCGCAAGCGCGCACTCAGGGACGTCTATGCGGTAGTGCCAGTCGCCCCAAAATTCAACCCATGGTCGTCATTCCCGATCACCTTTGATCGTCGAGATCACCCAACTAGCATCCGTCATGGCGGTTCGGCCGCACTGGTCCTCGACCCGATCATCGACGTATTTCACCTGACACGAGTCCTAATGGACGATGGTAGCAGCCTCAACCTGCTCTATCAAAATACAGTGCGCAAAATGGGCATTAATCCCTCACGAATAAAGCACACAAAGACTACCTTTAAAGGAGTCATATTAGGCGTAGAGGCCCGTTGTACGGGCTCAATCACACTGGAGGTGGTATTCGGTTCCCCGGATAACTTCCGAAGCGAAGAGTTAATCTTCGATATCGTCCCCTTCCGTAGCGGCTACCACGCACTGCTCGGACGAACCCCGTTTGCTAGATTCAACGCGGTGCCACATTATGCTTATCTCAAGCTCAGGATGCCCGGTCCACGCGGCGTCATAACAGTAAATGGAAACACAGAACGCTCCCTCCGTATAGAGGAGCACACCGCCGCCCTAGCAGCAGAGGTACTAAGCGGCCTTCTCAAGCAGCACCATAATCCGGCTGCCGAGCCCCCGGACATCATTAAGAGGGTTCGGACTACACTGCAACAGGACAGCTTGACTCGTCAAGAGCTCGACTAGCAATTCGGCCTCAGTCCCAGTCCCGACGAGGTAGCGGCATTCGTATCACGTGTACATAACTACGCACCCAAAATCCCACGGGTATTGACGGAGGCATAGCTAGCTCGCGACCCACAGTGCGGCTCGACCAACCCCAGGATTCGCACACCTTCGCTCTTTCTTTTAATTTCAGGTTTTCCCTCTCTTTTCGAGGTTTCTTCTGACAACCCGTTTATCGGACACACCAAGGAGGCAAGGAGCTTTGGCATCCAAGGGAATCCCCAGGTGGCCTCTGCTAACGACTGCTATACCTGTCTTACATACCCGCACACAGCTCGCACTTGGTCATGGCATGTTAAATAGCCTTTCTTGCTTATCGCATTACTTGTACAAATACGCCTCGACGTATTAATCACATTACAAATAAAGGGCAGCGTCAGCTTATTACTTATTGTTTCCCCTTTTTTTCTTACCTTTGTATTTATTACTCATTGCACACGTACACTCTGGTACGTATTAATGCGCCAGGGGCTTCATCACGCCATGCATTACGGCAACCAAAGTCCAAACACTTCTTACAGTATAGTTCGGCACCCCGAACTTATAGCATTATATGCATCGGCTCCGAATCATGTCTTTGGTCAATAGTTGGGTTGTACGGCTCCTGTGCTTACTACCTTACGTTCCGCTATATCGGCTAGGGTAGTAAAGGGAGAACTACTGTGATTTTGTCCCTGTTCTTCCGGACGAGCACCTCAGTAGAGAAAGCCGAAAACTGACTGTCATGATGAGGCGAGAGCTGGTCAGCTGTTCGAGAGGTCTCAAATCCTTAGAGATTTTTTCTGCTTTACGGGAGGAATCGGCTTTTCTCCGATTAGGCGTGCATAGCGCCCCTAGTTCGTCCTTCCGAACACCAGGGGCTTCGCCGAAATTTTCATTGTCAAACTTCTATGGCTAAGTGAGGGTGATAAAGGCCGTATAGTCTGATTGCCTTGTTCGTTGCGCTAAACACCTCCTTTAAGGACCAGAATGTGGAGTAAAGAGTGTTTAGATTTATCCCGAACACCCCCGAACTATCTACGTGGGGACAGAAGCCGACGACTGGTCAACCCTCAGATTTTAATAAACGGGCGCACAGGAGGTAAAATTTAATCACAAGCATCATATTACATACCGGTCTTGTTTCATATTACACGACAACCCGAATGTTTTCATGGAATATCACGTCCTTCGCACATTGCTCCGCCACAAGGCGGGATCCCTCCAGGACACCATCGAAATACAGCTCCGGCCGACAATGCTCCTTGCCCTCAGGCGGCCCCTCGGTCATCAACTTCTTGGCATCCATCTTCGCCCAGTGCGTCTTGATGCGCGCGAATGCCATCCGTGCACCCTCAATGCAGACCGACCACTTCACGACTTCAAGCCGTGGGCAGGCACTCACAAGCCACTTCACAAGTCCAAAGTAGCTGCTGGGCACGGGCTCGGCAGGCAACAGCCGGACTATCAGGTCCTTCATGGCTAACTCGACCGACTTGTGCAACTCGACCAGCTGTTTCAACTGGTCGCTAAAGGGCACCGGATGTTCTGGTCCAAGATATTGGGACCAGAACAGCTTCTCCGTAGACATCCCTTCTTCGGCCCGGTAGAACTCGGCAGCATCTGATATGCTGCGCGGCAGATTCGTAAACACCCCTGGAAAACACAAGTTCGGGTAAGTACAAGGACCGTTTCCTTTGCATACTTGCCTTGCATAGTGAAAGCCTTACCCGCCACAATCTTCTTGGCCGCCTGGATTTCCAGGAGGGCGCTCTGGGCTTCGGCTCGGGCATCTTGCGCGCTCTGGCGGGCCTTCGCAAGTTCGGACTCTTGCATCTTAGAATCACGCTCCAAGGACTTGTACTTCTTGACGGCGTCCTGGAGCTCTTGCTGGACCTTGCTGACCCTGGCCTCGTGCTTCTCGCGTGCGGCGCATTCCTTGGCCGCTTTTTCTTCGGCCTCGGCTAACGCCTTTTTGAGGGCCGCCACCTCGGTCGTGGCCCCTATTAAAGTTCATGACACTTTAGTCAGCTTGAACCATTCATCCTTCTTAAATGTACCCGCAGGTTACTGCATACCTTGGCTATCCTCCAGCTGCTTCCTCACGAGGCCGAGCTCTTCCTCGGCCCGCTCCAGTTTCTGCTTCAGTCCGAAGACCTCCGCAGTATGGGCGGTAGCAGCCTGCAGCGATGTCTGCTTATTCACATAGACACCTTATGTTAGACTCCTGCGAAAATTATTTTTGATCCTCTGTTCGTTTTTTTCGAACATCGAACAGAGCATCAGGGGCTACTGTCCACACTGTGATATTCTTCCTACAATTACATTACTCACCTCAAAGCCTATTAGAAGGCTAGCACAGGCTTCGGTCAGTCCGTTTTTGGCGGACTGAACCTTTTCGATCACCGTACCCATATGGGCTGAGGGTCGAGTAGAACTCGGCCCGCATCACCCATCTCCACAGGGGCTTTTTTCCACATATGTCCGGCGGCCCGGGAGTCATCCTGGGGCGCCACCCTGACGATCTCCAGAACCTTCCCCCGGTACGAGGAGGTCCTTTGGGACACCTCCTCGTCATTACCCTTGGCCGAGGGAGAGTGAACAGGCGGCGGTGACATGCTGGCCCTCTCCTTTGGATCCAGCAAACCTTCTGTTGAGGATCGCGGAGAACTGTCACAGGCCGGACTGCAATGACATAATTCAAACATATCAATATTACAAAGAGGAAAGACCAGACGTTTGGGCGGGCATAAAGATTTTGGTACTTACGGCGCGGCCCGAGGCTTGGTCCGGGGAGGTCGCTCCGGACTGCTATCGACATCCCACGCGGAGTTATCTGCGAGGGAGCCCTTTTCCCCTCTTGGGCGCCTTCGCCTCTAGATTCGTGGAGGCTGCTCTCTTCTTCCTCCCCACCTCAGGTGGGGAGTCGTCTTCCTCTTCCTCCTCCTCGTCATCGTCTTCGGCGGACGAAGAGTGAGTCTCGTCTTCGGACATCATGTCCGAAGCGCCTTTTCGGCGATGGCCCCTCCGGGCCCCTCTCTTGGCCGTCTTCTCCGGCACCTCATAAGGTGCTGGAAACAACATTTTTGTTAGTAATGGGAATTCTTGGTCTTCGGGCAGCGGAGCCAGACAGTTAATCCCCCCTGCTACCTCGATCCAGGCCTGAAAACATGGATAGGAAGGCTTAGGCTTTTTCCTCAAAATATGCTAGTAAAGGGTATACCATGAAAACATGAAAGAACTTACCGAATTAGCCTGGAGTTTTAAGCTGAGCCCGCGATCCTCGGTCGTGGGCGGTGGCGTCTTGCCGGCCTTGAAGAGCACTTTCCAGAT
Organism: Aegilops tauschii subsp. strangulata; assembly: GCF_002575655.3. Classification (NCBI taxonomy): domain Eukaryota; kingdom Viridiplantae; phylum Streptophyta; class Magnoliopsida; order Poales; family Poaceae; genus Aegilops; species Aegilops tauschii. Next base: position 568,955,207 of record NC_053037.3, on the reverse strand, counting down.
GTCTTCGTGCGTCGTGCCGAAGAGCTCTAGTAGCGTCTGGTGCTTGGCCGGATCGTACTCCCACAGATAGCAAGTCCGGCGTTGGCACGGAAGGACCCGACGAATGAGCATGACCTGGATCATGTTGACAAGCTTGATTTTCCTGTCTATCATGTTCTGGACGCACGTCTGGAGCCCAGTCAGCTTGTTCGAGGGACCCCAGGTTAGGCGCCTCTTTGCCAGGAGGTGAGCCGCATCGGGATTTCGGATCGGAATTCGGGGGCCGCTGCCCAGTCAGTGTCACGCGGCTCGGTGATGTAGAACCACCTCGATTGCCACCCCTTCACCGTCTCCGCAAAGGAGCCTTCGGGCCAGGTAACATTGGGCATCTTGCCCACCATGGCGCCTGCGCACTCTGCTTGTTGGCCGCTCACCACCGTCGGCTTCACATTGAAGGTCTTCAGCCATAGGCCGAAATGAGGTGGGATGCGGAGAAAGGCCTCGCACACGACAATGAATGCCGTGATGTTGATAATGAAGTTGGGGGCTAGGTCATGGAAGTCTAGCCCGTAGTAAAACATCAGTCCGCGGACGAACGGGTGGAGAGGGAATCCCAGCCCGCGGACAAAATGTGTCAGAAACACAACCCTCTCGTGGGGCTCTGGAGTGGGGATGATCTGTCCTTTGACTGGGAGTCGGTGATCAATCTCCTTGGCCAGGTATCCGGCCTCCCGGAGCTCCTTGATGTCCTTCTTCTTAACGGAGGAGGCCATCCACTTGCCTCCAGCTCCGGATCCGGACATGTTTGGAGTGCTTTCTTGAACGAGGAAAAGCTAAAGCTTGGGCGCTGGAGCTCAAGGACGGAAGGGCTGAAGGAGAGTGTCGGTGTCAAAACCGGCGGATCTCGGGTAGGGGGTCCGGAACTGTGCGTCTAAGGTCGATGGTAACAGGAGACGGGGGACACGATTTTACCCAGGTTCGGGCCCTCTCTATGGAGGTAATACCCTACTTCCTGCTTGATTGATCTTGATGAATATGAGTGTTTACAAGAGTTGATCTACGACGAGATCGTAATGGCTAAACCCTAGAAGTCTAGCCTATTTGACTATGGTAATGAGTATATCCTTTCCGGACTAACCCCTCCGGTTTATATAGACACTGGGGGGATCTAGGGTTACATGGAGTCGGTTACATAGAAGGAATCTTCATAGTTGGTCACCAAGCTTGCCTTCCACGCCATGGAGAGTCCAATCCGGACACGGGTACAGTCTTCGGCCTTCATGTCTTCACAGCCCATCAGTCCGGCCCAAGGATAACAGGCCGGATGCCTGAGGACCCCTTAGTCCAGGACTCCCCCGGTAGCCCCTGAACCTGGCTTCAATGATGAGGAGCCCGGCGCGCAGATTGTCTTCGGCATTGCAAGGCGGGTTCCCTTTTTTCCGAACTCCAAGATAGTCTTCGGACGCAACGAAAGTATCCGGACCTGTAACGCGTACCACACACAACCGCAGAGAGAATATAATACTTGCATGAGTCCAATCTGCTGACAGCTTTTTACCACATGACATCACATCCATCCGGTCATAATTTCGAACCGTTTTTCGTCTGCCGCTCCATGTTTCGAGACGCGGTTGTCATTGGCACGTATTGTCGAGGCAGAGATCGTGTCCCCTCATTGCGGGATTTTCATTAATGCGGGCGTGGGTAACCCAACCGTGCCGCTTGCACGGTCCTTGGGAATAGGCGAGTTTAAGGCGAGTGGGGAGGCGCTTGATATTCGCGGCCTTTATAAGGGGATAAGGATTCCCTTTTCTCACCCACGCCCTTTCTCTTCCTCATCCCTTCCGTCCTTGAGCTCCAACGCCCAAGCCTTAGCTTTTCCTTGTCCAAGAAAGCACTCCAAACATGCCCGGATCCGGAGCTGGAGGCAAGTGGATGGCCTCCTCTGTGAAGAAGAAGGACATCAAGGAGCTCCGGGAGGCCGGATACCTAGCCAAGGAGATTGCCCACCGACTCCCGGTCAAAGGGCAGATTGTCCCTACTCCAGAGCCCCATGAGAGGGTTGTGTTTCTCACGCACTTCGTCCGCGGACTGGGATTCCCTCTCCACCCGTTTGTCCGTGGACTGATGTTTTACTATGGGCTAGATTTCCATGATCTAGCTCCCAACTTTATCCTCAATATTTCGGCATTTATCGTCGTTTGTGAGGCCTTTCTCCGCATCCCACCTCACTTTGGCCTGTGGCTGAAGACCTTCAATGTGAAGCCGAAGGTGGTGAGCGGTCAACAAGCAGAGTGCGGAGGCGCCATGGTGGGCAAGATGCCCAATGTTACCTGGCCCGAAGGCTCCTTCGCGGAGATGGTGAAGGGGTGGCAGTCGGGGTGGTTCTACATCACCGAGCCGCGCGACTCTGACTCGGCGGCGGCCCTCGAATTCTGATCCGAAATCCCGATGCGGCTCACCTCCTGGCAAGAGAGGGGCCTAAACTGGGGTCCCTCGGATGAGCTGACCGGGCTCCAGACGTGCGTCCATAACATGATAGACAAGAAAATCAAGCTTGTCAACGTGATCCAGGTCATGCTCATTCGTTGGGTCCTTCCGTGCCAACGCCGGACTTGCTATTTGTGGGAGTACGATCCGGCCAAGCACCAGACGCTACTAGAGCTCTTTGGCACGACGCATGAAGAAATCTGGAAAGTGCTCTTCAAGGCCGGCGAGACGCCACCGCCCACGACCGAAGATCACGGGCTTAGCTTAAAACGTCAGGCTAATTCGGTAAGTTCTTTAATGTTTTCAAGGTGTACCCTTTACTAGCATATTTTGAGGAAAAGCCTAAGCTTTCCTACCCATGTGTTCAGGCCTGGATCGAGGTAGCAGAGGGGATTAACTGTCCGGCTCCGCTGCCTGAAGACCAAGAATTCCCACTACTGACAAAAATGCTATTTCTGGCACCTTATGAGGTGCCAGAGAAGATGGCCAAGAAAGCGGCCAAAGGGGCCAAGAAGGGCCCTTGCCGAAAAGGCACTCCGGACGTGACGTCCGAAGACGAAACTTCTTCGTCCGCCGATGACGATGATGAAGAGGAGGAAGAAAACGACTCCCCACCTGAAGTGGGGAGGAAGAGGAGAGCGGCCCCCACGAATCCGGAGGCGAAAGCGCCCAAGAAAGGGAAAAGCTCCTTCGCGGATAACTCCGTGTGGGATGTCGATAGCAGTCCGGAGCGACCTCGCCGGACCAAGCCTCGGGCCGCATCGTAAGTATCAGAGTCCAAAAAACGTCTGGCCTTCCCAGTTTGTAATATTGATATGCTTTAAATCTTGTCATCGCAGTCCGGCATGCGATGACTCCCCGCGATCCCCGACAGAGGATTCACTAGACTCGAAGGAGATGGCTAGCATGTCTCCACCACCGGCTCATTCTGTCTCGCCCAAGGGTGATGACGAGGTGGTGTCCCAAAAGACCTTCCCAGACCGGGGAGAGGTTCCGGAGATCACCGGGGTGGAGCCCCAGGATGACTCCTCGGCCGTCGTACATATGGGGGAACAAGCCCCCATGGGGACTGGTGACTGGGCCCGATTTCCCTTCGGCCCTCGGCCGGATACCATTCCGGAGACCTACATGGCTCCGGAGTCCAGCGAACGGCCTTCCCCAAAAGGAGGAGATGTGCCTGTTCCGCCGGTGACCTCTGTCCAACCAGAGGCACCGGAGAATCTGCTGGAGGCGCTACTGAAGGAAATATGCCCTAGAGGCAATAATAAAGTTATTATTTATTTCCTTATTTCATGATAAATGTTTATTACTCATGCTAGAATTGTGTTAACCGCAAACATAATACTTGTGTGAATACATAGACAAACAGAGTGTCACTAGTATGCCTCTACTTGACTAGCTCGTTGATCAAAGATGGTTATGTTTCCTAGCCATAGACATGAGTTGTCATTTGATTAACGGGATCACATCATTAGGAGAATGATGTGATTGACTTGACTCATTCCGTTAGCTTAGCACTTGATCGTTTAGTATTCTGCTATTGCTTTCTTCATGACTTATACATGTTCCTATGACTATGAGATTATGCAACTCCCGTTTACCAGAGGAACACTTTTTGTGCTACCAAACGTCACAACGTAACTGGGTGATTATAAAGGTGCTCTACAGGTGTCTCCGAAGGTACTTGTTGGGTTGGCGTATTTCGAGATTAGGATTTGTCACTCCGATTGTCGGAGAGGTATCTCTAGGCCCTCTCGGTAATGCACATCACTATAAGCCTTGCAAGCATTGTAACTAATGAGTTAGTTGCGGGATGATGTATTACGAAATGAGTAAAGAGACTTGCCGGTAACGAGATTGAACTAGGTATTGAGATACCGACGATCGAATCTCAAGCAAGTAACATACCGATGACAAAGGGAACAACGTATGTTGTTATGCGGTTTGACCGATAAAGATCTTCGTAGAATATGTAGGAGCCAATATGAGCATCCAGGTTCCGCTATTGGTTATTGACCGGAGACGTGTCTCGGTCATGTCTACATAGTTCTCGAACCCGTAGGGTCCCCAGGCTTAACGTTCGGTGACGATTTCTATTATGAGTTTATGTGTTTTGATGTACCAAAGGTAGTCCGGAGTCCCGGATGAGATCGGGGACATGACAAGGAGTCTCAGAATGGTCGAGACGTAAAGATCGATATATTGGACGACTATATTCGGACATCGGAAAGGTTCCAAGTGATTCGGGTATTTTTCGGAGTACCGGAGAGTTACGAGAATTCGTATTGGGCCTTAATGGGCCATACGGGAAAGGAGAGAAAGGCCTCAAAGGGTGGCCGCACCTCTCCCCATGGACTGGTCCGAATTGGACTAGGGAGGGGGGCGCCCCCTTCCTTCCTTCTCCTTCTCCCTTCCCTTTTTCCTATTCAATGTGGGAGGTGGAATCCTACTAGGACTAGGGAGTCCTAGTAGGACTCCACACTTGGGCGCGCCCTATGAGGGCCGTCCTCCTCCTCCCTCCATCCTTTATATACGTGGCCAGGGGGAACCCCATGGACACAACAATTGATAATTGATCTCTTAGCCGTGTGCGGTGCCCCCCTCCACCATATTCCACCTCGGTCATATCGTAGCGGTGCTTAGGTGAAGCCCTACGTCGGTAGAACATCATCATCGTCGCCACGCCTTCGTGTTGACGGAACTCTCCCTCAAAGCTCGGCTGGATCGGAGTTCGAGGGACGTCATCGAGTTGAACATGTGCTGAACTCGGAGGTGCCGTGCGTTCGGTACTTGATTGGTCGGATCGGGAAGACGTACGACTACATCAACCGTGTTGTGCTAACGCTTCCGCTTTTGGTCTACGAGGGTACGTGGCCACACTCTCCCCTCTCGTTGCTATGCATCACCATGATCTTGCGTGTGCGTAGGATTTTTTTTGAAATTACTACGTTCCCCAACAGTGGCATCCGAGCCAGGTTTTATGCGTTAATGTTATATGCACGAGTAGAACACAAGTGAGTTGTGGGTGATACAAGTCATCCTGCTTACCAGCATGTCACACTTTGGTTCGGCGGTATTGTTGGGTGAAGCGGCCCGGACCGACATTACGCGTGCGCTTACGCGAGACTGGTTCTACCGACGTGCTTTGCACACAGGTGGCTGGCGGGTGTCAGTTTCTTCAACTTTAGTTGAACCGAGTGTGGCTACGCCCATTCCTTGAGAAGGTTAAAACAGCACTAAGTTGACGAACTATCGTTGTGGTTTTGATGCGTAGGTAAGAACGGTTCTTGCTCAGCCCGTAGCAGCCACGTAAAACTTGCAACAACAAAGTAGAGGATGTCTAACTTATTTTTGCAGGGCATGTTGTGATGTGATATGGTCAAGGCATGATGCTATATTTTATTGTATGAGATGATCATGTTTTGTAACCGAGTTATCGGCAACTGGCAGGAGCCATATGGTTGTCGCTTTATTGTATGCAATGCAATCGCCATGTAATTGCTTTACTTTATCACTAAGCGGTAGCGATAGTCGTAGAAGCAATAGTTGGCGAGACGACAAGGATGGTACGATGGAGATCAAGGTGTCGCGCCGGTGACGATGGTGATCATGACGGTGCTTCGGAGATGGAGATCACAAGCACAAGATGATGATGGCCATATCATATGACTTATATTGATTGCATGTGATGTTTATCTTTTATACATCTTATTTTGCTTTGATTGACGGTAGCATTATAAGATGATCTCTCACTAAATTTCAAGATAAAAGTGCTCTCCGTGAGTATGCACCGTTGCCAAAGTTCGTCGTTCCCAGACACCACGTGATGATCGGGTGTGATAAGCTCTACGTCCATCTACAACGGGTGCAAGCCAGTTTTGCACACGCAGAATACTCAGGTTAAACTTGACGAGCCTAGCATATGCAGATATGGCCTCGGAACACTGAGACCGAAAGGTCGAGCGTGAATCATATAGTAGATATGATCAACATAGTGATGTTCACCATTGAAAAACTACTCCATTTCACGTGATGATCGGTTATGGTTTAGTTGATTTGGATCACGTGATCACTTAGATGATTAGAGGGATGTCTATCTAAGTGGGAGTTCTTAAGTAATATGATTAATTGAACTTAAATTTATCATGAACTTAGTCCTGGTAGTATTAGCATATCTATGTTGTAGATCAATAGCTCGCGTTTAGCTCCCCTGTTTTATTTTGATATGTTCCTAGAGAAAACTAAGTTGAAAGATGTTAGTAGCAATAATGTGGATTGGATCCGTGTTCTGAGGTTTATCCTCATTGCTGCACAAAAGAATTATGTCCTTGATGCACCGCTAGGTGACAGACCTATTGGAGGAGCAGATACAGACGTTATGAATGTTTGGCTAGCTCAATATGATGACTACTTGATAGTTTAGTGCACCATACTTAACGGCTTAGAATCGGGACTTCAAAGATGTTTTGAACATCATGGACCATATGAGATGTTCCAGGAGTTGAAGTTAATATTTCAAGAAAATACCCGAGTTGAGAGATATGAAGTCTCCAACAAGTTCTATAGCTAAAAGATGGAGGAGAATAGCTCAAGCAGTGAGCATGTGCTCAGATTGTCTGGGTATTACAATCGCTTGAATCAAGTGGGAGTTAATCTTCCAGATAAAATAGTGATTGACAGAATTCTCTAGTCACCATCACCAAGTTAGTAGAACTTCGTGATGAACTATAATATGCAAGGGATAACGAAAACGATTCCCAAGCTCTTCGTGATGCTGAAATCGACGGAGGTAGAAATCAAGATAGAGCATCAAGTGTTGATGGTTAACAAGATCACTAGTTTCAAGAAAAGGGCAAAGGGATAGAAGGGGAACTTCAAGCAGAACGGCAAGCAAGTTGCTGCTCAAGAGAATAAGCCCAAGTCTGGACCTAAGCCTGAAACTGAGTGCTTCTACTACAAAGGGACTGGTCACTGGAAGCGGAACTGCCCCAAGTATTTGGCGGATAAGAAGGATGGCAAAGTGAACAAAAGTATATTTGATATACATGTTATTGTTGTGTACTTTACTAGTGTTTATAGCAACCCCTAGGTATTTTATACTGGTTCAGTTGCTAAGAGTAGTAACTCGAAACGGGAGTTGCAGAATAAACAGAGACTAGTTAAGGGTGAAGTGACGATGTGTATTGGAAGTGGTTCCAAGATTGATATGATCATCATCGCACACTCCCTATACTTTCGGGATTAGTGTTGAACCTAAAAAATAAATGTTATTTAGTGTTTGCGTTGAGCATGAATATGATTGGATCATGTTTATTGCAATACGTTTATTAACGTAAGCTAGAGAATAATTGTTGTTTTGTTTACATGAATAAAACCTTCTATGGTCATACACCCAATGAAAATGGTTTGTTGGATCTCGATTGTAGTGATACACATATTCATAATATTGAAGCTAAAAGATGCAAAGTTAATAATGATAGTGCAACTTATTTGTGGCACTACTGAAGGAAATATGCCCTAGAGGCAATAATAAAGTTATTATTTATTTCCTTATTTCATGATAAATGTTTATTATTCATACTAGAATTGTATTAACCGGAAACATAATACTTGTGTGAATACATAGACAAACAGAGTGTCACTAGTATGCCTCTACTTGACTAGCTCGTTGATCAAAGATGGTTATGTTTCCTAGCCATAGACATGAGTTGTCATTTGATTAAGGGGATCACATCATTAGGAGAATGATGTGATTGACTTGACCCATTCCGTTAGCTTAGCACTTGATCGTTTAGTATTCTGCTATTGCTTTCTTCATGACTTATACATGTTCCTATGACTATGAGATTATGCAACTCCCGTTTACCGGAGGAACACTTTGTGTGCTACCAAACGTCACAATGTAACTGGGTGATTATAAAGGTGCTCTACAGGTGTCTCCTAAGGTACTTGTTGGGTTGGCGTATTTCGAGATTAGGATTTGTCACTCCGATTGTCGGAGAGGTATCTCTGGGCCCTCTCGGTAATGCACATCACTATAAGCCTTGCAAGCATTGTAACTAGTGAGTTAGTTGCGGGATGATGTATTATGGAACGAGTAAAGAGACTTGCCGGTAACGAGATTGAACTAGGTATTGAGATGCCGACGATCGAATCTCAAGCAAGTAAGATACCGATGACAAAGGGAACAACGTATGTTGTTATGCGGTTTGACCAATAAAAATCTTCGTAGAATATGTAGGAGCCAATATGAGCATCCAGGTTCCGCTATTGGTTATTGACCGGAGACGTGTCTCGGTCATGTCTACATAGTTCTCGAACCCGTAGGGTCCCCACGCTTAACGTTCGGTGACGATTTGTATTATGAGTTTATGTGTTTTGATGTACCGAAGGTAGTTCGGAGTCCCGAATGAGATCGGGGACATGACAAGGAGTCCCAAAATGGTCGAGATGTAAAGATCGATATATTGGACGACTATATTCGGACATCGGAAAGGTTCCAAGTGATTCGGGTATTTTTCGGAGTACCGGAGAGTTACGGGAATCGTATTGGGCCTTAATGGGCCATACGGGAAAGGAGAGAAAGGCCCCAAAGGGTGGCCGCACCTCTCCCCATGGGCTGGTCCGACTTGGACTAGGGAGGGGGCGCCCCCTTCCTTCCTTCTCCTTCTCCCTTCCCTTTTTCCTATTCCATGTGGGAGGTGGAATCCTACTAGGACTAGGGAGTCCTAGTAGGACTCCACACTTGGGCGCGCCTTATGAGGGCCGGCCTCCTCCTCCCTCCATCCTTTATATACGTGGCCAGGGGGCACCCCATGGACACAACAATTGATCATTGATCTCTTAGCTGTGTGCGGTGCCCCCCTCCACCATATTCCACCTCGGTCATATCGTAGCGGTGCTTAGGCGAAACCCTGCATCGATAGAACATCATCATCGTCACCACGCCGTTGTGTTGACGGAACTCTCCCTCAAAGCTCGGCTGGTTCGGAGTTCGAGGGACGTCATCGAGTTGAACGTGTGCTGAACTCGGAGGTGCCGTGCGTTCGGTACTTGATCGGTCGGATCATGAAGACGTACGACTACATCAACCGCGTTGTGCTAACGCTTCCGCTTTTGGTCTACGAGGGTACATGGACACACTCTCCCCTCTCGTTCTATGCATCACCATGATCTTGCGTGTGCGTAGGAATTTTTTTGAAATTACTACGTTCCCCAACAGCTACGAGGCGCCTCCATTGTGGATGAACACCGTGCCCTCATGGGCATGGTGATCGAGAAGGTTCAGTTCGTCAAAAGCGGACTGACTGAAGCCTGTACTAGCCTTCTAACGGGCTTTGAGGTAAGTAGTGTGATTGTAGGAAGAATATCACAATGTAGACAACAGCCCCTGATGCTCTGTTCGGTGTTCGGAAAGAAAAAGTCGAACAGAGGATCAATGATAATTTTCGCAGGAGTCTAACATAAGTTGTCTATGTGAATAAGCAGGTATCGCTGCAGGCTGCTACCGCTCATGCTGCGGAGGTCTCCGGACTGAAGCAAAAACTAAAGTGGGCCGAGGAAGAGCTCGGCCTCGTGAAGAAGCAACTGGAGGATAGCCAAGGTATGCAGTAACCTGCGTGTACATTTAAGAAAACTGAATAGCCTGTGCGGGCTAAAGTGTCATAAACTTTTTATTAGGGGCCACGAACGAGGTGGCAGCCCTCAAGAAGGCGTTAGCCGAGGCCGAGGACAAAGCGGCCAAGGAATGCGCCGCGCGCGAGAAGCACGAGGCCCGGGTTAGCAAGGCGCAACAGCAGCTCTAGGACGCGGTCACGAGGTTCGAGTCCTTGGAGCGCGATTCTAAGGCGCAAGAGTCCGAACTTGCGAAGGCCCGCCAGAGCACGCAGGATGCACGAGCCGAAGCCCAGAGCGCCCTCCAGGAAATTCAGGCGGCCAGGAAGATTGCGGCGAGTAAGTATTTTTCCATGTAAAGCAAGTATGCGGAGGAAACATTCTGTGTACTTACCCGAATTTGGGTTTTCCAGGGGCGTTTACGGATCTGCAGCGCAACATATCAGATGCTGCCGAGTTTTATCAAGCCAAAGAGGGGATGTCTACGGAGAAGCTGTTCTGGTCTCAACATCTTGGACCTGAACATCCGGTGCCCTTTAGCGACCAGCTGAAACAGCTGGTCGAGCTGCACAGGTCGGCAGAGCTAGCCATGAAGGACCTAATAGTCCGGCTGTGGCCTGCCGAGCCCATACCTAGCAGCTACTTCGGACTTGTGAAGCGGCTGGTGAGTGCCTGTCCGCCGCTCAAAGCCGTGAAGCAGTCGGTCTGCATTGAGGGTGCACGGATGGCATTTCCCGCGTCAAGACGCATTGGGCGAAGCTGGATGCCAAGAAGCTGATGACCGAGGGACCGCCGGAAGGCAAGGAGCATCGTCGACCCGAGCTGTATTTTGATGGTGTCCTGGAGGGATCCCGCCTTGTGGCGGAGCAATGTTCGAAGGATGTTATATTCCCATGAAAACATTCGTATTATCCCGTCCTGTAATATGGAACAATGATGTTATGTAATATAATGCTTGCGATTTAAGTTTTACCTCATGTGCGGCCGTTTACGAAATATGAGGGTTGACCAGTCGTCGGCTTCTGCCCCCACGTAGATAGTACGGGGGTGTTCGGGATAAATCTAAACACTCTTTACTCCACATTCTGATCCTTAAAGGAGGTGTTTAGCGCAACGAACAAGGCAATCAGACTATGCGGCCTTTATCACCCTCACTTAGCCATAGGAGTTTGACAATTAAGAAATTCGGCGAAGCCCCTGTTATTCGGAAGGCCGAACTAGGGGCGTTATACACGCCTAATCGGAGAAACCGATTCCTTGCAAGAAGCGGAGAAAATCTGTAACAATTTGGGACCTCTCGGAGAGCTGACCAGCTCTCGCCGCATCATGACAGTCAGTTTTTGGCTTTCTCTACTGAGGTGCTCGTCCGGAAGAACCGGGACACAATCGCAGTAGTTCTCCCTTTACTACCCCAGCCGATATAGCGGAACGAAGGTAGTAAGCACAGGAGCCGGGCAACCCAACTATTGACCAAAGACATGATTCGGAGCCGATGCATATAATGCTATAAGTTCGGGGTGCCGAACTATACTGTAAAAGTGTTCAGACTTTTATTGCCGTAATGCGGGGCGTGATGAAGCCCCTGGCGCAGTAATACGTACCATGGTGTACGTGTGCAATGAGTAATAAATATAAAGGTGAGGAAACAGGAAAATTAAGTAATAAGCTGACGCCACCATTTATTCACCATTGTGATGTAATTAGTGCTTGGAGACATACTTGTACAAGTAATGCGATAAGCAAGTAAGGCTATTTAACATGCCATGACCAAGGGCGAGCTGCGTACGGGTACGTAAAACAGGTATAGCAATCATTAGCAGAGACCACCTGGGGATTCCCTTGTACGCCAGAGCTCCTTGCCTCCTTGGTATGTTCTGCAAGCTGATCGTCCGAATAGACCTCGAAAAGAGAAAGACCCGAAATGAAAAGAAAAGAGTAAAGGCGTGTGAATCCCAGGGTCGGTCGAGCAGCACTGTAGATCGCGAGCTAGTTATGCCTCCATCAGTACCCATGGGGTTTTGAGTGCGTAGTTATGTACGCGCGGTACGAATGCCATTCCCTCATCGGGGCTGGGGCGGAGGCTGAATTGCTAATTGAGCTCTGGACGAGCAGAGTTGTCCTGTTGCAGTGTAGTCCGGACCCTCTTAACGATGTCCAGGGGCTCGGCAGCCGGATTATAGTGCTTCTTGAGAAGGCCGCTCTGTACCTCTGCTGCTAGGGCGGCGGTGTGCTCCTCTGTACGGAGGGAGCGTTTTGTGTTTCCATTTACTGAAATGACGCCGCGTGGACCGGGCATCTTGAGCTTGAGATAAGCGTAATGTGGCACCGCGTTGAATCTAGCAAACGCGGTTCATCCGAGCAGTGTGTGGTAGCCGATGTGGAAGGGGACGATATCGAAGACTAGCTCTTCGCTTCGGAAGTTGTTCGGGGGACCAAAGATTACCTCCAGCGTGATTGAGCCCGTACAACGGGCCTCTATGCCTAGTATGACTCCTTTAAAGGTAGTCTTCGTGGGCTTGATTCATGAGGGATTAATGCCCATTTTGCGCACTGTATCCTGGTAGAGCAGGTTGAGGCTGCTACCACCGTCCATGAGGACTCGTGTTAGGTGAAATCCGTCAATGATTGGGTCGAGGACGAGTGCGGCCGAACTGCCATGGCGGATACTAGTTGGGTGATCTCGGCAATCGAAGGTGATCGGGAATGACGACCACTGATTGAATTTTGGGACGACTGGCTTTACCGCGTAGACGTCCCTGAGTGCGCGCTTGCGCTCCCTTTTGGGGATGTGTGTAGCATATATCATATTCACCACTTTGACTCGAGGGGGAAACTTTTTCTGTCCTCTAGTGTTCGGCTGCCGGGGCTCTTCGTCGTCGTCCTCGCTTTGCGATCCCGTTTCCTTGCTCTCGGCATTTGACTTGCTGGCTTGCTGGAAAACCCGGCAATCTCTGTTGGTATGATTGGCTTGTTTGTCTGCGGTGCCATGTATCTGGCATGGACGATGGAGTATGCGGTCCAGACTGGATGGTCCCTTGCTGTTCCTTTTATAAGGCTTCTTTCGCTAGCCGGACTTGGAGCCCCTGAATCCGGCGTGAACTGCCGTGTCATCGGTGTTATCGCCATTACTTCGGCATTTGTGTTATTGCGCCGGAGCTTGCCGGTGCTGTTTTTGCCCTCGGAGGGGCCTGCCTCGCTGGTTGTGTTTTTACTACGAGCCAGCCAACTGTCCTCACCCGCGCAAAAGCGGGTCATGAGTGTCGTAAGGGCTGCCATAGACTTCGGCTTTTCTTGGCCGAGGTGGCGTGCGAGCCATTCGTTGCGGATGCTGTGTTTAAAGGCCGCTAGGGCTTCGGCGTCCGGACAGTCAACAATCTAGTTCTTTTTGGTTAGGAACCTGGTCCAGAATTTTCTGGCGGACTCTCCGGGTTGTTGAACTATGTGACTTAAGTCATCGGCATCAGGTGGCCGGACGTAAGTTCCTTGGAAGTTGTCAAGAAAAGCCTCTTCCAAGTCCTCCCAGCTGCCGATGGAATTTTCAGGCAGGCTGTTTAACCAGTGCCGAGCTGGCCCTTTCAGTTTTAGTGGGAGATATTTGATGGCTTGGAGGTCGTCTCCACGGGTCATATGGATGTGGAGAATAAAATCCTCTATCCATACCGCGGGATCGGTTGTTCCATCTTATGATTCATATTGACGGGCTTGAACCCCTCGGGGAATTCATGATCCATTACTTCATCTGTGAAGCAAAGAGGGTGTGCGGCGCCTCTATATCGGGCCGCGTCGCGGCGCACCTCTGATGGAGTCCGTCTGCGGTTATCGGCCCGGGTGTGACTGGGTTTGTCACGTCCGAATAGGTAGCCGTCGTCGCGAGTCGAAGAACGTCCTTGTGATTCGTAGACTGATCTGGTGTGTCCTGCTCTCTTGTCCAAGTCCTGTCGAAGGTCGTGTGTATAATCCCGAGCTGTTTTGTCTCTGCTTTTACGTGGCGGTGGGGCGGTCTGCTGTAAATACATGCTTCTCCAAAAGTCTGTATAAAACCATATGCTTTGATCACACTATCAAAATGTATATTCCAACTCCGAGATGCTTGCACCAGTCCATAAATGGATCACTGGAGCTTGCACACTTTGTTAGCACCTTTTGGATCGACCAAACCTTCTGGTTGCATCATATACAACTCTTCTTTAAGATATCCATTAAGGAATGCAGTTTTGACATCCATTTGCCAAATTTCATAATCATAAAATGCGGCAATTGCTAACATGATTTGGACGGACTTAAGCATCGCTACAGGTGAGAAAGTCTCATCGTAGTCAACTCCTTGAACTTGTCGAAAACCTTTTGCAACAAGTCAAGCTTTGTAGACAGTAACATTACCGTCAGCGTCAGTCTTCTTCTTGAAGATCCATTTATTCTCTATGGCTTGCCGATCATCGGGCAAGTCAACCAAAGTCCACACTTTGTTCTCATACATGGATCCCATCTTAGATTTCTTGGCCTCAAGCCATTTTGCGGAATCTTGGCTCATCATCGCTTCCTCATAGTTTGCAGGTTCGTCATGGTCAAGTAACATGACTTCCAGAACAGGATTACCGTACCTCTCTGGTGCGGATCTTACTCTGGTTGACCTACGAGGTTTAGTAATAACTTGATCCGAAGTTTCATGATCATCATCATTAGCTTCCTCACTAATTGGTGTAGGAATCACTTGAATCAATTTCTGTGATGGACTACTTTCCAACTCGGGAGAAGGTACAATTACCTCATCAAGTTCTACTTTCCTCCCACTCACTTCTTTCGAGAGAAACTCCTTCTCTAGAAAGGATCCATTCTTAGCAACGAATACCTTGCCTTCAGATCTGCGATAGAAGGTGTATCCAACAGTTTCCTTTGGGTATCCTATGAAGAAACATTTCTCTGATTTGGGTTCGAGCTTATCAGGTTGAAGCTTTTTCACATAAGCATTGCAGCCCCAAACTTTAAGAAACGATAACTTGGGTTTCTTGCCGAACCACAGTTCATATGGTGTCGTCTCAACGGATTTAGATGGTGCCCTATTTAACGTGAATGCAGCCGTCTCTAAAGCATAACCCCAAAATGATAGCGGTAAATCAGTAAGAGACATCATAGATCGCACCATATCTAATAAAGTTTGATTACGACGTTCGGACACACCATTACCCTGTGGTGTTCCAGGTGGCATAAGTTGCGAAACTATTCCGCATTGTTTCAAATGAAGACCAAACTCGTAACTCAAATATTCACCTCCACGATCAGATCGTAGAAACTTTATTTTCTTGTTACGATGATTTTCCACTTCACTCTGAAATTCTTTCAACTTTTCAAATGTTTCAGACTTATGTTTCATCAAGTAGATATACCCATATCTGCTCAAATCATCTGTGAAGGTTAGAAAATAACGATACCCGCCGCGAGCATCAACACTCATCGGAACGCATACATCAGTATGTATTATTTCCAGTAAGTCTGTTGCTCGCTCCATTGTTCCGGAGAACGGAGTCTTAGTCATCTTGCCCATGAGGCATGGTTCGCAAGCATCAAGTGATTCATAATCAAGTGATTCCAAAAGCCCATGAGCAAGGAGTTTCTTCATGCGCTTTACACCAATATGACCTAAACGGCAGTGCCACAAATAAGTTGCACTATCATTATTAAACTTATATCTTTTGGCTTCAATACTATGAATATGTGTATCACTACTATCGAGATTGAATAAAAATAGACCACTCATCAAGGATGCATGACCATAAAAGATATTACTCATATAAATAGAACAACCATTATTCTCTGATTTAAATGAATAACCGTCTCGCATCAAACAAGATCTAAATATAATGTTCATGCTCAACGCTGGCACCAAATAACTATTATTCAGGTCTAAAACTAATCCCAAAGGTAGATGTAGAGGTAGCGTGCCGACCGCGATCACATCGACTTTGGAACCATTTCCCACGCGCGTCGTCACCTTGTCCTTAGCCAATCTTCGCTTAATCGGTAGCCCCTGTTTCGAGTTGCAAATATGAGCAACAGAACCAGTATCAAATACCCAGGAGCTACTACGAGCATTAGTAAGGTACACATCAATAACATGTATATCAAATATACCTTTCACTTTGACATCCTTCTTATCCGCCAAATACTTGGGGCAGTTCCGCTTCCAGTGACCAGTCCCTTTGTAGTAGAAGCACTCAGTCTCAGGCTTCGGTCCAGACTTGGGCTTCTTCACTTGAGCAGCAACTTGTTTGCTGTTCTTCTTGAAGTTCTCCTTCTTCCCTTTGCCCTTCTTCTTGAAACTAGTGGTCTTGTTAACTATCAACGCTTGATGCTCCTTCTTGATTTCTACCTCCGCGGCCTTTAGCATTGCGAAGAGCTCGGGAATTGTCTTATCCACCCCTTGCATATTATAGTTCATCACGAAGCTTTTGTAGCTTGGTGGCAGTGATCGAAGAACCCTGTCAATGACACTATCAACTGGAAGATTAACTCCCAGCTGAGTCAAGTGATTGTGGTACCCAGACATTCTGAGTATATGTTCACTGACAGAACTATTCTCCTCCATTTTGTAGTTGTAGAACTTATTGGAGACTTCATATCTCTCAATCCGGGCATTTGCTTGAAATATTAACTTCAACTCCTGGAACATCTCATATGCTCCATGACGTTCAAAACGTCGTTGAAGTCCCGGTTCTAAGCCGTAAAGCATGGCACACTGAACTATCGAGTAGTCATCGGCTTTGCTGTGCCAGACGTTCATAACGTCCGGAGTTGCTCCTACAGCGGGTTTGGCACCTAGCGGTGCTTCCAGGACGTAATTCTTTTGTGCAGCAATGAGGATAATCCTCAAGTTATGGACCCAGTCCGTGTAGTTGCTACCATCATCTTTCAACTTAGCTTTCTCAAGGAACGCATTAAAATTCAACGGAACAGTAGCACAGGCCATTTATCTACAACAACATAGACATGCAAAATACTATCAGTTACTAAGTTCATGATAAATTAAAGTTCAATTAATCATATCACTTAAGAACTCCCACTTAGATAGACATCCCTCTAATCATCTAAGTGATCACGTGATCCATATCAACTAAACCATGTCTGATCATCACGTGAGATGGAATAGTTTTCAATGGTGAACATCACTATGTTGATCATATCTACTATATGATTCATGCTCGACCTTTCGGTCTCAGTGTTCCGAGGCCATATCTGCATATGCTAGGCTCGTCAAGTTTAACCCGAGTATTCCGCGTGTGCAAAACTGGCTTGCACCCATTGTATGTGAACATAGAGCTTATCACACCCGATCACCATGTGGTGTCTCGGCACGACGAACTGTAGCAACGGTGCATACTCAGGGAGAACACTTGTACCTTGAAATTTAGTGAGAGATCATCTTATAATGCTACCGCCGTACTAAATAAAATAAGATACATAAAAATATAAATATCACATGCAATCAAATAAGTGATATGATATGGCCATCGTCATCTTGTGCCTTTGATCTCCATCTCCAAAGCACCGTCATGATCACCATCCTCACCAGCTTGACTCCTTGATCTCCATCAAAGCATCGTTGTCGTCTCGCCAACTATTGCTTCTACGACTATCGCTATCGCTTAGTGATAAAGTAAAGCAATTACATGGCGATTGCATTTCATACAATAAAGTGAAAACCATATGGCTCCTGCCAGTTGCCGATAACTGTTACAAAAAAGATCATCTCATACAACAAATTATATATCATCACGTCTTGACCATATCACATCACAGCAAGCCCTGCAAAAACAAGTTAGACGTCCTCTACTTTGTTGTTGCAAGTTTTACGTGGCTGCTACGGGCTTCTAGCAAGAACCGTTCTTACCTACGCATCAAAACCACAAAGATTTTTCATCAAGTGTGCTGTTTTAACCTTCAACAAGGACCGGGCGTAGTCAAACTCGATTCAACTAAAGCTGGAGAAACAGACACCCACTAGCCACCTGTGTGCGGAGCACATTGGTAGAACCAGTCTCATGAACGCGGTCATGTAATGTCGGTCTGGGCCACTTCATCCAACAATACCACCGAATCAAAGTTGACATGCTGGTAAGCAGTATGACTATTATCGCCCACAACTCTTTGTGTTCTACTCGTGCATATAACATCTACGCATAGACCTGGTTCGGATGCCACTGTTGGGAAACGTAGTATTTCAAAAAGTTTTCCTACGATCACGCAAGATCTATCTAGGAGAAGCATAGCAACGAGCAGGGAGAGTGTCCACGTACCCTCGTAGACCAATAGCGGAAGCGTTTAGTAACGCGGTTGATGTAGTCGAACGTCTTCGGATCCAACCGATCCAAGTACCGAACGCAAGGCACCCCCACGATCTGCACACGTTCAACTCAGTGACGTCCCTCAAACTCTTGATCCAGTTGAGGCCGAGGGAGAGTTTCGTCAGCACGACGGCGTGGTGATGGTGATGATGAATTTACCGACGCAGGGCTTCGCCTAAGCACTACGACAATATGAACGAGGTGGAAAACTGTGGAGGGGGGCACCGCACACGGCTAAAGATCAACTTGTGTGTCTATGGGGTGCCCCCCTCCCCCGTATATAAAGGAGGGGAGGAGGAGGCTGGCCGGCCCTAAGGGGCGCGCCCAAGGGGGGGAATCCTACTCCAAGTAGGAATCGCCCCCCCCCCTTTCCTAGTCCAAATGTCCAAGTAGGAGAAGAAGGAAGGAGAGGGAGAGGGAGAGGGAAAGAGGGGCCGCGCCCCCTCCCCTAGTCCTATTCAGACTCCCCTTGGGCGCGCGCGCCACCTCCTGGCTGCTGCCCTCTCACTCCCCTAAGGCCCACTAAGGCCCATTACTTCCCCGGGGGGTTCCAGTAACCCCTCCAGCACTCCGGTTTTATCCGAAACTACCCGTAACACTTCCGGTGTCCGAATAACATGGTCTGATATATCAATCTTTATGTCTCGACCATTTCGAGACTCCTCGTCATGCCCGTGATCTCATCCGGGACTCCGAACAACCTTCGGTACATCAAATTGCATAACTCATAATACAAATCTTCATCGAACGTTAAGCGTGCGGACCCTACGGGTTCGAGAACTATGTAGACATGACCGAGACACATCTCCAGTCAATAACCAATAGCGGAACCTGGATGCTCATATTGGCTCCTACATATTCTACGAAGATCTTTATCGTCAAACCGCATAACAACATACGTTGTTCCGTTTGTCATCGGTATGTTACTTGCCCGAGATTCGATCGTCGGTATCACCAGACATAGTTCAATCTCGTTACCGGAAAGTCTCTTTACTCGTTCCGTAATGCATCATCCCGTGACTAACTCATTACTCACATTGCTTGCAAGGCTTATAGTGATGAGCATTACCGAGAGGGTCCAGAGATACCTCTCCGACAATCAGAGTGACAAATCCTAATCTAGATCTATGCCAACTCAACAAACACCATCGGAGACACCTGTAGAGCATCTTTATAATCACCCAGTTACGTTGTGATGTTTGATAGCACACTAAGTGTTCCTCCGGTATTCGGGAGTTGCATAATCTCATAGTCATAGGAACTTGTATAAGTCATGAAGAAAGCAATAGCAATAAACAAAACGATCATAGTGCTAAGCTAACGGATGGGTCTTGTCCATCACATCATTCTCTAATAATGTGATCCCGTTCATCAAATGACAACACATGTCTATGGCTAGGAAACTTAACCATCTTTGATTAACGAGCTAGTCTAGTAGAGGCATACTAGGGACACTCTGTTTGTCTATGTATTCACACATGTACTAAGTTTCCGATTAATATAATTCTAGCATGAATAATAAACATTTATCATGATATAAGGAAATATAAATAACAACTTTATTATTGGCTCTAGGACATATTTCCTTCACCCGCCACGTTCCTCATCCACCCGGATTTGGGCCTCTCTTGTCGTCGCCGGTGCATAAATCAACAGATACACGATCCTCGCTGTTGGCGCCGGATTGGACGCATCCGGTTGTTCTTCGGATTTGACGCAAATGGATGGGGTGAGTGCTTGTTTCTACGGCTCTTCTTCGGATTCGTCAATTTGTAGAGTATTGTTTACTCAAAATTGTGTGTAGGATGGATACAAGATTTGGTATTGGGAAGAAGAATGCATCGATCTATTGATAATGAAAAATTTGATAGATGCTCATGCACTACTTGCTAGAGTAGAGACTAGAGATGGGAAAATACACAGGAGCTCCTGGGTGCTCCACACCTCTATAATAATATTAAATATAAAAAATACCAAAAAATCAATTATTATTTTTGAAATTTGAGGATATCAAACTGGGTTCCCAATCTACTCACGTGGGAAGTTTTGTGAAAAAATACCAGAAAACGTATCCTTGGTGAAGGAAATACTATCCGAACAAAAATCCATCCAAAACAGTTTGTGTCTATTCATAGGAATTTTTTTTTCTTTCTTGCCACAAATATGATTCCTGGTA
This sequence comes from Aegilops tauschii subsp. strangulata, assembly GCF_002575655.3. Taxonomy (NCBI): domain Eukaryota; kingdom Viridiplantae; phylum Streptophyta; class Magnoliopsida; order Poales; family Poaceae; genus Aegilops; species Aegilops tauschii. Next base: position 568,934,609 of record NC_053037.3, on the reverse strand, counting down.
TTTTTCACGAAAATTCACGTGAAAGTAGATTGAACATCCAAGTTTGATATCCCAAAATCCCAGCTTTTTTCAAATTTCTTGGTATTTTTTTGAACTTAATGTTCATATAGGGGGTGGATCACCCGGATGCTACAAATCCGCTTCCAGAGAGATGAGACTAGAGACGAAATAATGTCAAAATGTGCAGAAACCAAGAAGAAAGAAGTGTGCAAGCTCCACAAGCCAATTAACAAAATCAACAATGTTGAAATTGAAGACATAGAGATTACTAGAAATCCAACTAGTGGGAGCAGTTATGGGAGTTGGATTTCTAGTAAGTGTGTATTTTTTTTCTTGTGATTTTTTTATCAGTTCCCTTAGCAAAGAATTGGCAAGTTATGTACTTCGGCATATCAAGATGTCGTTTAATAAAATAAAGAAATAGTTAAGTTTATATTAGAGGCCGAAAATGAAATGAACTTGAGCAAAAGGAAATTTGCTCCGCTAAATTTAGGAGACTAGTTAGGTCCGGCTAAAACTTAATGAAGTAAAAATACTCCACTAAGATTTCGTCGATGGTCTATTTTTTGGGTTCCGCTAGAGATGCTCTTAGTAAGTCAAAAGTGGACCGAATAAACGCCAAAACATGAAAAATTGTTTGGTCAAACGGATTAATAACTAACTTATAATAATCTTATTAACACACCGAAACGTACTACTACTTGAGAGTTGAGACGGAATCATAGTTTTCTTTGGAGCGAAGCAAAGTCCCAGACAACAAAGCCACCCAACCCGATCGCTCATCCACGTGTCCGGACGGACGGTCGAGATTCTCCTCGCGGTGGAGCAGGTGGATCCAGGCAGGGCTCTACGCGCACACGCGCACACGGGCCACGGCACACCCCCCTCACCCCTCCCTCACCATCGCTCGTCTCCTTGCTCTGGCCGTCGCTCGTTAGATTAGATCGAAACCCCACCCACGCGCCAGCCGCGTCCTCCACTCGATTACCCACATGTCGATGCTGGAAGCCTTCTTCGGCAAGGGCGCCGGCGGCGGCGGCGGCGGCGGCTTCCGCGCCGCCAAGTGGTACGCTTTCTTCCCTGGGAGCTGAGTTCTTGCTCAGATTTCGATTCGATCCGTTTCCTGATCTGCTGCGGGGGTGGTGAAAAAACGCAGCAAGACGCTGCTCAAGCTGTCCATCCCGCGGATAAAGCTGCTGCGGAACCGCCGGGAGCTGCAGCTGCGCCAGATGCGCCGGGACATCGCCAAGCTCCTCGAGGCCGGCCAGGAAGCCACCGCCAGAATCAGGGTACGCTTACTGTGGGCTTGCTTATGGGGCAGCAGAGGGGGATTAGGTTCTTGGACTTTGGGGGTGGGGGTGGGGGTGGGGATTGATGATTAATCGCTTCTTCTCTGTGGTGTGGTCGCAGGTGGAGCACATCATCCGGGAGGAGAACATGATGGCGGCGCAGGAGATCCTGGAGCTCTTCTGCGAGCTCGTCGCCGTTCGCCTGCCCGTCATAGAGGCCCAAAAGTTTGTCACCTGCCCTGTCCTCTTCTTATTCAGTAACCATATGTGCTAAGCGTTTGTAGATTACTCTGTGTCAGATCTTTATTTTTCTGTAATAGTGAGACGATGCATTGTAGTACTTCTTTGGGTCTCCATCTGTCTAGACTAGACAGAATTCCCTGGGTGGAGGCACCCGCTAAATTATCCTTCATATGCCCTTAATCAATTTGTTGTTGAAAGTGTATCCTCTCAAATGTGGTTGTTCTACGGTTTTCATAGGCTTGCAGCTAAATTGGTTGTCCCAACCTGTTAAATTCCTTTCCTGCTTCAGGGAATGCCCTATAGATCTCAAAGAGGCAATATCTAGCACCTGTTTTGCTGCTCCTAGGTGTTCAGATTTGCCTCAACTCATGCAAGTCCAAGTGATGTTTGTGACTAAATAATGACTTCTTTTTTCTTGGCATACTCAACTTATAGCTCTCTCTAGTCCCAGAGTTCGCCCAAGTCTGTTGTTAGTGCTCACTTGCTTTTGCAGTTGAATGATGGATGTGGCATGTGATGAATGCCATTGCTATTCAATTTAAAACCTGGCTTTCTTCCCAAAAAAAGCGCATGTGCCCATTTGTTTGAAAATGTAATGAAATGCATAATTTTAGTTCGTCTCTGTAACAGATTATGTCAGATCTTTGTTTTTATGTAAATAGCGAGACTGATGCATATCCGGTGGCCAGTAAGCATCAGATTGTTGCCTCCTTTTGACCTTCTCCAAACCGAAGGAAAGACCTGGTTTTATATGCATACTGCTGTTTGTGCAGTGTAGTTCTTTGGGTCTCCATCTGTCTAGACTGAATTCCCTGGGTGGAGGCACAGAAATAAATTATCCTTCATATATCCTTAATCAATTTGTTGGTGAAGTGTATCCTCTCAAATGTGGTGGTTATACAGTTTCCATAGGCTTGCGGCTAAATTTGTTGTCCTAACCTGTTAAATTTCTTTTCCTGCTTCAGGGAATGCCCTATAGATCTCAAAGAGGCAATATCCAGCATCTGTTTTGCTGCTCCTAGGTGTTCAGATTTGCCTGAACTGATGCAAGTCCAAATGATGTTTGCAACTAAATATGGGAAGGAGTTTGTTGCTGCAGCTGCAGAACTTATGCCGGATTCTGGGGTCAACCGTCAGGTCATATGCCAACTTCCATGATAAGAAGTAATCTATTTATGTTACTTAACCATTGGATTGATGCTGACACGATTCGAATCAATACCTATGCAGATAATTGAACTACTTTCAATCCGTCCTCCTCCAGTAGATATAAAGATGAAACTGCTGAAGGAGATTGCTGAGGAACATGAGATCGACTGGGATCCATCAGAAACAGAGACAGAATATCTTAAACCCCATGAAGATCTATTGGTTAGTGTTTACATACAAGAAACTATGGCTGGTTCATTATTTTGAATCTCACCTTGTAACATGTTTCCTTTCATTAGAATGGACCAACCTACTTCAGTGGTTCAACACTGCCACTTCCAAAGGAGAAACACGAGGAACCAGTAGCTGCAACTGCCGCTGACGAACCTGGTGAAGATTATCAATCTGATGGCGGCTTTGACTCACTGGATTTGCCTGAAGTCCCAAAAGCAGCAATTCGTCCAGCTTCTGGTACTCAATCAACCCCAGATATTGGTCCACATGTGCAAAGCTCACAGTCGGCTGCTCATGATTTCCCAAACCCACCTGACTTGGAAGAGAATCCAACAGCTGATGCTGCTTTATATAATTATCTGAAAAGTTCAGAACCCCCAGTTTCTCCACAATTTGCTCAGCCAAGGATGCCAGCTTTGCCAGATGAAAAGAAGCAATTTGTTCCTTTTGTCTCTCCCCCACCATTTGCTTCTGCTTCTTCTATGGAGAGAAGTGACTCGATTCCCTTAAATTCTCCTCAAGTGAAGCCAACAGAGCAAGAATTCTTCACAAGGTCAGTTGATGAAGTGACTGCTCCCCAAACACCCAAAGATTTCAACATGTTCTCGAAGCGTCCAGAACAGGTGCATTCGATCTCTCCTATAGAGAGCGGGGAAAATATTGATATGGATGGCGTGGTTTCAGCTGCCCAAACAGCTGCTGATTCAGCAGAGCGAGCTGCATCGGCAGCACGTGCTGCTGCAAACCTTGCAAAACTGTGCATTGCCGATCTAAAGAAGAACACTAGGGTTTATGAGAGCCACAGTGATGGTAGCCAAAAGGAAAGTCATCATCAAACTGAGCAGAAACCGGTATTTGATCATCAGGACTCTTTTTCCAATGACTTTGAGGGTTATGCGCCATCTCATGTGCCTCAGAGATCAACATCGTTGGAGGACGATCCATTCTCCTACCCCAACCTCTTCTCAGCGAAGCCTTGAGTTCTAGTTATCTGCAAATTAGTCGTTGAGCCTGGTTTGAAGTCATTGCGGCCACATTGTTTGTGAAGCCTTGTTTGGTCCCCCAAGTGTTTGGGTGTTTCTTGGAGAATTCTGTGTATGCTGAGTTGATACAGAAAAAGAAGGGTGCAGCGGTTTTACCAGCACTGCCTTTGTTTATAATGTGTGAATTGTAAATGCGTGGATGTTGTATGACATTTGAAACTTGATACCTGTAGAGGAAAGAACAATCTGAACTCATCTAGTTAGATGTTCTTTAGATAAATATATTTTCCAATTGTAGTGATTATCATGATCTGAGTCTGGTGAAACTTTTATCTGGTAACTATTTCCTTCATTTTATTGCAATGTTAGTCATACTCGTGTTTTACTAACCTTTTTCGAGGCACTGGAAGCGAGGAACATATAGATGATGATCAAGTCTGTTTTCCTTCAATATCTCACTCACCTTGGGATGATTGATTGGAAGGGAACTGAAAATGGTTCAGTTTCTTCAAATATCTCACATTGGCTTGTTCATCCGGTTAGAAAACAGTTATAATACTAAGGGAAAGTAGTGGCTATACCCAAGATTGCTGCACCCCCGCTGCACCCACCTATCCAGCCGTTTGAAATCCTATAGATGTGTGCGCTGGCCTGTTGCGTGGCAGAACTTTTTCAAACCATTTGTTCTGATTACCTGTCTTACTTTCTATGCCCACATGAACACCGAAAGATTCCCTGCACATCTCTCTCTCCTCTCACCCGGTTTTACCACTCTCTCACACAAGCACTCTCTTCTGCATGCCCTCTCTCTCATAGGTCGCACTCTTTCACCTAAAAAACAAAAACCTCTCTCTGACACACAAGTTCTCTCTCTTGTTTAAAAATCTGGAGTAGAAAATGTAGAGTATGCATGTCTCTGATGGACTCTTTCTCTCACTTCTTTTAAAAAATACTCCCGTCTCTCTCTCACTTGTCTCTGACAAGTTCTCTCTCCTGAATTTCTCACTGGCACGTTCTCTCTCGGTAAAAAAATCTACACGCATTCTGTTGAGGATATAACTGTTAGAGTCACCCGCCCAGGAGGGGCCGGGTTACGTCAGAAGGATCATCACGTGAAGCCCAGTACCAAGCTTGAGGATGGCGGATTAGTAGTGGGCTTAAGACCCGGAGGCGGCTTAAGGCCCGTAGTGATAAACCGCCGTTATGGCAAGACTTGTACTGTAAGGCAAGAATAGTTAAGAGTCCGAGCCGGATACTGTATAAGCCGGCCGGGACTCTGAGAGCCGCAGGGCGTCAACCTCTCTATATAAAGGGACGACCCGGCGGCGGTTCAGGGAGAGAGACAACAGATCGAGAGCCAGGCATAGCGACTTAGCTCCCTGGTCATCGAAACCCTAAGTAATGCCACCTCAACTGGACGTAGGCTTTTACCTTCACCGTAAGGGGCCGAACCAGTATAACCCTCGTGTTCCTTGTCCCGCTTAACCCCTTTAAGCTTCCTAACTGCGATGGCTCCACGACCAAGTCCTTGCACGAGGACATCTGCCGTGACAATTCCACGACAGTTGGCGCCCACCGTGGGGCCAGCGCACGGTGGATTTGAGTTCTTGAAGGGCAGCTTCGAAGGGCTCAAGGGATACGCTGTGGGCCGGATGACCAAGAGTCGTCGCGGCAAGCTCTACATCGACGATGCAAACTGGGGCCCCGACGCCGGCTCAATCGAGTACGGGTACCGGGTCCCCTTCGGCGGAATCCATGTCTTCATTGGCAAGATTGGTGAGCCGGGCCCTGAGCCGGACCTCTGCGCCGATCTCGTCGAGACGGCTCAGCGTGCACGACCCGCCCGGGCTCTGCCTGCCTTGAAGCATGCTTTCGTGGGATGCGTTCATGAAGGACTCTCTGAGGGATCTGGATCTGGCGATGAGACGGCCGCTCGCTCTGATGACGAGTCATCCACAGAGGAGACCGACTCGTTATACCAACTTCAAGATGGCAGGCTCAGGGGTTGTTCCGATGGCGACAGTATTCCGGACCCCTTTGAGCCGCCAAGCCGGGTTGGAATCTTCATGGCTGGCGCACAACCTGTACAAAACCCCACCACCGGGGCAGGAAGCCCTGTGCCCTCGCCGGCTCAGGTGCTGATGGATCTCACAGACAAGATGACGGCCCTGTTAACCGCTACGGTCGCCCCGGCGGATCAAGCTCAGCATGACGCGGAGGTGACACAGTTAAAGTTGGATCTAGCAAAAGCCAAGGAGGATCTGGCGGCGGAAGGGATCAGGATGGCTGCAGAAAGGGCGGCTCTCGACGCCTAGACTCAGCTGATTCAGGCGCAGTCTTTCTGGCTCATGATGGATCAGAACGCGTCCAATGAGATCATGAGAAGGAGGCATCAGAAGGCCCAATCTCGACTCCCTCCGGTTTACGATCCTCGAAACCTTTTCAACACGCCTGGTGCAGGGCCCAGTAACCCGCCAGAGATCACGGCACCCGGGGCTGGAACGCCGGTTCAGCCGCAGGTGATGGGGCCTCCCCGCGTGAACACCACCCCGCCTCAGTACGTGCCAATACCACCGGGTCATTATGCCAACCCGTTGGAAAACATGGTCGCCGCTGCGGCGCGACTGGCGGCTCTCCCAATCAAGGGCGACTCTCCAACAGCGGTCGAAACCCGCCGGGTCAGAGAACTTCTTCAGACGGCTCTGGCGCAACAGGAGGCATATTCTTATAGCCGGGACAGGATTCATTCAACCCCTCGTCCAGGCCGGAGCCCGAGTTATAGCAGGCATATGGACTCAGCGACCGGCTCAAGCAATGTCCGACGCCGTGACTTGCTTCCTGGCCACGACCCGGTTCATAATGGAGCTTTTAACGCGGTAGACCAAGACAGAGCACGACAAGAGGCGGAACAGGCGGCTCAGTTGACGGCTTACCAGCCACTCCCGGCTCATCCGACGGATTCCATCGACGCGGGTATACCTGCGAGGACCGGAGGTGTTCCTTGTCTGGTGCCGGCTCTCCGTAACGAACGTCTGCCCAAGGATTTTAAGGGGCCTAGGAAGGTACCTAATTACACGGCTGATTTACAACCCGGAGCATGGATCGAGAGTTACGAGATGGCTATGGAGTTGCTGGAGGTCAGCGAAGCAGCAATGGCCAAGTACTTCACCATGATGTTAGATGGGACTGCCCGCACTTGGTTGAAAGGGCTGCCACCGAACTCTATCGGGTCTTGGGCTGAGCTAAAAGCCCGGTTCATCCAAAACTTCAAAGATACATGTAGGCAATCTATGTCAATTGTGGATTTGACTAACTGTAAGCAGCAGGAGGGTGAGTCTACAACCCATTGGGTCCGCCGGGTTAAAGAGATAATACATTCATCTGATAAGATGGATGCCGGCTCTGCAGTATTAATGTTGGAGCAGAATTGTCGTTTTGCGCCCCTGAAGATGAAGCTCGGGCGACTCAAGCGCGATTGCAATGATATGGGTACGCTGATGGCGGCTCTGGTCAAGTACGCCGACTCTGATAGTACCAAGGATCCCGCGTCAGATGATGAAAGGACGGGGAAGGGAAAACGGAATGGCAATGGCAAGGGCCCCCAGCATAACCCGGCGAACCAGGGAGGCAATAAGCGTAAGGCTGATGGCAGTATGGAGTTTGTGGCCAACACCAGTTCACAGGGTAACAACCACCGGCGTAAGGGGAGACCACCTCCCCGTGCCGGCGGGTCAGGCCTGACGCTTGAGCAGTTGTTGAATGAGCCTTGTCCAAGGCATGGCTCTAGGGAAAAGCCGGCCACTCATCTATGGAAGGACTGCGCAATCATGAAGGCCTTTAAAAATTCCAATGCTTTCAATAGCAACAGTGGCCCGGGCGGCGGCTCAGGCGCTGGCGGCTTTCATGGCCCGGGCGGCGGCTCAAATTCCAATTCTCAGAATGGTCAAGGGGGCTTTAATCAGCAGTCCAGCCAGGGTCATCAGCAGCAGCAGCAGGGGGGATACCAGACCAATCCAAAGCAGCTCAATGGTGGACAGTATCATGTGTTTACCACCAGTCTGTGCAAGCGAGATCAGAAGCTTCATAAAAGGGCTGTGAATGCTGTTGAGCCGGCGGTTCCGCGCTATTTAAGATGGTCTGAGTAGCCTATTGTGTGGAGTAGGGAAGATCACCCTCCCCGGGTTGATAATCCGGGTCACCTGGCCTTGGTGGTGGCTCCTTAGGTTGGGGGATATAAATTCACTAAAGTGCTCATGGACGGAGGCAGCAGCATCAACATCCTCTATTATGAGACCTTCCGTCGTATGTGGCTGATTGATAAGAACCTCAGCCAGTCCAATACTGTTTTCCACGGTGTGGTGCCTGGTAAGTCGGCATATCCAGTTGGTAAGATTGAGCTGGAAGTGGCTTTTGGAGATGAGTACAACTACAGGGCGGAAAAATTAACCTTTGAAGTGGTTAAGATAAGAAGTCCGTATCATGCTTTATTTGGGCGGCCTGCTTACGCCAAGTTCATGGCACGGCCGTGTTACGTGTATTTGCAGCTCAAGATGCCGGGTCACAATGGGACCATTACGGTTCATGGCAGCCGAAAGATAGCCTTGGAGTGTGAGGAAGGTGACGCGGCTTACGCTGAATCTGTTTGTGCGACAGAGGAGTTGAAGTTTTACAAGGACAATGTTGACCCGGCAGATATGACGTCTTTGAAAAAGCCGACCACGGAGCATGAGCCGGCAATGAAATTTAAGTCAGCTGATGAGACTAAACTTGTTGACTTTGTTCCAGGTGACTCATCTCAGCAGTTCAGCATCAGTGCCAATCTGGATCCGAAATAGGAAGGTGCGCTCATCGAGTTCATCCGTGAGAACAGGGACATTTTTGCATGAAAACCTTCCGACATGCCAGGTGTACCTAGAGAACTCGCTGAGCACACTCTCAATATTGATCCGAAATTTAAGCCGGTCAGGCAATTTCTTCGGCGGTTTAATGAGGAGAGGCAGAAAGCCATTGGTGAGGAGGTGGCCCGGCTCTTGGCGGCCGGGTTTATTGTTGAAGTTTTTCATCCAGAATGGTTAGCTAACCCGGTGCTCGTGCTCAAGAAAAACGGCACCTGGCGGATGTGTGTGGACTACACGGATCTAAACAAAGCTTGTCCGGCTGATCCTTTTGCTCTCCTCCGTATTGATCAAATTATTGATGCTACGGCGGGTTGTGAGCGCTTAAGTTTTTTGGATGCTTATTCTGGATACCATCAGATTAAAATGGCAGTTAAGGACCAGGAGAAGACGGCGTTCATCACTCCCTTTAGAGCCTTCTGTTATGTGTCTATGCCTTTTGGGCTCAAGAGTGCACAGGCGACTTACCAGCGTTGTGTGCAGAATTGTCTTCATAACCAGATTGGGCGCAATGTTCATGCCTATGTGGATGATATCGTGGTTAAATCCAGGGAGAAGGAGACCCTGGTAGATGATCTTAGGGAAACCTTTGATAATCTTCGGGTTTACCAGATGATGCTTAACCCGGCCAAGTGTGTTTTTGGTGTTCCCGCAGGCAAGCTCTTGGGTTTTCTAGTTTCTCACCGAGGCATTGAAGCTAACCCGGAAAAGATCAAGGCAATCACCTCTCTGGCTAAGCCGGCGTGCATAAACGACGTCCAGCGTCTGGCGGGCCGCATCGCTGCTTTGAGCCGATTTATAAGCCGTTTGGGGGAAAAGGCCATGCCATTGTATCAGTTGATGAAGAAAACATATGACTTTGTCTGGAATGATGCTGCTAATGCTGCTTTTGAGGATTTGAAGAGACAGCTGGCTGAGCCCCCAGTTCTTGCTGCTCCTGTTGACAAGGAGCCCTTATTGCTGTATGTAGCCGCTAACACACGAGCCGTCAGTGTGGCTGTGGTGGTGGAGCGCAAGGAAGAGGATAAAGAGTATCCGGTTCAGCGGCCGGTTTACTACGCCAGCGAAGTACTCATTGAGTCCAAACAACAGTATCCACATTGGCAAAAGCTGGTTTATGGTATTCATGGCAAGCCGGAAGCTTAAGCATTATTTCCAGGGTCACCCTATCACTGTGGTTAGCTCCGCTCCCCTGGGAGATATCATCCAAAACAGAGAAGCCACAGGAAGAGTGGCTAAGTGGGCTATAGAACTTGGGCCTCATGGTCTGAAATACGTGCCACGCACTGCTATCAAATCTCAAGCATTGGTGGATTTCATCAACGATTGGACAGAGCTGCAGGTGCCTGAAGAGAAACCGGATAATACATACTGGACTATTCACTTCGACGGGTCAAGGCAATTGGAGGGCTCGGGGGCTGGAGTTGTGTTAGCTTCCCCTCGAGGTGACAAGTTTTGCTATGTGCTACGGTTGATGTTTCCCTGTACTAACAATGCGGCTGAGTACGAGGCCTTGCTCCATGGTCTTCGGATGGCTAAGGAGATGAGCTTGAGCCAGGTAAGGTGCTTTGGCAACTCAGATTTAGTGGCTCAACAAGTGTCAGGCAAGTGGGATTCCAAGGACCCTCTCATGGCGGCTTATCGCCGCGAAGTTGATGCCATTGCTGGACACTTTCGGGGTTACCAAGTAGAGCACATCGATCGCAGGAAGAACGAGGCGGCTGATGCATTAAGCCGGCCGGGCTCTCAGCGAAAGCCGGTGCCGCCTAATACTTTCTTGGACATTTTGCATAACCCTTCTGTTAAGTTGCCTACAGAGGAAGACCTGGCTGTCCCTGACCCGGAGGCACAGTTGGTGGCGGCTCTCCACATTACCCCAGACTGGACAGTACCATACTTGGCTTACATGACCCGGGGGGAATTGCCTGAGGATGAAACTTTGGCCAGACAAATAACCCGGCGGTCTAAGTCAATGATAATTATCAATGGTGAGCTGCATCGTCGCAGTGTCACTGGAACTTTCCAGCGTTGTGTTTCCCCTGCGGAAGGTCAAGAAATTTTACGTGAAATTCATGAGGGGGATTATGGCCATCATGCTGGCTCAAAGTCCCTTGTGGCCAAGGCTTTTCGTCATGGTTTTTATTGGCTGACGGCTCATGCTGATGCAGAGGATTTGGTCAGTAAATGTGACGGTTGCCAGAGGTTCTCGCGACGGTCTCATGTGCCGGCTCAGGAATTGAGGATGATTCCAATCACTTGGCCATTTGCGGTCTGGGGGTTGGATATGGTTGGGCCTTTTAAAAGATCCAAGGACAAGAAGACCCACCTCTTGGTGGCAGTCGACAAGTTCACAAAGTGGGTTGAAGCAGAGCCAGTTAGTAAGTGTGATGCAGCCACAGCGGTTCAGTTCATGAAGAGGGTGATATTTCGCTTTGGTTTTCCACATAGCATTATAACTGACAATGGTACTAATCTGTCTAAAGGCGCCATGGAGGAGTTTTGTCAACGAGAGCATATTCGGCTTGATGTTTCATCAGTGGCTCACCCTCAATCCAATGGTCAAGCTGAGAGAGCCAATCAGGAAATCTTGAAAGGCATCAAGCCCCGGCTTTTGGTCCCTTTGCAACGGACGCCGGGTTGTTGGGTGGAGGAGTTACCTTCCGTGTTATGGAGCATCAATACTACTCCTAACAGGTCTACGGGTTACACACCTTTCTTCATGGTTTATGGAGCGGAGGCGGTCCTCCCTAGCGACATCCGTCATGACTCGCCTCGAGTGACGGCTTATGTTGAGGCGGATAATGAGCGGGCGCGCCAAGATGCTCTTGACTTGTTGGATGAACAGCGTGATGTGGCAGCGGCTCGCTCGGCAATTTACCAACAAGACCTGCGCCGCTATCACAGCCGCCGGGTTAAGTCCAGAGTCTTCCAGGAAGGTGATCTGGTGCTCCGGCTCATCCAAGATCAAACAGATGCACACAAGTTATCCCCGCCTTGGGAAGGGCCCTTTGTGGTCAGCAAGAACTTGCACAACGGGTCATACTACCTTATCGATGTTCGGGAGCACAAAGATTCACGTAAGTCGGAGGAAGAGACCCGTCGGCCGTGGAACATAGCTCAGCTTCGGCCTTATTACACTTGAGCCACCGGCCCTCATAATGTACATATTTCTATAGCCATGTATATATTATGATAAATAATAAAGCAGGACCTCTGTCCTTCTCTCCTCCAAAGGCAAATGTGTTATTGTTATCTCTATTACAACATTACATGTTCACTTGGAGGTTGATCCGGCTTATGATCGTATTCAAATCTAGCCGTTAACAATATGATCACTTGGGGGCTTCCTGTTCAAACATAGGTCGTATTCGAACCAAAGAGAACATAGCTGTCGATACCCACTTGATTGGCAAATTGCCGAGCTCATTGGGGAGTTTTTCTTGATCATATTTGAATCATAGCTCAACCCCCTTTGGGAACCGACATGGATCGTATTCGAATCAGCGTCGTGAAACAACTCTTAAGGTCATTTGGGGGCTTCCTGTTCAAACATAGGTCGTATTCAAACCAAAGAGAACATAGCTGTCGGTACCCTCTTGATCGGCAACGCCAAAGCCACTGGGGGCTATATGATCGCATTCGAATCTTAGCTTAACCCCTTTGGGACGGTTCTCTGGTCGTATTCGAATCAGAAGCCCCTAAGTTTTGATCTTTTGGTTTGCAACAAGTTGATTTGATCATATCAACAGTGTGCAAGGGCGGTCCTTACTCCGCCGGCTTAACTTTGATTAACAATGTTGATAGCACACAATAAGCATTATCGATGCTGGTGAACCGGAGTGGAGTTCTCAACCTCATTATTTGGGTTACATAAACCGGAAGTATACTTGAAGGCTTGTAAGTATGCTATTATGGTTACCTCGAGGATATAATTGAGGGCCGGTCTTTGGTGACTTTGGTTCATATTCCGGGTTATATGTAAAGTATATGACTCTCAGTGCGGTAAAGCGCCCAGAGGCTTGTGATTTATTTTCTATGCAGGACAATTAAGGACAGCTCTTTAACTTAAGGAAGGCAGATGATCGAACATAACCCGGAGGAATATAAAGGAGCAGCTTCAATGGAATTAAGCACTCTACACGTGCACGATGGCACGACAAAATTAAGTGTTTGTCCTACTCTATTACAGGACTCCCCGAGTCCAAATGGTGAGGCATTGTTTTAAGGTGTAACCATGAGCCACCTAAAGAAATCAAGGTGCTTGTTGGGTTGAAGCTCCCGGCTCATCCCTCTCCGCTCCTCCGGCTGTTCCCATGACCTGGAAGGTTGATGATTTCCAGTCAATGCCGCTCAAAGCTTCAAATTGAGCCTCGTCATCGATTAACCCGGCCGGGTCAATTTCTGGGGCAAAGGTATGCTTACGAGTCGGAGGGATCAGACTGATTGCTTCATAGCGTGGAGTGGGGATCCTCTGATTCTCCGCGTCATAGCCCGACTGATACTTGGTAAGGTCAGTGTCATTCCCAATCAAGGTGGCCACCGGGCGCACGCTCTTCACGCAGGCGGCAAAGTCTTTCTGGTCAAAAGGGGTACCGTCTTCCTTCAGGCTGGGGTATCCAAGAGCGATGTCGGCCGGGTCTAGCTCTGGGAGAAACGCCTTGGCCCGGCTCAGAGCAGCTATAGCTCCGGCTCTCGCAGAAGCCCGTCTCAGCTCTTGGAAGCGCTGAGGAAGAACGGCAAGCCGCCTGAGTAAGTCTGCCAGGTGAGTGGGAACCTCATTGGACAGAGCCACAACGGCTAAAGCACGTTGTGACCCTGTGTAGAGTTGCTCCACCAAGGTGTAAACCGCCTTTAGCTTGGTCAGCACGTTCTGATTCAAATTGGAGCTTCTGGGACCTGCATAATAACGTCAGATGAGCTGATGGCAATGGTGGGACTTATGAGACATAAAGAATGTAAACTTATTAAAAGCTTGCAGAATGACTTACCGAAGATTGCGGAGACCATCTGTGACACATGGCGTTTTAAGCCGGAGAGTTCGGCGGTTCTTTCAGTCAGAGCAGCCTCAGCTTGTTCGGCCTGGCTGAGCAAGGCAGTCTTCTCCTCGACCCAAGTCTTTCTTTCTGTTTCAAATTTCTCTTTCAGTTTTTCTTGTGCAGCAACACTGAACTCAAATTTGGCATTGGCCTTCCGGGTCTCAGTTTCCTGAGTCTTCAGGCGGTTCTTCAGCTCAGAGATTTTCGATTCAAATTTCTTGCAGGCAGCCTCTACAAATTCTGGGTTACAATTTGAGTAATTATCATGCAACATTAAAGTCCCAAGCACTTTGCAAGCAAAGACACTTGGCACTTGGGGGCTAATGTATGCTGACGGATTCTATTTATAGTGCCAGTTCATGAAGGTAAGCCAGAATTAAGTCTACAACATATTCTATCATAAGTAATAGACTTGGGGGCTAGCATGGTAAGGATGACTATGGAGTGAGCAAGAGAGTTGTACCTCAGATTTTTGCTGTATCTGCTTCACCATGTCAATCTCCAGGTCCCGGCTGTTGTGCACTTGACCAATGTAACCAGAAACAATGTCTCCAATGCTCAAGTTAGCATAGTCAGTGATATCCAGTCTGGCCCTGCGGCGCTCCAGCAGTTCTTCTTTAGCAGAGCATCTGGCCAGCACAGTGGGTCTTCCCGGCTCAACATATTCGGTCCGGCTAATCACCACATCCGGGTCATCGGCCGGTTGAGCTGAGCTGGGGATCTCCGGGTTGTCAGCATCTTCCATGGCTTGTTGTTCAGTTGGAGCGGTGGTTTCTGGAGCTGGTGCAGACGGCGGCTCAGAAGCAGAAGCGTTGGGTTCAATCAAGACCGGTTCTTCGACCGGGTGGCTTTTCTTTGCCCTCTTGCTGAGCTTTGCTTGTGCGCTGAAAGTCAAAAGGTTAGTGCAAAAACATGAGTAAGATAAGCACAAAATAAGATGATCATCATTACCCGGGTGCAGTCTTGAAAGCCGGCAAGTTAGATTGCATGGAGTCACCGGAGGAAGGTGAAGTTTTCTGGTAGTTTGAATCAGAAGAGTTGAGTGGTTGACGAGTGATGCCCGCCAAAGGATGAAAAGGATATAAGTTGGAGATAACCTCGGTCCGGCGCTTCCTTGATGCTTCAGGTAAGCCGGAGGAGAGATCTACATCCTTGCTGGCCCGGGTTTGCCTCCGGCTCTCATGAATCTGTTGCTTCAAAAGAAATTGAGGATCTTGATAAGCTAAAGGATGGGAAAATCTTACTTTCCGGGTTACTCTTCGGACTTTCAGCCTTGGCAAGGGCTCCGAGTCGGAGGAAAGTATAGTTACCTCTTCAATCACCGGGTTACTCGCTCCGGTGTCCTCCTGCTGATAATTAGTGTCAATAAGGTGGTTAAGAACAAACAAAAAAACAAACAAGAGAAGAGCATAAGAATCAAGGGCTACCTCTGACTCGGAGGTGTCTTCCAGGTGAAGCAGGTCCGAGGCGCTAGGCTTACTTCCCTTTTTGCGGGGAGCGGCTCTCCTGGCGGCTTTCTTAACCTTCCTGGCTTGCTTAGCAGCTTCATGGTCATATCTGACCTTCCAGAACTTATCATTTGCCTGAAAAATACAACAAAGGTTTCTTGAGGTTAAGATGAAAATTGTTAAAATGAAAAGTAAGGTGCTCAGATCAGTAGCTTACCGCCGGAGCCGGGTTAGCTTTGCAGAAGGGACTTAAGCCTGTCCTCCCGCAGTCTGCCAAGCTCTCGTTCAGAAGGGACTTGGTCATGTCGTCAACGACATCCTCAGGTAAGTCGTTGGGGCTGTGCCGCAGAGGATCATCCTTCTGGCCCGTGTAATCACACATTAAGCCGGGGCGGCGGCTCAAGGGAATCACCCGCCAAGCAATCCAGACCCGGACCAAATCAACACCGTTAAGACCATTTCCCAGAAGAGCTTTAATCTTGTTGATGGTGGGGATAAGCGGTTGTCGCTCAGCTTGAGATAATTTGTCTGGCAAGGGGTGATTTGACTCCAGACGTAGGGCGCGAAAGCCGGGCAGAGGGTTCTCATCAGCCAGAGAAGTATCCTGGCAGTAGAACCATGTCTGGTTCCAGTCCTTTGGGTGGCTTGGCGGTTCAGCATAAGGAAAGAGGCAATCTCTCCGTCGTTGGATTGAAATTCCACCAAGTTCCAAGCTAGGCCCGTTGGCGCACTCGTTCTGGCGGTTTAGATAAAACAGCTCCCTAAAGAGCAGTAGGCTGGGCTCTTCTCCAAGGTATACTTCACAGAACACTTGAAAGTTACAAATGTTCGACACGGAATTGGGTCCAATGTCTTGAGGTCGCAGATCGAAGAAATTCAGAACGTCTCTAAAGAATTTTGAGCCGGGAGGTGCAAAACCCCGGCTCATGTGATCAGCAAATATCACAACTTCTCCATCTCTTGGTTGAGGTCTTTCTTCCGACGGGTCAGGGGCACGATAGGACATGACCTCCTTCTTAGGCAGGTAACCCGTCTTCACGAAATCATCTAAGGTGTCATCAGTAACATTGGACCTCCCCCAGTTACATGTAATGGGTGCCTTGGGCGGCATTGTGAAAGACGAAAGCCTATGACAAAAGGAAATGTCCGGTTCAAATATAAGCCGGAGGAAGATTCCAGTTCAGTATTCAAGATGGTGGCTTATGAAGGGGCCTAATGATATATGGCTAATTGTGTCGGGTTATCTAAGCCGTTGTGGGCATCATGAGTAATTCAAGTTGTTTAAAACTCTATCATAAATGAGCCGGAAATTTCACAGCGCATGGCCTCTTTTAAACCGGAGATATGAGCCGCCATAGCTAACAGATGCAATTTTTGACTAAGTGTGGCACAAACAGGTTTCACAGATCGCAGTAATTATTTTGGATCAAACGGTCGTCTAGAAAGGAAAGTTTTTCTAGACCTAAAAACTGG
Organism: Aegilops tauschii subsp. strangulata; assembly: GCF_002575655.3. Lineage (NCBI taxonomy): Eukaryota > Viridiplantae > Streptophyta > Magnoliopsida > Poales > Poaceae > Aegilops > Aegilops tauschii. The sequence continues at coordinate 568,917,859 of NC_053037.3, read as the reverse complement.
CACGGAGAAGTTCATAAGATCTAATGAGGTCTTTTTGCAAGCAAGAGGGATCTGCTAGTACTGGAAATGGGTGCAAAACCACTACCGCAGGAGTTCTATCCTACTTTCTGGATCAAAGGGGGTCGCGGTGGAAGAACTGTGAAGAACTCGGGATGAACTACGAAGAACAGGGGAAGAACGGCAGAACCCTAATGCAAATCTACTATATGGAGTGGCAAGGACTTACTGGCGCTGATGAGATGCGGAGGAGGCCGCCGTTTCTCTGGACCAGTTCAGGGTGATGCAGCGGCCGAGGTTGAGGAAGACCAGGGGCGCGGCGGCGGCGGCGGAGCTCGAGCTCGGGAGCGTCAGAAGAGGAAGACGATGGAAGAGAAGGGAGACGAAGGCTTATGGGCCGGGCCTATTTATAAGGCACGGATGATAAATGGGCGCGAGAAACGAGGAGGCCACGACGTGATTATCTTGCCACGAAAAAGCCTCGATTTTCGGGATGGCCGTTAAAGATAAGATCCGTTGGGATATGACAGAATAAAAAATGAACTTAATGGAAGATGACGTCATGGCGGGTTACCAGGAATCCAGAAGATGACGTCACGGCAGGTTATAACCTTCGCACAAGCAGAAGCCGAAAGATTTTCTCTCAAAGGGATTGAAGATTGACATGAACCGGTTCAAATCAATCTGGGGCCTAATGTTGAGGATATAACTGTTAGAGTCACCCGCCCAGGAGGGGCTGGGTTACGTCAGAAGGATCATCACGTGAAGCCCAGTACCAAGCTTGAGGATGGCGGATTAGTAGTGGGCTTAAGACCCGGAGGCGGCTTAAGGCCCGTAGTGATAAACCGCCGTTACGGCAAGACTTGTACTGTAAGGCAAGAATAGTTAAGAGTCCGAGTCGGATACTGTATAAGCCGGCCGGGACTCTGAGAGCCGCAGGGCGTCAACCTCTCTATATAAAGGGATGACCCGGCGGCGGTTCAGGGAGAGAGACAACAGATCGAGAGCCAGGCATAGCGACTTAGCTCCCTGGTCATCGAAACCCTAAGTAATACCACCTCAACTGGACGTAGGCTTTTACCTTCACCGTAAGGGGCCGAACCAGTATAACCCTCGTGTTCCTTGTCCCGCTTAACCCCTTTAAGCTTCCTAACTGCGATGGCTCCACGACTAAGTCCTTGCACGAGGACATCTGCCGTGACAATTCCACGACACATTCTCTGTAGTTTTATGTGGTCTGTGTGCTACCCCACCTTTTTGTGTCTTAAGTCTGCAACAACTGTAGGGCACAGTCGAGACAGAGCACATAGGACAAACAGTGCACTATTCCCTCTGTTAATCATAATTTAACCTCTGACGTGTCAGTTGTTCTTGGAACAGATCTCGAGAAAAGCAGTACAACATGGACGGGCTAGATAAGAGGGTGCAGCGTGGGTGCACCAAACCTGGGTATAGAAAAGCCACTCTCTACTACTAAACAGGGGTCTTCATTAGGTTGAAAATCCTATATACCCCAATGGTTCTGGTGGCAAATGGGTTAGTTCCCTGACTAGTCATATACCCCAAGAACCAAAAGCAAGAAGTTGGGGAAATATCAAACAGGGGATTAGTTCGGTTGAAAACCCCTCATAAATATGTATTCCCTCCGTTCCTAAATATAAGTTTTTCTAGAGATTCTAATATGGACTACATATGGAGCAAAATGAGTGAATCTATGCTCTAAACCATGTTTATATACATACGTATGTAGTTCATTTTGAAATCTATAAAAAAGACTTATATTTAGGAACAAAGAGAGTATAAGATAATATATAAAGTCAAAAAAATAAGCTACAAATTCAGGCTGCCCAGCTTATATTCCATTCCCTTTGGAGATCAATTGCAAAAGAAAATGTATACACACATGTACTTAGACATTCAGATTATTTTTCCTGCATACCGAAAGAAAGAATCATCCCCACGATGGTCCAAAATTCAACTCCGAGCTTGCAGCATGGCTCCACATGAATCTAGCCCCTCCCCAAGCAATCTCAAAGCAACGTATTATAGTTTATGACAGTACAGAACATTGTGGTTGTTTCCTCGATCTGCAATCCCCCAACCCCCATCTTCATTTTTCATTCAACTGATAAGGGCATCTCCTACATTGACTCCCAAACCGGACATGGTATCCGTCCGCGGACCGAGGAGACCAGTCCACGGACACGAATATGGGAGCAAATCATCCATACGGATATTCGCGTCAAATCCAATAATGCAGGAGTTAGATGGGAAATACTTATTTCTCATCTAGATGAGAGCTAAACACATCTCTAAATCTAACTATCCAAAGGTGGTGTTTATGGGTGTCAGTGTTTGAAGAGTCGATGTCACGCATGGCACACCACACATGCACTGGCCGTGAATCAACTAGACGGAATATCCTAATAAAAGCCTGCAACTATATAATGCTTTGAGGTATGGTACCCGGCCGGTACCAAAATCACACAGTCGTTTGAATTTTCATGAAAGATTCGCGCCCGTCTCATGATGCGATCTGCTCATCTTCGGCTATGGGATCTACATACTGCTGAGGGTTGGCTAATTATAATTCTTCACCTTCGGAATATATGAACTATCTATCACCTTCGTGTACATCAATTAGGAATGGTTTATCTCCGCCTCGGGGATATCTGAACTCCTTGGAGGCGCTGATCTGGCAAAGCTAAAGCACTCCATAATGTCAAGCCGGCAAGTCGGGCACGTGGACGCCCTGTCGAACCACAGCTCGATGCACGGTGTATGAAAGGCATGTGAGCACGGCAGCCGGACCTGCTCCTCGTCGTCCTCCTCACTCTCCAAGTCCAATAAACAGATGACGCACGGGTCATCAGCCTCACGGCGGCGCTTTCGGCCACAGAGTGCCACAACTCCGGTGGGAGCCTTGGTTTCCGCAGCGGCGGCTTCTTTGCAGGCGAGGAGTAGCGCCCTGGGCTCGTAGACCAGGGTTATACAGGCCTGGGGTAGCTCGAGATCTAATTCGTAGCCAGGGACGACGCCCCCGGCGGCGACGATCTCGTCGATCCCGCGGCCAATCGACTCAACGATCATCGTGGCTAGGTCAAGGGGCATATGGATTGAATCCGTAGCGTTGGCGGGGAGGTCGTCGTACTCCCTTTTGACCGCGGCGGCGAGCATATCGTGGATGAGTTGGCTGAAGTCCTTGCCAGACTGGAAGACGGCGTGATCGGTGATCTCCAACTGTAGGTCGAGCTTCCTGACGACTTGATTGGTCACGTCGACCGGCCCGGCCCTGCGCGGCGCATGGGACAAGACCAGGCCGCCACGCAGGCGCATGGTGCGCGGCTGGTCGCTCGGCTTCAGCTCGAGGCTGAGGGTCAGTGCTCCTCGGAAACGAAAGTGGATCTCCGGCGCAGCCGCCGCCTGCGGCCACGGCGGCAGTGCTTCCATGGCCGCCGCTGCCGTAGCTGTAGCGGCCAGGGCCAACGGGGACCGGCAGACAGGAAACAATCGAGGAGGAGGCACCCCTGACGATGTGCGTGCTAGCTGAGAATTTAGCGCGCGGCTCGATTGGGCGTCTGTTGGAGATGCTCTTATGATTTATGATGAAAGCGCGGGCACTGCGCAGACTAGGAACCGGATTGGTTTTTTTTTTAGGCAATGGAACTGGATTGGTGGCGGCTGCTTGCAGGACACGCTCATCATCATGGGCGACATGGTTTTTTTTTTCTAGTACTGGGCGACATGGGCCGTCATCATGGGCATGGCCTCCAACTAACTAAGGTGGGCTTCTTCTTTCTTTTCCTCACAGGAGTTATGTGGCTCTTTGGAGAAATTTACTATTCTACCGTAGTGGCGTAGAATTTATTCTTCGCACAAGCCCTCAATTTTTTTTATTCTTCGCACATCCGTCGTCTTCTAGTGTAGATAGTTGCGTTTTTTTCTCTGGATTTTTTTTCATTTTTTCTGCTGGGTTTTCCTCAGGTTTTCTTCATTTCTGGTGTAGTTTTCTATTTGTTTTTTCGATATTATTATTATTATTATTATTATTATTTATTGGTGTTTTTAATTTGTAGTATTTTCCCAATGTTCAGAATCAAATTTAAATTTGTCAACACATATTTCAAATTCTAGATCAGTTTTTTTAATTTTAATTTAAAAAAATCAGACACATTTTCGAAACGTTATGATTTAAAAAATAGCAATATTTTTAAATTCACGTATATTTTTTTAAATTTATGTGAATATTTTTAAAATCTGAATTTTGCAACAACCGAACTAGACTTGCCGTGGGCCGCTGCGCTCGTCAATTGAAGGTGTTGTGGTGCTGCCCGACTGAAGGTGCAGCTCATGAAACACCTTGTGTTCCTGGCCATGGCCACCATGAGCGTGTGAAGGTGTAGTTCGGGAAGCCCAGGAGGCCGTGGAGTATCCTCACCTCGATAGAAGGCAGCGAGCAGGCCTCGCCTGGCGTCCACACGGTCGGTGCGGTGGTGCTGTCCAATGCACAAAAGGTGTTTGTTGAAATGCCAAATAGAGAGAGAGGAGGATGCCGACGTGTGGGCCCCACCTGTCATAACGGTTAACTTAGTGGTCAAAATAAACAAAGTTGACTTTTTGACCACGTAAGACCTGAAGGGTGGGTCCATAAATTGTACATATGTCCCTTTTCTAAACAAGAGATAAGTTTTTATTTGCACCGTCGATCTGTCTAAAAAATTGCAAACTTCTAAAACGGAAAAACACATCAGAAAGGAAATAAAGAAAAATTATAATGTAAAACTAAATTTTGACCGTGGTCAAATTATCTAGGATCTTTGAACTACACCAGATAACTTGTAATTTCCACTTATAAATCTTAGTCAGACAGTAAAAACCATAGTTTTAAATAGCCGGCTATAACCTTTTAAGCAGGGTATCACTAAATGGTCTCATGTACAAAATAGTTCGCTATAACTGATCTGGAGGTCCGCTATTTAAAACACCGGTAAAAACAAAGTACCAAAGCTAGCCGGCAGCTTTACCTCTCTATATGTAATCATCTTGACTTTATTTCAGCACAATTCTTGATCCAGAGACATCAATACAGTCGAATTGGTCGACATATGAATACCACCATCTCGTTATTCTGTCAAATCCACCAGATAATTCCTTCATTTCTTGCACGGAGGGAGGGGAGCACCGCAGAGGCATTTGTTGTGCTGGAAGTTGTAGAGATCGAACCTCGCCATGTTCCTGCCGGTCGGCACGGGGCCGCAGAGCCTATTGTAGCTGACGTTGAAGGCCAGCAGGTTGGCCACGTCCACGACCTGCGCCGGGATGCTGCCATGGATGGCATTGTGGCTCAGGTCCAGGTGGAAGAGCTTCTCCGGGAGCACCACCACGCCTGACAGGTCGAAATCGAAGGCGTTGCGGGACAGGTCGATGTACTGCAGCTCCTTGCCGCGCCCGAAGAGGCCCGACGCGTCGCCGGTCAGGCCATTGCGCGAGAGGTCGAGGTGCGTGAAGTTCACGGCGGCGAACGCGGCCGGGATGGCACCGGTGAGGTTGTTGTGCGACACGTCGAGGTAGACGTCCTGGCCCGCGGACTCGCTGAGGAACATCTGGGGGATGGCGCCGCTGAGGCGGTTGCGGCTGAGGGTGATGCCGGGGATGGTCCTCAGCGACACCGGGATGGCGCCGCTGAGCGAGTTGAAGGAGAGGTCGAGCTGGGTGAGCTTCTTGAGCTTGCCCAGGGAGGACGGCACGGGGCCAGACACCCCCGTCCATGAGATTTCGAGCCTGGAGAGGTTGGCGAGCTTGCCTATCGCCGGCGGTATGGGGCCCGACAGCCCCGGGAGGTGGTGCAGGAAGAGGTCCTCCAGGTGGGTGAGACCGGCAATGGTGCTGGGGATGGTGCCCGTGAAGCTGGGGTCCTGGAAGACGGAGAAGCCCACGACGCGGCCGGTGGAGCGGTCGCAGGCGACGGCGAACCAGTCGCAGCAGAGTGTGTCGGGCGCCCATGACGAGGACCAGGAGTCCGGGAAGGCGAGCAGCACCGCCTTGTCGTCAGGGTGGCAATCCTTGTAAGTAAGCTCCCGAGAGGGCTCGGCGGTTGCCGCGCCGACGAGGAGAGAGCAGAGGAGGAGGACGAACAAAGCGTGTGAGTGCATCCTCATCCTGTCGGCTGAGTGTGGCTTCGATGTGATGTGAGTCCAGTTGGGTGTGCTGCGCCCTACGTCTCTGTGTGCATATATGTATACAGACTGGATCGTCGATGCACTCGGACCACCTACTTTTGTAGTGGTATTATGTAACTAGTCAGAGAAGAAGACCAACCATGGATCCACCAAGAAGATCAGCTGAGGATAAGATGCATCTACATTCTACAGACTACAGCTGCCGACTGGTCGCAAGCGATGTGTTTGGCGAAGTGGCACTGCCGACTGGTCGCTCGACGACTGGTCAAACATGCTGCATATTTGCTGACTCGCCGACAATTCATCACAATGGAAGCATCCACCCCACATTCCGTTAGTAGCGACAGAAACAAGTGAAATATAGTATTTTAATTGAGTGAGTGTAATGTGTTTTCTGAAATGAGTGAAATAAGGTATTTGAAAAAAGTGGAATATAACCAATATTTTGTGTGAAACTGAATTTTTCAGTGTTGGAAATTGATATTTGTGATGAGTGAAGTACGTTTCAATATATTTCGTAAATCCGCAGTAAAATTAGTTTTGCAAAATGAGCGCAATGTGTTTTCTGAAATGAGTGAAATTGTTTTTCTAAGGTGATAGTTTTTAGAAATTAGGGAAAGTAGTTTCCTGAAGTAGAAGTTTTTTTTTAAATTGAGGACCAATATTTGAAATGAGTAAAATGTGTTCTCCATACATATGACACATCAATGTACAGTCGAATTGATCGACATGGCAATACCAACATCTCGTTATTACTCTATCAAAGTCACTTGTTGTATTTCTATCTATTTCTTGTATGGAGGGAGGGGAGCACCGCAGAGGCACTTGTTGTGCTGAAAGTTGTGCAGAGCCTGTTGTAGCCGTCTGGATCTCCGCTTGGAGCTCAGGAGTCAATAAGTTGTAGTAGGTAATCTTGCTGTGGACCATGGCAGCATCGGCATACCTCGGTTCGAAGTGGACTAGGGAGAGGAGGGGGAAGCAGTGGCGCGACCGAGAGGGGTGAGAATGGGACGAGGCTAGGGTTACCTTGCCGTCCGACTTAAATAGCCGGACTTGGTTCCTTGGGTGGTACAGCGAAGCAGACGGTCCTCACCTAAACCGGAGGAAGCGCCCGTTGGACCTCTACGGGTTTTAGCTCGGGCCCATTCATCAAGAAGACGTGTCGGACGCGTCCAAATGCGTCTGAGCGTCTGTATATCCGTCCCACATATATATGAGCTGGATATAGGGGTGCCGGTCAGTCCGGACGTTTGGGCCGAGTTTGCCAGCTCGGGTTGGGTGGCGTTTTTTCGCCCCTCGCAAGTAATGTGTTTGGCGAAGTGGCAGTGCCAACTGGATGACTGGTCAAACATGCTGCATTTGCTCCTCGCTGACGCGTGCAAACGGATTCAACGAGGAATAATTCACCACAATGGCTGCATCCAACCCACATGCCGTCAGTACCGACATGAACATCATCATCAACTCTTGGTGTTTCTATGTGTTCATCAGTCCATGCATGCATGTTTGACAGGGAAAGTGTCCAACATGATGCTTATTAAAAGTGTGCATTTTTCAATGGTATAGAAAGACCATGTTAGTTCGACACAGTATATCTATAAATTCACTGCTACACTGGTGGAAAGCATAATCATCTTGACTTTATTTCAGCACAACTCTTAATCCAGAGAGACATCAATGTACAGTCGAATTGATCGACATGGCAATACCAACATCTCGTTACTCTGTCAAAGTCATTTGTTGTATTTCTATCTATTTCTTGCATGGAGGGAGGGGAGCACTGCAGAGGCACTTGTTGTGCTGGAAGTTGTAGAGATTTAACCTCGCCATGTTACCGCCGGTCGGCACGGGGCCGCAGAGCTTGTTGTAGCTGACGTTGAAGAACTGCAGGTTGGACAAGTTGGCGACCTGCGCCGGGATGCTACCATGGATGGCATTGTGGCTCACGTCGACGAAGTAGAGCTGCTCCGGGAGCACCACGCCCGATAGGTCGAAATCAAAGTCGTTGCGGGACAGGTCGATGTACTGCAACTCCTTCCCGCGGCCGAAGAGGCCCGACGCGTCGCCGGTCAGGTCGTTCCGCGACAGGTCGAGGTGCGCGAAGTTCACGGCGGCGAACCCGGCCGGGAGGGGCCCCGTGAGGTTGTTGTGCGACAGCCAGAGGTAGACCTGGTCCGCAGACTTGCTGAGGAACATCGGGATGGCGCCGGTGAGGCGGTTGCGGCTGAGGTTGATGCCGGACAGGTTGGGGATGGTCCCCAGCGACGCCGGGATGGCGCCGGTGAGCGAGTTGAAGGAGAGCTCGAGGAAGGTGAGCTTCTTGAGCGAGCCCAGGAAGGACGGGACGGGGCCCGACACGGCCGTCCAGGATATGCGGAGGCTCGAGAGGTTGGAGAGCTTGCCGATCGCCGGCGGTATAGGGCCCGACAGCAATGGGAGGTGGCGCAAGGTGAGGTCCTGCAGGTGAGGGAGGCCGGCGAGGGCGCTGGGGATGGTGCCCGTGATGTTGGCGTCCTGGAAGACGGCGAGGCTGACGACGCGGCCGGTGAAGTGGTCGCAGGTGACGCCGTTCCAGTCGCAGCAGGGGCTGTCGGATGTCCACCCCGACAAGTGGTAGGGCTCCCCGAGGGCGGCCTTGAAGGCGAGCAGCGCCGCCTTGTCGCCCGGGTGGCAGTCCTTGTAGGTCGGGTCTGGAGAGGGCTCGGCGTTGCCCGCGCCGGCGAGGAGAGAGCAGAGGAGGACGACGAGCAAGGCGTGTGAGTGCATCCTCATCTTGTCGGCTGTGTGTGGCTTTGATGTGATTTGAGTCCACTTCGGTGTGCTGCACCCAGCGTCTCTGTGTGCCCCATGGTGCATATATGTACAGATTCATCGATGCACTGAAGCATCTATATATTGGAGTGGTATCTAACTAGTCAGAGAAGAAGACCAACCAGCCAAGAAGATCAGCTGAGGATAAGATGCATGCATCTACAGCGATGTGTTTGGCGAATTGGCACCTGCCGACTGGACGACTGGTCCAACATGCTGCATTTTTGCCGCCTCGCTGACCAGTCCAAATGGATTCAACGGTGAATAATTCATCACAATGGCAGCATCCAAACCCACATGCCCTTTCGTAGCGTCAGGAAACAAGCTAGACAACAATTCTGCGTGTTTCTTTGTGTCCATGCATGCATATGCATGTGTGACAGGGAAAGCCTCCAACAGGACGCTTACCAAAATTGTGCATTTTGCTATGGTATAGAAGGAACCATGTTTGGAATGGCTCCTTGTGCAATTTTTCCTTTGAATTTACTTCCGCATTTTTATTTGCAATCAAGATTTAGAGTTCAGACAACATGTCTATAGTAGGTGTATGCAACCAGAATTGTGCCATAAACATCCAGAGAAGTCCGGGTATTGTGCTAATTGTGCCAAAAACTTCCAACGATCATTCCAACTAACCAATTATATCCGGACTTCTCTTAAATCCATTGTAAAAATGATGGAATGTAGGGTGGTATGAGTTTTATCATGTGTAGTAGCCAACATACTTGTGGTTTGTAGCAAGAACTAGGGTTAGAGTTACGATATATGTTAAGTAATGACATGATCTATTTATCACATGGTTGACCTGTGATGGGGCATGTTTGAACTGGAGGACCAAGGGTAGTAGGCCCTCTCTATCGAAGTACTCCGCGAACCGCTCGTCGTACATCGTCTCGGTGGCTGTTTGGTGCCCCCTGATGCACAAAGTTGGTATAACCTATGACAATTATTGAAGGCGTGCTCACTAGCTTGGTAATTACAGAAAATAAGTAAAAGTGAACAAGATTTGCTTCTTGCACACCCATTCTCAATATACCACGCACGATGAGTGAGGTTAGAAATACTTTCAAGCCCATAATTCGAAGGCTCATTGGCCAGCTCATTGCCAATCGCACATGTACAAAATCGACACTAGTAAGAAAATACATACATAAACCACAACATCCGTGTGATATGTGGCCTAGTAAGGCATTCATCGATGTGTGCTGAAGCCTTTGAGACAAACATATACATGGCAAAAACTTTGGCGTCAACTTTGTCATGAACAGCACACACATGACAAAAAACATCACACATCCATCCATACATATGCATTTCCATCTATCAAATCTGAGTTAATTGCAAGAACCCACCACATTGTAGACCAGATTATCATAAACATTAGTTTACATTTTTTTTAACAAAAAACACCATGTCTACGTTTTTCTAATAAATCACTGATCGACGGATTAAAGCGCTCTGCGCACGAATATGACAAATGGGCCCCGCTTCTCAGGAGCTAGCTGGGCAAAAAAAAACGCCATGTGGGCACTTTGACTAGTTTTCTCTCGCAAACGCCCCACCCAACCCACTCTCTCTTCTCCCTCTTGCTCGATCCCCAATCAAGCCGCCGCCCTCGACTGCCTCATTGTCGGTGGCCTCTCCCCGGCGAGGCACCGTGGTGACTCCGCCTCCCTGGTGCCGAGGCACGTTGCCCCCTCCCTGATAAGCATTAAGCCAATGGCCCCCTCACCTCTTCTCCATTTGCAGCATGACAACGACCGAAGGGGTGCGTCCGCACCTTCATCTTGGCCTTCTCCGGCACTTGGATCGTGCCCCAGGTCTCTCCTCCTCCACCGACAACCACTCTTCATCCCATATCTGCCTCTCTTTGGCCTAGTGTGTACACCGAAGAACTCTCTTCGGCCTAAGCTAGACCGAAGAGTTCCTCTTTTGCCAAAGGGGGGCCACCGGGGTCATAGTTCTGATTTTTTTAATTCGAGCATACGTTTTCTGAATTTTTTGAAAAAAATATTTTAAAGAAATTCCACAAGCCGAACACCAACGGTAGTTGGCATGTCCATTTCAGTGATGGCATTAGACCAGTAGAGTACATGCACGGCCCACAAGCTTCAAAACACAGTACCGCGTGTGCTAATTAAATGGTACATATGTCAGAGGTTAATTTGGCAAAGTGGATGTCATAGCTGCACTAGTAGAAAAATGGGCTTTTACCCCGGTTGGTAAGGGCCTTTTGTCCCGGTTTTCGAACCGAGACTAAAGGGTCGTTACTAAAGCCCTAACCCTTTAGTCCCGGTTCTTACACGGCGGAGATCATCATCATCGGGCACTGGTTCCTCTTGATCTTCAGCAGCTTCCCCCCTTGCAGCATCATTGGGCACATCGTCTGGTTCCTCTTGATCTTCAGCAGCTTCCCCCGTTGCAGCATCACCGTATTCAGGGGGCACATAGTTGTCATCGTCCTCTTCTTCTTCGCCGTCTTCCATCATAACCCCTATTTCTCCGTGCCTTGTCCAAACATTATAGTGTGGCATGAAACCCTTGTAAAGCAGGTGGGTGTGAAGGATTTTCCAGTCAGAGTAAGACTTCGTATTCCCACATGTAGGGCATGGACAACACATAAAACCATTCTGCTTGTTTGCCTCAGCCACTTCGAGAAAATCATGCACGCCCTTAATGTACTCGGAGGTGTTTCTGTCACCGTACATCCATTGCCGGTTCATCTGCGTGCATTATATATAATTAAGTGTGTCAAGAACCATTACAGAACATCATGAATAGATAATTAAGTGACCAAATTAATAGAAGTTCATCATCACATTAAAACCAAAGTACATACATAGTTCTCATCTAACAACATATATATAGCTCTCCAGAGCATCTAATTAATTAAACCATACATTGAAACTATGTAAAACATTTCAATGCGAAAACAAATGCGATCATAATCGCAACCAAGGTAACAATTGATCCAACGGCATAATGATACCAAGCCTCGGTATGAATGGCATATTTTCTAATCTTTCTAATCTTCAAGCGCATTGCATCCATCTCGATCTTGTGATCATCGACGACATCCGCAACATGCAACTCCAATATCATCTTCTCCTCCTCAATTTTTTTATTTTTTCCTTCAAGTAATTGTTTTCTTCTTCAACTAAATTTAACCTCTCGACAATAGGGTCGGTTGGAATTTCCGGTTCAACCACCTCCTAGATAAATAAAATCTATGTCACGTTGGTCGGCATATTTGTCATAAACAATAAATGAACCAAATAGTTATGAAAAGATAATATATACCACATCCGAATCATAGACAGGACGAGGGCCGACAGGGGCGGATACCAAAACCGTCGCACTATGTAATAAGAAGGAATAATAAAAGTAACAAAATTAGACAAGTATCTATCTAAAGTAAGAATTTTTTTTTCTTTCAGAAAGAAGATAAGAACAAGAGGCTCACCACGGTGGTGCTGGCGACGAGATCGGCGCGGGCGATCGACGGCGGTGAAGACGGGGACGGGACGTGACGGACCGCTAAACCTAGACAAATCTCGGGGAAAATGGAGCTCGGAGGTCGTGTTTCGAGAGGAGAAAGATTAACTAGTGTGGCTTAGACATTTCATCGAACACCTCATGTGCATAGGAGGTGAGCTAAAGCACCCAAATGCCCTCCCCTCGCCGGCCAGAAAAAACAGAGCACTGTGGAGTGCTCTGCTGTGGCGATGGGGTATATATAGGCAACTCATTGGTCCCAGTTCGTGGCACCAACCGGGACTAAAGGGGGGGCATTGGTCCCGGTTGGTGCCACGAACCGGTACGCATGCCCCCCTTTAGTCCCGGTTGGTGGCACCAACCGGGACCAAAGGCCTTGTGCTGCCCCGCGTCAAAAGTTTAGTCCCACCTCGCTAGTTGAGAGAGCTCGAGAGTGGTTTATAAACGCTGCTGCGCCCACCCTCTCGAGCTCCTCTCAACTGCAGGCTTTCGGGCCTAACCGTTCTCTTTGCCTGTGGGGCCTACTGGGCCTTCTGCGGGCCTGAATCCTGGCCCATGGATGGGTTTCCAGTCGTATTCAGGCCGTGGTGGCCCAGTAGGTGGCATAATATTTTTCCTGTTTTTTGTTTTCTCTTTTGCTTTATTTATTTTGTTTTGTTTCTACTTACAACAAAAAACTTATTTATTTTATTCCATTTTGTTTCTAATTACTTATGTATTTTACTTTATTTATTTTATTTTTATTTATTTTACTGCTGCTATTTTTATTTATTTTACTGCTGCTACTTTTATTTATTTTATTAATGTTTATTTATTTTATTTACTATAGTTTATTTTATTTTAGTTTATTAAGGTTTATTTATTTTTATTTATTTTATTAAGGTTTATTTATTTTATTTACTATAAAAAATGAACATAGATGCGCCTATAGAGAAAATTCAACCTAAATTCATAATAATTTTCTATGAAATTCAAAGAAATTTACTCTGAATTTAGGTCAAATTCCCTGTATAAGGGCATCTATTTTCACTTTGAGAGGAGCTCAACAAGGCAGAGAGGGGCGGGCTTATAAACCGGTGTGAGCGCCCTTCGGTTGGCGAGGTGGGACTAAACTCTGACCGCTACTAGGACCAACCCTTTAGTCCCGGTTTGTGGTATGAACCGGGACTAAAGGGTGAGCCTCTGGTCCCGGTTCAAGCCACCAACCGGGACCAATGGTGGTGGGCCAGGAGCGAGGCCCATTGGTCCCGGTTTGTCCCACCAACCGGGACCAAAGGGGCCGGACGAATCGGGACCAATGCCCCCACGAGGCCCGGCAGGCCCCTGGCCGCACGAACCGGGACCAATGCTCACATTAGTCCTGGTTCGTGACTGAACCGGGACTAATGTGAATATTGCCCTGTGACCAAAGCCCAGTTTTCTACTAGTGTTGCATTCCACCGACGGTTGTTGCATATCATCGACGCATCAAAAGACTGATGATCGAGCGTAGACGGCAACAATGATGATGCATGTGATGTGCAGTTGCACAAGTTTTTCCTCTTACCTTCTAATATTTAGACAAATTTGGAGACTTGCTTGTTAAGCTTTCTCACTTCCGGATAAAGACAAGGAAGGAGAAACCAAGTTATCTCACTCCATCACAATCAGCGGGAAGGGGATGCTACCTGCACGTACAATTAATCCCTTCACCAAATTAAGGAATGCGTACCAAATTTCTTGACAACTGTCAGCTAAAGTACTTGTGCAATTACAAAAAGCATGATTATGGGTACTTGGGTAGCATTGACCTTAATGTTTGGAGGCTTCGGGTTTTTCTAGCTGTAGAATGTAGACACCCCGAGAAAAACATTTGTCGATATTTTTTAAAAAAATGGAGAAAATTAGCAATTTTCAGAAGGAGTCAAAAAATAGTATATTACAGTTTAATAATTACCATCAGCGATGGTTCTAAAAATATTAAAACCAAATTAGGAGTAGTACCGCAAATTAAGTTGTACCGTACTGGTTTAGGGTGATCTCACCATTCATATAGTCATATATATACTCATATGTTCGATTTCAAGACCATTTTTTTAGCATTTCTTTAAAAATTGTGAATATTGGTTAGGAGCAAACAAAATACGGAAAGGAAATCTTCAACCCTAGCTTATCTCTTAATTTGGGTTTTTTAAAGATTCAAAACTTTGTAAATAGAATGGTTGTGCACATACATACATACATACATACATACATACATACATATATAGGGGTGCTAGAGTTAATTAACTTGCTACATATAAGGAACGTGAAGGAACTGTTAACAGTACTAAAGATTGATGCAAAAAGCGAGATGATCAGACTATGTTCACATCAGGGAAATAAAGAGTGACGAGCATAATAATGCGTGCAATATACTCGCTTGGTTCCATAATTCTTGCCGCGGTTTTAGATTAAATTTGAACTACAAGCACAATAAAAATTATGAAACAGAGCGAGTACATAAGAAGACAAAGTAATTACGTAGTTATAAGAAACACGTAACATTGCTACTCGTAACAATTTCACAACCCTCACAAAGTCACCAGTAGCACACCAGTACATGAACCGAAGCGGTAATGTGGAATAATCGGAAGGTAAACGAAATGGTAGAACACCCGATCGACGCGCCACGTAGACGCGGAGGTGCAGAGCAAACAGTATTCATAGTAATTAAACCAGCCGTCCTGGGCGGTATGCATGCATGTCTAGAATCGGTTCATGAGGCCCTTGAACCACTTCTTCACCCCGCCTGCTTCCTCCGCCCCAAGGTGGTGGTCGCCGTGGTTGAAGCTCCTCGTGCTCGTGGTCGCCGGGCCCAGCCTCCTAGCCAGTTCTCCCAGTTCGTCAGCCTCGTGGTCGCCGTCGTGGGCGTGGAGGTGGAGGCGTCCGAGCAGCTTCGTGTTCATTTCTTCATCCTTGCCCTGCCTGTGGTCGTCGTCCTCCTCCTCCTGGTCGTGGTGGTGACGGTGGTGGAGGCCGACGCCGTGGACGAACATGCTCGCCATCATCTCCACTTTCCACGCCTTCACTGCCTCGTTCCCCTCACCCTCCTCGCCGTGGGTGTCGGGTTCAGGCTCCGCGACCACCTCCAGCACCGCCTCCCAGTGTGCTTGCTCTTCTCCCAGCACCTCCGTGGGGAAGAAGGCCGCAGGTTGGACGCGGGCCTCGCCCAGGCCGGAGAACGCGCCGCGGCGGTGGAAGAAGCCGTGATGGCGCGGGCGCGCCAACCAGAGGTGACCGCGGTGGGATGGGAGCTCGTCCTCGTCCCATGCGACGACCGGGGCCGGGAAGCTCGGAAGGGTCGTCGCCTCAGCAGCAGCATCCGCTTGATCAGCTCGAGTGAGGAGGACGGGGACGGGTGGGCCCTGGTCGTCGGAGATGGCCTCAAGGTCGCGGCAGCTTGCGACGGACAGGAGGGACAGGAGGAGCATGGCGAGGGTGGCGAGGCGGGCCATGGTGGCTGGAGCAGAACGTCTCCTGTGGACTGAGACGAGAGCGGGCAGCGGACTGGACGGGGTATTTGTAGTGGAGAAATGAATGAATTTTTTTAGTTGGGAATGAATGCATTCTACTATATAAGAAGATTTGTAGATTGCTGATCGCGCTTGCCACGGGATGGGAATGAATTTTTTTAGTTGTTAGCCCTGAGTATTCGGTCAAATAGTTCGTTGGCTTAAAATTAAAATTTCAGTTTCGATATATATGCATCCTCTTCACCGCATATTAGGAGAACAAATCAAGGCTGACCTAACTAGTTTAGCTCTTAGCGCAGGAGGCGTTAATTAACTTACTTATTCCATCATATCGGTGACGCACTGACGCTTCATCAGGCACATGAGTGGCTAGACTACATTAACATTTGTTCGTTCGAAACGGTGGAACTGCAAGCTATATTTTTCTTAGCTGCACTTCATATATAAAGGCATAACTTATAGCAAATTAAACTGAAGCTGTCTGGTGTACTGCATCACCCTTTCATTCGACGAGTCCATTGTCCACCGTCGAGAGGCGAACCAGTGTGTGTCGATGGGGTCCAATTGCGTACGTGATGGCGTCAATTGTGTCACGGTTTTGAATAACAAAATGGTGCAAAGATCAGACGCGGGAGAGATATTCAACCTCTTGGCAGACTGAAATCCCTTACTTTTCCATTCTTTCTAGAATTAGATTTTGGTTAATATCATTTGGAAGGCATGTGTTGTGTTTTTTGTGTGTGAAAGGGCCCAAGGCCCATATATATCAAGCATCACATGTCCTTACAAACACACCCATATGAAAACATAAAATTACATTCATATCTCGTGGGGGTGCCAAAGTCTTCTTCCTCCTGCATCCACCGGCGGTGCGCCATGAGCATAGCTCGATGCCGCCTCTGGGCGTCTGGCTTAGTGGAGCAACCATTTTTAAACCCAGGAGCTTGTAGAAGCAGCGGCTAGGAAGTTGCCGATTAATACCAGGAGACGCCGGCAGCTGTGACCTGTGAAGCAAATCGCCGTCCCGGAGAACAAAACAATGATAAGGACTTGTAGAAAGAACAAAGACAATAAAAGTTGGCCGAATCCAGATGGATCCATAAGAAACCTAAACCGCCTGGATCCCAAAACAATCGCCATATACATGCCTCCACAAGCCCTCCCCCGATGATAAGCACACCAACGGAAGGAGGAAAGAGCGGAAAGAACATTCTTCCTACACTGGAATAGCACCCCCCCCCCCCCCCACCCAACCCAATCCAAGCTCGAAGGCACGCTTGGTGCACCGTTTAGTCCTTATTTTCCTCTTTTTGATGAATGTGCATTAGTCATCCCAAAATCCTATTCCACCCTTGGTGCACCGTTTAGCCCCCTTTTTTCTTAACGTCAGCCCCATTTCTCTCTCTGAGGAGACACTCTTTAGTGATTTGTTCTAGATCGAGGAGACACTGTTTAGTCATTTGTTTCTAGAAGAGACACCGTTTAGTCAAGCAGTCACGCATAACCCATCATTCTGGGCCGGCCCGTGTGCCGAATGTCTCCTCAGATTTTGTATGTCTTTTTGTTTCTTTCCATTTTATTTTAGATTTTTGTACTTTTATCGTTTTCATTTTTCTGATTAGTTTTCCCTTTTATTCTTCCATAAATAAATTTTTAAAAAGTATTTCATGAACATTTTTAATATTTGATAAACATTTATAAGTAAGTGACATTTTTTATTACAGTAAGTTAGATATAGACAAATTTAAAATGTTCAACTAATACAAATTTTATTACATGAGAATTACACTGAAACGTTCTGACAAATTTAATTTATTGTATATAAAAATTTATATAACTGTATGCTTTTAAAAAATGCATCCAACAATTTTTTCCATTACTTGAAAAATGTGTAGAACACATTTTTAATTACATGAATTTTTAATGGATGAACAATTCTATAAACATGCATCAAGCACTTTTTAAATACATGATTTATTATAAAAAAATTCATCTTGTGGATCTTGCTATGATCTAATAAAGTTGAAGTAATCCGTCATCTCACGCCAATAACTTGGGGTGGGCACATCGATGTGTGGTAGAATCACGACGCGATCCACACAATATGAAAGGTGTCCGAGCACGACAGCCAGACGGTCTTCTCGTCCCCAATAGCAATTTCCAACAAAAAGATGGAGCACAACTCCCCATGCAGCTTTAGGCTGCATGCCAAAATGTTGGCAAGCTCACTCGTTGCGGCAGCCTCTTTGCACGCGAGGAATAACACCTTCGTATCCCTATAGACCAAGCATACCAGGCCGCCAATGGGTCTGCGTCCCATACAGCGGGAAAATTCACGGTCAAACCCATGGCATTTGCCAAAGTGAGGGATTGGGGAAGTTTAACAACCCTAGTTCCCGATGGCAAGGTTGGCTAACATCCCGTAGATCAGCTCACAACAATGTATCCCCGACGGATGGCGAGGTCGGGGACTTCGACATAGTGGTCGAGTGGCACCCTATCGTCGAACCTAGCTAAAAAGCACCCCTCTATCCTGTTGACCTCAGTCCCGATCATGTGTGTCTTGTGGACTAGGAGAACATCAATGTGGATATGAATGGAACATGAGCAGTCAGTTGGCTTCCAGTGGATAAGCTTTGCAATGAGACTCCCCCATAGGCGATGAAATGTGTCTCGGTCACCTCCATCCCGTGTGGCCATGGTGTCACTTGGTTGTAGCACATTTAAAAGCTCCGCGTTTATATATGAACATGCGGGATTTGGGCGGATGGATTGGTGTCGGGTTGTGGATGTTTACAATCTAAGGCATTATCATGCGTGACATTCTTGTAAACAAGAGCACCTAGGTGTGTCCGTCCCAAATATGTCAAACATTTTTAATATACTCTCTACATATGCAATATATGTCTAGTATTGTACAAATGAAGCAAAAGACCCATACTAGGTGTCTTCTCAAATCCTCACCTTATAACCAACTCTAGTGGACAATTTGTAGGCAAACTTCACAACTTTTTCTCCTCACAGTACCCCGTTGACGGTTGCTATGCCTACTATATCACAGTGTAAAATGTTTGGAGATAAAGCATGATATTATGCATCAATTATAGTATCTCAAATTTTGCCTTCTCCATGCATATATCTCTTCACCCATGGGCCAAGGAGACATATATTGAGGTAATAAATATTTTGGGATGCCTAAACCACTACAATGGAGAATAAAATTTGAATGTAAGAATTTTCTATCCCTAACTTGCTGCTCTATTTTTAGCTAGTTTTCTTTGCACATCGAATCCTCCTTGAACTCTTAATTTTTTCATAAGAAGTAAAATTACATGCTTTTTAAAAATATGTGCCAAACATTTTTTACCTGAAATTTCCATTGACATATTTTAAAATTGCATAAACATTTGAAAAAAATGTAATGAACACTTTTATTATTATTATTATATGGTTTTTAAACAGATTGAACACTTATTACAAAAGTGTTGGCAATCGTATTTTACTACATGAATATTTTTAATTCATGTACATTTTCTAATTACCTGAACATTTTTAAGCGCCTGATCGATCTACAAAGGCTGATCATCTTCCTGAATTCTCGTTAATTAGAGATCCAAGTTGTGGTCCGAGGTAATCTACCAAGGACAAAAAGTCTGATCAGACAAGAAACTGCTTGAACAGTTGTGAGGCATTATCCATCGGAATCGGTAAGTAAAACTTGATGACTCATTTAATCGCCAACATACACTTTTGTATGCTGAACCTAATGGTTATCGAAATATGGTAAAGACACTTTTGTATGCTCTACAACTTTGAAAAGGTGGAATTGCGTCATTTTGGTGTTTCTAACCCTGGGAATAGGTAAACTATTAATTAAACTGTTTAATAGCTATGTTGAAACTAAATATGCTGGACATTTTTTTGCTTTTGTTAGGTGTATCCTATAGGTTATGATTTTGAGATTGTTAAAACCTGTCATTTTCAAAATTGTTTCCTTTGATGAGGCGATACTCCGGTGGCCGTTCTGTGGATTCACAAATCAAACTCATGCATAAACTTATTGAAAATTAAATATATTAGGGCACTTTGGTTTATGCCATAAACAATTGATTGAATCTGAATTTACCGATTAAATGTTGTTGTTTTTGCCCAACCTTCTTATTTTATTTCTTTTTACAGTTGCTACGCAAATGTTGTCCTTCAGTGCTTGGCCTTTACCCGACCACTTACAGTGTACCTTCTCAAGGGGATTCATTCAAAAAATGATAAATTAATGCGAAACTCTTTCTTATGCTATTCAGCGCATTCCCTTGAGTTACAGTATATTACTATGGTATTTTCTAGGTTCCCAAAAGGAATGGTGCTTCTTGTGTGAGTTTGAAAAACTCATTGTGGAGGGTAAGCAAGGACACTCTCAATTATCACCTACTGGAATACTCTCACATTTGTGTGACATCTGAAGTAGCTTTCGCCCAGGCAAATAGGAAGACGCTCATGAGCTTCTCATGTGAGTTTTTTGTTTCCTCATTCTCTTTGGTTAAAATTCTATACCTCTCGCTGGCCTAAAATATCGTGTATGCACAAAATGGTACACTTTGAAGCTGAAATGATAGATGGCAGAATCCAAAACTTCCATGTATATAGTGATGGCTGTATCAAATTATGATCAGTTCACAGGCTTATTTTCCCTTTTGATAATGTTGATAACGGTACACCTACTATTTCTCTCAAAATGCCGTATTTGATGAGAACATATCATATCAATAGCTAATTAACAATTGTGTGTTTGTGTCTTGTGCGGTTGAATACAAATTCTATCTGAGTTGCAGTGAAATACTAACATATCATCTTAGTTTAGTTCTTTTTTGCTCTTTTTGATGAATGTGCATTAGGCATCCTGAAATCCTATTCCACGCTTGGTGCACCGCTTAGCCCCTCCCCCCCCCCTTTTTTTTTTGAAAGTCAGCCCCTTTTGTCTTGTTGAGGAGACACTCTTTAGTGATTTGTTTCTAGATTGTGGAGACATTGTTTAGTCATTTGTTTCTAGAAGAGACACCGTTTAGTCAAGCAGTCACGCATAGCCCATCATTTTGGGCCGGCCCAAGTGCCAGATGTCTGCCTTCTTTGTATGTCTTTTTGTTTCTTTCCATTTTATTTTAGGTTTCTGTACTTTTATATTTTCATTTTTCTGATCAGTTTTCTATTTTGTTCTTCTGTACTTAATTTTTTATAAGTATTTAATGAACATTTTAAATATTTAATAAACATTTATAAGTAAGTGACATTTTTTATTACAATAACTTAGATATAGAAAAATAAAAAATTCATCTAATATAATTTTATTACATGAGAATTACACTAAACTATTCTAACCTATTTATTTTATTGTATACAAAAATTTATATAACTATATGATTTTTAAATGCATCCACCAATTTTTTCTATTACATGAAAAATGTGTAGTACACATTTTTAATTACATGAATTTTTAATGGATTAACAATTTTATAATTACAAGAATATTTTATAAAAAATATCATTTTTTAAATTACATGAATTTATTATAAAAAAATCATCTTGTGGACCTTGCTATGATCTAATAAAATTTAAGTAATCCATCATTTCATGCCAATTACTTGAGCACGTCGATGCGTGGTAGAACCAGGACGCGATTCACATAATATGAATGGCGTGCGAGCGTGACAACCAGATGGTCTCCTCGTCCCCAATAGCCATTTCCAACAAAAAAGATGGCGCATAACTCCCCGTGCAGCTTTAGGCTGCATGCCAAATTGATGGCAAGCTCACTCATTGCGGCAACCTCTTTGCACGTGAGGAATAACGTCATGGTATCCCTATAGACCAAGCATACCAGGCGCGCGAACGGGTCAATGACGAAGCCGAAGCAAGGGCCTGCGTCCCATAGAACGAGAAGAATTGCGGTAAACCCTTGGCATTTGCCAAAGTGAGGGAGCAGGAAAGTTTAACAACCCCAGTTCCTGGTGGCGAGGTTGGCTAACATCCCGTAGATCTGTTCACAACAACGTAGCCCCGACGGATGGCGAGCTCGGAGACTTCAACACAGTGGTCGACTGGCACCCTATCATTGAACCTAGCTACCAAGCATCACCCCTGGCCTGTTGACGTTAGTCCCGATCATGTCTGTCCCGTGGACCAGGAGAACATCGATGTGGATATGAACGGAGCATGTGCGGTCAGTTGGCTTCCAATGGATAAGCTTTGCAATGCAACTCCCACATAGGCGAAGAAACGTGGCTCGGTCACCTCCATCGCGTGTGGCCATGGTGTCATTTGGTTGTAGCACATTTAAAAGCACATCGTTTATATATGAACATGCGCAATTTGGGCGGAAGGATTTGTGTCGAGTTGTGGATATTTACCATCTAAGGCATTATCGTACGTGACATTCTTGTAAACAAGAGCACCCAGGTGTGTCCGTCCCAAATATGTCAAACATTTTTAATATACTCTCTACATATGCAATATATGTCTAGTATTGTACAAATGAAGGAAAAGATCCATACTAGGTGTCTTCTCAAATCCTCACCTTATAACCATCTCTAGTGGACCATTTGTAGGCAAACTTCACAACTTTTTCTCCTCACAGTACCCCGTTGACGGTTGATGTGCTTACTATGTCACAACGTAAAATGTTTGGAGATAAAGCATGATATTATGCATCAATTATAGTATCTCAAATTTTTCCTTCTCCATGCATAATTCTCTTCACCCATGAGCTAAGGAGACATACATTGAGGTAATAAATATTTGGGATGCCTAAACCACTACAATGGAGAGAATAAACTTTGAATGTAGGCATTTTCTATCCCTAACTTGCTGCTCTATTTTAGCTACTTTTTCTTGCACTTCTAATCCTCCTTGAACTCTTGAATTTTTCATAAGAAGTAAAATTACATGCTTTTTAAAAATATGTGCCAAACTTTTTTTTACCTGAATTTTCAGTTACATTTTTTCAAATTACATAAACATTTGAAAAAAATGTAATGAACACTTTTATTATTATTATATGGTTTTTAAATGGATTGAACACTTATTACAAAAGTGTTGGCCATCTTATTTTACTACATGAATATTTTTAAATCATGTACATTTTATAATTACATGAACATTTTCTAAGCGCTGATCGATCTACAAAGGCTAATGATCTTCCTGATTTCTCGTTAAATTAGAGATCCAAGTTGTGATGCGAGGTAATCTACCAAGGACAAAAAGTCTGATCAGACAAGAAACTGGTTGAACAAATGTGAGGCATTATCCATCGGAATTGGTAAGTAAAACTTGAAGACTCATTTAATCGCCAACATACACTTTTGTATGCTGAACCTAATGGTTATCGAAATGTGGTTAAGACACTTTTGTATGCTCTACAACTTCGACAAAGTGGAATTGCGTCGTTTTGGTGTTTCTAACCCTTTGAATAGGTAAACAATTAATTTAACTATTTAATAGCTATTTTGAAACTAAATATGCTGGACATTTCTTTGCTTTTGTTAGGTGTATCCTATAGGTTATAATTTTGAGATTGTTAAAACCAGTCATTTTGTTTCCTTTAACGAGACAATACTCAGGTGGCAGTTCTGTGGATTCACAAATCAAACTCATGCCTAAAACTTATTGAAAATTAAACATATTAGGGCACTTTGGTTTATGGCATAAACAATTGTTGAAACTAAATTTAGCGGTTCAATGCTGTTATTTTTGCCCAACCTTCTTATTTTATATCCTTTTACAATTGCTACGCAAATGTTGTCCTTCAGTGCTTGGCCTTTAGCCGACCACTTACATCATACCTTCTCAAGGGAATTCATTCAAAAAGTGATAAATTAATGCTAAACTCTTTCTTATGTTATTCACCGCATTCCCTTGAGTTACAGTATATTACTATTGTATTTTCTAGGTTCCCAAAAGGAATGGTGCTTCTTGTGTGAGTTTGAAAAACTCATTGTGGTGGGTAAGCAAGGACAGTCTCAATTATCACCTAATGGAATACTCTCACATTTGCATGACATCTGAAGTAGCTTTCTGCCGGGCAAATAGGAAGACGTTCACGAGCTTCTCAGGTAAGATTTTTGATTCCTTATTCTCTTTGGTTAAAATTCTATACTACTCCCTGGCCAAAAATATTGTTTATGCACAAAATGGTACACTTTGAAGCTGAAATGATAGATGGCAGAATCCAAGAATTCCATGTATATAGTGATGGTTGTATCAAATTATGATCAATTCACAGGCTTATTTTCTCTTTTGATAATGCTGATAACAGTACACCTACTATTTCTCTTAAAATTTCGTATTTGACGAGAACATATCATATCAATAGCTAATTAACCCGTGTGTGTGTCATGTGTGGTTGAATACTAATTCTATCCGAGTTGCACTCAAATACTAACATATCATCTTAGTTTAGTCCCTTTTCCTCTTTTTGATGAATGTGAATTAGGCATCCCGAAATCCTATTCCACGCTTGGTGCACCGTTTAGCCCCCCCCCCCCCTTTCTTGAAAGTCGGCCCCTTTTGTCTCATTGAGGAGACAATGTTTAGTGATTTGTTTGTAGATTGTGGAGACATTGTTTAGTCATTTGTTTCTAGAAGAGACACCATTTAGTCAAGCAGTGATGCATAACCCATCATTCTGGGCCGGCCCATGTGTCGGATGTCTGCCTTTTTTGCATGTCTTTTTGTTTCTTTCCATTTTATTTTAGGTTTCTGTACTTTGATCTTTTTCATTTTTCTGATCAGTTTTCACTTTTGTTCTTCCATACATAAACTTTTTTTATAAGTATTTCATGTACATATTGAATGTGTAATAAACATTTAAAAGTAAGTGACATTTTTATTACAATAACTTAGATATAGAAATAAAAAAAGTGATCATCTAATACAATTTTATTACATGAGAGTTACACTAAACTATTTTGACCACTTAATTTATTGTGTAGAAAAATTTATATAACTGTATGATTTACAAAAATGCATCCACAATTTTTTTCCATTACTTGAAAAATGTGTAGTACACATTTTTAATTACATGAATTTTTAATGGATTAACAATTTTAGAATTACATGTATTTATTATAAAAAAACCATCTTGTGGATCTTGCTATAATCTAATAAAGTTTAAGTAATCCATCATCTCACGCCAGTTACTTGGTCACGTCGATGCGTGGTAGAACCACAACGCGATTCACATAATATGAATGGCGTGCGAGCATGACAACCAGATGGTCTCCTCGTCCCCAATAGCCATTTCTAATAAAAAGATGGCGCACAACTCCCCATGCAGCTTTAGGCTGCATGCCAAATTGCTGGCAAGCTCACTCATTGCGGCAACCTCTTTGCACATGAGGAATAACGTCATGGTATCCCTATAGACCAAGCATATACCAGGCGCAACAATGGGTCAATGATGAAGCCGAAGGAAGGGACCGCGTCCCATACAATGGGAAGAATCGCGGTAAAACCCTTGGCATTTACCAAAGTGAGGGAGCAGGGAAGTTTAACAACCCCAGTTCCCGGTGGCGAGGTTGGCTAACATCCCGTAGATCAGCTCACAACAACGTAGCCCCAATGGATGGCGAGGTCGGAGACTTCAACACAGTGGTCGAGTGGCACCCTATCATTGAACCTGGCTAACAAGCATCACCCCTAGCCTGTTGACCTTAATTAGTCCCAATCTTGTGTGTTTCGTGGACCAGGAGAACATCAATGTGGATAGAATGGAGCATGAGCGGTCAGTTGGCTTCGAGTGGAATAAGCTTTGCAATGCAACTCCCCACTAGGCGAAGAAATGTGTCTCGGTCACCTCCATCGCGTGTGGCCATGGTGTCACTTGGTAGTAGCAAATTTAAAAGCTCAGCGTTTGTATATGAACATGCGGCATTTGGGCGGATGGATAGGTGTCGGGTTGTGGATATTTACAATGTAAGGCATTATCGTACGTGACATTTTGGTAAACAAGAGCTCCAAGGTGTGTCCGTCCCAAATATGTCAAACATTTTTAATATACTCTCGACATATGCAATATATTTCTAGTATTGTACAAATGAAGGGAAAGACCCATACTAGGTGTCTTCTCAAATCCTCACCTTATAACCATCTCTAGTGGACCATTTGTAGGCAAACTTCACAACTTTTGCTCCTCACAGTACCCCGTTGATGGTTGATGTTCCTACTATATCACAACATAAAATGTTTGGAGATGAAGGATGATATTATGCATCAATTATAGTATCTCAGATTTTGCCTTCTCCCTACATATATCTCTTCACCCATGAGCCAAGGAGACATATATTGAGGTAATAAATATTTTGGATGCCTAAACCACTACAATGGAGAGAATAAACTTCGAATGTAAGCATTTTCTATCCCCAACTTGCTGCTCCATTTTTAGCTACTTTTTCTTGCGCTTCTAATCCTCCTTGAACTCTTAAATTTGTCATAAGAAGTAAAATTACATGCTTTAAAAATATGTGCCAAACATTTTTTACCTGAAATTTTCAGTGACATTTTTTAAAATTACATAAATATTTGGAAAAAATTGTAATGAACACTTTTATTATTATTATATGGTTTTTAAATGGATTGAACACTTATTACAAAAGTGGTGGCCATCGTATTTTACTACATGAATATTTTTAATTCATGTACATTTTCTAATTACATGAACATTTTTTAAGAGCCTGATCGATCTGCAAAGGCTGATGATCTTCCTGAATTCTCGTTAAATTAGAGATCCAAGTTGTGGTGCGAGGTAATCTACCAAGGACAAAAAGTCTGACCAGACAAGAAACTGCTTGAACAGTTGTAAGGCATTATCCATCGGAATCGGTAAGTAAAACTTGATGACTCATTTAATCGCCAACATACACTTTTGTATGCTGAACCTAATGGTTATGGAAATGTGGTAAAGGCACTCTTGTATGCTCTACAACTTTGACAAGGTGGAATTGCGTCATTTTGGTGTTTCTAACCCTGGGAATAGGTAAACAATTAATTAAACCATTTAATAGCTATTTTGAAACTAAATATGCTGGACATTTTTTTATTTTTGTTAGGTGTATCCTATAGGTTATAATATTGAGATTGTTGAAACCTGTCATTTTCAAAACTGATTACTTAAACGAGACAATACTCCGGTGGCAGTTCTGTGGATCCACAAATCAAACTCATGCATAAACATATTCAAAATTAAACATATTAGGGCACTTTGGTTTATGGCGTAAACAATTTACTAAATCTGAATTTAGCGGTTCAGTGATGTTGTTTTTGCCCAAGCTTCTTATTTTATTTATTTTTATAGTTGCTACGCAAACGTTGTCTTTCAGTGCTTGGCCTTTACCCGACCACTTACAGTGTACTTTCTCAAGGGGATTAATTCAAAAAAGATAAATTAATGCGAAACTCTTTCTTATGTTATTCAACGCATTCCTTTGAGTTACAATATATTACTATGGTATTTTCTAGGTTCCCAAAAGGAATGGTGCTTCTTGTGCGAGTTTGAAAAACTCATTGTGGAGGGTAAGCAAGGACAGTCTCAATTATCACCTACTGGAATACTCTCACATTTGTGTGACATCTGAAGTAGCTTTCGCCCGGGAAAATAGGAAGACGCTCATGAGCTTCTCAGGTGAGATTTTTGATTCCTCATTCTCTTTGGTTAAAATTCTATACCTCTCCCTGGCCAAAAATGTTGTGTGTGCACAAAATGGTACACTTTGAGCTGAAATGATAGATGGCAGAATCCAAAAATTCCATGTATATAGTGATGGTTGTATCAAATTATGATCAATCCACAGGCTTATTTTCTCTTTTGATAATGTTGATAACAGTACACCTACTATTTCTCTCAAAATTTCGTATTTGATGAGAACATATCATATCAATAGCTAATTAACCAGTGTGTGTGTCATGTGTAGTTGAATACTAATTCTATCCGAGTTCCAGTCAAATAGTAACATATCATCTTAGTTTAGACCTTTTTTTCCTCTTTTTGATGAATGTGCATTAGGCATCCCGAAATCCTATTCCACGCTTGGTGCACCGTTTAGCCCCCCCCCCCCACCCCCACCCCCTTTCTTGAAAGTCGGCCCCTTTTGTCTCGTTGAGGAGACATTGTTTAGTGATTTGTTTCTAGATTGTGGAGACACTGTTTACTCATTTGTTTCTAGAGGAGACACCATTTAGTCAAGCAGTGACGCATAACCCATCATTTTGGGCCGGCCCATGTGCCGGATGTCTGCCCTTTTTTGCATGTCTTTTTGTTTCTTTCCATTTTATTTTAGGTTTATGTACTTTTATCATTTTCATTTTTCTGATTAGTTTTCTCTTTTGTTCTTCCGTACATCAACTTTTTATAAGTACTTCATGAACATTTTGAATATGTAATAAACATTTATAAGTAAGTGACGTTTTTATTACAATAACTTAGATATAGAAAAAATTGTTCATCTAATACAATTTTTATTACATGAGAATTACACTAAATTATTCTGACCACTTTATTTTGTTGTATAGAAAAATTTATATAACTTCATGATTTTAAAAAATGCATCCACCCACTTTTTTCCATTACATGAATTTTTAATGGATGAACAATGTTAAAATTACGTGAATATTTTATAAAAATGCATCAAGCAACTTTTAAATTACATGAATTTATTATAAAAAATTCATCTTGTGGATCTTGCTCTGATCTAATAAAGTTTAAGTAATCCATCATCTCAAGCCAATTACTTGGGCACGTCGATGTGTGGCAGAACCACGACGTGATTAACATAATATGAATGGCGTGCAAGCATGACAACCAGATGCTCTCCTCGCCCCCAATAGCCATTTGCAACAAAAAGATGGCGCACAACTCCCCATGCAGCTTTAGGCTACATGCCAAAATGCTGGCAAGCTCACCCATTGCGGCAGCCTCTTTAAACATGAGGAATAACGCCTTGGTATCCCTATAGACCAAGCATACCAGGCGCGCCAACTGGTCAAGGACGAAGCCGAAGCAAGGGACTGTGTCAAATACAATGGAAAAAATCACGGTCAAAACCCTTGACATTTGCAAAGTGAGGGGGCAGGGAAGTTTAGCAACCCCAGTTCCCGGTGGAGAGGTTGGATAACATCCCATAGATCAGCTCACAACAATGTAGCCCCGACGGATGGGGAGGTCGGAGACTTCGACACAGTGGTCGAGTGGCACCCTATCATTGAACCTGGCTAACAAGCATCAACCCTGGCCTGATGACCTCAGTCCCGATCTTGTGTGTCCCGTGGACCAGGAGAACATCAATTTGAATATGAATGGAGCATGATCGGTCAGTTGGCTTCCAGTGGATAAGCTTTGCAATGCGACTCCCCCATAGGCGAAGAAACGTGTCTCGGTCACCTCCATCGCGTGTGGCCATGGTGTCACTTGGTCGTAGCACATTTAAAAGCTCAGCGTTTATCGTGCGTGACATTCTTGTAAACAAGAGCACCAAGGTGTGTCCATCGCAAATATGTTGAACATTTTTAATATACTCTCTACATATGCAATATATGTCTAGTATTGTACAAATGAAGGAAAAGACACATACTTGGTGTCTTCTCAAATCCTCACCTTATAACCATCTCTAGTGGACCATTTGTAGGCAAACTTCACAACTTTTTCTCCTCATAGTACCCCATTGACGGTTGATTTGCCTACTATATCACAACATAAAATGTTTGGAGATGAAGCATGATATTATGCATCAATTATAGTATCTCAATTTTTGCCTTCTCCATGCATATATCTCTTTACCCATGAGCCAAGGAGACATATATTGAGGTAATAAATATTTGGATGCCTAAACCACTACAATGGAGAGAATAAACTTCGCATGTAAGAATTTTTTATCCCTAACTTGCTGCTCTATTTTTAGCTACTTTTCCTTGCACTTCTAATCCTCCTTCAACTCTTAAATTTTTCATGACAAGTAAAATTACATGCTTTTTAAAAATATGTGCCAAACATTTTTCTACTTCAAATTCTCAGTGACATTTTATATATAATAATTACATACATATAGAAAAAAATGTATGGAACACTTTTATTATTATATGGTTTTTAAGCAGATTGCACACTAAAAATGTGTTCGCCATCGTATTTTACTACATGAATATTTTTAATTATGTACATTTCCTAATTACATGAACATTTTGTAAGCGTCTGATCGATCTGCAGAGGCTGATGATCTTCTTGAGTTATCGTTAAATCGGAGATCTGAGTTGTGGTGCGAGGTAATCTACCAAGGACAAAAAGTTTGATCAGACAAGAAACTGCTTGAACAGTTGTGAGGCGTTATCCATCGGAGTCGGGAAGTAAAACTTGATGACTCGTTTAATCGCCAACATACACTTTTTTATGATGAACCTAATGGTTATCGAAATGTGTCAAAGACACTTTTGTTAGCTCTACAACTTTGACAAAGTGGAATTGCGTCCTTTTGTCGTTTCAAACAGTAGGAATAGGTAAACAATTAACTAAACTATTTAATAGCTATTTTGAAACTAAATATGCTGGACATTTTTTTTGCTTTTGTTAGGTGTATCCTATAGGTTATAATTCTGAGATTGTTAAAACCTGGCACTTTCAAAATTCTTTCCTTTAACAAGGCAATACTCTAGTGGCAGCTCTGTGGATTCACAAATGAAACTCATGCCTAAAACTTATTGAAAATTAAACATATTAGGGCACTATGGTTTATGGCGTAAACAATTTACTGAATCTGAGTTTAGCGGTTCAATTTGTATATTTTCCCAACCTTCTTATTTTATTTATTTTTACAGTTGCTGCACAAATGTTGTCCTTCGGTGCTTGGCCTTTACCCAACCACTTACAGCGTACCTTGTCAAGGGGATTCATTCAAAAAATGATAAATTAATGCTAAACTGTTTCTTATGTTATTCAGCGCATTCCCTTGAGTTACAGTATATTGCTATTGTATTTTCTAGGTTCCTAAAAGGAATGGTGCTTCTTGTGCGAGTTTGAAAAACTCATTGTGGAGGGTAAGCAAGGACAGTCTCAATTATCACCTACTGGAATACTCTCACATTTGCGTGACATCTGAAGTAGCTTTCGCCCGGGCAAATAAGAAGACCTTCATGAGTTTCTCAGGTGAGATTTTTGATTCCCCATTCTCTCTCGTTAAAATTCTATACCTCTCCCTGGCCAAAAATATTGTGTATGCATAAATTGGTACACTTTGAAGCTGAAATGATAGATGGCAGAATCCAAAAATTCCATGTGTATAGTGATGGCTGTATCAAATGATGATCAATTCATAGGCTTATTTTCTCTCTGGATAATGTTGATAACAGTACACCTACCATTTCTCTCAAAGTTCTGTATTTGACGAGAACATATCATATCAATAGCTAATTAACCTGTGTGTGTGTGTGTGTGTGTGTGTGTGTGTGTGTGTGTGTGTGTCATGTGTGGTTGAATACTAATTCAATCCATGTTGAAGTCTGTATCGCCATTTGATCTTATCGGTTCTACAGGAATATGGCTAAGTATTGTTGTCCTGCAGTGGCAGTCTCAACCAGATGTGCGCAGTTGTAAGTACAGCTTGTGCCAAACTCAATGCATTTACATCACTGTCTATTTCTGAGTCATTGTTGCTGTTGAAATGCTAAAACTGAACAATAAAAGTTTCACTGTTAAATTAGATATGCGATATGGTGACGGTTGCAAGATACTTGAATGTCACACTCATCGTGTCGGAGTTGGATAAAACTTTATTTTGGGCTGATCATCCTAGGTCAACATTTCTTTCTTCAGTCACTGCAATTCTTAACATTTTAGTTAAGGACTGCCTTTGTCTTATCCTTTTCCGTTGATTTTCCTATAGTGAGATCCGAGATATATTTGATGAAAACTACTTCATAACATAATTGAGAGATGAGGTTTGGATGCTGGAAGAGCGGCCTCCAAGGCTGAAAAGGAGAGTTGAACAGACATACTCTTCGCTCCATGCCGCCCCTGTCAGATGCTCTTACATGTCATGTTACCATTATTAGGTTTCCTTGCATCTCTCCATTTATTGTGATGTGTCCAAATCATATGCATATACCCAAATAAAGATTTGAAGTCGTATTTTTTGGGAGAACAGATCTTACCAATGGTAAAGAAGTACAAGGTCGTTCATCTGAATAAAACAGAGGCACGAGTTTCTTTTAGCACTTGTGCATTGACCGTAACGTGTGGATCCGGATTTTGTGGTCTCTAGCTGTAGAGTGTAGACATCCGGAGAAAACTATTTGTTTGACTTTTTTTAAAAGGTTTCTGAGAAAATTAGCAATTTTCAGCAGGAGTCAAGAAGAAGCCATAATCTTGGTCGAAAATAGTATATTAAATTTGAATAATTACCATAGGTGATGGTTCTAAAAAGATTAAAACCAAATTAGGAGTAGTACAGCAAATTAAGTTGTATTGTACTGGTTTAGAATGAGCTCGCCATTCTTATAGTCACATATATACTCATATATTCGATCAAGGCCAAATATTTTTTTTGTGCAGTTCTTCAAAAATTGTGAATATTGGTCAGGGGCGAAACAATATACAGAAAGGAAATCTTAAACGCTAAGTTCTAACATGTTACTATTTTATTGCTTTTTCGGCTCTTAATTTTAGTTTTTTAAAGATTCGAAACTTTGTAAATAGAATGGTTGTGCACATACATATACCGGTCAACGAAGAAGTGTGAGACATTCTATCCATTTCAAAAGATATAGCCCCCGAAAAAGAAAGGGCAAAGCGTCTCTGTTGCAAAAGGAAAAAAAAGAACACTTAACTTCCTAGCTTTTTATAAGGGTGCTAGAGTAAATTAACTTGTTATATGTAAGGAACATGAAGGAACTATTAACAGTACTAATGCTTGATGGGAAAAGCGAGATGAGCAGACTATGTTCACATCAGGGAAAAAGGTGTGATGAGCATAATAATGCGTGCAATATACTCCCTTGGTTCCATAGTTCTTGTCGCGGTTTAAACTGAAATTTGAATTACAAGCACAACAAAAATTATGAAACGGAGTGAGTACATAAGAAGACAAAGTTATTACATAGTTATGAAAAACGCGTAACATTGCTACTCGTACAATTTCACCACCATCACAAGTCACCAATGGCACACCAGTACATACATACATAAACCAAAGTGGTAATGTGGAATAATACAAAGGTAATTAAACAAAATGGTAGAACACTCGAGGCCACGCAGACGCGGAGGTGCAGAGTAGACATCAACCAGAGTAATTAAAAACCAGCCGCCCTGGGCGGTATGCATGCATGTCTAGAATCGGTTCATTAGGCCCTTGAACCACTTCTTCACCCTGTCTTCCTCCACCACGAAGCCGAAGCAAGGTACTGCGTCCCACACAATGGGAAAATCGCGGTCGAAACCCTTGGCATTTGGCAAAGTGAGGGAGCGGGGAAGTTTAACAACCCCAGTTCCCAGTGGCGAGGCCGGCTAACATCCCGTATATCATCTCACAACAACTTAGCCCCGGCGGACGACAAGGTCGGAGACATCGACACGATGGTTGAGTGGCACCCTATCGTCGAACCTGGCTAACAAGCACCACCCCTGGCCTGTTGACCTCAATCCCGATCTTGTGCACCCCGTGGACCAGGAGAACATCGTTGTGAATATGAATGGAGCATGAGCGGTCGGTTCACTTCCAGTAGATAAGCTTTGCAAGGCGTCTCCCCCATAGGTGAAGAAACAAGTCTCGGTCACCTCCATCATGTGCGGCCATGGTGTCACTTGGTCTTGGCACATTTGAAAGCTCAGCGTTTAGATATGAACATATGGGAACTGGGTAGATGGATTGGTGCCAGGTTTTGGATGTTTACAATCTAAGGCATTATCGTGCATGAAATTCTTCCAAACAAGAGCACCAAGGTGTGTCGATCCCAAATACGTCGAACATTTTTAGTCTACTCTCTACATATGCAATATATGTGCAGTATTCAACAAATGAAGGAAAGACCCATACTAGGTGTCTTCTCAAATCCTCACCTTATAACCATCTCTAGTAGACCATTTGTAGGCAAACTTCACAAATTTTTCTCATCACAGTACCCCGTTGCAAAAGGTTGATGTGCCTACTTTATCGCAATGGAAAATGTTTAGAGATGAAGCATGATATTATGCATCAATTATAGTATTTCAAATTTTGCCTTCTCCATGCATCTATCTCTTTACATATGAGCCAAAAGGAGACATATCTTGAGGTCATAAATATTTGGGATGCATAAACCACTACAATTGAGAGAATAAAGTTCGAATGTAAGCATTTTGGATCCCTAACCTGCTTCTCTATTTTTAGCTACTTTTTTCTTTCATTTCTAGTCCTCCTTCAACTCTTAAATTTTTCATAACAAATAAAATTACATGAAAATGTGTTTTAAATGTTCCAAACATTATTTAATTACCTTAATTTTTCAATGAGTTTGTTAAAATTACGTAAACATTTGAAAAATTGAACACTTTTGTTATTATATCATTTTTGAACGCATTGAACACTTATTAAAAATGTGTTGAACATTCTATTTTATTACATGAATATTTTTAATTAATTTACATTTTCTAATTACATGAACATTTTTTAAGTTGCATTGAACACTTTTTAAATTACATGATATTATTTTTTTAATTAAATGACATTTAAAAAAATCAAACACTTCTTTTGTTGCATGAAACATACATGAAGTTGGCTACTCTATTCAACAGTGCACACCACGGTGAATATCAACACTCAATTATGTGGTAGTGACTAGTGAGTAAGGACAGTTTATTTGGGCTGGCCTAAGGGCAGCAACAGTCCATTAAAACTTGCTCCATGGGCGAGACATATACCCTCTCTTATTTTTTGAGGGTTTCGTTCTGAAGGACCAACCTTGATGTGAGGCTTTGCGCCAGTTCTTTTTGGCAGCTTAATATAAAAATAAGTTGCCTCTCTCCAGATTAAAAAACAAGTCGTCCCTAAATTTGTTGAGACTTCTAAATTAATTATTTCATAACTAGTTTAGAAGCCTCAACGAATTAAAGAGGCGGCTTATGAAAAATCTAAAGAGGAGGTGGCTTATCTTTTTAGCTGCCAAAAAAACTGGCCCTTTGACCAACAACCAATGTCGCACTATACAATGCCCATGGAACTACTCAGCCGGTCTTGAATTGCAGATTTTGATGGCACACTCCGACTCTGGTCAGACTCCCCGGTATGTGACCGTGTGTACATGGCTAAATGTAGCCATGCATGCTTTGATCAGCTTTGTCCCATAGGACTGAAAGTGTGGCAGAGATGGCAAAGACCCACATTACACCCGATGACGAACTTGTCACCCGCGGCGACACCCACTACAACCCACACAACTACCCTTGTTTTGTATGCATCCAGGTTGACCAATAGGTAGTATGAAAGTGTGCCATGTGTTCGTTCTGAAAGTGTGCCATGTTTCAAATTTTCATATGAAATATTATGACAACATATAATAATGTTGTGATAATGCACTAATTTTTTCTGATATTTTCCGAACATTTTTTAATGTGCAACATGGGTCTGGTGCACCGGTAACACCAATTGCTTCGGTGCACCAGATATGCCATCGGGTTGAGGTCGCCACCCGCACCACCGTATTTCTGATCCACGATGCCCCCCTCCCCACACACAAACTCATCCACGGGATGCTCACCGAGGAGCAGGTGGCTAGAAACTACGACCTCCCCGAAGATAACTGAGCCACGTTCTCCTACGGGATACCCTGGGAGTGGACATTGTCGCCCCAATCGCTGCAAGGCCGAGGAAATTGCGGTACGACTTGGACAACGGGATAAGGGAACTCTGGGTATGTTTTGTCTACAACAATCCCAATGTACTGCGCCTCTTGTTTAAAGATGCGGTCACTGAAGAAGAAAAAACAGATGCCGCCCGAGCTCTAGCGGCACAAGCCAGCTAAAAGCATCGGCGTGAGCCCTGCGTAATGTGCCCCATATGTTTGTTGGACCTGAATACTAGGGGTGAGGAGGACGTTAGGTTTTTGTGCTCCCACGCCTTCCATGCCGCAGGCATCACGACATAGTTCTTCCATGTGTCGACATGTCCAATTTGCAGCGACAACATTATGGAGTCCTTCAGTTTAGAGCATTGTGGCTCGACTTTTCCATGTCTGTGGTGCCCTAGACTCATTGTGTTCCTCATTGATGAACTAAATGATGGCTTGATGTGTATGGGCTCTTGTTGATGGCAACATCATGAAGCATATGAGCTCCATCCTGACCCCGTGGGCGAAGCACTCGCTTTTCTCAGTGTTCGAGTCAGTACCGCATGAAGTACTTACTACTATGTGTGTGTCTCAACCTTTGAGCTATATGGCATGCAAGGAGAATGGTAATTTACAAAGAGATATACGAAACTCCGTTATCCACTTTTGACTTTGTTCGAAGTTTCCTGGATGAACTTCGCCTATCTACAAAGGAGGTGAAGGCTACTCCCCACACTCAGACTACTCTAGTGCACTAGAGCTGCCAACCGCCACCAGTGGGATATGCGATGATTTGGATACCATGGTGGGGAAGATCCAGCATGTAGGAAGTGTTGCAGCGATGGCGCAAGATGAACATGGCAACTAGTTGGGATCTTTAGCAGTGCCTGCCTTCGACACCGATGACTCAAAGGTCCATGAGATTACGCTGCAGTGGATGTGAATGGCTAAGGACTGTCTCATAGTTATATCCAATCTGAAAGGTGTCTGCTTTGCCTAGCTCTGGTGGCTCAAGAGAAACCTAACCACCCGCCGCTGGCACTTTCCCCATCGACTCCTCTCACCATTGTTGCCGCTGGCCCTTGTGGAGGTGGCGACGTCCCCACTCCCAAAAGGGGGGTGGGGTTCTCCAGTCGTCCGAGTGCGGCAGAGCGCGTGTGTAGGGGCGCAGCTTGGTGTAATGGGACGCCTGGGCAATGGCCTCGGTCCGGGCTCTCGACGTGACCTGGGCGTGGACTGCATGCACAGTGGTGTGCGCTTGTGGCTGCGCACGTTTTTTGTGATGGTGCTCGGCGCTGGATGCACGTGCGGGGGGCGGATCATCAGCTGGGTGCAAAGGTTGCTTGTGCAGGTTGGCCGCAAGGACTAGCAAGGCGTGGCAGGTGTCTTCTCCAGAGCGCGAGGTGTGCTGTGGGTTAGCCTACTCATCCTCTGCTCTACTTCTTCACTTGAGCAGCTTTGATCTGGATCGGGTTGGGTCTCAGATCTTGATGCTATCTCTCACGATGCGGAATTGGTTGTTGCGGTGGTAGGCGGTGGCTACGGCCGAGGGATGGTGCGTGTCTGGGTGCAGTGTATCGAGGGATCCCGCGGCCAGAGTGAGGTTGCTCTCGGCAAGGGTGGTGGTTTGTGGGTGGCGGTCGGTGGCGGTGGGTGGTTGGCGCATCTTTTGCAGAAATACTTATTCCGGTCTTCATCGGGTCCTGCGATCGCGGCGCCTGCAGGTGCCACGACTTTTCTTGGAAGCGTCGTCATGGCGGTGTGCTCCTCCTTCTCCCCACGGCTTTGGCTCCGAAGGGAAACCTCAAATCCGCTGGATCGGGCGATGGAGGAATCTTCGCCTATTTCTCCTCCTTAGGGGCATCATCTCGTAGCCGGCCACGACTGGGAGACCGGTGCATGGCGGCATCTTGGCTGCTTCGTTTGCTAACGCGGGGTGTTGGTTTCTATTTGGCAACGATGATGGCGTCGAGAGGAGCTTGTGTCGCGACGTAGACTTCAATAGTCGGTTTGGTCTTCCAGACATGTCCAAGGTGCTCTTCTATGGGTTGCTTGGTTGCTTTGAAGTTGGAGTTGCGGTGGAGTGAGTCCAGGTGGTAACAATGACAGACACTCAGTGGTCCTTTGCGGAGGGCATGGTCGGCACAAGTCCCGCATATTTCCCTTGCGAAGCTCGTCGTCAAAGTCAGAGTTGTGGATTGCTCGCACGTGTGACCTTCCGTTGGCATGTGCCCGTCTATGTAGTTGTTTGCGGGTTGGCTTCGTTGTTGGAGCACTATGGTGAAGTCGGAGTCGCCCATTCGGA
The DNA here is from genome assembly GCF_002575655.3 of Aegilops tauschii subsp. strangulata. NCBI lineage: Eukaryota > Viridiplantae > Streptophyta > Magnoliopsida > Poales > Poaceae > Aegilops > Aegilops tauschii. Next base: position 568,879,751 of record NC_053037.3, on the reverse strand, counting down.
GCCAACCGGTGATGACGATGAGGCTTGCGACTTCTCAGCCGATGTCTTTCTTCTTTGTAGATCTGTGTTCCATCTCGGTGGCCAGGTTGGTCAGTGATGCCCATGTCATGTGGATTGCGTTGTATCGGTTTTAGCCTGGTTTTCCACCAATTAACCAGGCAATTCTCACTCTCTTTTGTCAAACCCAGCCATTGATCGCCAAACCCAGCCAAACATAGCAGCATTTGTAGTTTGTACGGATGTCGTTGCTGCAACGTATAAATTGTGAGTTTGGAAAAAAAATGTAGTAACTCTTTCTATACTGGTGTGCAAGATCTAAATTGCATGAATGACTTGATAGACACAAGAAAATCCCGACCAAAAAGTATAGTGTGCTCGATCTATATAATATAAGCTAGCTAGCTGATTTTTACGACAACGGATAATATATTAATATCATGATTATATTAATTACACCCGGCCTCTGCAATGATTGTTTTTTCTCGGGAACTGCAATGACAGTTTATCAAGAGCATAATCAAGATATTAGGAATGCACACAACCAAAGGATGCCAAAAGGAAAGGGAAATAAAGGTAGCCAACGCAACCAGCGAAATGCAACAAGCAACAACACCATCCATCGCCCTTAAAAACACACGAATCACACTCGTCAATCAGAACACCAACGGTGGTTGGTCTGCCAGATTCAATTGCGTCTGCGCTCTCCAGTAGAGTACATGCACGGGTCACAAGCTTTCAAATACAGTAACGCATGTGCTAATTAAACGCTACTGCTACTACATATGTCGAGGTTAATATGGCAAAAGTAGGGGTAGCTCTCGTATGTCGTCAGAGCACCGTTGTATTCCACCGCCGGTTAATTGTCGCCGATTGCATCATCGATGCCAAAATTAAAGTTGAGTGTCCATCAAACTCGCGTCACGCCTTTGTTTATGTTGGGTAATGATCGGTGCCAGATGCTTACAAATCAGAAGACTGAGGAGCGTAGACCAAAACTATGGTGATGCACGTGATGTGTGATTGCACGCGTTCTTCCTCTTCCCTTCTAATACTTCAGACAAACTTTGGAGACTTGGTTGTTAAGCTTTCCCAGTCGATCTATCAAAAAACAAAAAGGTTCCCAGTTGAAGCCCTCCCGGATCGAGACAAGGAAGGAGAAGAAAAGTTATCTGACTTTGTCACTATCAGCGGGCCCGTGAATGTGATCTGCACGTACAATTAATCTCTTCAACCAAATTAAGCAATGCATACCAAATTTCTTGACGCCTGCCAGCTGCGTGCCTGTGAAATTACAGAAAAGATGACGGTGAGCTAGACGCGGGGCTAATATGTGGAGGCCTAAAATTTGTTGTTCTTTTAAAGATTCTGAATTCTGTAATAAAGATAGTTGTGTGCTTGAACCGGCGAAAGAGGTTCGGAAAATTGTAAAGGAAAATGTATGTGCCCTGAAATGAAAGGGCAAATCGTCTCCCATGCAAAAGGAAAATAAGAACAACACCAAGGTTGCAAGAGTTTGAGTTCCCAACTGGCAACGATGGTTTAGTATTTCGGTAACATAACAATTTTGACCTCACTAAAATTTCTAGGGGAAAATTCTGGATTTTGATCCATCAACTTCACCGGATTATTTAAAAAATGACCTGATTTAAATTTGGTCTGATATTAGTTTAAATTTGGCTAAAAATTGCAAACTTACAAATATTTTGGCGCTCACCAAAATCTCAGAAGTTTCGTCGAAATTTTGTTGAAATTTTAGCTGTGTGATCGAGGGAGGTCCATGTGGGATCGACGGAGGTCCTCGCAAGAGAAGAACAGGGCAAGACACTGGATGTGTACGCCGGCGTCGCCTCGGCGGTGGCCTTCATGGGACCCAAGCGGCAGCGGACTCCAGTGTTCTACTTCTCCTCGACGATGAAGGTGGACACGAAGGCGCTGGCCACCAACTCATTGCTCTTCGCGCACCCGGCTTCTGTCTCTGTCTGCATGGCGTGGTTGCAGCCACAGGAGGTGCGGTCGCGGGCACGGGAGGCGCGGTATGACGCGGCGTCGTCGACGGAAGCGATGACTCCCGTGCCGTCGTGCTCCACGCCATGCCGGCGTGGAGCAACTCGCCCCTCCTCATCGAGTGGGCTTGGAGCGGCGAGTTGCTGAATCACGCGCCGGCTTGAGCGGCCACTTGCTCCATCGGGTCAGGAGCGGGTGGTGGAGCAGCGAACTGCCTCGTTCGTATCCGATGGGCTCGGCGGACCACCCAGCCAGCTTGTATGCCGAAGAACTGCTCTTCGGAAGCCATCGAAAGAGTGGTGAGTCGCGGAGGGGTCCGAAGGAGATAGGGGGAGCGGCGGAGGGGTGCGATTCTTGCCCGGCATCTGGCCTCGTTTAAATAGAGGGCGGACGGGAGGAGCTCGGCCGGTGTTGCGTTTAATGTCGGGCCGCTCATGAGCGAACGTGTGGCCGGAGTAGGTTTCTCGGCTTCCACACAGGTTTAATGGAGGTGTATGAATGCGGCAAGGAGGCATGTTCAGCCGGGCATGCAGCGGGCGGCGCCCTTGGCTGGCGAGCCGCTTCAATGACGGAGGCAATGAGAGGTCGCGTCCGGGCTGAGTCGCGTTCAATGCGGAGCGGCACGCTCTACAGCGGCATGAATGCGGGTACGTAGCTGGCGCCAGACGGAATGAGCGCGCGGGAGGGTTAGGGATTTTTGCTGCGTCAGGGCGGTCAGAAGCGGGCTTTGGGTCGGTCCGGACTCTCACAAATCTCTCCACTTTTGTCATCAGTTTGCAGGAGAAATCGTGTGCGGACCGCTCCGTGGACCGATACATGTCAGCGTTGAATGGGCTCCGCGATCCAGACAACGCGGTCCGGATGATTGCAAGAGGTTTGCGGGTCGGTGTTGGAGATGCCTTTACTCCACTAGAGTACCTGCACGAGTCACAAGCTTTCAAATACAGTAACGCGGGTCCTAATCAAACGCTACTACTACATATGTCCAGGTCAATATGGCAAAGCAGTGGTAGCTCTCGAATGTCGCCGGAGCACCGTTGCATTCCACCGACGGTCCTCGCCGATTGCATCATCGATGCCAATTAGTAAAGTTATCGGTGACGCTAAATCTCAGTCGATTGAGACTTCACGAAGTCTCAGTCAACGTGTCAGCCGTATGATTATTACTTGTTTTAAGATTCGTGTTGGAGAGTTGGTTGTTTTGTTTTCAGCCTGCTAAGGAGAGTGTCCAGCCCGGTTCTCTGTTTGTCTGTGTCTTCCGTTGTTTGGGCCGTTTTTTGTTTTCGCGTTGTGACTTTGTTGTGCAGGTCTTTCTCATTTTGTTTTATTTTTTCAGGTCGCATCTCAATGTGTGTTTTTAGGCTGTCGTTGTCTCGTCCTTTGTCTTTTCTTTTTCTTCATTTTCCTCCTTTTTCATTTTATCTATCATTTGTATGTCTTTTCTTTTCCCATTTTTCTTTCTTTTGTTATTATTTTTTATTGTCGCATTTTTAGTTTATTTTTTTGTCCTTTTTAGCTTTCATTATTTTAACGGACTCGCTAAATCTCAGTCGACTGAGATTTAGTAAAGTCTCAGTCGACGCGCCATCCGTCGGATCTTTGTTTGCTTCAAGATTCTCGCTAGAAGTGGATTATTTTGTTTCAGCATGTGTAACACGTGTGTCCAGCCCGTTTGTTTGTTTGTCGGGCTTCTTTGTGTCAGGGGACATGGGAGGTTTTCTCGGTGGGTTGTTCGCTGGGCTGGGTTGGCGTTCCTCTGATCCCTCTTTTTTTTAGCCGTCATACTGTAGATCTGAGAGTAGGTGTTCCTCCGATTTCTTCTGTTTGTTGGTTCCAGTAGGTTGTTTTAAGTAGAGATTAGTAGTTATCTTCATTTTTCCCATTCGAGGGGGATTTGTTTGTTCCAGTAGTTTGGACAAAGCGCAGATTAATAGTTTCTTTTTTACCAGTAGTCAAAATATACTTTGGATCAACAAAGGTTAGTGAGTTTTATTTCCATTTCCCCATTCTTAGCAGAGGATCAACAGAGGTCTAGTATTTTTCAAACAGAGTTTGTAGTAATTTCAAATAGAAACGTTTCTTTGTTTTAAATGCAATAGAATTTGTTGTTAGTCAATGCAGAGTTCTGTTAGTTTTCAAGTAGACATTCTAGAGGTATGCATGTATGTTTGTTTTTCTGTCTAGTTTTTGAAATGTTTCTTTTTGATAGTAGCAGAATTTGTTTGTTAGTCAACAAAATATGTTCATTTTCAATTTTTGTGACCACATCCTTTTAATATATCTACTTATACGGAAGAAATAATCCACTTATGCATATTTTTGTTAGTAATTGTTTCTTTTTTTATATCATCTATGCATATATGTTTGCTTTTTCATATCCTAGTTAAGAAACCGTTGTTTGCTTGTCTGGTCATAAAATATGTCATTTTCATATCCTTGTTAACATCTTCGTGTTGTTTGTTTTTTTATGCGCTCAGGCGATGGTGTGTGAAGTTTGCTTGAGTCATTGCAAGCACAAGAACATGGGTAGCGGTTGGCATCTATTTATGGGAGGAATTTAAAAACACAATGGTAACTCAATAACTTTCAGCGGTAACTGAAACTGACCATTGTTTTGCTAGTGGGCGGGAGAGGGGGGTAGTTGCATGTTTGAGACTAGGCATGCAACTGCAAGTGCATGTCTACCCACCCGACCGCAACTAACCTTTTTGTTATGTCGGAGGACGACGGGAAAGGAGGGGTAGTTGCATGTCTGACACTAGGCACGCAACTGCAAGCATCACCACCAACTGCAATTGCATGTCTACCCACCTAGCTGCAACTGACTTTTGTTTCATCGAAGAGAGGCGGGAGAGGGGCAGTTGCATGTCTGACACTAGGCATGCAACTAAAGTGTCACCTTGAATGTAACTGCATGTCTACCTAGACGACTGCAACTAACCTTTTGTTTTGTCGGTAGGCCGTGGGAGAGGGGGTTGTTGCATGTCTGATGCTACGCATGCAACCGCAAGTGTCGCCCCCGACTGCAACTGCATGTCTATCCACCCGACTGTAACTATCCTTTTGTTTTCTCGGTGAGCAGTCGGGGAGGGGGGAGTTGCATGTCTGACACTGGGCATGCAACTGCAAGTGTCGCCCTCGACTATAACTGCATGTCTACCCACCCGACTGTAACTATCCTTTTTGTTTTCTCGGTGAGCAGTCAAAGAGGGGAGCGGGGAGTTGCATGTCTGACACTAGGTATGCAACTGCAAGCGTCTCCCTCGACTGCAACTACATGTCTACCCACCCGACTGCAATTGACTTTTTTTATTATGTCAGATGACGACGGGAGAGGGGGCAGTTGCATGTTTAACACTACGCTCGCAACTGCAAGCGTTGTACCCGACTGCAATTGCATGTCTACCAATCCAACTGCAACCGACCTTTGTTTTGTCAGCTGGCGGTGAGAGAGGGGGCAGTTGCATGTCGGCCACTAGGCATGCAATTGCAAGTGTCGCCCCCTACTGCAGCTGAACTTTGTTTTGTTGGAGGGTGCCGAGAGAGGTAGGGGAAGTTGCATGTCTAACACTTGGCATACAACTGCAAGTGTCACCCTCGACTGCAATTGCATGTCTACCCATCCGGCTGCAACTGACCTTTTTTACGTTGTAGGGCGGCGGGAGAGGGGCCAGTTGCATGTCTGACACTAGGTACGCAACTGCAAGCGTCGCTCCCAACTGCAACTTAATGTCTAACCATCCGACTGCAACTGACCTTCATTTCCCCATAGGCGGGCAGGAGAGGGGGCACAGTTGCATACTTGACACCAAGCATGCTTTTGTGGGTTGGGCAGGTGTTCAAGCACGCATTTTTGTTTTGTTTTTTGTTCTTTTTGTCATTGCTTTGTGTTGCATTCGCGCTGGATTGTTCCCCAGCTTCGTTCCTATTTTCTTTTTTTCTTTTCCCCATTTTTCTGTTTTCTATTAGTTTTTATTTTTTTCAAAAATATTACCACCTATTTGCACATACATCGATCACACACAATTGCATGTAAATTAAATCGCGTGTAATTACATGTCTACTATCGGTGTGGAACTTTTTTCTTTTCATGTCTGCCATTAAACACACCACTGCAAGTGTCACTCCCGACTGCAATTACATGTCTTCAACGTGACTGCAACTCAGTGATGTTTTTGTCAGGAGGGGGACAGTTGCATATCATCCACTAGTCACAGTGTAGACGCGACTACAACTACATGTCTTTCAAAGTGCAACTTTTGTGGTGTTATTATTATTATTATTATTATTATTATTATTATTATTATTATCACTACTACTATTATTATCATATTTATTTTTTTCTGCCTATTTTATTTTGTTGTCATATTTTTAGTTATTTTCTGTTTTTGTAAACACACCGTGAACATTTTTTTTAATATACATGATGTTTTTAAAAAAAAATTGTTTCAACACATGATGAATAATTTAAAAAATAAACAAGCACTTTTTTCCAAAATATTACTATAAATGTAAACAAAGCTTTCAGTTCTTTTTTATGGTGAAGCAATAACTGATTTTTAAGAAAAATAAACATTTAACAAACAAAAGCAAAAACAGAAAAACCAAACAAAAAACAACAAAAGGCCGGATGGTAGGAAAATCATGCAAACGGCTAAGATTACTACTTGTTTTTGAGACATCTAAGGTTACTACTGGTCCTCACCGTAAAAAAAAGTTAACTACTGGCCCGGCCAGTCTGCCAGAACGAGCAGCATCTACAAAAACTCTCGATAGTCAAAAAAATCGCTGGCCCAAAAGCACACAACAACTGGAAAAATAAAGGCATTAGGCTGCAATAACACGGCCAGCCCAGCAACAGTAGAAAAAAGTACAAGACTTAATAAGAAACTAAAATGGGCTGGGCTATTGTTGGCATTATGTTCGCCCCTTGGGGGGCTGCCGGCGAATTCTTTTGCCTGGGCTGCTGCTGCGCATGCACGCGCTGCCTAGCACACGCGCGGCGGCCTGCGCTCGGGCACGCACGCGAGCTCCAATCACGGCGCAACACACGCACACGAGCTCCGAGCACGGCGTCGCGTCGTCGGTGGGTGGCTCCAGGCTCCAGCGCGGCACAACACACGACAGCGGCTTCCGACAGACAGACTTGTTGCTGCTCATTGGCATTCAGGTTGAGCAGCTATGGCGACGAGACAGGAAGCGACGGCGGCGTCTTCTTGAGGAGGATGAAGATGGCGATGCGGTTGGTGCGGAAGTCGGGGTGCCACTGCTCCTGCTCGATGCACCCGATCTCGAACTCCCTCATGGCCGCCTCCAAGGGTCGGACCCCAGCACCAGCTCCGGCGGCTCTGGGTCCAGCCGGAGCAGCAGCTCCGGGTCGACCTCGTACTCGTCGCCCCACACCAGCTCCGCCACCGTCGCCGACCCCCCGACGTTCTCCTCGAGGTTCTTGCGGAGCAGCCGGACGCGGTCAGGCAAATCGGTCGGCACGACCCGCGCGCCGAGCAGCGCGGCCACGAGCCCGCACCCGGCGCCGAGGTCCACGGCGCGCGCCCCGCGTACGGAGAGCAGGCCGCCGTCGGCCGCGTGCTCGAGGAACTTGGCGAGCACGACGGTGCTGTCCCACACCACGGCGCCGGTGACACCGGAAGCCCCCCGGAAGGAGGACGGCTGCTGGTGGAGCGTCAGGCGGCGCCCGCACGCGTCGATGGGGAAGGCCGGCAAGCCCTGCCGCGCGAAGGCGTTGGGGCGGTGCGACGCCGGCTGGCCCAGGCCCCACAGCAGCATCGTCTCCGCCGGCGGCGGGAGGGAGCGCAGGCGGCCGGCTGCGGGAGCCCGCGAGGCGGCCAGGCGAGGCGGAGCCGGCCGGGGAGGCGGACGCCGCGACGCTGCTAGGAGCGTGGAGGAGAAGGGGCGGCGGGCATGCGGGAGAAAAAGGAGATCCGGCCGGAGAGGCGGCGAGCTCCGGTGGCGCGGTGGAGCCCTGACCGCGCCCGCTCGCCGGCCGCACTCGCCCGTCCGGAGCCGGCGCAGGCCGCGACGGCGGATGAGGGCGTGGTGGAGCGTGGAGGAGAAGGGGCGGCAGGCATGCGGGAGAAAGAAGAGATTCTTGCATGCACTGGCACTGCACGTGGTGGGGCTAGTCAGAAAAAGAAAGGAGAGAGAGATTAGAGGCTGGCAGTGGGCCTTTTGCAGCAAAAAAAACTAGTGTCGGCGCCCCAGCTGCCCCCCGATTCCTGGGATTGGAGCGCCGGCCGTAGATTTGTTAAATCCGGCGTAAAATGAGTCTGTGGGGGTGTGACTGGGGCACTTTTTTAACGTCAGTGCTAAAAAAAGGCTTCTGGGGGCCGTCCTGGGGCGTGGCTGGAGATGCTTTCAAAAGACTTGAAGTTATCTGACTTTGTCACTATCAGCGGGGGAGTGAATGTGATCTGCACGTACAATTAATCTCTTCAGCCAAATTAAGCAATGCATACCAAATTTCTTGACGCCTGGCCGCCTGCCAGCTGCGTGCCTGCGCAATTGCAGAAAAGATGATGGTAAGCTAGGCAGGACCCATATGTGGAGGCCTAAAATTTGTTATTCTTGTAAGAATTCCGAACTTTGTACTAAAGATAGTTTGTGTGCTTGAACCGGTGAAGAGGTTGGAAAATTTGTGTAAGGAAGAGGATATGTAGCTCCTGGGTGCTCCAACCCTCTGTATGAACATTAAGTTCAAGAAAATACCGAGAAATTTGAAAAACAAATCTGGGATTTTGGGATATCAAATTTGGGTGTCCGATCTACTTTCGTGTGAAGTTTCTTATGTGTAGAAAAAAACTGTTTGGATGAATTTTAATTCGGACAGTATTTCCCTCGCCACATATACATTTCCTGGTATTTTATTCATGAAACTTCACACAGGAGTAGATTGAGAACCCAGTTTGATATCCTCAAATTTCAGTTTTTATTTTATTTTTTGGTATTTTTTACATTTAATATCCGTATAGGGGTGTGGACCACCCAGGAGCTCCGGTGCATTTTCTGAATGTATATGCGCTAAAATGAAAGGGCAAATCGTCTCCGCGCAAAAGGAAAATAAGACCAACACCAAAGTATCAAGAGTTTGAGTTCCTAAGCAGCAACGATGGTTAATATTTCGTTAACATAACAATTTTGGACCTTATCATCATTTCAGGTAAAAAAATCTGCATTTTGATCCATCAATTTCACCGGATTATTCAAAAATATTGATAAATGTGTTCTGAAATTAGTTTATATCTGACCGGAAATTGCAAACTTACAAATATTTTGGCGCCCACCAAAATCTCAGAAGTTTCGTCAAAATTTTGTTTAAATTTTAGCTCTATGCAACGCTAAAGAACTACAATTGATAACTTGTAACATAAGGAACATGGAAAACTATGCAAACGCGAGGGGTAAAACAGAGATCAATGAACATACCCAGTTTTAATACGAACCTAGGAGATAACAATAAAATTGCACACATACAAGACAAATGTATTGGTTAATCTGCAGGAAAAACACATAACATTGCTGCTCGTACAATCTCACAGCCCTGAGTAAACTAGCACACCAGTACATATATCAACACAAGTAGTAATGTAATGTGGAATAGGAAGCAAAAAAAGGTACGAAATGGCAGAGCACTCCACGTCACGCACACAGTGCAGAGAACAGATTAACCAAAGTAATTAAACGACCAAATCAACCAGCCGCCGGCCGGCGGTCGTAGGTACGTCTAGAATCGGTTCATGAGGCCCTTGAACCACTTCTTCACCCCGCCCTCCGCTCCATGGTGGTGGTGGTGGTGCTGGCGGGGGCCGCCATGGCCGAAGCTCCTTCTCGTGATCGCCTCGCTCAGCCTCCTGGCCAGTTCTTCCACCTCGTCGACCTCGTTGTCGCTGTCATGCGCGTGGTGGTGGTGGAAACGTCGGAACAGCTTCATCTTCGGGCCTTCGTCCTTGTCCTGCTGGTGGTCGACCTCCTCCTCCGCGTCCTGGTCGTGGTGGTGGCGGAGATGGTGGCGGTGGTGGAAGCGTTCGAACAGTTTCATGCTCGTGCCTTCATCCTTGTCCTGCTCGTGGTGGTGGCGATGGTGGAAGCGGATGCCGTGGCGGAATCTCTTGATCATCTCCACCTTCCACGCGTTCGCTGCCTCTTCCTCCTCCTCGCCATGAGGCAGCTTCTCTGCGGCGTCGGTGTCCGGGCGTGAGTCGGGGTCAGGCTCCGCGACCGCCTCCAGCTCAGCTTCCCTGGGCTCTTGCTCTTCCCCGCGGGCAAGATCGGTGGGCACGACGACGTCGACGGCGGGATGGACACGAGGCTCGCCCGGGCCGGAGAACGCGCCGCGGTGGTGGGAGAGGCCGTGGTGGCGCGCCCACCAGAGGTGACGGTGGAGGTGGCAGGGGCGGCGGTGGGAGGGGAGCTGGAGCACGCCCTCGTCCACGGCGACGGCCGGAGTGGGCAAAGCCGGAAGGGTCACCTCAGCAGCAGCATCCGCCTGATCATCTTGGGTGAGGAGGACGGCGTTGGGTGGGCCCTGGTCGTCGGGGATGGTCTCAAGGACGCGGCAGCTAGCGACGGCCAGGAGGGAGAGGAGGAGCACGGCGAGGGTGGCGAAGCGGGCCATTGTAGTAGGAACAGAAGGTCTCTGCAGGTGGAGTCAGACGAGAGCGGACCGGGGCATTTGTAGTGGAGGGGATCAGGGGAATCGCACCGGAGTATTTGGTCAATGGTCGGTTGGCTTGAAATTAAAATTTCGTGGTGTGACGAGATAAGTTTTGGTATCAAGGCTCGCCTAACAAGGTTAGCCCTTAATTAGCTGTAGGAGTTACTTAAGACTAGCCACAATGGGAGTAACTTCAGCAGTAACATCGAGTCCAACTCAGCAAATTTGCTTATGTGGCAATGAGTTAATGAGAAGAGAGGTAGTTTGAGTAATTTAGCTAGTTACTGTAACATCACATGTCCCAATGCAATATGAGTCTATTACTCAATAAATGAGGCTTCGCGTGTTACCATACTTATGTTACTACCCACTATGAAGATAATAACATAGTCTGAGGATATATGTATGTTACTCTTCATTGTGGCTAGTCTAACTTATTCAGTCTTGTTAAGCCTCGGTCGACTAAAAATACTAGTCGATGCTATATCTATGAGATCTTACATTAAGATCTATGGAAAAAAAGTTAGCTTTTTTCTTCTTTCATTCATGTTATGTCACTTGACTGAGACTTGCTTAAATCTCAATGAACTAAGACCTAACACTAAGTAATTATACTTATTCTATCATATATATGGGTGACGCTTGCCTCAATAAAAAAGAATCGGTGACGCTATGCTACATGTGATGAATATTTTCTTGCTTCCAAACGATGGAGCTGGATATTTTCCTTAGCTGCATATATAGTGAGATGTTAATAGCAAAATAAATTCAAAATTATACTGCATGATTGCACCCTTCCGTCCGACGAGTCGATTGTATACCGTCGAGAGACGAACCAGTGTGTGTCCACCGGGTTCAATTGCGTAGGCAGTGACGTCAATCATCTCACCATCTTGAATAAACAAAATGAGGCGAAGATCGAGGCTTACGTTGTGCTGGCAAAAAGATTTAGCTACGCTCTAGCTAAGCAAAGCTTAATTAACTACTACCGGAGTACTAGCCTAACGTGCACCTGGCGTGTGCCATCTTTGCTCCTGAAACTATGAGAACCCCGGCCCTTTTTTATTGGAAAACATATGAACTTTATTCAACTGATATAACAGATACACCGTTCGTGAGGAAAGGTACAATTTCATACATAGGCTCCTCAAACCAGTCAATAATAGAGGAAAATCTAGCCAATTTAGCAAGCTCGTGCGCAACTTTATTTGCTTCTCTATTACAATGTTCAAATCTACAAATAGAAAAATCACAAGCTAAAAAATAGCAATCATCGAAAACTGCCGCCGCTACTCCTGTTAACCGTTAGCCATTATTTATGGTTTCAATCACCTCGAGATTATCAAAATTTATGATGAGGTCAAATCTAAGAGACCAAGCTTTTGTTGTTAGAGTGTCCACACAATGATCAATTTTCAAACCTCCTGCAATAAAATTACCTTTATCGTTTCTCAACACAACCCCTGCCGTACCCTGGACCTAATCAAGCTGCTTTACATTTATCTACTTGGTTGAATGTGCATCAGGCATCCTATTCCACGCTTTGTGCACCGTTTAGTTCAGGAAGGACGCACCACACCATTCTAGGCCTGTGACGTTTCTTCTATTTCTTTTGTTTTTCAAGTTTTTATTGGTCTTTTTCATTTTATTATCTTTATTATCTATCAAAAGTAGGTTTTCTCTTCCTTTTCTTTCCTTTCCATGTTTAGTTTTTCCCTTTTTGTTTCTATTTATTGGTAATTATTAAACATTTTAAACATAAATTTATTTTTCCTGTTTTCTTCTTTCCTGTAAAATATATAAACAATAATTCAACAAGAAACGAGTAATTTCAAATTTCTCATCTAATATTACATGAATTTCTTAAATTACAAGAAGATTTTTAATACATAAATAATTTTATAGTTACATTTTTTAAAATTCAACGAACACTGTTTTTAATTACATTAAACTCTTAAAAAATGTTCAGGTACAAGCGTTGAAGATTGGATCGCAGCAAGAAACCATCAGACAATTTTTGCTCATGAATTGAACAAATCAACACAAATGCCATCCACTACACATACCAACCACATATCCTGGTGCACAACGCATGCCAAATCTCACTCTTCATCTAGAACTGACTCAAATGTGCAGACCATATTGCCTTCAATCTGAACGTTCTCCAGATATATATCATTTGACAAACAATCAAAATTACGGTATGGAACAAACAATAAGAAGTTTTTGTGTTGATAAATCTGCAACCCCAGTCCCCATGAATGAAGCGGGCAACTCGTCTGTTAGAACTTGCATCTGGAGGAACCGTGCTTTGAGACCACTGAAGGTGACACGAACACAATCAAAACCAGAAAGGCAAAAAAGCACTTGCATGGAAACAGCAGTTCATATATCAGAAAACTGAATCTCGGCTTCAGCAGACATGAAAATAGTGCACATAAATGAAATACCAAAGACAACTGAATCTCCGTGGAAATGCAACAGCAGCCCTGGCCATTCCAGGTCCACCCAAACAACAAGATAGATTATAGGACAGATTAAGAACAACAACATAACCATTCATGTTATCATGTACTGCCGCAAATAAAAGTTGGTATACCCAATAGAGAAATAACAGAGACCAGAATGCAGATATTAAAATATTCATAATAGTTCCAATATATATATAACACTACACAAACACGGGCAGAGTACTGTTATATACTTCCTCTGTAAACTAATATAAGAGCGTTTAGACTACTAAAGTAGTGATCTAAACGCTCTTATATTAGTTTACGGAGGGAGTACATCACTCAAGCACCAACAGGTACATGCCGTATCTATATATAACGGTCACGTATCCATGATTAACAGAGAAGTTGACTGAATAGCTCGCAGCATAATGTTAGGTACATGACTTCAGTCAAGCACCAACAGCTTATCACAACTTACCCAGATTACTCATATTCAAGATCTAAGTTCACTATCATCATCAGTAAGATGGACAATTGTGAAGGCTTCAATACACAAACATTTAGTGCCCGTCCGCCAATGACTCCGAGAACAAAGGAACATATGGAAGATAAGGGCACCTTGAATTCCGTCCAAGATCACATATGAACCGCGGCTCCCTCGAATCCATTTCGTATGAAAATAATTTCATCTGCGGAAAGATCCTCGATGCAGATTCTACAGTTATGAACATCACATTGTCTTCTGGGTGGGCTGAGATAACACCATAATGTTCCCCGGCGCTTGAATACTCTACTCCGACCAGTTGCATGTAGCTGACTTTGAGCTTCAATGTCCAACAATTTTCACTAATAGAATCTTCAAGAACCCAGATTGACAGTTCAGAAGAACCATGATCTGTGAGATACAATTGTCCCCGTGATACATAAACATTAGGAACACCACGAGCATCAGGTGAAGTAGGAATAGGAATGATCCTATAATTACCCTGCACGTCGATGGCTGCAACTGTATCACTATCAGAACGTAAATACAACACTCCGTTGAAAAATGCGCCACCTGATAAGCAGAGTATCTCAATTGGATTGTCCCAAACAATTTGATGCGTCCAACCACCAGCTTTGGAAGAGTATATCCCCACCTCTTCGATGCAATAATCATACTTATTATTCAGATTCAAAGCCACGGCAGTTACCAACTCGAACACATGGAAGTGGGAGGAGACGGACGGGTCGAATCCCAGGCGAGCATCGTTCACGAACAAGGAATACTCGGTGGCGGGCACCGATACCCACTTCTCAGTAGCAGGATTGCACACCACGTACTCCAACGTCCCAGGGTCATCCAACGCCTTGGGGGCAGTCCGGCGTCGGCAGAGGAGGAGGCCGTTGCAGCAATCCAAGATGTCGAGCTCCTTGCATTCAGGTAGGAACGAGAGTGAGGCGTCAAGAGGGCACCAGCTCCCCGAGACGCTTTGGTAAACATGTGGACACCGTGGATCGCGGCCCATGCCGTAGGTTTTGTAGAAGAAGCCGGTGAGGGTCGACTGGGGAAGCTTCTCGCGGTGGTCGGGGTGGGTGATGAGGTCCCGCCAGCGCGTGGAGACGCACTTACAGCAGCAGGTGGACTTGTAGGGCACGCGCGAGATGACCTCGACCAGGAGGTCGTCTGGGAGCTTGATCGTCGGATCGCTCATGAGGGCCGCCTCCATGGATCCCGTCGCCATCTCCTGGGAGGAAACGAGCGGCTAATCTGCAGAGATCGGGGCGGAGGACGAGAGGTTAGAATGATACTACGTCCTAGCAGTGAGGGGAGAGCGAGGGAAAAGAGGACGTACCAGATGCGTGGCGCGCGGACTTCTTAGGGATAAGCGGCGAGAGCGCCGGCGTTGGGTGCTCCCATCCGCGCCGGCGGTGGGTCGCGGCGAGCCGGTGAGGGTTTGGTTTGGTGCGGGGCGACGAGATGGATGGATGATGGATGCTGCGGGATTTTTTTTCTTTTTGCAGTTATCTGGGCTTTTTACTGGGCTGTATGAGTCCAAAGACTCTCACTGCTAGACATGCACGCCATTTTACACGATCTTAAAAAAATATATAACCTTAGGCCCGTTCGTTTCACAGGAATTTTGCAGGATTTTTACACGCAAGAATTCCTGCTGAATGCTTTTCCTTTGAAGTGTTCGCATTGTCGGATAGCAGTACAGTATTCCAAAAGAAATGCTGGCTTCTTGTGTTTATTCCGAAGGAAAAAAAATCTACTCCAAACTCATTTGTTGGCGGATGCCCGAGGAAAAGCAGAAGTACCCCAAATAAAATGTTGTATGTGAGAAAGAAAGGTACTAGCTGCGCCCTAGTGCTGGTGTTTGCCTACAACTTGGTGGGTACCAACAATTAGCTTTTTCTTTGGATTTTATCCCATGACCCGAACACCTCAGTTTTAGCCGATCCTCTATTTGAGTATCACAAAGGTTTTCAAGCTACATGCAACCCAATTCCTTCACAGGTTTATATTCCTATGTTTTTTCTATCCCTCCACTCAGAACACGGCCTTAGTTCAAAGCTGCGACATTTATTATGGATCGAAGGGAGTCTTAATTAAAGAAAATTCTTCCAACCATTACTTACATAGGCCGTCATGCAGGACATGATAGTGCAATCTCAGATGTGCTAATAGGGATAAAGTATGTGTGTGTTCACAGAGATGAGTATGACAAATTAAATGTTTTTCATGACAAATTATGTTTGCCGAGTGGCAATTTTAGTTGCAAAGCATGGCAAATCCTTCTTGAATTACATGGCTGAAGGTGAGCAATTCATAAATCCGAGCAGTTCTTAAATTGCATAGGCGATGAACAACTCACAGATCATGATGACCTATTCATAAACTACGTAGCTGATGAGCACTTCACAAATCACCAAGATGAGCAGTTCATGGATACAACAGAAGGCGAAAATGAACAACTCATACATCTCGTAGTAGCCTAGGATTTTTTTCCAGTAATGTAACAATTTAGAAAAATCAGTGGAGGTCGTGTTGTGCGCCCTGCTCGGTTCTTCCCGGTGATACCAGCTCCGGTCTCCTTGGACTTCCCATTCCTCTTTTTAATTTGATTCTAATTGCTATGACAAATATAAAAGTTGATGGTAGACTGTAATTAAGTTAGAATGCAAATATGGATTTCTGACTTGCTGGCTTGCGGCACTATCTATACATATATTCCCCAAATCCTGAAACTGCCACTTAAGAAACAAAGTAAAAGTAAATTTGATCAACAAAGCACAGATATATTTACAATCTCTGTCTGATATTTCTGCTAGATGATTGTTGGCACTGTTGACATTTCAAATTTTGAAAACCGTGTCCCCCAAAAAGATGAGAGTAATTGTAGACAAGAATAATGCATTCTAGGCATGCATGGCAACCATGCCAGTGTGAAAACGTACATCATGTACTCCTTATTTCAAATATTTCTAATTACCCAAGAAATGTTTGAAGAAAACCAAGCGTTGGTCCTCAATTGACCACATCAAGGACCAGCTTGCGGGACTTGTAGACTGACCACTTCATGCGCCGGTAATACGCGGCTTGCATAAGCGCGAGCGAGAGTAGGAAGATCCATTTGACTCCCATCTATGACACAATCACAAGGTGGAGTAAGCAATTACGGAGTAGATAATTTATGCTGCCATTCAAATAAAATGGGTGGTGTAGAGCAAGAGGGCTACCAGCTTTCTCTCTTCCATCTCAGGCTCAGCTGCCCATGACAAGAATGAGACAACATCTTTACCCATCTGGAATTGTAGACAGAAGAAACAAACCATCCTTTAATTTAGTACTGAATCCGCGGCACAAGTTCCGTGATGCTCACAATAGAAAAGTAAGACTTACCTGAGCTTCCGTTGCAGGAGTACCGTCTTCATACTCGACAGCTCCATCACTAAGCATCTTGGGCATGGCTATGGCGCCACCAGGAAAGTAGGGATTGTAATGCAAGCCTTCACGAATCTAGATTTTTAAATCAAAAGCAGAAGGTTAAGATTTAAGACTCAATCAGAGAGCAAATACGAATAGGCTAGGGGGTGAATTTTATGAGGGTATAACCAAAACAAGCTAACTACCTTACCAGACAACTTCCATCAAGAGAGAAAGATGCATACTCACTGGAAAATTTGATTACAATATTCCTTTTCACAGTAGAATTCTCAGAGGAATTTTTCAAAAAAAAAATCTCAGATGAAGTTGCTAATCCTTTCAAATTCCAAGTGAAAAAAATTAGGTTTAGTGACCAGAGAGTGGCACAGCATTTTAAGATTCTTCACTTAGTAGACCAAACCTTGAAGTTGAATAGCATAAAGGCTAGTGATAATATTGTTAACCCAGTTGCATAATGCACCTTAGAGTTTAGCTATGACGCTTATAATTTATAGGGAACTGGGGGTCCAACATTTAAAACTGGTTATACATAAAACTAGCAAAGAAAAAATAGAGCTCCCAAGAAGATTTTTGTTCATACTCTTTAGAACTCCCAAGAAGATTTTTATTCATACTCTTTAGAATAGCAGCTGACAATCTTGTGGGATATCCAACCCCACTTTATCAGGCTGATCAACATGCCACTACAACTAAAATGACTATCTAGCAGCACCAACAAGTCACAACATGTTGTAATAAGAAGAACCTACAAAAAAACACATCTGAATTCTTAACTACAGTTCCAAAACTGCATGTGTCAGCGTGGGAAATATACTAGGTAATGCATACATGTTTAGCTCGAATAATGAACCATTAGAAGAAAATAGTGTGAAAGGATTAAAGTTTGGGTAAATTCAGTGCCAATCCAGAACAACTGTATGCCATCGTGCGCCAATGTGAGTCCATTGTATCCACATGGTTGCTGCTACTACTTACGCATAATAAAAGTATATACACTGGGAAAGATCAAATTGAGAACCACAAGAAGCCATCAACACCAAATATAAACGAGAGAGGATTACCGAGACGCCAGCAGGTGGATCACGGTAACCAGTAAGGAGAGAAAAAACATAGTTCTGGCCATTGTGCCTGGCCTGCAAAAATGTTAGCAAAGGGTGAGATACTCCCTCCGTCCCATAATATAAGAACGTTCTTATATTGTGGGACAGAGGGAGTACAATTTTGAGGCCAAATATTGGATGAATGCAACCAGAATCCATTAGTCGGTCACCTTTGTGATCAAGCTGAGGTCTGGAGGGTATGCTCCACCATTTGAAAATCGAGCTGCTTGCTCATTCGCATATGGTTGTGGGAGACGGTCACTCAGCTTACCCGGGCGCGTGAACATTTCGCCTTCATCGTTGGGCCCATCAACCACCTCAATCTCAGCAGCCATTGCTTTTGTTTCCTCCTCTGTGTAGGCAACACCCACCAGAGACATCGAGTGGCAGGAGGCACACACTTGCTGATAAACTTGGTGTCCACGCCTTATTCTGCTCATATGTTTTCAAAAGAATTAAAGAGGTTTACAAGAGATATTACCAATTTAAGAGAAGGTTTTTACAGATAGCATAATTGTACTACTATTCCCCTGTTGCTGAACTTGGACTGTTGCTCTGTTGTTGGTTCCAATAGTGGAACACCAACGCAATTTGCCGGCTTATGGAAAAAGAACAATTGTATACTTTTTTATATTGTCCTAAGTGGACTCAAGCATAATATTGTATGTATGATCAAATAGCTATTGTGCTTCCATGCTATTTGTTAGAGTCAAAACTGGTCAAGAAAAGTTGTTTGACAAGAGAATATGATTTTACTTACGATGCGTGATCATAAGAACTAAGAATGCCTTCATGTGGCCAGGGATAGCTCGGAGATTCGAGCCCATGCTCTGCTTCATCAGCTGACGCTATTGTACCAAAGCTTAAAAGGCCAGAAGCACCAACTCCAAGAATAGCCAATGCTTTCAGTCCAGTGAAGCCAGTGATTCCTTCTCCATGATATATCCGGGTTGAAGAAAGAAGAGATGAACCCTGTAAGAAGAAGTACAAGATAACTAATAAATAGTACTAATTTGGTGCATGCATAGGTAATGTTGTAACTATAACACTTTTGACCAACTACAGTGACTTAAGATGCTGGCTCTATTTTTTCAGGTTAAAGGCAAATAGTCAAAAGCGAATAACATAATATGGTAAATTAATAATGGCCAACAGTCAAAAGTGAATAACATAATATGGTAAACTAATTTTTTGAAATGGTAATTTTTTTTAAAGATTTGGGAAGTACTTACAGATGGGTGCTGGCGAAATACTTTCTTCAGAAGCTGGCTAATGCCCCTCCCAGTAGCCATCTATGCCGCTGTATCAGATATCCCAAACACAAACAGGTGGATCAACATTTTGGAGTTTCGGTATTGCAGCACAATAATAATTGACTTATTGCAGAAGGATCCCAAACTTGAAGGTACAACACTGATTGAAAAGTAAAGCATGGCAACTCCCTGACTTATAATCGATGGATAATGATTTACAGTTCACCTGCTACTAGAGGAGCTTGAAATTGAGGAGCAGAGCTCCCAATTTCATTCACCGTGCAAATGGATAATACAAAAGTAGCAGGGTCTGCGCAAGGTTCGTGTAAAACCACACACAGTAGTACAAAGCAGAATCATAAACTAGGGAGTACTTTGCACGCCCGCAGGAGATCAAACGTACCAGCAGTCCAGCACCCAGATCCCGAGTTCCCGACACGCGGGTCGAGTTCGGCAACCGGTACCTGCGCTGCGCTGCGAGGAGCCGCTGGAGAAGGGCGCCGGAGAGCGAGCGGCCGGAGGGGCTGCACGTCTGCTGTCTGCGCGATCGGAGGCGGGGGAGGAGGGAGAGTGGTGGGGAGCTGGGCTTTGTGGCGCTCCGATGGCCGTGCGTGGTGGCGGCTGGAGGAAGGTGCTGACCCGTGGGCCCGGGTTACTCGAGTGAGTTTCAAGCTCCACTTTTTTTTAGAGGAGTTTCAAGCTCCACTTGAAAGTGTCTGTCCACGTGGCTATAACGAGACTTGCGATTTGGGAATGGGCTGGCCCGCTCTGGCACGGACCTCGTCCCTGTCGGCCCGTCTGTTCTGTCACGGACATGGAGCCGGCCTAATTGTTCAATACCGAGTGGACTCATGTCTTGTTGGGCAACATGGTCTGACCCGTTTCAATACCAGATTGCACAAGAATAAAAGAGCATTTATACAACAAGTATTATTTCAACTAGTATCATCTACCCGTTCAAAAAAACAGCATCATTTAGCAGAAGGGATTTCTATTAGGTTAGGATATTTAGAATTTATTTGTTCAAAGAAAAAAAGGAACATATGCAACTACATACCATGAATCGTTTACATCGTAAGGTAGCATATTTGTAACTCTGAAACCAAAAAAGTCTTGGGTCAATAGATTAAAAAAAATTAATATAAGTATTAGGGGTAACAACCTTGAAAAGGCATGTGCACTGCAACGACATACTAGAGCCTTGGATCACTAAATTTGGGTCGACCCGCTTATCCCGGTCAGCCGACGATGACCTGCTTCCTGTACCAATTTTCTTATGAAGTCTGCCCAAAAGATCCTTCAACCTTGAAATTATGGCTGGACCAGTATCCCAATGGATAACGCTGATCCATTCCCATCGTCAGGTGCGCCGGAGGTACGGGGTCGCACATCCCAACCTTCCCCCATGCGTGGTTGTTAATCATGTGTTTGAAAAATGTTAAACGTCTATATAAAAAATGTTCCTGATATATAAACAAATGTATAACATGTATGAAAAAATAGACATAAAAATATTATTTTAAAATATTAATCATGCATTTGAAAAATGTAAACGTGTATACAAAAAATGTTTCTGGTGTATATGAAAAATACTGAATGTGTATGTAAAAGGAGTTGAGATCAAAAGAATGAAAAGCAAAAGTCAAAGAAAATCGAGAAAGAAACAAAGACAAAAAGAAAGAAAGAAACCCCAGTAAAACCATGAAAGAAACAAAGAAAACCGACGAGTAAACAAAGAAAAACATAAAACCAAAAAAAGGGTGAAGAGGAATGAAAACCGAAAGAATAGTAAATGAAAAAGAAAAAAAAAGCACCAAACCAGTACGTGGAACCGACCGAGCGAGCGACCTAAGCACAAGCGAATGACCTGAGCTAACGGGCTGGCCCTGTATGTGCGCGCCTTCAGGAGAGACGGATGCTATTCTCGCTATAAGAGAGATATAGCATTCACGGTACAAATCGACGCTTGCCCAACAAACCCTGAGCCGCCCCGACTTTGACCCAATGAAGAAACCTGCGTTTCCCCACCGACACCTACGACCACAAGACACAACCACTTACAAAACGAGCCCACCCAACACTGGCACCTTCCATATGGAAGACCAAGACGAAATCGACAGGCAGATTCTAAAATTGGAGCCTTAGTTTGGTATATGGTTTGAATTGCAGGACGTTGATCTCAGTACCATTAGTCATGCATTGCCACACACCGATCTTTTTACAAACAATAAAACACTTGAAAGCATATATCACAACCATAGTCCTATCATGATTCCTCGACACACATTTCTGGTATTATATTTGTTGTAATTTAAACGAGATATGAATCTTAATGTGCCAGCAAAATAAACTATATCACATTGTTATCGCCCCCAAGGGCAAATGTTGGCAGAGAAATCAATACCAAATATAACATATATAACACCCAAATGGACAGTAGAGAATGTATTAGCAACAAGTTTAGGAAAAACATTTTTATACAAATAATGAGAAGGGCCGAATAGGGAAAGCCTGAGACCATATATCTTCAACAGAACGCTTATGTGAATAATAAGATTTGTACCGAAGTTTTTTCTTTCTTTTTGAGACGTGCATTTGTGCTATAACATTTTATATAACTAGTTAACTACTCGTGTAGCAGTGTCAATCTAAATAGCGATTTTAAATCGGTAGCGAACGGAGGAAGCCACTTATCCATGGGTCCAGGTTATTCAGGTGAGTTTTGGCCTCAACTGCACTGTCTGGCCACCTACTTGTAAGGAGAAGCCCTCAAAAAAAGTTGTAAGGAGACTTGCAATTGGTCCAACAATTCAGGGTTGTTTTGGAATAAAAGGAACTTGTAGGGATTTTATAGGGTTGCACTCATTGAAAATTCTCCTGGCAGATCCTTCAACTTTTAGGAATAGATATATGGGAAATATTTTTCTCTCGCCGTTTTGCAGGATTTGGAACATGTGATCTTTGAGAAGTCCAAGTCGGTTTATCTACCCTCCTCACTCCCTCTAATTTGGAAATCAATTTTCTACAGGGTTTTTGTAGTGCATCCAAATAACCGCCAGGTGAAATCTTTATGTTCTTCATTGTCGTGTGAATCCACAAGACACTACATGATACTTAAGTGCTATATTTTCATGATTCATTTTTATTCATGTGTTTCCCACTACGACATGGTAAAGAGAAAAAACATTTCAAAATGAAGTGGTTTCTTCTAAAATTTTATATGAATCAATCGATATATTGCCTCTATTGTCAACATGAGTCGTTTCCTCATGGTCTAGCTCCTCTCACCTCGTATTCTCCTACCCCGTTGGGTAGATTTGCCTGCGCTGGAGACGACATTGTCAAGTGAAGGAGACCAATGTCAGATATCCATCTAAACATTGATGCGTTGTACTATCGCTTTGGCGTTGGTATTAGCTTCCCAAGTCATTGTCATTTCCATGGTCCACTATTGCCCCCCCCCCCCCCCCCCCCACACCCATCCCCACACATCTTCCTAAGGGTAAAGTTAGGGTTTTGGTTTCTCCAAAAACTCGGTAGTATTCATGCTATACTAAAACCAAATGAATGTCACTGATGTTATCTCCCCCCGGCCCATTCCCTTATGTTTAGATTTCACAAGCTTCACCTCCTGACGCTTGTCACACTCGGATTGAAAATCACTTGAACACTAAATTTTCTTTTATAACAAGGAACATACACCTTCCCTTCTCCTTGTAAGTGGTGGCTAGGGCATACTCTTCCCCTCTAGGCTCCGCAGGTGAACCCGTGGATTCGTCTTCCCTCTGTCTGCCGCATCCGATGGCCGATTGTCGGGAGGGGAATCCCGGTGCCTTGGCTCCAATTAGTAGCTTAGGTTAGGTTTCTTTTTTCCTCGCAAGGGCGTCGCTTCTTCTTGTAATTGGTCTTCCGGGCGCCGATCCACCTCGAGTTCGTCCATATGGATGGTGTTGACAGAACTTCGACATAGATTCCCGTTGTCTCCTTGAGAGGTGATGTTAGGGTTTCTCGATATGTGTGCGCCATGGTGAGATATGGTGCCATGTGCTTCGGATTTGTTCAATGGTTCAACAATGATGATTATAGCTCCAGAGCATTGGTACTTAGGGGCACGTGCATGAAAACTTTCCAACTATCGTCGAAAAGGTTAGGTCGGCTCTGGTAGGGGAGCGACAACATCAGCACGTCGACAACTCATTGTAGCAGTGGTAGTGGTCGTTCACTGATCTAGAGTCCTCGATGTATCTTTTGGGGCACACTTTGTACTTTTGCAAGGTGACTAGGGAACATCCTTCCTCCCCTCGATCTCCGTCGACGAGTCTATGGATTCGTCTCCTGTCTGCCCGTCGCTCTGGCGGCGGTGGTGGAAAGGGTAATCCTGGTGCCTCAGCTTCGTCTAGTAGATAGGTTGGGCGCTTCTTCTTCGAGTCAGTCTCCCTGCTTCAGATCCTCCTTAAGTTCGTTTGTTGGAATAGATTAGACGGAGCTTCGTCGTATATTCCAGCCAACTATTTGGGGGTGGCAAGTTTAGGGTTTCTCGTTGTGCGTTTGCGACGATGAGATTTGGTGTCAGATTCTTTAGATCGATTCAAGGGTTCAACAAAGACAACAAAGACAACTGCGGCTCCAGGGAGTTGGTCCATAGGGGAACGTGCACGAAGATTTCTCGACTGTCATCGACAAGGTAAGGCCAGCTTCGGTAAGGAAGCGGTGACGACTTGTTCTAGTGCGAGATTGGTCATTTGTTTGTCTAGGGACCTCGATATAATTTTTATTATGTTTGAGCTGCTTTGCACTATTGACGAACTTTTATAATAGATCCGAGTCATTTTGAAGAAAAAAATGTGTACTTTTGGTGAACTTTTTTAACAACAAATTTTGATAATACATCTGGGTAATTTTCATAAAAACAATTGTTTTAAAAAACACTTTTTTTGTACTCAATCATGTAGCAGGGGCGTGGCTTTGTCTCGCCTCTGCCGAGACAGAAGCTCGTCTCGCGTCAGGCGATACTATTAATAGGGAGGCACAAGTAGCTTTCGCAGATCAGTCATTTTTCTTTGCTGTTTTTCCATTCACTCATTTCTTAATTTTTATTGTTTTGTTCATATTTTAGAAAATATTCTGAATACATATTTTCAAAACTTAATTTTACTTAAGAAAAAAATAGATCCATGAATTTGAAAAATGTTAACACAATGTACAAAAATTGTAAGCGTAATTTTTTAAATATGTTGGTAGAATTCAACTAAAATGTTTGTGACATTTTAAAATGCTATGTATTTCAAAACAATGTATGTGAATTTTTAAAAACGTCTATACAATGTAAAAAAGTTCATGTAATTAAGAAAAGTGTGTTGTACCATTTAATAAAATGTACATTCATTAAAAATATTCACGAGTTTCAAAAATATGTTTGTTATTTAAAAAAATGTTATTTGTACAATGTACAAAAGTGTCTGTGTAGTTTAAAAATACTTAGTATTAATAAATAGTGTTCCAACGTGTATTTTATTTTTTAACACATATTAAAAAATATCAAAAACTTATATTGTAAACGAATGCTAATTATTTATTTGAAAATGTTTAAGCATGTATAAAAAATGTTTTAGATGTATATGAAAAGGTACAATGTAAAAATAGACAGAAAAGGGTATTTTGTTCAAAAAATGATAATCATATATTTGAAAAATGGTAAACTTGTTTAGAAGTATATTCCTAATGTCTAAGAATAATGTACAATGTGTGTGAACAAAAGGAAAACAAGAAAAAAAATCATGCAAAACAGTAAAATAGTGAAAATCGACGCTACAGTACATGGCCAACCCACGACCCCGGGTGCCAACGATCGTAGAAACATATGCTTTCCGGGTATCTTTGGCACTTGCTGCGGACCTGGGTGTGCAAAGATTCTATGTTGCATCATATTGTGAAGGTGCTGTGAAGGACATCAAGCAGGGCACTGGAGGGCCTCATGCAGCAATAGTCAAGGAGATAGTAGAGAGTGTGAAATTTTCTGAGTTGTGTATTTTCATTCACGAGCATAGGAACTTTATTTTTGAAGCTCACAATCTTAGCAAAATGGCTTGTAAATTTTTTTTTTGCGAAAAAACTTCCAATCTATTCATCTTCAATCATGGCAGTACAACAAACACCAGAAATAAAAATTACATCCAGACCCGTAGACCACCTAGCGACGACTACAAGCACCGAAGCGAGCCGAAGGCGCGCCGCCGTCATCGCCCCTCCATCGCCGGAGCCGGGCACAACTTATTGTAGTAGACAGTCGGGAAGTCGTCGTGCTAAGGCCCCATAGGACCAGCACCCCAGAACAGCAACCGCCGCCGATGAAAAATAACGTAGATCGGAAGGATCCAAACCGAAGACACACGAACGTGGACGAACAACGACGAGATCCGAGCAAATCCACCAAAGATAGATCTGCCGGAGACACACCTCCACACGCCCACCAACGATTCTAGACGCACCGCCGGAACGGGGACTAGACGGGGAGACCTTTATTTCATCTTCAGGGAGCCGCCGCCGTCTCACCTTCCTGAGTAGGACACAAACCCTAACAAGATTGAAAAAAACGACTAAAAACGGAGCCCTCCTGCCGGCCCTTGCC
Organism: Aegilops tauschii subsp. strangulata; assembly: GCF_002575655.3. NCBI lineage: Eukaryota > Viridiplantae > Streptophyta > Magnoliopsida > Poales > Poaceae > Aegilops > Aegilops tauschii. The sequence continues at coordinate 568,853,711 of NC_053037.3, read as the reverse complement.
AGGATCCACCGCGCCTCCATGGCCCTAGGGCCACCGGAGACGAGGCGGACCTGCGCCGGCGCCGGCGAGAGGCACGAACCCTAACTTTCTTTCTTGGAGGAGGAGGAGGAGGAGGAGGCAAAGCCCTGGCTCTAAAATGGCTTGTAATTTAGCCATAGGTAGGCATGTTTGGTTCAAAAAATCCACATGACTTTGTACTCCCACTATATAAAACCTTTTAGCCATAGGTAGACATGGAGTACCTTTGAACATTTCTTGAATGAATAAAGTTGGCGAGATTCCTTAAAAAGAAAAACTTAGCACTCTTTTTTCGATCAAATCAGAGAGCTTTTATTCAACAAAAGAGATCCTTGGACAATCAGCCAGTAGGCTTGATACCAGGAAGCTCGGGTTTTGTCGAGCCAACTTCCGGTCACATTCAGAGTGCAAGCATGCTTAGCACAAAGATGTGCCGGTAAGTTTGCCGACCGGTTTACATGCTGAATCACAAATACAGGAAAATTAAAGACTAGCTCTCCTATTTCTTCTAAGATAGGTGCCACAATCGATCTAGAATTGTGGCGAGTGTTCCAGAGTGTCACCAACTCCAGACAGTCCACTTCCATGATCACATGCGATAGCCCTCGTAGTGCAGCAAAGCGGGCTCCCTCTCGCATTGCCAAAGCTTCAACAATAAGTGGGCCAGAGATGCCCACGAATGGTTTGTACCAGGCCCCCAATAATGCATTCGAGGAACGAGCTACACCACCTGCACCCCCCTTCCATCTGCAAAATTCAATGCCCCATCAGTTGTGAGCTTGATCACGCCTTGTTCTGGTGGTCTCCACCCATGTCCAGGAAGAACAATCGGTGTGTTGCGTGGCATCTCAAGTAGGGCTAGGGCTTCCTTAGTGGCTCGGAGAGCTGCTGTCGGGCCCCTACCTTCTTCTCCATGTTTAACTCGGTTGCGAGAGTGCCAGATCGTCCACATGATGGTGATGATTTTTGGTCGATCATCCTCAGAAAACCGAGTATCACATAAGATATCCCGAGACCAAGAGTCCGGGTGAAGTGGAGGTAATCTGATGCCAAACCAAGCAAACGCTTCATTCCAGAAGCGCTGTGCATGTGTGCAATGAATAAGTGCATGCATGAGATCTTCCTCCTTGGCCAAGCAAACATTGCATCTGTCGATGACTGCAATATGGCGGTGTTTGAGTGTGCACTCATCAGGCAGTATCCGTCGAAGTACACGCCACCAAAACACACGCACCTTTGGGATAACTTTGAGTTTCCACAGAGCACTCCACAGTAGTGATTCATCTCTTGAAGCTCTGGTATCCGTCCCTTCTCCTAGAGCAAGACGCTCGTTCTGAGTCATTAGAGCAAGGTACGCCGATTTAACTGTGTAGTTACCTGAAGTCTCAAAGGCCCAAGCAAAGAAATCATCACCACCCCCACGCCTGATTGGTATGTTGAGGATCGCATCCGCATCTGGGGCAATGAAGTTTGACCTAACTAGCTCCTGTCGCCAGGACCAGTTATCCGTGTCAATGAGGTCTGACACCATGTGGATTGTAGCAGACGCTGGTTTCATCATGGGGGACATAGAAATTGTGCCCGGAATCCACTTATCTGTCCATGCATCAATGGAAGATCCATCTCCCACTCTTTTGATCAAGCCTACCTTCAAAGCTTCCCTGCCAGCTATGATCGCCCTCCAAGTTGCAGATGCAGACTTAGGGACTGTTGCATGCATAAAATCCGTGTCAGGAAAGTAGCGGCCCTTTAAAACCCTTGCACAGAGAGAGCTCGGATTGGTTAGGAATCTCCACCCGTGCTTTCCCAGTAGCGCAAGGTTAAACTGATGAGGGTCTCGAAAACCCATACCTCCTTTGCACTTCGGTGTTGCTAGATTCTTCCACGACACCCAATGCATTCCATTCTTGTCAAGAGAGCTACTCCAAAAAAATTTGCCATTGGGGAAGTAAGACTCTTACAGACTTTTTTAGTGAGCAAAAAAGTACTCATCGAGTAAGTTGGAATGGCTTGAACCACCGACTTTAGCAAGGTTTCCCGCCCGACACAAGCCAGTAGCTTTTCTGACCATCCCTGCATCTTGCTCCGTGCCCTCTCCCCGATGTGATCAAAAGTGCCACTATTAATACGACCAACAGCAGTTGGCAGTGTTGGAAATATGCCCTAGAGGCAATAATAAAATGGTTATTATTATATTACCTTGTTCATGATAATTGTCTATTGTTCATGCTATAATTGTGTTATCCGGAAATCGTAATACATGTGTGAATACATAGACCACAACATGTCCCTAGTGAGCCTCTAGTTGACTAGCCCGTTGATCAACAGATAGTCATGGTTTCCTGACTATGGACATTGGATGTCATTGATAACGGGATCACATCATTAGGAGAATGATGTGATGGACAAGACCCAATCCTAAGCATAGCACAAGATCGTGTAGTTCATTTGCTAGAGCTTTTCCAAATGTCAAGTATCATTTCCTTAGACCATGAGATTGTGCAACTCCCGAATACCATAGGAGTGCTTTGGGTGTGCCAAACGTCACAACGTAACTGGGTGGCTATAAAGGTGCACTATGGGTATCTCCGAAAGTGTCTGTTGGGTTGGCACGAATCGAGACTGGGATTTGTCACTCCGTATGACGGAGAGGTATCTCTGGGCCCACTCGGTAATGCATCATCATAATGAGCTCAATGTGACCAAGTGTTTGGTCACGGGATCATGCATTACGGTACGAGTAAAGTGACTTGCCGGTAACGAGATTGAACAAGGTATTGGGATACCGACGATCGAATCTCGGGCAAGTAACGTACCGATTGACAAAGGGAATTGTATACGGGATTGATTGAATCCTCGACATCGTGGTTCATCCGATGAGATCATCGTGGAACATGTGGGAGCCAACATGGGTATCCAGATCCCGCTGTTGGTTATTGACCGGAGAGTCGTCTCGGTCATGTCTGCATGTCTCCCGAACCCGTAGGGTCTACACACTTAAGGTTCGGTGATGCTAGAGTTGTAGAGATATTAGTATGCGGTTAACCGAAAGTTGTTCGGAGTCCCGGATGAGATCCCGGACGTCACGAGGAGTTCCGGAATGGTCCGGAGGTAAAGATTTATATATGGGAAGTCCTATTTTGGCCACCGAAAAATGTTTGGGATTTTTCGGTATTGTACCGGGAAGGTTCTAGAAGGTTCCGAAGTGGGGCCCACCTGCATGGGGGGACCCACATGAGCGTGGGTAGTGGGGGCAAGGCCCCACGCCCCTGGTCAAGGCGCACCAAGATCCCACCTTAGAAGGAATAAGATCATATCCTGAAGGGATAAGATCAAGATCCCTAAAAAAGGGGGATAACAATTGGTGGGGAAGGGAAATGATGGGATTTCTTTCCCCCACCTTTGCCAACGCCCCAATGGACTTGGAGGGCAAGAAACCAGCCCCCTCCACCCCTATATAGTGGGGAGGCGCATGGGAGACGCACCCCTGCCCCTGGCGCCTCCCTCTCCCTCTCGCTGAGCTTGGCGAAGCCCTGCCGAGATCCCCGCTGCTTCCACCACCACGCCGTCGTGCTGCTGGATCTCCATCAACCTCTCCCTCCCCCTTGCTAGATCAAGAAGGAGGAGACGTCTTCCCCAACCGTACGTGTGTTGAACGCGGAGGTGCCGTCCGTTTGGCGCTAGGATCATCGGTGATTTGGATCATGACGAGTACGACTCCATCAACCCCGTTCTCTTGAACGCTTCCGCGCGCGATCTACAAGGGTACGTAGATGCACTCTTTTCCCTCTCGTTGCTAGAAGACTCCATAGATTGTTCTTGGTGATGCGTAGAATTTTTTTTAATTTCTGCAACGATCTCCAATAGTGGCATCATGAGCTAGGTCTATGCGTAGTTTCTATGCACGACTAGAACACAAAGCAGTTGTGGGCGTCGATATTGTCAATTTACTTGCCGTTACTAGTCTTATCTTGATTCGGCGGCATCGTGGGATGAAGCAGCCCGGACCGACCTTACACGTACGCTCACGTGAGACAGGTTCCACCGACTGACATGCACTAGTTGCATAAGGTGGCTAGCGGGTGTCTGTCTCTCCCACTTTAGTCGGATCGGATTTGATGAAAAGGGTCCTTATGAAGGGTAAATAGAAATTGGCATATCACGTTGTGGTTTTACGTAGGTAAGAAACGTTCTTGCTAGAAACCTATAGAAGCCACGTAAAAACATGCAACAACAATTAGAGGACGTCTAACTTGTTTTTGCAGCATATGCCTTGTGATGTGATATGGCCAAAAGGATGTGATGAATGAAATATATGTGATGTATGAGATTGATCATGTTCTTGTAATAGGAATCACGACTTGCATGTCGATGAGTATGACAACCAGCAGGAGCCATAGGAGTTGTCTTTATTTTTGTATGACCTGCGTGTCATTGAATAACGCCATGTAAATTACTTTACTTTATTGCTAAACACGTTAGCCATAGAACTAGAAGTAATCGTTGGCGTGACAACTTCATGAAGACACGATGATGGAGATCATGATGATGGAGATCATGGTGTCATGCCGGTGACGAAGATGATCATGGCGCCCCGAAGATGGAGATCAAAGGAGGAATATGATACTGGCCATATCATGTCACTATTTGATTGCATGTGATGTTTATCATGTTTTACATCTTATTTGCTTAGAACGACGGTAGCTTAAATAAGATGATCCCTCGCAATAATTTCAAGAAAGTGTTCCCCCTAACTGTGCACCGTTGCGAAGGTTCGTTGTTTCGAAGCACCACGTGATGATCGGGTGTGATAGATTCTAACGTTCGAATACAACGGGTGTAAGCCAGATTTACACACGCAATACACTTAGGTTGACTTGACGAGCCTAGCATGTACAGACATGGCCTCGAAACACGGAAGACCGAAAGGTCGAGCATGAGTCGTATAGAAGATACGATCAACATGAAGATGTTCACCGATGTTGACTAGCCCGTCTCACGTGATGATTGGACACGGCCTAGTTGACTCGGATCATGTTTCACTTAGATGACTAGAGGGATGTCTATCTGAGTGGGAGTTCATTGAATAATTTGATTAGATGAACTTAATTATCATGAACTTAGTCTAAAATCTTTACAATATGTCTTGTAGATCAAATGGCCCACGCTAATGTTGCCCTCAACTTCAACGCATTCCTAGAGAAAACCAAACTGAAAGATGATGGCAGCAACTATACGGACTGGGTCCGGAACCTGAGGATCATCCTCATTGCTGCCAAGAAAGATTATGTCCTAGAAGCACCGCTAGGTGACGCACCCATCCCAGAGAACCAAGACGTTATGAACGCTTGGCAGCAGCGTGCTGATGATTACTCCCTCGTTCAGTGCGGCATGCTTTACAGCTTAGAACCGGGGCTCCAAAAGCATTTTGAGCAACACGGAGCATATGAGATGTTCGAAGAGCTGAAAATGGTTTTCCAAGCTCATGCACGGGTCGAGGGATATGAAGTCTCCGACAAGTTCTTCAGTTGTAAGATGGAGGAAAATAGTTCTGTCAGTGAGCACATACTCAAAATGTCTGGGTTAAACAACCGCTTGACTCAGCTGGGAGTTAATCTCCCGGATGACGCGGTCATTGACAGAATCCTTCAGTCGCTTCCAGCGAGCTACAAGAGCTTTGTGATGAACTTCAATATGCAGGGGATGAAAAAGACCATTCCTGAGGTATATTCAATGCTGAAATCAGCAGAGGTGGAGATCAAAAAGGAACATCAAGTGTTGATGGTGAATAAAACCACTAAGTTCAAGAAAGGCAAGGGTAAGAAGAACTTCAAGAAGGACGGCAAGGGAGTTGCCGTGCCCAGTAAGCCAGTTGCCGGGAAGAAGCCAAAGAATGGACCCAAGCCTGAGACTGAGTGCTTTTATTGCAAGGGAAGTGGTCACTGGAAGCGGAACTGCCCCAAGTACTTAGCGGACAAGAAGGCCGGCAACACCAGAGGTATATGTGATATACATGTTATTGATGTGTACCTTACCAGCACTCGTAGTAGCTCCTGGGTATTTGATACCGGTGCGGTTGCTCATATTTGTAACTCAAAGCAGGAGCTGCGGAATAAACAGAGACTGGCAAAGGACGAGGTGACGATGCGCGTCAGGAATGGTTCCAAGGTCGATGTGATCGCCGTCGGCACGCTACCTCTACATTTACCTACGGGATTAGTTTTAAACCTCAATAATTGTTATTTAGTGCCAGCTTTGAGCATGAACATTGTATCAGGATCTCGTTTAATTCGAGATGGCTACTCATTTAAATCCGAGAATAATGGTTGTTCTATTTATATGAGAGATATGTTTTATGGTCATGCCCCGCTGGTTAATGGTTTATTCTTAATGAATCTCGAACGTAGTGTTACACATATTCATAGTGTGAATACCAAAAGATGTAAGGTTGATAATGATAGTCCCACATACTTGTGGCACTGCCGTCTTGGTCACATTGGTGTCAAATGCATGAAGAAGCTCCATGCAGATGGACTTTTGGAGTCTCTTGATTACGAATCATTTGACACGTGCGAACCATGCCTCATGGGTAAGATGACCAAGACTCCGTTCTCCGGAACAATGGAGCAAGCAACCAACTTATTGGAAATCATACATACTGATGTGTGCGGTCCAATGAGTGTTGAGGCTCGCGGTGGCTATCGTTATGTTCTCACTCTCACTGATGACTTGAGTAGATATGGGTATGTCTACCTAATGAAACACAAGTCTGAGACCTTTGAAAAGTTCAAGGAATTTCAGAGTGAGGTTGAGAATCAACGTGACAGAAAAATAAAGTTCTTACGATCAGATCGTGGAGGGGAATATTTGAGTCACGAATTTGGCACACACTTAAGGAAATGTGGAATAGTTTCACAACTCACGCCGCCTGGAACACCTCAGCGAAATGGTGTGTCCGAACGTCGTAATCGCACTCTATTGGATATGGTGCGATCTATGATGTCTCTTACCGATCTACCGCTCTCATTTTGGGGCTATGCTTTAGAGACTGCCGCATTCACTTTAAATAGGGCTCCGTCGAAATCCGTTGAGACGACACCGTATGAATTATGGTTTGGGAAGAAACCTAAGCTGTCATTTCTAAAAGTTTGGGGATGCGATGCTTATGTCAAGAAACTTCAACCTGAAAAGCTCGAACCCAAGTCGGAAAAATGCGTCTTCATAGGATACCCTAAGGAAACCATTGGGTATACCTTCTACCTCAGATCCGAAGGCAAGATCTTTGTTGCCAAGAACGGGTCCTTTCTGAAGAAAGAGTTTCTCTCGAAAGAAGTAAGTGGGAGGAAAGTGGAACTTGATGAAGTACTACCTCTTGAATCGGAAAGTAGCGCAGCTCAGGAAGATGTTCTTGTGGTGCCTGCACCGACTAGAGAGGAAGTTAATGATGATGATGATCAAGGTACTTCGGATCAAGCTCCTACTGAACTTCGTAGGTCCACAAGGACACGTTCCGCGCCAGAGTGGTACGGCAACCCTGTCTTGGAAATCATGTTGTTAGACAACGGTGAACCTTCGAACTATGAAGAAGCAATGGCGGGCCCAGATTCCGACAAATGGCTTGAAGCCATGCAATCCGAGATAGGATCCATGTATGAAAACAAAGTGTGGACTTTGACAGACTTGCCCGATGATCGGCGAGCGATAGAAAACAAATGGATCTTTAAAAAGAAGACAGACGCGGATGGTAATGTTACCATCTATAAAGCTCGACTTGTCGCTAAGGGTTATCGACAAGTTCAAGGGGTTGACTACGATGAGACTTTCTCACCCGTAGCGAAGCTGAAGTCCGTCCGAATGATGTTAGCAATTGCCGCATACTATGATTATGAGATATGGCAAATGGACGTCAAAACGGCATTCCTTAACGGCTTTCTTAAGGAAGAATTGTATATGATGCAGCCGGAAGGTTTTGTCGATCCTAAGAATGCTAACAAGGTATGCAAGATCCTAAGAATCCTAAGAATTGGGTTTACACAGACTTATGGAGAAGCCTGTGTTTACAAGAAAGTGAGTGAGAGCTCTGTAGCATTTCTCATATTATATGTGGATGACATACTGTTGATGGGAAATGATATAGAATTCTTGGGAAGCATAAAGGCCTACTTGAACAAGTGTTTTTCAATGAAGGACCTTGGAGAAGCTGCTTATATATTAGGCATCAAGATCTATAGAGATAGATCAAGATGCCTCATTGGTCTTTCACAAAGTACGTACCTTGACAAGATATTGAAGAAGTTCAATATGGATCAGTCCAAGAAGGGGTTCTTGCCTATATTGCAAGGTGTGCAATTGAGCACGGCTCAATGCCCGACCACGGTAGAAGATAGAGAAAAGATGAGTGTCGTCCCTATGCCTCGGCCATAGGGTCTATTATGTATGCCATGCTGTGTACCAGACCTGATGTAAACCTTGTCGTAAGTTTGGTAGGAAGGTACCAAAGTAATCCCGGCATGGAACACTGGACAGCAGTCAAGAATATCCTGAAGTACCTGAAGAGGACTAAGGATATGTTTCTCGTTTATGGAGGTGACAAAGAGCTCGTCGTAAAGGGTTACGTCGATGCTAGTTTCGACACAGATCTGGATGACTCTAAGTCACAAACCGGATACGTGTATATTTTGAATGGGGGCAGTAAGCTGGTGCAGTTGCAAGCAAAGCGTTGTGGCGGGATCTACATGTGAAGCGGAATACATGGCGGCCTCAGAGGCAGCACAAGAAGCAATCTGGGTGAAGGAGTTCATTACCGACCTAGGAGTTATTCCCAATGCGTCGGGCCCGATGACTCTCTTCTATGACAACACTGGAGCTATTGCCCTTGCCAAGGAGCCTAGGTTTCACAGGAAGACCAGGCATATCAAGCGTCGCTTCAACTCCATTCGTGAAAATGTTAAAAATGGAGACATAGATATTTGTAAAGTACATACGGACCTGAATGTAGCAGATCCGTTGACTAAACCTCTCCCTAGAGCAAAACATGATCAACACCAGAACTCTATGGGTGTTCGATTCATCACAATATAACTAGATTATTGACTCTAGTGCAAGTGGGAGACTGTTGGAAATATGCCCTAGAGGCAATAATAAAATGGTTATTATTATATTACCTTGTTCATGATAATTGTCTATTGTTCATGCTATAATTGTGTTATCCGGAAATCATAATACATGTGTGAATACATAGACCACAACATGTCCCTAGTGAGCCTCTAGTTGACTAGCCCGTTGATCAACAGATAGTCATGGTTTCCTGACTATGGACATTGGATGTCATTGATAACGGGATCACATCATTAGGAGAATGATGTGATGGACAAGACCCAATCCTAAGCATAGCACAAGATCGTGTAGTTCGTTTGCTAGAGCTTTTCCAAATGTCAAGTATCATTTCCATAGACCATGAGATTGTGCAACTCCCGGATACCATAGGAGTGCTTTGGGTGTGCCAAACGTCACAACGTAACTGGGTGGCTATAAAGGTGCACTACGGGTATCTCCGAAAGTGTCTGTTGGGTTGGCACGAATCGAGGCTGGGATTTGTCACTCTGTATGACGGAGAGGTATCTCTGGGCCCACTCGGTAATGCATCATCATAATGAGCTCAATGTGACCAAGTGTTTGGTCACGGGATCATGCATTACGGTACGAGTAAAGTGACTTGCCGGTAACGAGATTGAACAAGGTATTGGGATACCGATGATCGAATCTCGGGCATGTAACGTACCGATTGACAAAGGGAATTGTATACGGGATTGATTGAATCCTCGACATCGTGGTTCATCCGATGAGATCATCGTAGAACATGTGGGAGCCAACATGGGTATCCAGATCCCGCTGTTGGTTATTGACCGGAGAGTCGTCTCGGTCATGTTTGCATGTCTCCCGAACCCGTAGGGTCTACACACTTAAGGTTCGGTGACGCTAGAGTTGTAGAGATATTAGTATGCGGTTAACCAAAAGTTGTTCGGAGTCCCGGATGAGATCCCGGACGTCACTAGTAGTTCCGGAATGGTCCGAAGGTAAAGATTTATATATGGGAAGTCCTATTTTGGCCACCGAAAAATGTTTGGGATTTTTCGGTATTGTACCGGGAAGGTTCTAGAAGGTTCCGAAGTGGGGCCCACCTGCATGGGGGGACCCACATGAACGTGGGTAGTGGGGGCAAGGCCCCACACCCCTGGTCAAGGCGCACCAAGATCCCACCTTAGAAGGAATAAGATCATATCCCGAAGGGATAAGATCAAGATCCCTAAAAAGGGGGATAACAATTGGTGGGGAAGGGAAATGATGGGATTTCTTTCCCCCACCTTTGCCAACGCCCCAATGGACTTGGAGGGCAAGAAACCAGCCCCCTCCACCCCTATATATAGTGGGGAGGCGCATGGGAGACGCACCCCTGCCCCTGGCGCCTCCCTCTCCCTCCCGTGACACCTCTCCCTCTCGCTGAGCTTGGCGAAGCCCTGCCGAGATCCCCGCTGCTTCCACCACCACGCCTTCGTGCTGCTGGATCTCCATCAACCTCTCCCTCCCCCTTGCTGGATCAACAAGGAGGAGACGTCTTCCCCAACCGTACGTGTGTTGAACGCGGAGGTGCCGTCCGTTCGGCGCTAGGATCATCGGTGATTTGGATCACGACGAGTACGACTCCATCAACCCCGTTCTCTTGAACGCTTCCGCGCGCGATCTACAAGGGTATGTAGATGCACTCTTTTCCCTCTCGTTGCTAGAAGACTCCATAGATTGTTCTTGGTGATGCGTAGAATTTTTTTTAATTTCTGCAACGATCTCCAACAGGCAGGCCCAGATATCTCTCGCTGAAAGCCTCCACGGGAATGTTCAGAACTGTTTTCAGCTGCTGTCTCAAGTGTGCTGGTGTGTTGGAGCTAAAATAGATAGAGCTTTTATCGTGATTGACACACTGCCCCGAAGCATCACCATAAATTCTAAGGATCTCATTCAGTCGAATAGCACTTTGATTAGTTGCACTGATGAAAATCAAACTATCATCTGCAAACAATAAATTTGACACCCAAGGTGATCTGTAACTTACTCGAATACCTCTGTCGATATGTCCTCCAATATGAGACTTGAGCAACGAAGAGAGGCCTTCTGCACATATCAAAAAGAGATATGGAGACACTGGATCTCCTTGCCTAAATCCACGTGAAGGTGTGAAGAAAGGCTGTAGTTCTCCATTAAAACGAATTGAGAACCTGACTGAAGTAACACACTTCATTATCAAACGAGTAAAGATCATGTTGAACCCTAGTCTTGTTAGAATGGCTTCAAGGAAATGCCACTCAACTCGATCGTAGGCCTTCATCATATCTAACTTGACAGCACAAGCAAAATTGTTCCCCTTCTTCCTCCTCTTCATAGTATGCACACTTTCATATGCCACTAGTACATTGTCAGTTATAAGACGCCCAGGGACAAAAGCACTTTGCTCTTCACTAATGATCAAGTCCATTACAGGTCTCAACCGGTTTGTAATACATTTGGCTGCAATTTTATAAAGAACCGGACAGAGAGCAATGGGCCGATATTGAGCAATTGACTGAGGGTGTCGTACCTTGGGAATTAATGTAATCGAAGTATCATTCAACCCAGCTGGTAGTTCACCTCCATTCAAGAAATCTAGCACTGCTCGGGTTACATCCTCACCAATTAAACCCCAATGCCGCTGATAAAAACCAGTCGTGAAACCATCTACCCCTGGTGCTTTAGACGGGGCCATTTGAAATAACGTTGTACGAACCTCAGCCGCAGTATACGGTTTAGTGAGCTCAGTATTCATATCCAAAGTAACCTTGGCTGGAACATGGTTCAACAGATCGGTCGCATCCGAGTAACCTTGAGACTCATAAATGTTCTCGTAGAAAACTTGCACCTCACTCTTGTCCTCGGCTTCAGTGGCACAAAGTGAACCATCCTGACGACGCAGGCCTTGGATCCTGTTAAGTCTTTGTCTTTGCGCTGCTTGAGCCTGGAAGTAAGAGGTGTTGCGGTCTCCTTCCCGAAGACACGGCACCCGCGAACGTTGCCGTAACCAAATTTTTCTTCCTGTTGGAGCGCCTCCCGCAAGCTACCAACAGTAGCCCCACTACTAGAAAAAGGCTTACTAGTGGCACACCAGTTTTGCCTACTAATGGCGCACCACTGGTGCGCCACTAGCATCACGCCACTAGTATTTTTTACTAATGGCGCACCAGTGGTGCGCCATTAGTATCTGGTATACTAATGGCGCACCACTGGTGCGCCATTAGTATATGCCATGGTGCGCCATTAGTATAGGCCACTGGTGCGCCATTAGTATAGGCCACGGTGCGCCATTAGTATTTTTTAATTTTGAAGGCGGGAAAATAGTAGTGGCGCACCGTCTAACCCCCACCGTGTGCCATTGCTATTTTTGAATTTTGAATTTGGATCTGGATCGCGATTTTTTTGCCCATTTTTTGCTCGTTTTTTTGCATGATATTATTTCAAATTTTGTTCCTGTTTTTGGATCTTGTACGTTCTTTTGCCGTGTTCTTTTGCCGGAGAGGAGTTCGCCGGAGAGGAGGAGGAGGAGGTCGCCGGAGAGGTGCTCGCCTACATCGCCGGAGAGGAGGAGGAGGTCGCCGGAGAGGAGTTCACCGGAGCATCGGAGAGGAGGAAGGAGAAACCATGAGGGGAGCTCACCGAAGAGGAGGGAGGAGGAGCTCACCGAAGAGGAGGGAGGAGGAGCTCACCGAAGAGGAGGGAGGAGGAGCTCACCGGAGAGGAGGGAGTAGGAGCTCACCGAAGAGGAGGGAGGAGGAGCTCACCGGAGAGGACGGAGGAGGATCTCACCGGAGAGGAGGGAGGAGGAGCTCACCGGAGAGGAGGGAGGAGGAGCTCACCGGAGAGGAGGGAGGAGGAGCTCACCGGAGAGGAGGGAGGAGGGGCTCACCGGAGAGGAGGGAGGAGGAGCTCACCGGAGAGGAGGGAGAAGGAGATGAAGTGGAGGAGAGGTGGAGTGGAGGAGAAGAATGAAGAGGTAAGGAGGAGAGGACACGCCCAGCCATATATATGGTATAGTAATGGCGCACCATGGGCAGGTGCGCCATTAGTAACTTTTTTTTTATTTTTTTGATTTATTTTGAATTTTGAAGGCGGGAAGATACTAATGGCGCACCATGGGCAGGTGCGCCATTAGTAACTTTTTTTTATTTTTTTAATTTATTTTGAATTTTGAAGGCGGGAAGATAGTAATGGCGCACCACGGGCAGGTGCGCCATTAGTAAGTTTGATTTTTTTGAATTTTTTTGCCTCTCCAGATCTTAAAAGCCCCGTATCTTTTTTCTGTGAGGTTTTTGAGGATTTTGAAAATGTTTAATGGGGTTCCCCCAGTTAAATTCGGATGTAACTTTTCGAGTAGATGATTTTTCATATAAAAAACTTTTTCATCCGAGTTCGTATGCAAAAGTTATGCCCATTTTAAGAAATTCCAGAGAGATTTTGCAAATAAAGTCGAAATTCATATTTGTTAATTTTCCCAACAACTAGACCACATATCACATGGGAAACTTGTTTCATTTTATTTTTTTGACATTTCCATCATTTTTTTATTTTTTTAAACTGAAAAGGCGGTCCAGGGGGGTGCATTCGGTGGAATGGGCCAAGTTACTAATGGCGCACCGTGGAGGTGGTGCGCCATTAGTAGTTCAACTAGTAATGGCGCACCACCCCAACCGTGCGCCATTAGTACTTTAAAAAAAATAAAATTTGTAACAAAATTACTAATGGCGCACCTGTGAGTGGTGTGCCATTAGTAGTTCAACTAGTAATGGCGCAGCGTGGGAGTGGTGCGCCATTAGTAGCCATTAGTAGTTTAAAAAATAAAAATAAAAAAAATTTGAATTTTTTTTTGAAACATAATTACTAATGGCGCATCGTGGGATGGTGCGCCATTACTAGTTGAACTACTAATGGCGCACCATCCCACGGTGCGCCATTAGTAGTTTTGAAAAAATAAAAAAAAAATTACTAATGGCGCACCGTGGATGTGGTGCGCCATTAGTATTTTCACACTAATGGCGCACCAACACATGGTGCGCCATTAGTATATAGTAATGGCGCACCACATGTCTGGTGCGCCATTAGTGGCCATATCATCTATAGCCCTTTTCCTAGTAGTGCCCGCTCCTCTTCAGTCGGTCCACGTCCAATTGATCGGCATCGTAGTTTCTCAAGTCTTCTATGGAGCTGTCTCACCTTACGTGTGAGGCAGCCAATTCCCGCGCGCCCCATGGTTCCAGCGTCCTTCTTAACAACAAGTTCTTGCGACTATTTGATCATAATCCACATGCGAAGCCCATACGTTTTCATATCTGAATTGTTTCTTAGCTCTTGACATGTTTGGAAAATTCTCTTTTATTTCTGCTACAACAAAGCAATGATCTGACTCTATGGATGGAAGATGTCTAATCCTGATATGCCCAAAGTGTAGCCGGAATTCTTCATTAGCAAAAGCTCTATCAAGCCTTGCTTTTACATTTGCTACACCTACTTGACGATTGTCCCAAGTGTACGCAGTGCCGGACCATCCCAGATCTTGGAAGGCCACATCATCTGTAACTTCACGAAAGAGTTGTTAGAATTAATGGGCTAGGCCCATAGCAATTTCTGAAATCTCAAAGCCCATGTGTAAAATGGCAAGTGGTGGTGCTAAGTTTAGTCCCACCTTGGAAGTTGAAGAAGAGTTGGACCTCTTTATATAGTGGGTTCTCTCCACCACTCTAAGTGGTGTGTGAGAAGAGAAAGGGAAAACCACACGCGCGCGCTCGCTCGCCTCGCCGGGCCGTGCCGTGGCGAGGCGAGGCGAGGCGAGGCGAGGCGAGGCGAGGCGTATATGCGACATGCGCGTGAATGGTCCGCCGAAATCCGGTCCGTCTCCTTGCAGGAGCGCAGCTTCCTTTTGCCGTTTTATTTTTATGTCTTGGCAGACAAGTTTTTGATTTCTTGTCCGGTAAGTATACGAATTAGAAACCGAGTCGGTTTGGGATTGTGGTCGCGACACAATACCGCCTCTGGTCCTAATATATATACAGCTACCGGCTGCGGCCAGAGACACACCGAAAAACACCTAGGGGATGGCGGCGCGAGTTAGAAACGCAAACTTTCACGAGAAACGCAAACTTGGACCAAAGACAGTGGATTGTGTCTTTCTAGGGTATGCTCAACGGAGCATTGGTTATAGGTTTTTAGTGGTAAAATCTGAAGTACCTGATATGCATGTTGATACTATAATGGAATCTCGTGATGCAACATTTTTTGAGAACATATTTCCTATGAAAGATATGCATAGCATTGCTAGATTTTCTTCTGAGATAATTCCTGAATCTAGTACAACTGATGAATATTTCGAACAATCACATGAGGAAGTCCTTGAGAAGGATAACAATGAAGTTCCTAGAAGGAACAAGAGACAAAGGATTGCAAAATCCTTTGGTGATGATTTCATTGTATACCTTGTGGACGACACACCCAAGACGATTGCAGAAGCATATGCATCTCCGGATGTAGATGATTGGAAAGAAGGTGTTCATAATGAGATGGACTCAATACTTTCTAATGGAACTTGGGAACTAACTGATAGACCATATGGTTGTAAACCTGTGGGCTGTAAGTGGGTGTTCAAAAAGAAGCTAAAGCCTGATGGTACTATTGATAAGTACAAGGCGCGGCTAGTGGCCAAGGGCTACACTCAGAAAGAAGGCGAAGATTACTTTGACACCTATTCACCCGTTGCTAGAATGACCACCATTCGAGTGTTACTTTCCTTGGCTGCCTCTTATGGTCTTATCATTCATCAAATGGATGTAAAGATAGCTTTTCTCAATGGAGAGTTGGAAGAGGAGATCTATATGGATCAGCCTGACGGGTTTGTGGTAAAGGGTGAAGAGAGAAAGGTGTGCAAGTTGTTAAAATCTTTGTATGGTCTGAAACAGGCACCTAAGCAATGGCATGAGAAGTTTGAAAGAACTCTGACTTCTGCAGGATTTGTCATTAACGAGGCTGATAGGTGTGTTTACTACCGCAATGGTGGGGGCAATAGTGTCATATTATGTTTGTATGTGGACGACATACTGATCTTTGGTACAAACATTAATGCAATTAATGAGGTCAAGTCTTTTCTATCAAAAAGTTTTGACATGAAAGATCTGGGAGAAGCCGATGTAATTCTAAACATCAAACTTATTAAGGATGAGAGTGGGATTACATTAACGCAATCTCACTACGTTGAGAAGGTCTTGAACCGATTCGGTTTTATGGATAGCAAGCCTTCTCCAACACCTTATGATCCCAGCGTGACACTCAGAAAGAACAAGAAAGAAACGAGAGATCAATTAAGATACTCTCAAATTGTCGGTTCACTCATGTACTTAGCTAGCGCTACAAGACCAGATATCTCTTTTGCTGTGAGCAAACTGAGTAGGTTCATGTCCAACCCGGGTGATGATCATTGGCATGCACTAGAAAGGGTCTTGCGCTATCTGAGAGGTACTATGAGTTACGGAATTACTTATTCAGGGCATCCTGCTGTGCTAGAAGGATATAGTGATTCAAATTGGATCTCCGATGTTGATGTACTTTACGCAACAAGTGGGTATGTATTTACTCATGGTGGTGGCGCAGTGTCATGGAGGTCTTGCAAGCAAACCATATTGACGAGGTCAACTATGGAAGCAGAATTAACTGCTTTGGACACAGCTACTGTTGAGGCAGAATGGCTGCGTGAGCTCTTGATGGACTTGCCGGTTGTTGAAAAACCTGTACCGGCTATTCTTATGAATTGTGATAACCAAACGGTTATCGCTAAAGTGAACAATTCTAAAGATAATGCAAAGTCATCAAGACACGTGAAAAGACGTTTGAAGTCTGTCAGGAAGTTGAGAAACTCCGGAGTAATAACTGTTACGTATATACAAACAGACAAAAACCTGGCAGATCCCTTTACAAAGGGACTATCACGAAATGTGATAGATATTGCATCGAGGGAGATGGGTATGAGACCCATAGATGTTACACCATAGTAGTAACCCAACCTTTGTGATCGGAGATCCCGTGAATTAGGATCTGGGAAGAACAAGCTATTGGTTAACTGAGGAGAGTAATAACTTATGATCGTCTCCAAGTGAAGATGCAAAACTCTCAGAGCTGTAAGGCTCAGATCTGTAAGGCAGGTTGGCAACATGCCTTAATGTGGTTCTATTGGCTATAATTAGCAAAGATGCTGTCCTACAGAGCAGTCTTGAAAGAACACACCTATATGAGTTCTGACTGTAAACGTCGCAGTCTATGAGGTTTGGGTGATCTCTAGTAAGCTCACGAAGAGACCAGGGAGTATGACGTATAATCTCCAAACCGCGGGGTAGCCTACTGGCGGTCAGGTACTGGTTAAGACTTTGAGTGAAACCTGTTCACACAAAACTAGCAAATTCAAGGCATAGTCCATTGTCAAGTTGTGAATGGATGTAGCTTAAAGTTCTAGGCAGAAGTTCAACTTAACAGTCTCTGCTGAAACACTGATATATTAAACAAGTGGTGAGAGAAGGCAAATCTCTAAATGGGTATTTGAGATCTGGTGGGGGATTGTTAGAATTAATGGGCTAGGCCCATAGCAATTTCTGAAATCTCAAAGCCCATGCGTAAAATGGCAAGTGGTGGTGCTAAGTTTAGTCCCACCTTGGAAGTTGAAGAAGAGTTGGACCTCTTTATATAGTGGGTTCTCTCCACCACTCTAAGTGGTGTGTGAGAAGAGAAAGGGAAAACCACACGCGCGCGCTCGCTCGCCTCGCCTGGCCTGGCCTGGCCGGGCCGTGCCGTGGCGAGGCGAGGCGTACTTGCGACATGCGCGTGAATGGTCCGCCGAAATCCGGTCCGTCTCCTTGCAGGAGCGCAGCTTCCTTTTGCCGTTTTATTTTTATGTCTTGGCAGACAAGTTTTTGATTTCTTGTCCGGTAAGTATACGAATTAGAAACCGAGTCGGTTTGGGATTGTGGTCGCGACACAATACCGCCTCTGGTCCTAATATATATACAGCTACCGGCTGCGGCCAGAGACACACCGAAAAACACCTAGGGTTTTGCCTCATCTCACAACTCGCGCCGCCATCGTAGTCTACTCCATCCCAAACGCCGGCGTGCATCGGCGCGTGGGAGAGCAGGTCTCCGGAACCGTTCGTCTTTGCGATCCTGCACCGGGAGAGGACGAATTAGGTTTTTGGGAAGCGCTGTGCGCGAGTACTCAAATTCGTCATCACGGGTCGTCTTCCGTCCAAGTCGGGCGGTGCTACTCATCGTCGTATTCATCGCCGTCAGCAGCAGATCGTTGCCAACATCGTCATCAACCCTGTCGCACCCATAATAGCTAACGATCAGTACGTCCAACATCCTCTGTTCATGTCTGTTTCTACAGCTATTGTTACGTGTTTGCTGCTGTTATGCATGTCTTGCTGTTCTTCTAGTTTGCTAGATTTTTGCATGCTAGTATCTCTTCTAGTCATGAATTATTTACTGGAATTAATCATGAACTTGCCTAATATTCCAACAATCCAAAAACCTAATTATAGGCAATTTCCTGAGTTAACTATGGCTGGATTCGCTGATGCACTGAGGCCGGATAAGTTTACCGGTGTGCACTTTAAGAGGTGGCAGGTGAAGACCACGCTCTGGCTTACTGCTCTGAAAGTTTTCCATGCTAGTGTTGGTGCTCCAGAGGGAATGACCAACGAAGATCGGAGAAAATTCCAGGAAGCCAATACTATGTTTGTGGGATGCATTCTGAGTGTTCTTGCTGACCGTCTGTGTGATGTGTACATGCACATAAATGACGGAAAGATTCTGTGGGATGCACTGAATGCAAAATTCGGTGCAACAGATGCAGGCAGTGAACTGTACATCATGGAGAGTTTTCATGACTACAAGATGGTGAATAACCGTTCTGTGGTTGAACAAGCTCATGAGATACAGTGCATTGTGAAGGAACTTGAACTCCTTAAATGTGTTCTACCCGACAAATTCGTGGCTGGGTGCATGATTGCAAATTGCCTCCTTCATGGAGGAATTTCGCCACAACTCTGAAGCATAAGAGACAGGAGATATCAGTTGAAAATCTGATTGCATCTCTTGATGTTGAGGAAAAAGCTCGGGCTAAAGATACTACTGAAAAAGGAGGTGAGGTTCAGCCTACTGCTAACATGGTGCAGAGGTACCCACAGAACAAGAACAAAGAGAAGAACAAACCTGTTTTCAACAAGCCTACCAAGACTACTACCTTCAAGAAGAAGAAGTTCAACAAGGCTGAGCTAGAGTGCTACGCCTGTGGGAAGCCTGGACACTTTTCCAAGGAATGCCCTGAACGTGCAGACCGCAGAGGGAAAACAAGCTCCAAGACTGTCAACATGGTGACCGCTAGCAATACTGATGGGTATGGTAATTTACCTATTGTGCTTTCAGTATTTCAATCATCTTCGTGGTGGATTGATTCGGGTGCTAACGTTCATGTGTGTGCTGACATCTCCCTGTTTACTTCTTATCAGGTCGCAAGGGATTCTTCCGTCCTAATGGGGAATGGGTCACATGCTTCTGTTCGTGGCATTGGCACGGTGGATCTGAAGTTTACTTCGGGAAAGATCGTGCAACTAAGGAACGTGCAGCATGTCCCTACTATGAACAAGAATCTAGTTAGCGGCTCCCTTCTATGTCGAGATGGATTTAAGGTAGTTTTAGAGTCCAATAATGTAATCGTGTCAAGATTTGGACAATTTATAGGAAAAGGCTATGAGTGCGGAGGCTTGTTCCGCTTTTCTCTTTCAGATTTTTGCAATAAGTCAATAAACCAAATTTGTGCTAGTGTTAATGATGATGCAAGTATTTGGCACTCTCGTTTATGTCATATTAATTTTGGTTTAATGTCTCGGCTATCCAGCATGAGTTTAATTCCGAACTTCACAGTTGCCAAAGGTTCTAAGTGCCATAGTTGTGTGCAATCTAAGCAACCTCGAAAGCCTCATAAGGCTGCCGAGGAGAGAAACTTGGCACCTCTAGAACTCATACATTCTGATCTTTGTGAGATGAATGGTGTGTTGACAAAAGGTGGAAAGAGATATTTCATGACTTTGATTGATGATGCGACTAGATTTTGCTATGTTTATTTGTTGCAAACTAAAGATGAAGCGTTAGACTACTTTAAAATCTATAAAGCTGAAGTTGAAAATCAACTAGAGAGAAAGATCAAGCGTCTTAGGTCCGATCGTGGTGGAGAGTATTTTCCAAAAGTTTTTGATGAATTTTTTGAGGAACATGGTATTATTCATGAGAGGACGCCTCCCTATTCACCTCAATCAAATGGAGTGGCCGAGAGGAAAAACCGCACATTGACTGACTTGGTGAATGCCATGTTAGACACTGCTGGTTTATCTAAGGCATGGTGGGGGGAGGCTCTATTGACTTCATGTCATGTCCTGAATAGAGTTCCCAACAATAATAAAGAGAAAACCCCTTATGAGGAGTGGGTTGGGAGAAAACCATCACTTCCTTATTTGCGCACTTGGGGATGTTTAGCAAAGGTCAATATTCCTATTCCTAAGAAACGCAAACTTGGACCAAAGACAGTGGATTGTGTCTTTCTAGGGTATGCTCAACGGAGCATTGCTTATAGGTTTTTAGTGGTAAAGTCTGAAGTACCTGATATGCATGTTGATACTATAATGGAATCTCGTGATGCAACATTTTTTGAGAACATATTTCCTATGAAAGATATGCATAGCATTGCTAGATTTTCTTCTGAGATAATTCCTGAATCTAGTACAACTGATGAATATTTCGAACAATCACATGAGGAAGTCCTTGAGAAGGATAACAATGAAGTTCCTAGAAGGAACAAGAGACAAAGGATTGCAAAATCCTTTGGTGATGATTTCATTGTATACCTTGTGGACGACACACCCAAGACGATTGCAGAAGCATATGCATCTCCGGATGTAGATGATTGGAAAGAAGCTGTTCATAATGAGATGGACTCAATTCTTTCTAATGGAACTTGGGAACTAACTGATAGACCATATGGTTGTAAACCTGTGGGCTGTAAGTGGGTGTTCAAAAAGAAGCTAAAGCCTGATGGTACTATTGATAAGTACAAGGCGCGGCTAGTGGCCAAGGGCTACACTCAGAAAGAAGGCGAAGATTACTTTGACACCTATTCACCCGTTGCTAGAATGACCACCATTCGAGTGTTACTTTCCTTGGCTGCCTCTTATGGTCTTATCATTCATCAAATGGATGTAAAGACAGCTTTTCTCAATGGAGAGTTGGAAGAGGAGATCTATATGGATCAGCCTGACGGGTTTGTGGTAAAGGGTGAAGAGAGAAAGGTGTGCAAGTTGTTAAAATCTTTGTATGGTCTGAAACAGGCACCTAAGCAATGGCATGAGAAGTTTGAAAGAACTCTGACTTCTGCAGGATTTGTCATTAACGAGGCTGATAGGTGTGTTTACTATCGCAATGGTGGGGGCAATAGTGTCATATTATGTTTGTATGTGGACGACATACTGATCTTTGGTACAAACATTAATGCAATTAATGAGGTCAAGTCTTTTCTATCAAAAAGTTTTGACATGAAAGATCTGGGAGAAGCCGATGTAATTCTAAACATCAAACTTATTAAGGATGAGAGTGGGATTACATTAACGCAATCTCACTACGTTGAGAAGGTCTTGAACCGATTCGGTTTTATGGATAGCAAGCCTTCTCCAACACCTTATGATCCCAGCGTGACACTCAGAAAGAACAAGAAAGAAACGAGAGATCAATTAAGATACTCTCAAATTGTCGGTTCACTCATGTACTTAGCTAGCGCTACAAGACCAGATATCTCTTTTGCTGTGAGCAAACTGAGTAGGTTCATGTCCAACCCGGGTGATGATCATTGGCATGCACTAGAAAGGGTCTTGCGCTATCTGAGAGGTACTATGAGTTACGGAATTACTTATTCAGGGCATCCTGCTGTGCTAGAAGGATATAGTGATTCAAATTGGATCTCCGATGTTGATGTACTTTACGCAACAAGTGGGTATGTATTTACTCATGGTGGTGGCGCAGTGTCATGGAGGTCTTGCAAGCAAACCATATTGACGAGGTCAACTATGGAAGCAGAATTAACTGCTTTGGACACAGCTACTGTTGAGGCAGAATGGCTGCGTGAGCTCTTGATGGACTTGCCGGTTGTTGAAAAACCTGTACCGGCTATTCTTATGAATTGTGATAACCAAACGGTTATCGCTAAAGTGAACAATTCTAAAGATAATGCAAAGTCATCAAGACACGTGAAAAGACGTTTGAAGTCTGTCAGGAAGTTGAGAAACTCCGGAGTAATAACTGTTACGTATATACAAACAGACAAAAACCTGGCAGATCCCTTTACAAAGGGACTATCACGAAATGTGATAGATATTGCATCGAGGGAGATGGGTATGAGACCCATAGATGTTACACCATAGTAGTAACCCAACCTTTGTGATCGGAGATCCCGTGAATTAGGATCTGGGAAGAACAAGCTATTGGTTAACTGAGGAGAGTAATAACTTATGATCGTCTCCAAGTGAAGATGCAAAACTCTCAGAGCTGTAAGGCTCAGATCTGTAAGGCAGGTTGGCAACATGCCTTAATGTGGTTCTATTGGCTATAATTAGCAAAGATGCTGTCCTACAGAGCAGTCTTGAAAGAACACACCTATATGAGTTCTGACTGTAAACGTCGCAGTCTATGAGGTTTGGGTGATCTCTAGTAAGCTCACGAAGAGACCAGGGAGTATGACGTATAATCTCCAAACCGCGGGGTAGCCTACTGGCGGTCAGGTACTGGTTAAGACTTTGAGTGAAACCTGTTCACACAAAACTAGCAAATTCAAGGCATAGTCCATTGTCAAGTTGTGAATGGATGTAGCTTAAAGTTCTAGGCAGAAGTTCAACTTAACAGTCTCTGCTGAAACACTGATATATTAAACAAGTGGTGAGAGAAGGCAAATCTCTAAATGGGTATTTGAGATCTGGTGGGGGATTGTTAGAATTAATGGGCTAGGCCCATAGCAATTTCTGAAATCTCAAAGCCCATGCGTAAAATGGCAAGTGGTGGTGCTAAGTTTAGTCCCACCTTGGAAGTTGAAGAAGAGTTGGACCTCTTTATATAGTGGGTTCTCTCCACCACTCTAAGTGGTGTGTGAGAAGAGAAAGGGAAAACCACACGCGCGCGCTCGCTCGCCTCGCCTGGCCTGGCCTGGCCGGGCCGTGCCGTGGCGAGGCGAGGCGTACTTGCGACATGCGCGTGAATGGTCCGCCGAAATCCGGTCCGTCTCCTTGCAGGAGCGCAGCTTCCTTTTGCCGTTTTATTTTTATGTCTTGGCAGACAAGTTTTTGATTTCTTGTCCGGTAAGTATACGAATTAGAAACCGAGTCGGTTTGGGATTGTGGTCGCGACACAATACCGCCTCTGGTCCTAATATATATACAGCTACCGGCTGCGGCCAGAGACACACCGAAAAACACCTAGGGTTTTGCCTCATCTCACAACTCGCGCCGCCATCGTAGTCTACTCCATCCCAAACGCCGGCGTGCATCGGCGCGTGGGAGAGCAGGTCTCCGGAACCGTTCGTCTTTGCGATCCTGCACCGGGAGAGGACGAATTAGGTTTTTGGGAAGCGCTGTGCGCGAGTACTCAAATTCGTCATCACGGGTCGTCTTCCGTCCAAGTCGGGCGGTGCTACTCATCGTCGTATTCATCGCCGTCAGCAGCAGATCGTTGCCAACATCGTCATCAACCCTGTCGCACCCATAATAGCTAACGATCAGTACGTCCAACATCCTCTGTTCATGTCTGTTTCTACAGCTATTGTTACGTGTTTGCTGCTGTTATGCATGTCTTGCTGTTCTTCTAGTTTGCTAGATTTTTGCATGCTAGTATCTCTTCTAGTCATGAATTATTTACTGGAATTAATCATGAACTTGCCTAATATTCCAACAATCCAAAAACCTAATTATAGGCAATTTCCTGAGTTAACTATGGCTGGATTCGCTGATGCACTGAGGCCGGATAAGTTTACCGGTGTGCACTTTAAGAGGTGGCAGGTGAAGACCACGCTCTGGCTTACTGCTCTGAAAGTTTTCCATGCTAGTGTTGGTGCTCCAGAGGGAATGACCAACGAAGATCGGAGAAAATTCCAGGAAGCCAATACTATGTTTGTGGGATGCATTCTGAGTGTTCTTGCTGACCGTCTGTGTGATGTGTACATGCACATAAATGACGGAAAGATTCTGTGGGATGCACTGAATGCAAAATTCGGTGCAACAGATGCAGGCAGTGAACTGTACATCATGGAGAGTTTTCATGACTACAAGATGGTGAATAACCGTTCTGTGGTTGAACAAGCTCATGAGATACAGTGCATTGTGAAGGAACTTGAACTCCTTAAATGTGTTCTACCCGACAAATTCGTGGCTGGGTGCATGATTGCAAATTGCCTCCTTCATGGAGGAATTTCGCCACAACTCTGAAGCATAAGAGACAGGAGATATCAGTTGAAAATCTGATTGCATCTCTTGATGTTGAGGAAAAAGCTCGGGCTAAAGATACTACTGAAAAAGGAGGTGAGGTTCAGCCTACTGCTAACATGGTGCAGAGGTACCCACAGAACAAGAACAAAGAGAAGAACAAACCTGTTTTCAACAAGCCTACCAAGACTACTACCTTCAAGAAGAAGAAGTTCAACAAGGCTGAGCTAGAGTGCTACGCCTGTGGGAAGCCTGGACACTTTTCCAAGGAATGCCCTGAACGTGCAGACCGCAGAGGGAAAACAAGCTCCAAGACTGTCAACATGGTGACCGCTAGCAATACTGATGGGTATGGTAATTTACCTATTGTGCTTTCAGTATTTCAATCATCTTCGTGGTGGATTGATTCGGGTGCTAACGTTCATGTGTGTGCTGACATCTCCCTGTTTACTTCTTATCAGGTCGCAAGGGATTCTTCCGTCCTAATGGGGAATGGGTCACATGCTTCTGTTCGTGGCATTGGCACGGTGGATCTGAAGTTTACTTCGGGAAAGATCGTGCAACTAAGGAACGTGCAGCATGTCCCTACTATGAACAAGAATCTAGTTAGCGGCTCCCTTCTATGTCGAGATGGATTTAAGGTAGTTTTAGAGTCCAATAATGTAATCGTGTCAAGATTTGGACAATTTATAGGAAAAGGCTATGAGTGCGGAGGCTTGTTCCGCTTTTCTCTTTCAGATTTTTGCAATAAGTCAATAAACCAAATTTGTGCTAGTGTTAATGATGATGCAAGTATTTGGCACTCTCGTTTATGTCATATTAATTTTGGTTTAATGTCTCGGCTATCCAGCATGAGTTTAATTCCGAACTTCACAGTTGCCAAAGGTTCTAAGTGCCATAGTTGTGTGCAATCTAAGCAACCTCGAAAGCCTCATAAGGCTGCCGAGGAGAGAAACTTGGCACCTCTAGAACTCATACATTCTGATCTTTGTGAGATGAATGGTGTGTTGACAAAAGGTGGAAAGAGATATTTCATGACTTTGATTGATGATGCGACTAGATTTTGCTATGTTTATTTGTTGCAAACTAAAGATGAAGCGTTAGACTACTTTAAAATCTATAAAGCTGAAGTTGAAAATCAACTAGAGAGAAAGATCAAGCGTCTTAGGTCCGATCGTGGTGGAGAGTATTTTCCAAAAGTTTTTGATGAATTTTTTGAGGAACATGGTATTATTCATGAGAGGACGCCTCCCTATTCACCTCAATCAAATGGAGTGGCCGAGAGGAAAAACCGCACATTGACTGACTTGGTGAATGCCATGTTAGACACTGCTGGTTTATCTAAGGCATGGTGGGGGGAGGCTCTATTGACTTCATGTCATGTCCTGAATAGAGTTCCCAACAATAATAAAGAGAAAACCCCTTATGAGGAGTGGGTTGGGAGAAAACCATCACTTCCTTATTTGCGCACTTGGGGATGTTTAGCAAAGGTCAATATTCCTATTCCTAAGAAACGCAAACTTGGACCAAAGACAGTGGATTGTGTCTTTCTAGGGTATGCTCAACGGAGCATTGCTTATAGGTTTTTAGTGGTAAAGTCTGAAGTACCTGATATGCATGTTGATACTATAATGGAATCTCGTGATGCAACATTTTTTGAGAACATATTTCCTATGAAAGATATGCATAGCATTGCTAGATTTTCTTCTGAGATAATTCCTGAATCTAGTACAACTGATGAATATTTCGAACAATCACATGAGGAAGTCCTTGAGAAGGATAACAATGAAGTTCCTAGAAGGAACAAGAGACAAAGGATTGCAAAATCCTTTGGTGATGATTTCATTGTATACCTTGTGGACGACACACCCAAGACGATTGCAGAAGCATATGCATCTCCGGATGTAGATGATTGGAAAGAAGCTGTTCATAATGAGATGGACTCAATTCTTTCTAATGGAACTTGGGAACTAACTGATAGACCATATGGTTGTAAACCTGTGGGCTGTAAGTGGGTGTTCAAAAAGAAGCTAAAGCCTGATGGTACTATTGATAAGTACAAGGCGCGGCTAGTGGCCAAGGGCTACACTCAGAAAGAAGGCGAAGATTACTTTGACACCTATTCACCCGTTGCTAGAATGACCACCATTCGAGTGTTACTTTCCTTGGCTGCCTCTTATGGTCTTATCATTCATCAAATGGATGTAAAGATAGCTTTTCTCAATGGAGAGTTGGAAGAGGAGATCTATATGGATCAGCCTGACGGGTTTGTGGTAAAGGGTGAAGAGAGAAAGGTGTGCAAGTTGTTAAAATCTTTGTATGGTCTGAAACAGGCACCTAAGCAATGGCATGAGAAGTTTGAAAGAACTCTGACTTCTGCAGGATTTGTCATTAACGAGGCTGATAGGTGTGTTTACTACCGCAATGGTGGGGGCAATAGTGTCATATTATGTTTGTATGTGGACGACATACTGATCTTTGGTACAAACATTAATGCAATTAATGAGGTCAAGTCTTTTCTATCAAAAAGTTTTGACATGAAAGATCTGGGAGAAGCCGATGTAATTCTAAACATCAAACTTATTAAGGATGAGAGTGGGATTACATTAACGCAATCTCACTACGTTGAGAAGGTCTTGAACCGATTCGGTTTTATGGATAGCAAGCCTTCTCCAACACCTTATGATCCCAGCGTGACACTCAGAAAGAACAAGAAAGAAACGAGAGATCAATTAAGATACTCTCAAATTGTCGGTTCACTCATGTACTTAGCTAGCGCTACAAGACCAGATATCTCTTTTGCTGTGAGCAAACTGAGTAGGTTCATGTCCAACCCGGGTGATGATCATTGGCATGCACTAGAAAGGGTCTTGCGCTATCTGAGAGGTACTATGAGTTACGGAATTACTTATTCAGGGCATCCTGCTGTGCTAGAAGGATATAGTGATTCAAATTGGATCTCCGATGTTGATGTACTTTACGCAACAAGTGGGTATGTATTTACTCATGGTGGTGGCGCAGTGTCATGGAGGTCTTGCAAGCAAACCATATTGACGAGGTCAACTATGGAAGCAGAATTAACTGCTTTGGACACAGCTACTGTTGAGGCAGAATGGCTGCGTGAGCTCTTGATGGACTTGCCGGTTGTTGAAAAACCTGTACCGGCTATTCTTATGAATTGTGATAACCAAACGGTTATCGCTAAAGTGAACAATTCTAAAGATAATGCAAAGTCATCAAGACACGTGAAAAGACGTTTGAAGTCTGTCAGGAAGTTGAGAAACTCCGGAGTAATAACTGTTACGTATATACAAACAGACAAAAACCTGGCAGATCCCTTTACAAAGGGACTATCACGAAATGTGATAGATATTGCATCGAGGGAGATGGGTATGAGACCCATAGATGTTACACCATAGTAGTAACCCAACCTTTGTGATCGGAGATCCCGTGAATTAGGATCTGGGAAGAACAAGCTATTGGTTAACTGAGGAGAGTAATAACTTATGATCGTCTCCAAGTGAAGATGCAAAACTCTCAGAGCTGTAAGGCTCAGATCTGTAAGGCAGGTTGGCAACATGCCTTAATGTGGTTCTATTGGCTATAATTAGCAAAGATGCTGTCCTACAGAGCAGTCTTGAAAGAACACACCTATATGAGTTCTG
Source organism: Aegilops tauschii subsp. strangulata (assembly GCF_002575655.3). Lineage (NCBI taxonomy): Eukaryota > Viridiplantae > Streptophyta > Magnoliopsida > Poales > Poaceae > Aegilops > Aegilops tauschii. Next base: position 568,825,403 of record NC_053037.3, on the reverse strand, counting down.
ACTGTAAACGTCGCAGTCTATGAGGTTTGGGTGATCTCTAGTAAGCTCACGAAGAGACCAGGGAGTATGACGTATAATCTCCAAACCGCGGGGTAGCCTACTGGCGGTCAGGTACTGGTTAAGACTTTGAGTGAAACCTGTTCACACAAAACTAGCAAATTCAAGGCATAGTCCATTGTCAAGTTGTGAATGGATGTAGCTTAAAGTTCTAGGCAGAAGTTCAACTTAACAGTCTCTGCTGAAACACTGATATATTAAACAAGTGGTGAGAGAAGGCAAATCTCTAAATGGGTATTTGAGATCTGGTGGGGGATTGTTAGAATTAATGGGCTAGGCCCATAGCAATTTCTGAAATCTCAAAGCCCATGCGTAAAATGGCAAGTGGTGGTGCTAAGTTTAGTCCCACCTTGGAAGTTGAAGAAGAGTTGGACCTCTTTATATAGTGGGTTCTCTCCACCACTCTAAGTGGTGTGTGAGAAGAGAAAGGGAAAACCACACGCGCGCGCTCGCTCGCCTCGCCTGGCCTGGCCTGGCCGGGCCGTGCCGTGGCGAGGCGAGGCGTACTTGCGACATGCGCGTGAATGGTCCGCCGAAATCCGGTCCGTCTCCTTGCAGGAGCGCAGCTTCCTTTTGCCGTTTTATTTTTATGTCTTGGCAGACAAGTTTTTGATTTCTTGTCCGGTAAGTATACGAATTAGAAACCGAGTCGGTTTGGGATTGTGGTCGCGACACAATACCGCCTCTGGTCCTAATATATATACAGCTACCGGCTGCGGCCAGAGACACACCGAAAAACACCTAGGGTTTTGCCTCATCTCACAACTCGCGCCGCCATCGTAGTCTACTCCATCCCAAACGCCGGCGTGCATCGGCGCGTGGGAGAGCAGGTCTCCGGAACCGTTCGTCTTTGCGATCCTGCACCGGGAGAGGACGAATTAGGTTTTTGGGAAGCGCTGTGCGCGAGTACTCAAATTCGTCATCACGGGTCGTCTTCCGTCCAAGTCGGGCGGTGCTACTCATCGTCGTATTCATCGCCGTCAGCAGCAGATCGTTGCCAACATCGTCATCAACCCTGTCGCACCCATAATAGCTAACGATCAGTACGTCCAACATCCTCTGTTCATGTCTGTTTCTACAGCTATTGTTACGTGTTTGCTGCTGTTATGCATGTCTTGCTGTTCTTCTAGTTTGCTAGATTTTTGCATGCTAGTATCTCTTCTAGTCATGAATTATTTACTGGAATTAATCATGAACTTGCCTAATATTCCAACAATCCAAAAACCTAATTATAGGCAATTTCCTGAGTTAACTATGGCTGGATTCGCTGATGCACTGAGGCCGGATAAGTTTACCGGTGTGCACTTTAAGAGGTGGCAGGTGAAGACCACGCTCTGGCTTACTGCTCTGAAAGTTTTCCATGCTAGTGTTGGTGCTCCAGAGGGAATGACCAACGAAGATCGGAGAAAATTCCAGGAAGCCAATACTATGTTTGTGGGATGCATTCTGAGTGTTCTTGCTGACCGTCTGTGTGATGTGTACATGCACATAAATGACGGAAAGATTCTGTGGGATGCACTGAATGCAAAATTCGGAGCAACAGATGCAGGCAGTGAACTGTACATCATGGAGAGTTTTCATGACTACAAGATGGTGAATAACCGTTCTGTGGTTGAACAAGCTCATGAGATACAGTGCATTGTGAAGGAACTTGAACTCCTTAAATGTGTTCTACCCGACAAATTCGTGGCTGGGTGCATGATTGCAAAGTTGCCTCCTTCATGGAGGAATTTCGCCACAACTCTGAAGCATAAGAGACAGGAGATATCAGTTGAAAATCTGATTGCATCTCTTGATGTTGAGGAAAAAGCTCGGGCTAAAGATACTACTGAAAAAGGAGGTGAGGTTCAGCCTACTGCTAACATGGTGCAGAGGTACCCACAGAACAAGAACAAAGAGAAGAACAAACCTGTTTTCAACAAGCCTACCAAGACTACTACCTTCAAGAAGAAGAAGTTCAACAAGGCTGAGCTAGAGTGCTACGCCTGTGGGAAGCCTGGACACTTTTCCAAGGAATGCCCTGAACGTGCAGACCGCAGAGGGAAAACAAGCTCCAAGACTGTCAACATGGTGACCGCTAGCAATACTGATGGGTATGGTAATTTACCTATTGTGCTTTCAGTATTTCAATCATCTTCGTGGTGGATTGATTCGGGTGCTAACGTTCATGTGTGTGCTGACATCTCCCTGTTTACTTCTTATCAGGTCGCAAGGGATTCTTCCGTCCTAATGGGGAATGGGTCACATGCTTCTGTTCGTGGCATTGGCACGGTGGATCTGAAGTTTACTTCGGGAAAGATCGTGCAACTAAGGAACGTGCAGCATGTCCCTACTATGAACAAGAATCTAGTTAGCGGCTCCCTTCTATGTCGAGATGGATTTAAGGTAGTTTTAGAGTCCAATAATGTAATCGTGTCAAGATTTGGACAATTTATAGGAAAAGGCTATGAGTGCGGAGGCTTGTTCCGCTTTTCTCTTTCAGATTTTTGCAATAAGTCAATAAACCAAATTTGTGCTAGTGTTAATGATGATGCAAGTATTTGGCACTCTCGTTTATGTCATATTAATTTTGGTTTAATGTCTCGGCTATCCAGCATGAGTTTAATTCCGAACTTCACAGTTGCCAAAGGTTCTAAGTGCCATAGTTGTGTGCAATCTAAGCAACCTCGAAAGCCTCATAAGGCTGCCGAGGAGAGAAACTTGGCACCTCTAGAACTCATACATTCTGATCTTTGTGAGATGAATGGTGTGTTGACAAAAGGTGGAAAGAGATATTTCATGACTTTGATTGATGATGCGACTAGATTTTGCTATGTTTATTTGTTGCAAACTAAAGATGAAGCGTTAGACTACTTTAAAATCTATAAAGCTGAAGTTGAAAATCAACTAGAGAGAAAGATCAAGCGTCTTAGGTCCGATCGTGGTGGAGAGTATTTTCCAAAAGTTTTTGATGAATTTTTTGAGGAACATGGTATTATTCATGAGAGGACGCCTCCCTATTCACCTCAATCAAATGGAGTGGCCGAGAGGAAAAACCGCACATTGACTGACTTGGTGAATGCCATGTTAGACACTGCTGGTTTATCTAAGGCATGGTGGGGGGAGGCTCTATTGACTTCATGTCATGTCCTGAATAGAGTTCCCAACAATAATAAAGAGAAAACCCCTTATGAGGAGTGGGTTGGGAGAAAACCATCACTTCCTTATTTGCGCACTTGGGGATGTTTAGCAAAGGTCAATATTCCTATTCCTAAGAAACGCAAACTTGGACCAAAGACAGTGGATTGTGTCTTTCTAGGGTATGCTCAACGGAGCATTGCTTATAGGTTTTTAGTGGTAAAGTCTGAAGTACCTGATATGCATGTTGATACTATAATGGAATCTCGTGATGCAACATTTTTTGAGAACATATTTCCTATGAAAGATATGCATAGCATTGCTAGATTTTCTTCTGAGATAATTCCTGAATCTAGTACAACTGATGAATATTTCGAACAATCACATGAGGAAGTCCTTGAGAAGGATAACAATGAAGTTCCTAGAAGGAACAAGAGACAAAGGATTGCAAAATCCTTTGGTGATGATTTCATTGTATACCTTGTGGACGACACACCCAAGACGATTGCAGAAGCATATGCATCTCCGGATGTAGATGATTGGAAAGAAGCTGTTCATAATGAGATGGACTCAATTCTTTCTAATGGAACTTGGGAACTAACTGATAGACCATATGGTTGTAAACCTGTGGGCTGTAAGTGGGTGTTCAAAAAGAAGCTAAAGCCTGATGGTACTATTGATAAGTACAAGGCGCGGCTAGTGGCCAAGGGCTACACTCAGAAAGAAGGCGAAGATTACTTTGACACCTATTCACCCGTTGCTAGAATGACCACCATTCGAGTGTTACTTTCCTTGGCTGCCTCTTATGGTCTTATCATTCATCAAATGGATGTAAAGACAGCTTTTCTCAATGGAGAGTTGGAAGAGGAGATCTATATGGATCAGCCTGACGGGTTTGTGGTAAAGGGTGAAGAGAGAAAGGTGTGCAAGTTGTTAAAATCTTTGTATGGTCTGAAACAGGCACCTAAGCAATGGCATGAGAAGTTTGAAAGAACTCTGACTTCTGCAGGATTTGTCATTAACGAGGCTGATAGGTGTGTTTACTATCGCAATGGTGGGGGCAATAGTGTCATATTATGTTTGTATGTGGACGACATACTGATCTTTGGTACAAACATTAATGCAATTAATGAGGTCAAGTCTTTTCTATCAAAAAGTTTTGACATGAAAGATCTGGGAGAAGCCGATGTAATTCTAAACATCAAACTTATTAAGGATGAGAGTGGGATTACATTAACGCAATCTCACTACGTTGAGAAGGTCTTGAACCGATTCGGTTTTATGGATAGCAAGCCTTCTCCAACACCTTATGATCCCAGCGTGACACTCAGAAAGAACAAGAAAGAAACGAGAGATCAATTAAGATACTCTCAAATTGTCGGTTCACTCATGTACTTAGCTAGCGCTACAAGACCAGATATCTCTTTTGCTGTGAGCAAACTGAGTAGGTTCATGTCCAACCCGGGTGATGATCATTGGCATGCACTAGAAAGGGTCTTGCGCTATCTGAGAGGTACTATGAGTTACGGAATTACTTATTCAGGGCATCCTGCTGTGCTAGAAGGATATAGTGATTCAAATTGGATCTCCGATGTTGATGTACTTTACGCAACAAGTGGGTATGTATTTACTCATGGTGGTGGCGCAGTGTCATGGAGGTCTTGCAAGCAAACCATATTGACGAGGTCAACTATGGAAGCAGAATTAACTGCTTTGGACACAGCTACTGTTGAGGCAGAATGGCTGCGTGAGCTCTTGATGGACTTGCCGGTTGTTGAAAAACCTGTACCGGCTATTCTTATGAATTGTGATAACCAAACGGTTATCGCTAAAGTGAACAATTCTAAAGATAATGCAAAGTCATCAAGACACGTGAAAAGACGTTTGAAGTCTGTCAGGAAGTTGAGAAACTCCGGAGTAATAACTGTTACGTATATACAAACAGACAAAAACCTGGCAGATCCCTTTACAAAGGGACTATCACGAAATGTGATAGATATTGCATCGAGGGAGATGGGTATGAGACCCATAGATGTTACACCATAGTAGTAACCCAACCTTTGTGATCGGAGATCCCGTGAATTAGGATCTGGGAAGAACAAGCTATTGGTTAACTGAGGAGAGTAATAACTTATGATCGTCTCCAAGTGAAGATGCAAAACTCTCAGAGCTGTAAGGCTCAGATCTGTAAGGCAGGTTGGCAACATGCCTTAATGTGGTTCTATTGGCTATAATTAGCAAAGATGCTGTCCTACAGAGCAGTCTTGAAAGAACACACCTATATGAGTTATGACTGTAAACGTCGCAGTCTATGAGGTTTGGGTGATCTCTAGTAAGCTCACGAAGAGACCAGGGAGTATGACGTATAAGCTCCAAACCGCGGGGTAGCCTACTGGCGGTCAGGTACTGGTTAAGACTTTGAGTGAAACCTGTTCACACAAAACTAGCAATTCAAGGCATAGTCCATTGTCAAGTTGTGAATGGATGTAGCTTAAAGTTCTAGGTAGAAGTTCAACTTAACAGTCTCTGCTGAAACACTGGTATATTAAACAAGTGGTGAGAGAAGGCAAATCTCTAAATGGGTATTTCAGATCTGGTGGGGGATTGTTAGAATTAATGGGCTAGGCCCATAGCAATTTCTGAAATCTCAAAGCCCATGTGTAAAATGGCAAGTGGTGGTGCTAAGTTTAGTCCCACCTTGGAAGTTGAAGAAGAGTTGGACCTCTTTATATAGTGGGTTCTCTCCACCACTCTAAGTGGTGTGCGAGAAGAGAAAGGGAAAACCACACGCGCGCGCTCGCTCGCCTCGCCTGGCCTGGCGAGGCGAGGCGAGGCGTACATGCGCGTGAATGGTCCGCCGAAATCCGGTCCGTCTCCTTGCAGGAGCGCAGCTTCCTTTTGCCGTTTTATTTTTATGTCTTGGCAGACAAGTTTTTGATTTCTTGTCCGGTAAGTATACGAATTAGAAACCGAGTCGGTTTGAGATTGTGGTCGCGACACAATACCGCCTCTGGTCCTAATATATATACAGCTACCGGCTGCGGCCAGAGACACACCGAAAAACACCTAGGGTTTTGCCTCATCTCACAACTCGCGCCGCCATCGTAGTCTACTCCATCCCAAACGCCGGCGTGCATCGGCGCGTGGAGAGCAGGTCTCCGGAACCGTTCGTCTTTGCGATCCTGCACCGGGAGAGGACGAATTAGGTTTTTGGGAAGCGCTGTGCGCGACTGCTCAAATTCGTCATCACGGGTCGTCTTCCGTCCAAGTCGGGCGGTGCTACTCATCGTCGTATTCATCGCCGTCAGCAGCAGATCGTTGCCAACATCGTCATCAACCCTGTCGCACCCATAATAGCTAACGATCAATACGTCCAACATCCTCTGTTCATGTCTGTTTCTACTGCTATTGTTACGTGTTTGCTGCTATTATGCATGTCTTGCTGTTCTTCTAGTTTGCTAGATTTTTGCATGCCAGTATCTCTTCTAGTAATGAATTATTTACTGGAATTAATCATGAACTTGCCTAATATTCCAACAAGAGTTACACGAAAGGCTCGCATCTGGCTCTCCGGCCTTGCTGCTCTGCTAAAATGTTCACATGCATATAAAGAAAAAACTTAGCACTCGCAATAGGCGAGGCATAGCTCTCGCGATGTAGCAGTACCATCGTTTTGACGAGCGGTGGTGGGCCCAGAGCGCAGTGACACCGTGGCCTGGCAGGCCGACCTGCCGCTGTGGGGCGTGGACGTGTCGCCGCTAAGCAGAGGACGCATGGCGCCGCCCGCCGCTCTCGCCCGGGTCATATCCTGCCTCCTCCCCCCGCCCCTCCACCCCCCTCCCATGCTCTCCACGCGTCTCCTCCGCCACCGCCTCGCCGCCGCCGCTAGCTCCTCCCTTTCGCCCCTCCGCTTCGTCGCCGCCGCCATGTCCTCCTCCTCCGCCGCGCCCGGCGGCGGCCGGAAGCCGAACCGCCTCGCCGCCGAGCACAGCCCGTACCTGCTGCAGCACGCGCACAACCCGGTGAGCGATCCCTCCACTCCACTCCACCCCACCGAGGCTCTGCTTCCGTCTGCTCGCGCTCGCGCCGTGGGTTCCCCTCCCCCGCGGGGGGATTCCGCCGAGCACCTTGCGGTCGCGCGCGTGCTCCTTCGCGTCCGCCTGTTCGGGGAGCACTTACTGTGTTTTTCGGCTGCGTGTGACTGAGGAGTGCTCGGCTACAGACGTTGTCGAGCTATGTTGCGAGTTTATCCTGAAAATTCAGATCCTTCTGGAACAGCTAGCCGAGACAAATGTTTGCTTGCCTTTCGCTCTCCAGTGGATTTTGGATTCCGTGGATTATAGGTACCACTACTGAACTGGCATACTTACTGATTCCATATGCAGGTTGACTGGTATCCTTGGGGAGATGAGGCTTTCGAGAAGGCTCGCAAATTGGACATCCCCATCTTTCTGTCAAGTAATGCACTCTCCAAAATACGAGTATACTCTAGTGCTTCATTTAATACCGATATAATCGATTGGATTATGGGACAATTATGATACCGTTGCGTAGTGGACTGATTCCTTTGATGTGGTATTTTCGTGAACAATTGTGTTAGATCAATTACCAACTGCTGGTGCTATAGTTCGGGGCAGAGGAATGGCTGCCAATCCGGCTCTGTAAAATTTCCAATTAATAGTTCTGTAATGGATGGGTGTTGCCAAGTTCAAACTAGAGCTAGATTCAGTCAAATTCGTCTATTTCATTTCAGTGGAATCCAAACTTTTGACTTGTGTAATCCAAAATTAGTTAGTCCTTTGTTCTATCTTAACATCCTTCTTTTGCTGCATGGGAAATGTGGATGTGTCCGTGAAGTTGGCTATAGTACATGCCATTGGTGAGTTGTCTTTAGCATCTCTCGTTCTTTGTGTTTCTCGTGACTTATTTGCACAGTATAAAGATGTTAACCGCAGTTTTTATTATTGGCTGAATGTTAAAGGTGTCATGTAATGGAGGTGGAGTCTTTTGAGAATGAAGAAGTTGCTAAGATTCTAAATGATTGGTTTGTTAGCATCAAGGTAGTGTCGTGTTTATAAGCACTAGTTGCTAATTGTTTTACTTCCCACTCATTACATGTCTTTCGGTGTGTGGAAGTTATGCACATGCAATGTAACTGCAATTCTTCTTTCTGATTATTAGTTTTGACAGGTGGATCGTGAAGAGCGGCCAGATGTTGACAAGGTACTCTGCTTTCTAGTGATCAAATGTAAAAAAAAAATATGCTGTTTCTTGTGGATCGCAGGCTTTGTTTTCCTGTTTTTGTATTGTCACACTTTTGAGTGATTTTGACTTACACCAGTTCTTGATTGACGACACTGTCACCTTCTTTAGGTTTATATGACATATGTGTCAGCGCTGTACGGAGGTGGTGGTTGGCCTTTGACCGTCTTTTTATCACCCAACTTAAAACCTTTGATGGGCGGTACATACTTTCCACCAGATGATAAGTATGGAAGACCTGGGTTCAAGACTATTTTAAGGTATCAGCTCAAATACCTCATTTCTGAAGTTGATCACTCATACATGATTTGACAGTTGTGCTCATAACTTCTCTTCAGGAAGGTCAAGGAAGCCTGGGATACTAAACGTGATGCTCTTGAGAAGTCAGGAAATGTGGTCATCGAGCAACTTAGAGATGCATTATCTGCCAAGGCTAACTTTCAAGATGTGCCAAATGATGTGGCTGTTCTTTATGTAGATCAATGTGTTGAAAAGGTTTGAGAAGTACTCCAACTTTATTTTTCTGTATGCTACTACTATGAACTTCTACACGAACAGCTGGCGAGACTGACTGAGTGAACTGATTGCTCGATTGAGTTAATAACAGTGCAGTAGCTAAACTGCATTTTTCCTGGATGGCGTATCCTGGTTCCTGATTTATTTCACGTCTTATTAGGGCACTAAACATCCTTAACTCAGTGCCACTAGCTTAGTCATAGCCTATCAGGATCTCACTTACCTTTTTCAGATTTTAATTTTTCTTAACTAGCTAGCTTATTTGCCTTAATAACCCTGCACCTTATATCCATGCAGTTAGCAAGCAGTTACGACCCAAAGTTTGGTGGATTTGGCTCTGCTCCCAAGTTTCCAAGACCCGTTGAAGATTGCATAATGCTCTATAAATTCCGGAAACACATGGAAGCTAGGCAGGAGAGTGAAGCCCAAAACATAATGAAGATGGTAACTCATACACTGCAATGTATGGCTAGAGGTGGAGTTCATGACCATGTTGGAGGTGGCTTTCATAGATATAGTGTGGATGAGTGCTGGCATGGTAAGTTCACTTTAAGCTCAAGGAGACATTTTTTTCACGTATTTGCAGAATTCATCTCTTATATCTTCTCTGTGTGTGCAGTTCCACATTTTGAGAAGATGCTGTACGACCAGGGACAGATAGCCAATGTATACTTGGATACATATGTTATCACGGGAGATGAGTATTATTCTTCAGTTGCACGTGATATACTTGATTACTTGAGGAGAGACATGATTGGGGAAGATGGTGAAATTTTCTCAGCAGAAGATGCTGACAGTGCAGAATATGAAGGTGCTCCACGAAAAAAAGAGGGTTCTTTCTACGTGTGGACAAGTCAAGAGGTACATGCTTAGTAGTGCATATGTAAGCCTTTTCTATTTATTCGCCGATTTAATGCATACCCCTGCCCGCTCCTTATAAAATGGCCTTTAAGTTTGAACTGTCGCATGCCATCATGTAAGTCCACCTGCTGTTGACTTTGAGTTTACATCGTAGCCACTTTATACACTCTTGCTAGTTTCTCGAAAAAACTTTATACATATTGGAGCTCTTTACACAGGCTTGCACTTCAGCTAGATGATAATCCAAGTTGAGAAGACAATTATAGTCTTCTCTGCTCTTGTTCCACAATAAATGTACTTACAAATAGGACTCAAGTCATACCATTAGCGATTGGAATCTGTAGCAATTGCCTAGTCTTATACATACCGGCTCTAAAGACCGGCTAGTCTGATGCCTACCTCCTAATAATCAATAATTTTATGTAAGCTGTTCTCATGTAGTTGGTACCTACTTGGTGCTATCTGCTATGCAGAATTATTGAATAGTTCTACTCCCTCCATTCCCTTATACAAGGCCACTATGAAAAATACATTTTGCATCTATACAAGGCCACTAACAGTAACCGAGGCAAAATTTAATGATGTTTTCTCGTAGTAGCAACTTGTTTAATACTTGCATGCATGTAGTCATAATGACAGTGTGCTACTTCCTTCTCATTCCTTCCTTGCATGCATGCAGACGTATTAATGATTCCAGATAACAAGAAGAAAAGTTGGCTTGTAAAGTAGTCATTAAATTTTACCTAGGTACCTGTAATTTGAGTTTGTGGCCTTGTATAAGGGAATGGAGGGAGTACTATATTTCATTCAAAATAGAAGAATAACTCACACAGACTCTGCAGCTGAAGATGCACACAACTCAATTTATTAGAAGGTCACCAAAGTTTGAATAAACTAAAATCAACAGGCTGTCAAGTCACTAAAAACGTCAGTACAAAGCCTATCGCTAAACTGTCAACCATGTTTGGTGATAGATCCCCTATAAGGTTGTAGCGTGCCCAACTTGTTGCTACCAGCCACCATATGCTCCTGCCACTGAAACAAAGACCAGGATCACGGGCAGCTATATATTTTATATTTGTTGATTTATTCATTGGCCTCAACTTCTGGTATATTGTTCAAGCTGTCTAATATTTGTCTCATAGATCGAAGACACACTTGGGGAGAATGCGGAGCTGTTCAAGAACCACTACTATGTTAAATCATCTGGCAATTGTGACCTTTCGGGGATGAGTGATCCTCACAATGAGTTCAGTGGTAAAAATGTGTTAATAGAAAGAAAACCGGGTTCATTGATGGCATCGAAGTATGGCAAGTCTGTTGATGAATATTATGGAATCCTGGGGGAATGCAGACAAAAGTTGTTTGATGTCCGATCAAAAAGGCCAAGACCACATTTGGACGACAAGGTTCTTGTCCACATGTTGACAGCAGCTTGTTTTTAATCTGGTTACATAATAATCTACTAAATATGATTTGTTTTAGGTTATTGTTTCATGGAATGGATTAGCAATATCTGCCTTTGCAAGAGCTTCACAAATTTTGAAGTCAGGACCACCTGGAACCAAATTTTATTTCCCGGTAGCAGGATGCGATGTAAGTTTTGTGCTCCATCCTCTGAATATTGCATTTTTATTTTCTGTCATTGACATGAACTCGTGTCATTAGTTATGTGACTATGTGCATGATCAGCCAATCAATATGGCAGGAGCTTTTATCCGTCCCTGCTTTCTTCAAGTCTTTGTCATACGTTTCTACTCCAGACTTCATTGTTCAAACCTATCCCTGGGAATGCAGACCCATACATCTGTTCAAAACTGTTAAAATGAAACTGTATTATGTTACGCCGTGCATGACAAAGAAAGCACCATGATGTTGTATGTGGACCTCTTCTGCAGCAGTAGCCGTTTATGTTGCTTTGTATCAGGTCTAAAAAGCTATCTCCCCTCCGCGCGGAGTGGAAGAATCCATGTGCTGGATTTTTTGCGTTCACCTGCTTTACATCACCAAGTTTATTCACTGTCCAACCGTTGCTAGTCATAAATTTGTTTATTGACCACCCATATTTGTGGATATTTTTGCAGCCAGTAGAATATCTTCAAGTTGCAGAAAAGGCAGCAAACTTTATAAAGGAAAAACTCTATGATGCAAGCTCAAAAAGGCTGCATCATAGTTATCGAAATGGCCCAGCAAAAGCACCAGGATTTTTAGATGATTATGCCTTCTTAATCAATGCCTTGCTGGATCTCTATGAATATGGTGGTAAGATAGAGTGGCTTCTGTGGGCTGTCGAGCTGCAAGTCATTCAGGCAAGTGAAACACACTTGTTAAATGCATCGATGTTATATTTCACGCCCCTTGCATAATACTTTGCCATGACTACATACATTTACAGGATGAATTGTTCTTGGACAAACAAGGGGGTGGCTATTTCAATACACCTGGAGAAGACCCTTCTGTCCTTTTGCGGGTTAAAGAAGATTATGATGGTGCAGAGCCTTCTGGAAACTCGATGGCAGCGATCAACATGGTCAGATTGTCCAGTATATTTGATGCTGCAAAATCTGAAGGCTACAAACGTAATGTTGAACATCTCCTGGTATGTACTTATCTATTTTACATTTGTATGCACTACATTACAGCAGTAGTTTGGTTTCATTCCATAAGGTTTATGCTTCACCATGGTCATTTTTCCTGCCCTAGACCCATCAGAGATGAGATGAGTAACATTGACAGGATATCTGCTTATGCTTGCAAATGGATTTGCTGCTTTGTAGGCGGTTTTTGAGACTAGACTGAAAGAACTTGGCATAGCATTGCCACTGATGTGCTGCGCAGCAGACATGCTCACTGTTCCGTCAAGGAAGCAGGTAGTGCTGGTGGGGAATAAAGCATCTCCAGAATTTCAAGACATGGTCGCTGCTGCATTCTCGTCATACGACCCAAACAGAACCGTGAGTGATGAACTAAGTGGTTGTATCATATGTTTGACATAGCACCCCTGTTATACATTTACTGAGCAGGATACATCTTTCATTGCTCCAGGTGATCCAGATAGATGCCAGCAACATGGAAGAGATGGCATTCTGGGAGAGCAACAACGCGAACATCGCGCAGATGGCACGGAGCAGCCCATCGGGGAAGCCAGCGGTGGCGCATGTGTGCCAAGAGTTCAAGTGCAGTCCTCCGGTGACCTCTCCTGGCGCGCTCCGTGAGCTGCTCAGCAAGACGGTGGCTGCTGCGGGTTCAGCTGTTTGATGCTCCGCCGCCTTGCTGCATGTTACTAACAGTCTGTTCCCTCAAGTTTGTGTCGACATTTACATCTTTGCAGAGCTTATGTAGTTCATGTGTGTGCCATATCGACAAAGCTCTCGAGACCTTTCAGTTGGCAGTTGTATATAGATGTTCCCAGTAAGATACAAGGCTAGACTTGTACGTCACACACTTGTGTGCATGCATTTCATATGTTTGCACGGGGAGGCTTTGTTTTGTATACATGACACTTTATAAATAAAGGATAGAATAAAAGACAGTACGGTGAATGGTTTCACTGGAATTTGGATGACACCATTCTAGGCTTCTCATCGCAGATAGGTTACAGGGAAATCGGCAAAATTTATACAGATTAAGGGGGAAAGCGGCAAAATTTATGCGACAAAATCGATTTACTTCACATCGTTCCCAAAAAAGAAGTACAAAAGAAGTACAAGTATGTAAAACAGTAAATATAACAAAAAAAAAAAGAAGCTACGATCACTGTTAGGAGTATGGCGTTTTATTAGGGCTGACAAGTGATATTAACATGCACAGCGCCTTCATCTCCACCAGACTGAAACTGAGACCATTTGGACAGCTAGATGCAGTGCAGCATTCCATCCTAGAGATTGCAGCTTGAACTCCAGACATAAAGCAATAGGGCTTCACAGGTAGCACTGGAAAAGGGAGGAAAATATTTCTAATCAGACACCTTCAATTCAGTTCAAGAAAGAAGAAACAGTGCCAGAATGACAATACTTTCAAAAGCAACAGCAATATCCGAAATGACAATCATCTGACTACGAAATCACGAGTCGAAAAGGGGCACCGGGAACACATGTTCTCAGGTACAAGAAACAAAAGTCACAGAGTCTAGAATATTCTAGAATATCGAGACATATAATTGTTTGAGCACCTAGCATAGTATACCTACAGATTTTTACTAAAAGTACTTAGTGAGAGGAAACGCAAATTTAGGGGCAACATAGTTGCTTTTTTTTGACTTCCAACTAGTTTGCTTTTTGGACAGGAACACAGAAATATTACTTCTTCACCATGAGAATTAACACATGTATAAAGCACTGAACATCTGCAGGTGACCTTTTTCTCAATGTTTTCACATTAGAAAGTATATTTCCAGGCTACCTTTTCATCCAAGCAACACATGCTCCAGGGAGCCAAAAGTTTACAGTACAATTTATGTCCAATATAACTTCAAAAAGCAAGGGGAATAATGACAGATGAAACTAGTGGAGGGAGATGACAATGGCATAAAGGATGTTTTATGACCCTTGGGATGGAACATAAACATTAAGCATCTTAGCAATGACATGGATTCCCCCCCCCCCCCCCCCCCCCCCCCCCCAAAAAAAAAGGCATTATCCAAATGGTATCTGAGTAGGAAACTAGTCAGTTTTAACCGGTGACTAGCAAACTCACCATGCTTTGTTGCCACCGAATGCCCACATTGTGAACAAAAGAGCACCAGGCTACACATAGTAGATCATACCAACTTCTATCAGACTAATATGAGGGATATGCAGTGAGACTGATGGGCCTCTGCAGTTCTTCCGGAGGAAAGAGTAGGCAACATCGATCGCAAACTTCTTCACGAAATTGGAGCTCCTCCTAGCTTTGATGTAAGAATGGCCCATGATATACGCAACCCCTGCGTGTTTCGCCTCCACGAGTGCCAATAACTCATCTTTCACCTGCTGATCCATAGCGTCCTCATTTGGCAGCTCGAAGCGAACACGGCGCCTCCGGCCTGCACTCGGTGATTCCTGCTCATAAGAGGACTGCAAGCTTCGAAGGCTCTCGGATTTGCTGCTCCTCGTGGTAGAAATGGACTCAGCTAGGCCACCCAGATCTCTCATGCCCAGTGGGGTGCCAGCATCGTCGGTGGTTCTTATCACAGCCATTCTTCCCTCGTTAGCAATATCATAACTTGCTGAAGACGAGACATCCTCAGCTTCCATCATAATGAACCTTGCAATGCTCATAACTAACATGTTCTCAAAATTTTCATCATCTCTCTGCACATCCTTGTAACCGTACCTGACAATGCAACGGTACATCCGATACGCTTTAGGTCCAATCCTACCAACAAGGTATCGCTCATCTGGTTGAACATACGGCACTGGTACTGACTTAACACAAAGAAACACTAGGACTTCATGAAAGGCAGGGAGATTAGTGACAAAATGTGTGAAGACGGCAGGCACACCAGTCACCAGTTCTGTGTAAATCAGTCCAATTCCCGGAACCCGAACTATGCCGAGGTTTGGACCTAGAGACAGGATTGATCTCATTGACACTTTGTTCTGAAGATCAAACTGGTACTTCTTCTTTGTTCCATAGTGCCAAACGAACATGACAGACATGAATATGAAAGCAAGCACAAGAGGCACCCATCCTCCCTGATGAACCTTCATGAGGGATGAGGAAAGATACACGGTTTCAATGGATCCGAAGAATAATAGAAACAACAAGGCAAATATTATGTTCTTTTGCCAAACAAAGATGACGATAAATGACATCAAGAATGTTGTAACAAGCATAACAGTCATGCAAGCAATACCTGAAATTATAAACCATGGACAACGGTTAGATTATCAGTAAATGAGAATGCTGGAAAAATCAAAAGGTCTATGTGCAAGAAAGATCTTAATCTCGTCAACTGTTATTACAAGCTTACCATAGGCATTTCCGATAAGGGTTGTATCACCGAATGCAACTGTGACAGCTACACATAGCACCATAAGGATCCAATTTATTTCAGGAATGTATATCTGCCCATGGATCCACCTCGATGTGTGAACAATCTTCACTCGTGGGAAACATCCCAAAGCATGGCATTGCTTTACAATAGAGAATGTTGCTGAAATGACAGCCTGGCTTCCAACAACTGCAGCAAGAGTGGCCACCACAAATACAGGCCAAAATACAGGTCCTGGATGACAACTGAAACTTTAATAACATTGGAGAGAGGATGGAGCGGAGGTGAGGGAGATGAGTGAGAGACAAGTTCAAAAACCTGGGATGGAGTCATAAAAACTTGTGCGCGTGTGAAACATGTTCTTTGATAAAAATGCTGCTTGGCCCATATATTGCAATATAAGACATGGATATATGATGGTAATAAAAGCTAGCTGCAACAAGGAGAAACCCAGGTTATGTCTCCAAAAAGATACAGGTTCAACAGCAAAGTGTGCCAGTAGGGCAGGTATAGTTTAAGCAAATAGAAATTGTAAATTATGAGTATAATAAGACAGGCATTAGTATTATCCAGGCGGTTTCAATGCTTTAACGTCATGGAATCGATTAGAGCATCACAAAAGCATTAGATGAAAGCAACAATTTTTTGGTACACAACAAAGAACTTAACTAGGTTCTTTGGGAAATGTCATCCATTCTTTAAAATATGCAGGTTAAATCAATCTCTTTTCACAGAAAGGCTGTTTGATATTACAAACTTTTCTGCTGCTTTTAAGCTTAAAGCATTTGGCAAAAATATTTTCCCAGAGTTATTTCCTCATGGCTGCTTTGTCACACAGCACCACACCCAAATATAATTATAAACATAAAAGGATCTATACATTCAGTGGGAAGTTTTCACTGCAGAAATTAATAGATAGAAGATCATCACTAGTTCAACTTACCCTGACAGATGCACTTGTAAAATGACCGAGGTCAGCAAACATAGCTTCACTGCCTGTAAGGGGAAAGAAAACATAAATTGTTACAAGCGACGCACAATTTTACCCCTTGTATATGTTGACAGTCACTAACCTGTCATAGAAAGTAGTATTCCTCCTAGAGCAATCCAGCCATCTGTACCGGTTGTCCTAAAGAACTTAACAATGTAATATGGAGAGATTGCTTGGTATATGTTTGGGTTCCAATGAACTATGTTGTACAATCCAATTCCACCAATGCAAAAGAGCCAGATGATGACAATTGGTGCGAACATGAATGCTACCTTCTGAGTACCTCGGTGTTGCAAGGAAAATAAACCAACCAATACAATGCATGAAAGAAGCACCACAGAACCTGTATAGAAATAAATTGCGATTATAGCAGTTAAGCCTAAGAATATAATAAGCCCAAAGTTCCCACGAAGTGTTTGGAAAATAAGGATGCATAATCTGACTATACAATAACAGAATCTAATGTCCAGATATATTACACAAAATGTTTTTGAAATACACAGACTAGTATTTGAAAACTAAAGATATATGTACAATGTATATTTGAAGAGACAGCCACCTGCTCACAGCACATATGCAATACAGTAGACCTTAAATTTTCCACCATACAGTGCATCGTGCTGTAGACATGATGTGCTATGGGTAGCACATCAAGTGCAACCAAATGACAAAATATGTAGTAATACAGAAATATAACCAAAGGAAGTGCATGTACCATATCTCATAATACTCCACACAAGCACATGTGTCTAATACTGTGCCTTACGAGTTCACATTTCAAAGAGACGAGTTGTACTTACGTTCCTGTAAACCAGTAGCTCGAACTTGCAGCCCAGACATAGATGACAGGACTGCAAGGAAAGGAGCACAAAAAAACACGCTAAGCATACACAGAGGTTAATAATCAGAATCATGCATCGACACGGAAGGTAACCAACAGATGATGGTAGTATCCACCTGAGATTGCTGGAGTAAGGACACCATCACCGATCACCATGCTAGCAGCACAGAGAACTACAACAAGAAGTCCAGTTTTGACAATTTTGTGCTTCTCTAGAAACCTTCTTAGCCAGGGTGAAGATTCATGCTGAGCTGCGAACCCATCTCTGTAGTATGTAGATAACTCCTCATCCGCTGCTTGTTGATTCGGAATCAAGCTAAGCTTTGCATGCCTGCAGAGGAGCGAATACAGAGCAAATGGCCCACCTACAAAAGTGTAAATGGATTAAATATTTTTTGTTCATAAGGTGATTTATTATGATCTCCATGTGAGCATGTTTATAGAAATTTGCCAACCAGCTACAACAATATGAACTTCACGATGACAGGCATAAAAGAGAAACAACTTCTTACAAAGGAATTATGGTGTACCTTCGCCATTGTCATCAGCGCTCAATACGATAATGACATACTTGAGCAAAGGAACAAGTGTGAAGGTCCAAAATATCAGGGAAAGTACACCATATACTGTCTGTTCATCTTGGTACTGCCGGAGCCTTCCTGAGAATGTACTTTTATACACATACAGAGGTGATGTGCTTAGGTCCCCATAAACAACACCGAAGCTCTGGTATGCTAGCAGTAGTAGATTCCTGTAGTGCTGCCTCCACTGAAAAAATGCATGACAGAGCAGTTAAAAAAATCATTTTGTGGCAGAGTATAGATTCAGATGAGTTATCCTTGATTGATAACTACAATATGCGAGATCATAAATCTTCTTTTCTATCATCTGGGACTTAAAAAGAATAAATGTCCTGCCTGAAGATATGGAAACTGCCACTTCTCTGTATTTTTAATCATTCTTCTATACTGATGGCAATCAGACCCTCACTATGATTACAAAGAGATTGCTAACCCACAGAGGCATTTGGTTCGTCATAGAAATGGCATTCCTCACTTGTAGAATCAAATCTTGCCCAAAATAATTTGCTTCTGCAAAAGGTGGTGAACACTAACCCATACCATTCATTCACAGCAAAAACAAGAATGCCAAACCCAAATCTAGTCGAGAAAGATTAAAACAAAGAACGAAACGCTAGCTGCAGCGAACCCATTCCAATCGAACCCCTGGAAAGATTAAATCGAAATGGATGGATGGATGGATGAACGAAGACATAAGATCTTCCGTAGGAGCCGCGGAATCCCTGATCCACATCAGGCCCGCCACATCTCACCCCCGGAACCATTCCAGGCGCAGGAGAAACCGGGAGAGCGCCCTGATTTAGGGCTCCGCCCGGTTCGCGTCGGGTCCAATCAGCGCCAACGAGCAATGCGGAGAGAAATGTTGAGAGCGGGGGGAGACGAGAGGGAGGGAGCCGCGGGGGCGCGTACCGGAAGCTGCTGGGCGGCGGCGGCGCCGGCCTCGGCGTCCATGGATCGCACTCAGGCGGCGGCGGCGCGAGGTGTCCGGCCGGCGGTGGAGCGCGATTCCGTGGAGTTATAGAACACGGGGGCAGGGAGGGAGGGGCTGCGAATCATCGATCGCTTCCATTGGACTGTTGCGGGAACAAGATTACCATTATGCCCCTTCGTTATAGGAACCACCGTATGCTATTTTCCTTCTTCTGATTCTCAATCATGCCCTTGTTCATGGATAACTTGCAATTATAGCCCTTGCTATGTGTGGTTATTGCATATCTCAAGGCTTTATTGCTCTTTTGGGCTTTGTTTGGTTGCAAGGGAGGATCCCAGGGGGATCCCTGCTATTTCCCCGAGTCGAAGAACCACGGGTTGGGTTGGCCTAGGGAGACTGGCCGAGACATTTGGTTGGATCAGATCGGGGGTAACCCTACCACGACCCACGCTGTTCCCATGGGGAAAGAAGCCGGTACCCCATAGGTTGGGGAGAGAATCCATACTCAAGAGAGAGCAGTGCGACAGGCGTGTCGACCAAGATCCAGCACCCCGCCTTGTGACGCCCCCGACTTAATCGTGCACTAATCATACACGCAAATGCGCACGATCGAGATCAGAGACTCACGGGAAGATATCACAACACAACTCTAGACACAAATAAAATAATACAAACTTTTTATTACAAGCCAGGGGCCTCGAGGGCTCGAATACACAAGAGTCAGCGGAAGCAACAATATTTGAGTACAGACATAAGTAAACAAGTCTGCCTTAAGAAGGCTAGCATAACAATGATAATTGGATCGAAAAGGCACATGCCTCCTGCCTGGGAGCCTCCTAACTACTCCTGGTCGTCGGCGGTCTCCACGTAGTAGTAGGCTCCGTCGGGATAGTAGTAGTCGTTGGCGGGAACATCTGGCTTCTGGGCTCCGTCATCTGATCGCAACAATCGGGTAGAGGGAAAAAGAGGTAGCAAAGCAACCATGAGTACTCATCCAAAGTACTCGCAAGACTTACATCAGATCTATACTAAGTATGCATCGGTATCAAAGGCATGGGGCTATATCTTTGGACTAGACTGCAGAAATGTCAGAATAGAAGGGAATACCTAGCCTATCGAAGACTAGCATCTTGCAGCATTAGAAGAGTGCAGATTAGCATAATGTAAGTAATAAGTATGTTGCAGCAACTCCCAGAGATCCTTCCTCGACTCCCTGCGAGAAAGCAATCCCGGAGCCATCATATCCATATAGTGTCTCCAGTATCCAGTTCTAGTTGTAATAGATCGGGATACAACTCCGAGCGTCCGTTACCGTGGACACGGCTATTCGAATAGATCATATACTTCGCTATAGGGGTGCACCAACTTACCCAACACGCTCGATTAACTCCGGCCGAACACACTTTTCTAGGTCATGCCCGACCCCGGTTGATCGACACACCGTAGTCCTACCTAGGCTCAACAGAGAGGTCAGCACGCCGGTCTACATCCTAAATGCGAAAGGGTCATGGGCCAATCGTCCTTTGCAATCCTGCGCGTTGCGAGGACGGCTGGGATCAGTCCTGTCTACCTCTTTATACAAAGCAGGTGCTTACGTGGACCACCCCGGCGCGTGCCGCTAAACTCCTGACGTTAGTGAGCTTTCAGAAGAATCATACGACGCCGACTGCCCATACTTATTCCCGCGTGGTGGTTAGTGCGAAAAGGCCAGAGGCCTACTCGGATCACATATCCAAACACGTTAGTGCCTTGGGAGCGCGCGGAGACGATCAATGATCCATGATCTGTGGTCCCGTCGCCCCATCGCATGGACTTACGGCAAGGGCCAAGACTGCCAGTCGTGCCGCGTAATTATCTCTCGGGTACCCTCCTGGTCAACCCAACTCCAGTATCTCTCGTGGGTACCCCTCTGGGCCGACCCGACTTCAACAAGGAAATGAGGTAAAGTCAAGGTATCCGTGTGTCCATAACATCAAGGGGGAAATCTGAGGAATCACCGATTCCCACTCGATGCAACTGTCAAGGTGGCCTTGGAGGAATCACCCTCGAAGGGTTGACACTTGAGGTGTTGCATGACAGAGTCGTTGTCGGAGTGGTGAAGGAGGAAATCACCCTCCGTAATCCACGACCGATCAGCTACACTATAGAGATATCATTAGGAGTGTGTTACGAGGTATCCTCGGCACTCGATAGTAACTCTGCAGAGTCGTACAACTAAGGGGGTGTCGGTGATGTGAGGGTCTCAGCACTTCGATCACGTTGATCGAGTCATCCGGTAATACAGCGGGGGCAACAGGGACAAGGTGAGCAGTCTCCGATGGATCACTAACCAACCTATACTAAGCATATAGGATAACAGGTAAGGTAACAATAGCAGGTTACAAAAGCAGGCTATGCATCAGAGTATGAACTATCGAACAACAGTAGCAAAATCTAATGCAAGCATGAGGAGAAGGAATGGGCGATATATGGATGATCAAGGGGGTTTTGCTTGCCTGGAAGCTTTACTGCAAGTGGCTGTACGTCAGAGGTGTAGTCGTACTCGGGAGTAGCGTCGGTCTCGGGGTCTACCGGAGAGAAGAGGGGGAAGAAACAATAAATATAAAGCAAACAAATGCATCATGATGCATGACATGGCAATATGTTGTGCTAGCGGCGACCTATTGCAGTGCTACGCATTACAGACGGAGCGGGAAAACATCTGGGAAGGTTTTCCTGCCTTTCGGCGGTTATCGGACAAATGAAACGAAGGGGAAGGATCCATGTTCATCATGTTAGAGGCATGTGACAGATGAGTGGATAGCATACTCGGATTCGTCACATTTTTTGAGCAACTTTCATATATAAATTATTTTCATTCGAGTTATACATTATTTTATATGAAATTTCAAAGTTTTAAACATTTTTCTGAATTTATTTTAATTATTAAATTCGAATTATCCAAAACAATAAATGCTAAGTGCACCCAGAGTTGTACCCAGTCAGCACACACAGGGACTGACCGGTGGGCCCAGTTGACTGGGTCAACAGCCCAGTCAGCAGAGGCTGACTAGTGGGGCCAGTTGCCCAGTCAGCAGGCTGACTGGGTCAACCTTATCCACTGGAACAGTGGACAAGGCCCACATGTCAGCGTCTAGGGATAATCCCTCTGTTTAAATATAAACTTTGATTAATTAAGGGGGCAGGGCCCACATGTCAGTGTGATATTAAACTAAACTAATTAAATTAATTAACATTTAGTTAACTAGGCGGTGGGGCCTGCACGTCAGTGACTAGACCCAGCCCGGGCAGCACAATTGACCAGGTCAACATGGCCAAATGAGCCCTTGGGACCCACTGGCAGTGACCCAGGGGTGGACCCTAGGCCAGCCATGTCAGCAGCGGCCGGTGGTTCGTCACCGCCGTCCACAAACACGGCGGCGACGCACGGGAGGCTGCGGGATTTGGCTAGAGGCCACCAAATCGAGCGCGAGGGGTCACGTTCGAACGGGAAGAGGGTCCCGCATCAAGTAGTGCTGTCGGCCGGAGCGGGGGCTGCCGAAAACGGCAGCGGTGTTGAGCAGATGCGGCGGCGGCGTTCAGGCGAACATGGAAATGGAGGCTGGGGGCGCGGGGAGAGGAGCTGGAGGGTTCGGCGGCCTCCTAGCAGCGCTAGGAGCACTCCGGCGTGCTGGGACGCGGGCGATGGCGGCCCTAGCTACGGCGGCGACGGAGCGGGTGGCGGTGGGCTTCAATGACGGTGGCAGTGGCGGCTACGGGAAGCGCGTGAATAAACGGAGAGGGGGGAGCGGGAGCTCACAGTGAGTTGGTAGTGGTGCAAAGCTAGCTCGGGGAGGGCCTGGGACTAACGGAATCGATGGTGAGGGCGGCGGTGCCCGAGGAGGAAGACGACAACATAGTGGTCGACGCGGTGTCTCCTGGCTCTAATGAGTGGCTCCAGGGGGCGTAGAGGAGCTCGGCGGAGCCCGTGTACGCGTTGGCCAGGCGCGGGGATGGCGGTGGCCGCGAGTTTCATTGGAGCTCTCCCATGGTGGCACTCGGTTTTGAGGGAGACGAGGGGGAGAGGCGAGGGGAAGGGGAGCGGGTGCGCTAGGGTTTCGGGGGAAGAGGCGAGGGCGTCCGGGGGGGTCTAATAACCGTCGGGGAGGCGAGGATGGCCGCCACGGCGACATGCCCCGGCCATGGTAGGGGGATCTCTGCCACGATCCCCCATGTGAACAAGAGGAAGGGGGATGATGGCTAGATGGGCCGACCTGGCACTTTTGCCGCGGCTGGGCCGTGGCACAGTGCCAGTTTTGCCTTTTCTTTTCTTTTATTTCCTTTTCTGTTTTCTTTTATTTGTTTCTGTTTTGCTTTTATTTTTAATAGCAAATAGGTTTTGTAAAATATGGAACTTGGTCCATAAATTACATTGCAAATTTAGACAATGCCACAAAAAGTATGGGAACTATTTAAAATAGTTTGGATTTTTCATATTTTAGAAAAGCACTTAAAATATTGTTTTGGCACTGTTTTAAAAGCTAGGGCTCATTTTAGCAAACAAGTGATGTTGGTTTCCTCAACCATAATTTGTTTTGGTATATTTGCTAAATGGTGAACTATTTTCCCACCATGTTTGTGAACTTAATTTCTCACTTTAAATTTGAATTGATTTCAGAGGTGGAATTTGAAATGAGATTTGAACCCAAGTGATTAGGCATTGCAAATCACAGTGTCATAGCATAACCAAGATGGATTACTGTAGCTTAATACATGGGGGTGTTACAACTCTCCTCCTCTAAAACAAATTCTCGTCCCGAGAATTAAGAGGTAGAATAAGGGGGGAAGTTCTGGTTACGAAATTCTAACGAATCTTCTCGGTCTTGGTTGCTCTTCCCGAAGAGGTTGGTCCTTTTTGTTGTTGTCTTCAATACTCTACTTCAGGTCATCATGTTGAAGTCGTCATCCTTTCTCCAGGAACCCCATCGTACTTACGAATAGGGCAAGGGGTAACTTCGAAAGAACGGACCTTACAAGGTTGATTATCTGGTAGATAGCTCAGGGAATGTGGCAGAAAGTATCTCTCGATTGAACTTAAGAAAACATTGAGAGCGAAGTAAGAAGGTATAATAAGAAGTTTCAAGCGGGAGGGAGGGGGCAGTCATTCGATGCCTAAACTAGAGTGTGAAGAGGGCTCAGAGCAACCGGGAATAATATTGCATCTGATACCAGAATAGATCTCTAGGAAGGTGGTTCGTGAATCTCATACGAAGCCAAGCAGGTGGAATAACTTTAGAAACAGGGATGCACAGGGGAGTCAGGTTTCAATCCCGTGGAACTGTGGTTAGTGTGGATTAAAAGTAGGAAGAATGGTGACATCTTGCATGATGATGATAGCATGGCATGTCAGAGGATAGCTTGTCAGCTATGTCGGCAACAACGTCGGTACCAAGGGCGGGGAACGAAGAGAACCATTTTCCCTCTCATTGAAACGAGGCTGACCAATAGGCAAAGTTCTTGCCCACCGGTGTTTCCGGAATGTCAGCAACAATAGTAACAGGGTCTTATTGACAAAGTTGTACACCAAGGTGTCTACATAAGCTGGGAGATATTACTGGTTAGGTCATATAAATCACAAGAAAGGTTAAACAAAACAATGGAAAGGAAAAAAATGTGATTATTAGATTTACACGGGCCAATGGAAAGGAAAATGTGTTTAAACACAAGTATTATGAGTATTTCCTTCCCATCCATGGCGGGATAGCAAGTAGATAACCAATTAGGTAAAGGGGTGAGGGAATTCATGATGTTACCCATACAACGCTGTTTGGATCATCGATCAAGAAACATTTTGCATTGCGCTTCCAATGTTCTTGCTGATGATCGGAGTACCACAGACATGCTTCGGGATAGCATTGACATGGTCATCACGTAAAGATTAGACTTTGGATACACAAAGGATCCACCAGGAACTACTTATAAAAGAAGTCATACAATTTTCTCATGGAAGAATGGCTAACCTTGGTAAAGAAGATACTATAATAATAGGTCCTCTGGGCACGTGTTCTAGACATGACATCACCTTACTGGGTTACATAAAGACCAATGTTATAATTCTTGGAAGATGTTCCAACCATCATATCTGCCTGAGATTCAGATCTTATTGGTGTCACGATACCTCAGACTCAGTATGCCTGAGAAGAAAAAGGTGCAACACAAATTGACGAGATGACGTTGCAAGGTTCTTGGGAAATGAACTATGGAAGCAAGTTCCGAAACATGAGCTGGATTGCAAGACACACATGAGCACACCGCCCAAGACAATCATGACCACATGGAAGTCTTACAGCGAAAAGGCAACTGAGTTCTGGTTAGGAACCATCATCGAGGATATTAAAGTCCATTTGTAAGTCCGGATTATCTCTTACGAATGAACTCCTTTTCCTCGAACAAATCAACCAGTGGCTTGATTTGGGATGATTCAAGGGGAAGCGAAACAAACTTTCTCATATTCACGGTGGAAACTTGCATCAAATGCACATGAACTTAGAGAAGACACTTCTTGTATCAAACATATTCTTCATGAGCTAGGCACAAAGATAATGCTTTCAAAAGTTTCCAACACTAGCTTAAATGTTCATCATGAACCATGGATAAGATGAGGATGTGGCCGATGGGCTTAGCAACAATTCATCGAGATTTCCATAAACATGGATTTCCACAATTAAGTGAACAAGGTGATAGCAATGGACACACCAAAGTATATAATGAAGTATGTTCGAGGAGAACATCCACAATTAAACATTGATAGACAGTGCACCCGGAAATATGGACTAAGTAGAACGTCAATGTTAGAATGGTGATTCAATAACCAACAGACTTAGAATGAAGCTATCGACCATTAACTTCAAAGCAATAGGGCTGCTAGAAGTTTTGAATTCACACATCATAGTTCATTTGTCGGTATTCCGGTTAGAAACAACACGAGGACCAAGAAATGAATGGAGATGGCGAGAAGTATTACTATATCAAGAATTATTAAGAGGTGGAGCAATTCTCACAATATCCTTGACATAAAAGATGGTAATACTCCAAGGTAGAACATAACATGAGCTGGATAGCAAGGAACTCAAGGACAACACAAAACATGAACAATTTTGTGTTGGAGGGAAGGCCAGAATGTTGTCGATGATAACACAAATCATCGAGAGCAAGGATGGTATTTTTCATCATGAATTCAATCGACCTATTGGAAGAAGTCAAAATTTTGATGATGATCAAGACACATTTTGTCGAGAGGTTTCATGAAAGAAGTAATCGATCAGTAAGATGATCAAAGCAGATGGAATGGTGAAGCTAAAGGTCAATGGAACCACGGATATGACGCAAGCTCGGATTACATCATATTGTGTAAGCAAAATGATATGATGATGAAAGTTTGGCACAAGCTTAGCTCATTTTCAAAAATGTGCAGCGGGAAGAAGGACCAGGTAGCATAGTTAAAATTTGCACGATAGTGAGGTAGCTGATCAGGCTAGGAAAGACGTGATGGAGTATTAAACTTCCCAACAACAAAGTACTAGGAGTACTGAATCACAGTGTGGATTCGAGTCACTTGTCAGAGTTCTGGAGTGATGGACAATGAAAGCATGCGGAGTGACTAAAACAGTGAGAGTATTATTCCAACAAGAATTCATAAGATAGTGCAATGGCACAATATCCTCGAGATAACAGGGGGCGATACTCGAAGGTAAATCAGAATAGAGGTTGGACAGGCGTATTGATCTACAAAATACAAGCACTTTAACTTGTGCGAGAAATGGAATCAAAGGAGAACAACCTGGTTGGAACCACGATCGCAAAGGACAAAATCACGGATACAAGATGAATTTATACCAACTGAATAATTATTTTTACGAGTAGCTTCCATGATAAGATCTACATCATGCCCGTGGGCATGAACACAAAGGTTCAAGGTCGACTCCCACTTCTTCAATACATAACCTTTCATTCATTTCTCGTTTTCGAAGAAGTTGTAGTGTTGAAATTTTATCTGGCGAAACAGTAGAAGAGTATGACTCATGAAAACTTTCGGTTTCACACGGATTGGAGAAGGCATAGGTTCAACCTATCGGGGAACCTTAGGAACATATACCACAATCTTCAAGAGTAAGATACACAAGCTCGATAGTAGAGCATGGTTGACAAAAGCAGATGATACAATTTATCAAAGGCATTATGTATCAGGGGAAGAACTCACAAGGTTATTGAATATGAAGGACATGGTAGGATATTAATCCAAAAAAGGATCTGGCGGTCCACAAAAGGATCTGATGTGAGTATCGATACTCAATCAGAGGAAGAAAGGATGCAAAGGCATCGGATTATAGAAACATCAGAATATGTTGATGTTTAAATACAAAGAAATTATGATTTCCAGATCGGTGTATCAGGAATAGATGCTCTGATCAAATACGAGTAAGTTGAATAGACTTAGAGGCACAATCAGTCAAATTTTGATTGGCTGAAAATCAGCTCATATCCGGAATGACGTCTGAGCCAGAAAGATAATTCCTAAGGATCAACTGATGATTGTGAGCATTCACACACTGATACGTCTCCAACGCATCTATAGTTTATGAAGTATTCATGCCATGTTTACAACAATTTTATATGGTTTTGGTATGATTTGATTAGAACTAACCCAGACTGACGCTGTTTTCACCAGAACTACCGTGGTGTCGTTTTTTGTGCAGAAATAAAAGTTCTCGGAATGGGCTTAAAATTTAACGTGATTTTTTATTGACCAAAAGAGACCCCCGAAGAACCAGAGCTGGGCCAGGAAGTGATCGAGGTGGCCACAAGCCGCCAGGGCGCGCCCTGGGGGGTAGGGCGCACCCCTACGGCTTGTGGGCCCCTCGGGCACCCCCTTGACGTGAGACCGATGCCAAAAGTTCTTATAAATACCCAAATCTCTGAAAAGAACCCTAGATCGGAAGTTCCGCCGCCGCAAGCCTCTGTAGCCACAAAAAATCAATCTAGGCCCTCTCCAGCACCCTGCCGGAGGGGGCCATCATCACCGGAGGCCATGGAGGAGGAAGCCGGAGGTGGCCATCGTCACCATGGAGGCCAAGGAACAGAGGGAGAACCTCTCCCCATCTAGGGGGAGGCCATGGAGGAGGAAGCACAAGGGGGAGACTCTCTCCCCCTCTCTCTCGGTGGCGCCGGAGTGCCGCCGGGGGAACCATCACCGTGATGATCGTCTCATCAACATCACCTTCTTCATCACCTTCCTCATCTCTTTTAAGCAGTCCACTCTCCCGCACCCCGCTATAATCCCCTACTTAAACATGGTGCTTTATGCCACATATTATGATCCAATGATGTGTTGCCATCCTATGATGTTTTGAGTAGATTTCTTTTGTCTTTTAGGTTGATTGATGATCTAGTTTGGTTTAAGTTGTATGTTTTATTTTGGTGATGTCCTATGGTGCCCTCCGTGCCGTGCACACATGAGGGATTCCCGCTGTACGGTTTGCAATATGTTCATGATTCGCTTATTGTGGGTTGCTAGAGTGACAGAAGCTTAAACCCGAGTAAGGGGGTTGTTTGCGTATGGGAGCAAAGAGGACTTGATACTTTAATGCTATGGTTGGGTTTTAAATTAATGATCTTTAGTAGGTGCGGATTCTTGCTAGAGTTCCAATCATAAGTGCATATGATCCAAGTAGAGAAAGTATGTTAGCTTATGCCTCTCCCTCATATAAAATTGCAATAATGATTACCGATCTTGTTAACAATTGCCTAGGACAATTCCACACACCGTTCCATCATTATTCCACACTCGCTTTTTGTAATATATTATAATATATTCTAACTTTATGTTAACATCACCTATTTTTATATTTTAGCTCTCCGATATCATGCAAAGCTATCCTCTTTATACCCACAACATAGTTTTATTTCTCGTTTCTAGATGAAAGCAAACGCTCGGTGTATGTAGAGTTGTATCGGTGGCAGATAGGACTTGAGAGAATATTGATCTTACCTTTAGCTCCTTGTGGGTTCAACACTCCATACTTATCACTTCCATCTTTGGAAATTGCTACGATGATTCCTTGCACTTGGGGATTATCACACACATATTGAATCGAGGGACTCAAGATGATAATGACCAAGGACATTAGTGAATACTGCTAGGCATATAGAATTAACCATAATGCAGGCAGGCATGACCTTCCAGAGCAATAGGCTGCAGAGGATTCTCGGAAGATCGGATAGCATTATTAAGAATTATGCAAAACACATGACCAACTAGGGATGAACGAATCCCCGGTAAGTGCGAGGAATTTTTCATAGATGTATTCATGCAGGAAGGAGCTGCAAGGCAATAGGCATAATGGATTCCCGGAATATCAAAGAGTATCTTGGGGTATCTTGTAATAACAAGAGCAATTGGAATGAATGTATGAACGGAAACTGTAAGTCGTTACACTCCAAAAAAGACACATCCGTGACATTATGCAATTTTTTCTGTCATGGTTATGACACTTCTATGACGATAATTGTGACAAAAACATGTATCATCATTGATGTGGTGGGCTCATACTTCTTTGACAAAATCATGACAGAAAATGGGCTTTTCGCCTTGGGCCAGCCGGAGACGCACCTGCATGACATTCTTTGGGCCTTTCATGACATACAAAATCACGGTAGAAGTGAGGGCGAGGAAAATATTGAGATTTCCTGGTTACGGTGGGTGGTCGCTACCGAGCGATGCAGTGTGGTTTGCGCGTTTCTCTCATACGCGCATGTGCGCGAGGCTCTCGCTAACTGAACCCTTGCGAGGCGTTCACTTACTAAACCCGAGCGATTGCACTAGCTAGCTATGTACTGAACACGAGCGATCGATTCCACTATGTACTGAAGCCGATCGATCCATACCTTCGCTGCTAACTGAACCCGAGCGATTCTTTCGCTGCTAACTGAAGCCGACTGATTCCTTCGCTGCTAATTGAATCCGATCGATCCTTCTTGCTACTTAGTGAAGCCGATCGAGCCCCCGTGCGATTGAGATGTCGCCAGCCGGTGTGTTGGGTTGCCTCTAGATGAACAGTGCCCATTGCTGGCGCGCGCGCGATACGTAGAAACGAGTTGAGACATGTGGTGAGTCCAGCCGGTTGGTTGGCTGTGGATGAATAGTTCCCATTGCTGCCGCCCGCTCATACGTACGTGTACGTCCCACCCCAGCCGGTGGGGGTTGCATGAACAGGACCCCGTGGTAGTAGGTGGTTGCCGTTGGATGAACAGGACCCCGAGGAGGCCGCCACACCCTAGCCAGTTGGGGGTAGATGAACAGGGACCCCGTGGAGGCTCTATGAACAGTAGCCGGTGGAGCCTGGAGGACGACAGTGGATGAACAATACCCCGTGGAGGCTGGAGCGAGAGGCAGTATAGACGATGGATGAACAGTATCCCATGGAGTCCCGTTTTACGGTACGCCACACCCCTCACGATGAACAGGACCACGCTCCGTCCGTAGGCACTCCAACAGAAGTCTGTTTCCTCCATTTTGCGGTATGCCAGACCCCTCCTGATCAACATGACCCCGTTTCGACCGTAGGCGCTCGAACAGAAGTCTGTTTCCTCCGTTTTGTGGTACCACAGACCCCTCCTGATGAATAGGATCCCATTTCGATCGTAGGCGGTCGAACAGAAGGCCGTTTCCTTCGTCTGCGGTACGCCAGGCTCCGTTTCGGCTGTTCCGTCCAAGATGATTGGCTCTCGATGAACAGGACGCATTTCGTTGCCTCCCGATGAACACGGCACAGTTTCTCCATTCCGACTCGGCCGGTTGGCTGTCGATGAACAGGACGTTATTGCTGCCGTTCGTTGCCTCTCCATTTACATGAGCGCTGGTGATACGTCTCCAACGTATCTATAATTTATGAAGTCTTCATGCTATTATATTATCAACCTTGGATGTTTTTTATGCATTTATATGCTATTTTATATGATTTTTGGGACTAACCTATTAACCTAGAGCCCAGTGCCAGTTTCTGTTTTCTCCTTGTTTTAGAGTATCGCAGAAAAGGAAAACCAAACGGAGTCCAATTGACCTGAAACTTGACGGAGCTTATTTTTGGACCAGAAGAAGGCCAAGGAGTCAAAGAGTTGGGCTAGAAGAGTCCCGGGCTGCCCACGAGGGTGGGGGGCGCGCCCACCCCCCTGGGCGCGCCTCCCTGCCTCGTGGACAGCCTGAAGACCCCCCTGACTTGTTCTCGACGCCAACACCTCTCATATATACCCAAACTTCCAGAAAGAAACCTAGATCGGAAGTTCCACCGCCGCAAGCCTCTATAGCCACGAGAAATCAATCTAGGCCCTCTCTGGCACCCTGCCGGAGGGGGCCATCACCGGTGGCCATGGAGGAGGATCCCGGAGAGGCCATCATCGCAATGAAGGCCAAGGACCAGAGGGAGAACCTCTACCCTCTAGGGGGGAGGCCATGGAGGAGGAAGCACAAGGGAGAGAACCTCTCCTCGTCTGTCTTGGTGGCACCGGAGTGCCATCGAGAGGGGAATCATCGCCGCGGTGATCGTCTCCATCAACATCACCATCACCATCCTCATCTCTTTTACGCGGTCCACTCTCCCGCACCCCGCTGTAATCCCTACTTGAACATGGTGCTTTATGCCACATATTATGATCCAATGATGTGTTGCCATCCTATGATGTTTTGAGTAGATATCCTTTGTCTTTGGGTTGATTGATGATCTAGATTGGTATGAGTTGTATGTTTTATTTTGGTGCTGTCCTATGGTGCCCTCCGTGTCGCGCAAGCGTGAGGGATTCCCGCTGTAGGGTGTTGCAATACGTTCATGATTCGCTTATAGTGGGTTGGGGACTGACTGAAAAACAAACCCGAGTAAGGGGGTTGTTGCGTATGTGAATAAAGAGGACTTGATGCTTTAATGCTATGGTTGGGTTTTACCTTAATGAACTTTAGTAGTTGCGGATGCTTGCTAGAGTTCCAATCATAAGTGCATATGAACCAAGTAGAGAAAGTATGGTAGGTTATGCCTCTCCCTCATATGAAATTGCAATGATGACTATCGGTCTTGTTAACAATAGCCTAGGACAATTCCGCACAACGATCCATCATTATTCCACACTCGCTATTTATAATATTTAGTAATATATTTTACATGATAACAGTACCTGCTTTTATATTTTAGCTCTCCGATACCATGCAAAGTTATCCTCTTCATACCCACAACGTAGTTTTGTTTCTCGTTTCTAGTTGGAAGCAAACGTTCAGTGTACGTAGAGTCGTATCAGTGGCAGATAGGGCTTGAGAGAATATTGATCTTACCTTTAGCTCCTTGTGGGTTCGACACTCCATACTTATCACTTCCACCTTTGGAAATTGCTACGATGATTCCCTGCACTTGGGGATTATCAAGCTCTTTTCTGGCGCCGTTGTCGGGGAGCAATAGCGTGGGGTTGATATTCTCGTGTGTGCTTGTTTGCTTTCTCCACTAAGCAGATTTGGTTTTTCCTTTTTGTTTCTGTTTAGTTGTGGGTGAAACATACAATTTTCTTAAATAATAAAAATACAATTTTTTTTATTTGCCTCTCATGCCTAAAAAGTTTTTCAAAAAGAGAAGTGATTGGAAAGTTATGCATTGAAGAAGTGAGGGTCGACCTTGAGCACTTGTGTTCATGCTCACGGAAACAATGTAGAATTTTTCATGGAAGTTTCTCTGTAAATAATTATGCCCTTGTGTATTATAAAAATAATGAGCCAAGCTTTGGTTTTAGGATGATTAGATTGTTAATTTACTATGTGCAGAACAAAAAGAGAAACTTTGGCTGTAGTGCATGAATTTACATTTTTTTACTGGAAGGTCAAATGGGTCTGAAACTTTTTGCACATTACTTCTGTACAAAATTTTCAAATTGTCAAATTTATTTCATAATTTTAGGACTTACAGAAGTTTACTAAACTTCCAGATTACTACAGACTGTCCTGTTTTTGACAGATTCTGTTCTTCGTGTGTTGTTTGCTTATTTTGATGAATCTATGGCTAGTAATGGAGTTTATGAACCATAGAGAAGTTGGAATACAGTAGGTTTAAGACAATTATAAATAAAGAATGAGTTCATTACAGTACCTTAAAGTGGTAGTTTGCTTTATTACACTAACAGATCTCACAAAGTTTTTGTTAAAGTTTTGTGTGGATGAAGTGTTCGAAGAACGAGGAGTTACCGATGTGAGAAGAATAAAGAGAGGCAAGAGTTCAAGCTTGGGGATGCCCAAGGCACCCCAAGTAAATATTCCAAGGATACTCAAGCATCTAAGCTTGGGGATGCCCCGGTTGGCATCCCATCTTTCTTCTTCAACAATTATCGGTATACCTCGGTTTTTGTTTTGTTCACATGATTTGTGTCCTTTGTGTTTTTCTTTTTCTTTAAGAACCATGCTAGTATGATATGTCCCTTCATAAATTTATAGAACACTTCATGTGCTTCACTTATATCTTTTAAGTATGATCTTATAGAATTGCTCTTTGTGCTTCACTTAAATCTTTTGAGTATGGTTTTATAGAATGCTTCGTGTGCTTCACTTACACATTTTGAGCTTGGATATTGGTTAGTATATATTAATTAAAGAATGCTCCATGAACTTCACTTATATCTTTTGGAGTATGAATAATACTATCATCTTAAGTGGGTTTGGAAGAGTGTCAACTTTAGGAATTAGTGTTCCCACTATTCCGAATGAGAAGAATTTTGCTTATGTGGAGAGTAGAAAAATTTATATGCATGTAGATCATGAAAAGAATGCCTTATGTGATGGGTATAGTGTTGAATTCATTCATGATGCTACTGAAAACTATTATGAGGGAGTAATATATGCTTATAGGAGTTGCAATAATATCAAGTTTCCTCTCTATGTGCTTAAAGTTTTGAAGTTATACTTGTTTTGCCTTCCTATGCTAGTTGATTCTTGTTACTATAAATTATGTGCTCACAAAATCTCTAGGCATAGGAAGTGGGTTAGATTTGAATATGCTAGTCATATTCTTCATGATGCTCTCTTTATGTTTCAATTCCTATCTTTTATGTGAGCATCATTGAAATCATCATGCTTAGCTAAAAGGCATTAAAGAAAAGCGCTTGTTGGGAGACAACCCAATATTTACCCTTACTATTTTTGTGTGTCTACATGATTAAGCTACTGTAGTAATCATGTTTTATAGCTTTTGTTTGAATAAAGTGCCAAGTAAGACCTTTGGGAAGACTTGGGTGAAAGTTAATGTGATCTTGCTGTAAAAAACAGAAACTTTGCACTCACGAGATTAGCTGCCATTTTTTTTACAGAACAGCGATTTTAAGTTCATTCTTTTTGCAAACGATTAATTGACAAATTCCCCACGTCCACCAATTTATTTCATAATTTTTGGAGTAGCAGAAGTATGGTTGCTGTTCAGATCATTACAGACTGTTCTGTTTCTGACAGATTCTGTTTTCATTGCATAGTTTGCTTGTTTTATAGTTTCTATGGCTTATATTTCTCCATATAAATTGTAGAAATGATAAAGTACAGTAGGAATTGTGTGAGAACAACTATGAACCTTGTCTTCGACAGTACCAAAGTGAATGGTTTGCTCTTTATCATACTAACCTATCTCACGAAGTTCCGTTAAGTTTTGTGTGATTGAAGTTTTCAAGCTTTGGGAGAGATATCGATATGGGGAGAATAAGGAGTGGAAAGAACCTAAGCTTGGGGATGCCCAAGGCACCCCAGGGTAATATTCAAGGAATACTCAAGCACCTAAGCTTGGGGATGCCCCGGAAGGCATCCCCTCTTTCGTCTTCAAAACTATCGGTATACCTTACTCGGAGCTATATTTTTATTCGTCACATGATATGTGTTTTGCTTGGAGCGTATTTTCAATTTTACTTGCTGTTTGAATAAAATCATTGGATCTGAATTACTGAATGAAAAGAATCCTCCCATGGCTAGTTAATTATTTGACTACTCAGTGTTCTTCACTTATATCTTTTAGAGTAGTTTGTCATTTACCCATGTGCTTCACGAATATCCTATGAGTAAATGGGTGATTGAATTGAATGTCATAAAACCGAATTCATATGCTTATAACATGGGGAGTAATGACTTCACACATAATAAGTATAGGTAGTAAACTCATTGAAAGTTAGCAAACGTAGAATTGGTCACTTGAACAATTCATGAAAGAATATTGAAGGAAGAGAGATTTCACATATAAATATACTATCTTGGACATCTTTTGTAATTGTGAGCACTCATTAAAATATGACTTGATAAAAGGTTGATGTTGGACAAGGAAGAAAACTTAATGGGTTATGTTTTCTTATATCCGAAATAAAGTATATTGTCATGGATCATCCAACATGCTGAGCTTGCCTTTCCCTCTCATGCTAGCCAAATTCTTTGCACCAAGTAGAGATACTACTTGTGCTTCCAAACATCCCTTAAAACAAGTTTTGCCATGAGAGTCCACCATACCTACCTATGGATTGAGTAAGATCCTTCAAATAAGTTGTCATCGCTGCATGCAATAAAAATTGCCCTCTAAATATGTATGATCTATTAATGTTGAGAAAATAAGCTTTATACGATCTTGTGATGTGGAAGAAATAAAAGCGACAGACTGCATAATAAAGGCCCATATCACAAGTGGCAATATAAAGTGACGTTCTTTTGCATTAAGATTTTGTGCATCCAGCCTTAAAAGCGCATGACAACCTCTGCTTCTCTCTGCGAAGGGCCTATCTTTTACTTTTATCTTCTACCTTATGCAAGAGTCATGGTGTTCTTCATCTTTCCTTTTTACATTTTATCCTTTGGCAAGCACATTGTGTTGGAAAGATCCCGATATATATATCCAATTGGATATAAATTATCATGAACTATTATTGTTGACATTACCCTTGAGGTAAAAGGTTGGGAAGCGAAACTATAAGCCCCTATCTTTCTCCGTGTCCGATTAAAACTTTGAACCCATAAATATCACATGAGTGTTAGCAATTGTGAAAGATTAAGTGATAGTTGAGTATGTGGAGTTTGCTGAATCAAAGCTCTGACATAGACCCTTCCTGAAAATAAGATGAATTGCAATTGTTTGATGACTAAGAGCACTGTTTGTTAGTTTTCAAGAAAGTTTATGATCTATACTTTAACATGTGAATAGCTTGTTACTTGATCATGAAAAGTTTTACGAGATGAGCTACTGTTATGACATGTATTGATGCTAGAAAAAGTGATTGAAATTATCATTGATCAAACTTGTGCACTTGCTAGCATTCACACTTCATAAATTATTTCTTTTATCATTTACCTACTTGAGGACGAACAGGAATTAAGCTTGGGGATGCTGATATGTCTCCAACGTATCTATAATTTATGAAGTCTTCATGCTATTATATTATCAACCTTGGATGTTTTATATGCATTTATATGCTATTTTATATGATTTTTGGGACTAACCTATTAACCTAGAGCCCAGTGCCAGTTTCTGTTTTCTCCTTGTTTTAGAGTATCACAGAAAAGGAAAACCAAACGGAGTCCAATTGACCTGAAACTTGACGGAGCTTATTTTTGGACCAGAAGAAGGCCAAGGTGTCAAAGAGTTGGGCCAGAAGTGTCCCGGGCTGCCACGAGGGTGGGAGCGCGCCCACCCCCCTGGGCGTGCCTCCCTGCCTCGTGGACAGCCCGGAGACCCCACTGACTTGTTCTCGACGCCAACACCTCTCATATATACCCAAACTTCCAGAAAGAAACCTAGATCGGAAGTTTCGTCGCCGCAAGCCTCTGTAGCCATGAGAAATCAATCTAGGCCCTCTCTGGCACCCTGCCGGAGGGGGCCATCATCACCGGTGGCCATGGAGGAGGATCCCGGAGAGGCCATCATCGCCATGAAGGCCATGGACCAGAGGGAGAACCTCTCCCCATCCAGGGGGAGGCCATGGAGGAGGAAGCACAAGGGGAGAACCTCTCCTCCTCTGTCTTGGTGGCACCGGAGTGCCATCGAGAGGGGAATCATCGCCGCGGTGATCGTCTTCATCAACATCACCATCACCATCCTCATCTCTTTTACGCGGTCCACTCTCCCGCAACCCGCTGTAATCCCAACTTGAACATGGTGCTTTATGCCACATATTATGATCCAATGATGTGTTGCCATCCTATGATGTTTTGAGTAGATATCCTTTGTCTTTGGGTTGATTGATGATCTAGATTGGTATGAGTTGTATGTTTTATTTTGGTGCTGTCCTATGGTGCCCTCCGTGTCGCGCAAGCGTGAGGGATTCCCGCTGTAGGGTGTTGCAATACGTTCATGATTCGCTTATAGTGGGTTGGGGACTGACTGAAACACAAACCCGAGTAAGGGGGTTGTTGCGTATGGGAATAAAGAGGACTTGATGCTTTAATGCTATGGTTGGGTTTTACCTTAATGATCTTTAGTAGTTGCGGATGCTTGCTAGAGTTCCAATCATAAGTGCATATGATCCAAGTAGAGAGAGTATGTTAGGTTATGCCTCTCCCTCATATGAAATTGCAATGACGACTACCGGTCTTGTTAACAGTAGCCTAGGACAATTCCGCACAACGATCCATCATTATTCCACACTCGCTATTTATAATATTTAGTAATATATTTTAACTTTATGATAACAGTACCTGCTTTTATATTTTAGCTCTCCGATACCATGCAAAGTTATCCTCTTCATACCCACAATGTAGTTTTATTTCTCGTTTCTAGTTGGAAGCAAACGTTCAGTGTACGTAGAGTCGTATCAGTGGCAGATAGGGCTTGAGAGAATATTGATCTTACCTTTAGCTCCTTGTGGGTTCGACACTCCATACTTATCACTTCCACCTTTGGAAATTGCTACGATGATTCCCTGCACTTGGGGATTATCAAGCTCTTTTCTGGCGCCGTTGTCGGGGAGCAATAGCGTGGGGTTGATATTCTCGTGTGTGCTTGTTTGCTTTCTCCACTAAGCAGATTTGGTTTTTCCTTTTTGTTTCTGTTTAGTTGTGGGTGAAACATACAATTTTCTTAAATAATAAAAATACAAATTTTTTTATTTGCCTCTCATGCCTAAAAAGTTTTTCAAAAAGAGAAGTGATTGGAAAGTTATGCATTGAAGAAGTGAGGGTCGACCTTGAGCACTTGTGTTCATGCTCACGGAAACAATGTAGAATTTTTCATGGAAGTTTCTCTGTAAATAATTATGCCCTTGTGTATTATAAAAATAATGAGCCAAGCTTTGGTTTTAGGATGATTAGATTGTTAATTTACTATGTGCAGAACAAAAAGAGAAACTTTGGCTGTAGTGCATGAATTTACATTTTTTTACTGGAAGGTCAAATGGGTCTGAAACTTTTTGCACATTACTTCTGTACAAAATTTTCAAATTGTCAAATCTATTTCATAATTTTAGGACTTACAGAAGTTTACTAAACTTCCAGATTACTACAGACTGTCCTGTTTTTGACAGATTCTGTTCTTCGTGTGTTGTTTGCTTATTTTGATGAATCTATGGCTAGTAATGGAGTTTATGAACCATAGAGAAGTTGGAATACAGTAGGTTTAAGACAATTATAAATAAAGAATGAGTTCATTACAGTACCTTAAAGTGGTAGTTTGCTTTATTACACTAACGGATCTCACAAAGTTTTTGTTAAAGTTTTGTGTGGATGAAGTGTTCGAAGAACGAGGAGTTACCGATGTGAGAAGAATAAAGAGAGGCAAGAGTTCAAGCTTGGGGATGCCCAAGGCACCCCAAGTAAATATTCCAAGGATACTCAAGCATCTAAGCTTGGGGATGCCCCGGTTGGCATCCCATCTTTCTTCTTCAACAATTATCGGTATACCTCGGTTTTTGTTTTGTTCACATGATTTGTGTCCTTTGTGTTTTTCTTTTTCTTTAAGAACCATGCTAGTATGATATGTCCCTTCATAAATTTATAGAACACTTCATGTGCTTCACTTATATCTTTTAAGTATGATCTTATAGAATTGCTCTTTGTGCTTCACTTAAATCTTTTGAGTATGGTTTTATAGAATGCTTCGTGTGCTTCACTTACACATTTTGAGCTTGGATATTGGTTAGTATATATTAATTAAAGAATGCTCCATGAACTTCACTTATATCTTTTGGAGTATGAATAATACTATCATCTTAAGTGGGTTTGGAAGAGTGTCAACTTTAGGAATTAGTGTTCCCACTATTCCGAATGAGAAGAATTTTGCTTATGTGGAGAGTAGAAAAATTTATATGCATGTAGATCATGAAAAGAATGCCTTATGTGATGGGTATAGTGTTGAATTCATTCATGATGCTACTGAAAACTATTATGAGGGAGTAATATATGCTTATAGGAGTTGCAATAATATCAAGTTTCCTCTCTATGTGCTTAAAGTTTTGAAGTTATACTTGTTTTGCCTTCCTATGCTAGTTGATTCTTGTTACTATAAATTATGTGCTCACAAAATCTCTAGGCATAGGAAGTGGGTTAGATTTGAATATGCTAGTCATATTCTTCATGATGCTCTCTTTATGTTTCAATTCCTATCTTTTATGTGAGCATCATTGAAATCATCATGCTTAGCTAAAAGGCATTAAAGAAAAGCGCTTGTTGGGAGACAACCCAATATTTACCCTTACTATTTTTGTGTGTCTACATGATTAAGCTACTGTAGTAATCATGTTTTATAGCTTTTGTTTGAATAAAGTGCCAAGTAAGACCTTTGGGAAGACTTGGGTGAAAGTTAATGTGATCTTGCTGTAAAAAACAGAAACTTTGCACTCACGAGATTAGCTGCCATTTTTTTTTTACAGAACAGCGATTTTAAGTTCATTCTTTTTGCAAACGATTAATTGACAAATTCCCCACGTCCACCAATTTATTTCATAATTTTTGGAGTAGCAGAAGTATGGTTGCTGTTCAGATCATTACAGACTGTTCTGTTTCTGACAGATTCTGTTTTCATTGCATAGTTTGCTTGTTTTATAGTTTCTATGGCTTATATTTCTCCATATAAATTGTAGAAATGATAAAGTACAGTAGGAATTGTGTGAGAACAACTATGAACCTTGTCTTCGACAGTACCAAAGTGAATGGTTTGCTCTTTATCATACTAACCTATCTCACGAAGTTCCGTTAAGTTTTGTGTGATTGAAGTTTTCAAGCTTTGGGAGAGATATCGATATGGGGAGAATAAGGAGTGGAAAGAACCTAAGCTTGGGGATGCCCAAGGCACCCCAGGGTAATATTCAAGGAATACTCAAGCACCTAAGCTTGGGGATGCCCCGGAAGGCATCCCCTCTTTCGTCTTCAAAACTATCGGTATACCTTACTCGGAGCTATATTTTTATTCGTCACATGATATGTGTTTTGCTTGGAGCGTATTTTCAATTTTACTTGCTGTTTGAATAAAATCATTGGATCTGAATTATTGAATGAAAAGAATCCTCCCATGGCTAGTTAATTATTTGACTACTCAGTGTTCTTCACTTATATCTTTTAGAGTAGTTTGTCATTTACCCATGTGCTTCACGAATATCCTATGAGTAAATGGGTGATTGAATTGAATGTCATAAAACCGAATTCATATGCTTATAACATGGGGAGTAATGACTTCACACATAATAAGTATAGGTAGTAAACTCATTGAAAGTTAGCAAACGTAGAATTGGTCACTTGAACAATTCATGAAAGAATATTGAAGGAAGAGAGATTTCACATATAAATATACTATCTTGGACATCTTTTGTAATTGTGAGCACTCATTAAAATATGACTTGATAAAAGGTTGATGTTGGACAAGGAAGAAAACTTAATGGGTTATGTTTTCTTATATCCGAAATAAAGTATATTGTCATGGATCATCCAACATGCTGAGCTTGCCTTTCCCTCTCATGCTAGCCAAATTCTTTGCACCAAGTAGAGATACTACTTGTGCTTCCAAACATCCCTTAAAACAAGTTTTGCCATGAGAGTCCACCATACCTACCTATGGATTGAGTAAGATCCTTCAAATAAGTTGTCATCGCTGCATGCAATAAAAATTGCCCTCTAAATATGTATGATCTATTAATGTGGAGAAAATAAGCTTTATACGATCTTGTGATGTGGAAGAAATAAAAGCGACAGACTGCATAATAAAGGCCCATATCACAAGTGGCAATATAAAGTGACGTTCTTTTGCATTAAGATTTTGTGCATCCATCCTTAAAAGCGCATGACAACCTCTGCTTCACTCTGCGAAGGGCCTATCTTTTACTTTTATCTTCTACCTTATGCAAGAGTCATGGTGTTCTTCATCTTTCCTTTTTACATTTTATCCTTTGGCAAGCACATTGTGTTGGAAAGATCCCGATATATATATCCAATTGGATATAAATTATCATGAACTATTATTGTTGACATTACCCTTGAGGTAAAAGGTTGGGAGGCGAAACTATAAGCCCCTATCTTTCTCCGTGTCCGATTAAAACTTTGAACCCATAAATATCACATGAGTGTTAGCAATTGTGAAAGATTAAGTGATAGTTGAGTATGTGGAGTTTGCTGAATCAAAGCTCTGACATAGACCCTTCCTGAAAATAAGATGAATTGCAATTGTTTGATGACTAAGAGCACTGTTTGTTAGTTTTCAAGAAAGTTTATGATCTATACTTTAACATGTGAATAGCTTGTTACTTGATCATGAAAAGTTTTACGAGATGAGCTACTGTTATGACATGTATTGATGCTAGAAAAAGTGATTGAAATTATCATTGATCAAACTTGTGCACTTGCTAGCATTCACACTTCATAAATTATTTCTTTTATCATTTACCTACTTGAGGACGAACAGGAATTAAGCTTGGGGATGCTGATATGTCTCCAACGTATCTATAATTTATGAAGTCTTCATGCTATTATATTATCAACCTTGGATGTTTTATATGCATTTATATGCTATTTTATATGATTTTTGGGACTAACCTATTAACCTAGAGCCCAGTGCCAGTTTCTGTTTTCTCCTTGTTTTAGAGTATCACAGAAAAGGAAAACCAAACGGAGTCCAATTGACCTGAAACTTGACGGAGCTTATTTTTAGACCAGAAGAAGGCCAAGGTGTCAAAGAGTTGGGCCAGAAGTGTCCCGGGCTGCCACGAGGGTGGGAGCGCGCCCACCCCCCTGGGCGTGCCTCCCTGCCTCGTGGACAGCCCGGAGACCCCACTGACTTGTTCTCGACGCCAACACCTCTCATATATACCCAAACTTCCAGAAAGAAACCTAGATCGGAAGTTTCGTCGCCGCAAGCCTCTGTAGCCACGAGAAATCAATCTAGGCCCTCTCTGGCACCCTGCCGGAGGGGGCCATCATCACCGGTGGCCATGGAGGAGGATCCCGGAGAGGCCATCATCGCCATGAAGGCCATGGACCAGAGGGAGAACCTCTCCCCATCCAGGGGGAGGCCATGGAGGAGGAAGCACAAGGGGAGAACCTCTCCTCCTCTGTCTTGGTGGCACCGGAGTGCCATCGAGAGGGGAATCATCGCCGCGGTGATCGTCTTCATCAACATCACCATCACCATCCTCATCTCTTTTACGCGGTCCACTCTCCCGCAACCCGCTGTAATCCCAACTTGAACATGGTGCTTTATGCCACATATTATGATCCAATGATGTGTTGCCATCCTATGATGTTTTGAGTAGATATCCTTTGTCTTTGGGTTGATTGATGATCTAGATTGGTATGAGTTGTATGTTTTATTTTGGTGCTGTCCTATGGTGCCCTCCGTGTCGCGCAAGCGTGAGGGATTCCCGCTGTAGGGTGTTGCAATACGTTCATGATTCGCTTATAGTGGGTTGGGGACTGACTGAAACACAAACCCGAGTAAGGGGGTTGTTGCGTATGGGAATAAAGAGGACTTGATGCTTTAATGCTATGGTTGGGTTTTACCTTAATGATCTTTAGTAGTTGCGGATGCTTGCTAGAGTTCCAATCATAAGTGCATATGATCCAAGTAGAGAGAGTATGTTAGGTTATGCCTCTCCCTCATATGAAATTGCAATGACGACTACCGGTCTTGTTAACAGTAGCCTAGGACAATTCCGCACAACGATCCATCATTATTCCACACTCGCTATTTATAATATTTAGTAATATATTTTAACTTTATGATAACAGTACCTGCTTTTATATTTTAGCTCTCCGATACCATGCAAAGTTATCCTCTTCATACCCACAATGTAGTTTTATTTCTCGTTTCTAGTTGGAAGCAAACGTTCAATGTACGTAGAGTCGTATCAGTGGCAGATAGGGCTTGAGAGAATATTGATCTTACCTTTAGCTCCTTGTGGGTTCGACACTCCATACTTATCACTTCCACCTTTGGAAATTGCTACGATGATTCCCTGCACTTGGGGATTATCAAGCTCTTTTCTGGCGCCGTTGTCGGGGAGCAATAGCGTGGGGTTGATATTCTCGTGTGTGCTTGTTTGCTTTCTCCACTAAGCAGATTTGGTTTTTCCTTTTTGTTTCTGTTTAGTTTTGGGTGAAACATACAATTTTTTTAAAGAATAAAAATACAAATTTTTTATTTGCCTCTCATGCCTAAAAAGTTTTTCAAAAAGAGAAGTGATTGGAAAGTTATGCATTGAAGAAGTGAGGGTCGAACTTGAGCACTTGTGTTCATGCTCACGGAAACAATGTAGAATTTTTCATGGAAGTTTCTTTTTAAATAATTATCCCCTTGTTTATATCCATTGTATTATAAAAATAATGTGCCAAGCTTTGGTTTTAGGATGATTAGATTGCTTGTTTACTATGTGCAGAACAAAAACAGAAACTTTGGCTGTAGTGCGTGAATTTACATTTTTTTACTGGAAGGTCAAATGGGTCTGAAACGTTTTGCACATTACTTCTGTACAAATGGTTCAATTGTCAAATTTATTTCATAATTTTAGGACTTACATAAGTTTACTAAACTTCTAGATTACTACAAACTGTCCTGTTTTTGACAGATTCTTTTCTTCGTGTGTTGTTTGCTTATTTTGATGAATCTATGGCTAGTAATGGAGTTTATGAACCATAGAGAAGTTGGAATACAGTAGGTTTAACACCAATATAAATAAAGAATGAGTTCATTACGGTACCTTAAAGTGTAGTTTGCTTTATTACACTAACGGATCT
This sequence comes from Aegilops tauschii subsp. strangulata, assembly GCF_002575655.3. Taxonomy (NCBI): domain Eukaryota; kingdom Viridiplantae; phylum Streptophyta; class Magnoliopsida; order Poales; family Poaceae; genus Aegilops; species Aegilops tauschii. The sequence continues at coordinate 568,781,044 of NC_053037.3, read as the reverse complement.
CACAAAGTTTTTGTTAAAGTTTTGTGTGGATGAAGTGTTCGAAGAACGAGGAGTTACCGATGTGAGAAGAATAAAGAGAGGCAAGAGTTCAAGCTTGGGGACGCCCAAGGCACGCCAAGTAAATATTCCAAGGATACTCAAGCATCTAAGCTTGGGGATGCTCCGGTTGGCATCCCATCTTTCTTCTTCAACAATTATTGGTATACCTTGGTTTTTGTTTTGTTCACATGATTTGTGTCCTTTGTGTTTTTCTTTTTCTTTAAGAACCATGCTAGTATGAGATGTCCCTTCATAAATTTATAGAATACTTCATGTGCTTCACTTATATCTTTTAAGTATGATCTTATAGAATTGCTCTTTGTGCTTCATTTAAATCTTTTGAGTACGGTTTTATAGAATGCTTCGTGTGCTTCACTTATACATTTTGAGCTTGGATATTGGTTAGTCTATATTAATTAAAGAATGCTTCATGAACTTCACTTATATATTTTGGAGTATGAATAATACTATCATCTAAAGTGGGTTTGGAAGAGTGTCAACTTTAGGAATTAGTGTTCCCACTATTCCGAATGAGAAGAATTTTGCTTATGTGGAGAGTAGAAAAATTTCTATGCATGTAGATCATGAAAAGAATGCCTTATGTGATGGTATAGTGTTGAATTCATTCATGATGCTACTGAAAACTATTATGAGGGAGGAATATATGCTTATAGGAGTTGCAATAATATCAAGTTTCCTCTCTATGTGCTTAAAGTTTTGAAGTTATACTTGTTTTGCCTTCCTATGCTAGTTGATTCTTGTTACTATAAATTATGTGCTCACAAAATCCCTAGGCATAGGAAGTGGGTTAGATTTAAATATGCTAGTCATATTCTTCATGATGCTCTCTTTATGTTTCAATTCCTATCTTTTATGTGAGCATCATTGAAATCATCATGCTTAGCTAAAACGCATTAAAGAAAAGCGCTTGTTGGGAGACAACCCAATATTTACCCTTACTGTTTTTGTGTGTCTACATGATTAAGATACTGTAGTAATCATGTTTTATAGCTTTTGTTTCAATAAAGTGCCAAGTAAGACCTTTGGGAAGACTTGGGTGAAAGTTAATGTGATCTTGCTGTAAAAAACAGAAATTTTGCGCTCACGAGATTAGCTGCCATTTTTTTACAGAAGAGTGATTTTAAGTTGATTCTTTTTGCAAAAGATTAATTGACAAAGTCCCCAGGTCCACCAATTTATTTCATAATTTTTGGAGTAGCAGAAGTATGGTTGCTGTTCAGATCATTACGAACTGTTCTGTTTCTGACAGATTCTGTTTTCATTGCATAGTTTGCTTGTTTTCTAGTTTCTATGGCTTATATTTCTCCATATAAATTGTAGAAATGGTAAGGTACAGTAGGAATTGTGTGAGAACAACTATGAACCTTGTCTTTGATAGTACCAAAGTGAATGGTTTGCTCTTTATCATACTAACCTATCTCATGAAGTTCCGTTAAGTTTTGTGTGATTGAAGTTTTCAAGCTTTGGGCGAGATATCAATATGAGGAGAATAAGGAGTGGAAAGACCCTAAGCTTGGGGATGCCCAAGGCACCCCAAGGTAATATTCAAGTAAGACTCAAGTGCCTAAGCTTGGGGATGCCCCGGAAGGCATCCCCTCTTTCATCTTCAAAACTATCGGTATACCTTACTCGGAGCTATATTTTTATTCGTCACATGATATGTGTTTTGCTTGGAGCGTATTTTCAATTTTACTTGCTGTTTGAATAAAATCATTGGATCTGAATTACTGAATGAAAAGAATCCTCCCATGGCTAGTTAATTATTTGACTACTCAGTGTTCTTCACTTATATCTTTTAGAGTAGTTTGTCATTTACCCATGTGCTTCACGAATATCCTATGAGTAAATGGGTGATTGAATTGAATGTCATAAAACCGAATTCATATGCTTATAACATGGGGAGTAATGACTTCACACATAATAAGTATAGGTAGTAAACTCATTGAAAGTTAGCAAACGTAGAATTGGTCACTTGAACAATTCATGAAAGAATATTGAAGGAAGAGAGATTTCACATATAAATATACTATCTTGGACATCTTTTGTAATTGTGAGCACTCATTAAAATATGACTTGATAAAAGGTTGATGTTGGACAAGGAAGAAAACTTAATGGGTTATGTTTTCTTATATCCGAAATAAAGTATATTGTCATGGATCATCCAACATGCTGAGCTTGCCTTTCCCTCTCATGCTAGCCAAATTCTTTGCACCAAGTAGAGATACTACTTGTGCTTCCAAACATCCCTTAAAACAAGTTTTTCCATGAGAGTCCACCATACCTACCTATGGATTGAGTAAGATCCTTCAAGTAAGTTGTCATCGGTGCATGCAATAAAAATTGCCCTCTAAATATTCATGATCTATTAATGTGGAGAAAATAAGGTTTATACGATCTTGTGATGTGGAAGATATAAAAGTGACGGACTGCACAATAAAGGTCCATATCACAAGTGGCAATATAAAGTGACGTTCTTTTGCATTAAGATTTTGTGCATCCAACCTTAAAAGCGCATGACAACCTGTGCTTCCCTCTGCAAAGGGCCTATATTTTACTTTTATCTTCTACCTTATGCAAGAGTCATGGTGTTCTTCACCTTTCCTTTTTACATTTTATCCTTTGGCAAGCACATTGTGTTGGAAAGATCCCGATATATATATCCAATTGGATATAAGTTATCATGAACTATTATTGTTGACATTACCCTTGAGGTAAAAGGTTGGGAGGCGAAACTATAAGCCGCTATCTTTCTCTGTGTCCGATTAAAACTTTGAACCCATAAATATCACATGAGTGTTAGCAATTGTGAAAGATTAAGTGATAGTTGAGTATGTGGAGTTTGCTGAATCAAAGCTCTGACATAGACCCTTCCTAAAAATAAGATGAATTGCAATTGTTTGATGACTAAGAGCACTGTTTGTTAGTTTTCAAGAAAGATTATGATCTATGCTTTAACATGCGAATAGCTTGTTACTTGATCATGAAAAGTTTTACGAGATGAGCTACTGTTATGACATGTATTGATGCTAGAAAAAGTGATTGAAATTATCATTGATCAAACTTGTGCACTTGCTAGCATTCACACTTCATAAATTATTTCTTTTATCATTTACCTACTCGAGGACGAGCAGGAATTAAGCTTGGGGATGTTGATACGTCTCCAATGTATCTATAATTTATGAAGTCTTCATGCTATTATATTATCAACCTTGGATGTTTTATATGCATTTATATGCTATTTTATATGATTTTTGGGACTAACCTATTAACCTAGAGCCCAGTGCTAGTTTCTGTTTTCTCCTTGTTTTAGAGTATCGCAGAAAAGGAAAACAAATGGAGTCCAATTGACCTGAAACTTGACGGAGCTTATTTTTGGAACAGAAGAAGGCCAAGGAGTCAAAGAGTTGGGCGAGAAGAGTCCCGGGCGGCCCACGAGGGTGGGGGGCGCGCCCACCCCCCGGGGCGTGCCCCCTGCCTCGTGGACAGCCCGGAGACCCCCCTGACTTGTTCTCGACGCCAACACCTCTCATATATACCCAAACTTCCAGAAAGAAACCTAGATCGGAAGTTCCGCCGCCGCAAGCCTCTATAGCCACGAGAAATCAATCTAGGCCCTCTCTGGCACCCTGCCGGAGGGGACCATCATCACCGGTGGCCATGGAGGAGGATCCCGGAGAGGCCATCATCGCCATGAAGGCCAAGGACCAGAGGGAGAACCTCTCCCCATCTAGGGGGAGGCCATGGAGGAGGAAGCACAAGGGGGAGAACCTCTCCTCCTCTCTCTTGGTGGCACCGGAGTGCCATCGAGAGGGGAATCATCGCCGCGGTGATCGTCTTCATCAACATCACCATCACCATCCTCATCTCTTTTATGCGATCCACTCTCCCACACCCCGCTCTAATCCCTACTTGAACATGGTGCTTTATGCCACATATTATGATCCAATGATGTGTTGCCATCCTATGATGTTTTGAGTAGATGTCCTTTGTCTTTGGGTTGATTGATGATCTAGATTGGTATGAGTTGTATGTTTTATTTTGGTGCTGTCCTATGGTGCCCTCCGTGCCGCGCAAGCATGAGGGATTCCCGCTGTAGGGTGTTGCAATACGTTCATGATTCGCTTATAGTGGGTTGGTGAGTGACTGAAACACAAACCCGAGTAAGGGGGTTGTTGCGTATGGGAATAAAGAGGACTTGATGCTTTAATGCTATGGTTGGGTTTTACCTTAATGATCTTTAGTAGTTGCGGATGCTTGCTAGAGTTCCAATCATAAGTGCATATGATCCAAGTAGAGAAAGTATGTTAGGTTATGCCTCTCCCTCATATGAAATTGCAATGTCGACTACCGATCTTGTTAACAATAGCCTTGGAGAATTCCGCACAACGATCCATCATTATTCCACACTCGCTATTTTTAATATTTAGTAATATATTTTAACTTTATGATAACATCACCTGCTTTTATATTTTAGCTCTCCGATACCATGCAAAGTTATCCTCTTCATACCCACAACGTAGTTTTATTTCTCATTTCTAGTTGGAAGCAAACGTTCAGTGTACGTAGAGTCGTATCAGTGGCAGATAGGGCTTGAGAGAATATTGATCTTACCGTTAGCTCCTTGTGGGTTCGACACTCCATACTTATCACTTCCACCTTTGGAAATTGCTACGATGATTCCCTGCACTTGGGGTTTATCAGCTGGTCGTACGTATGCGAGAGAACGCGTTCGAGACCCCGCCCATATGTACGTATGTGGCCGTATTTTTTCCCTATGGCTGTAGGTACGTGTACACGGTTTAGACGGGACTGTGTGAACTGCTACATCGGAGGCTTTACTGTGACACATGCCACTGCTTGCTCGGCCATGGTTCATCGTTTCAGAGAGATCGATCGACCATTATTTACATACACGTTCGCGACCAAACAGATACAATGCTACGTATGCTTCGACCGGATGGGTCCCAGCTGTCAGGGAGGATAAGGAGGCACTTCCTTGCATGCGAAGATATAGCTGGTGGGTCCCAGCTGTCAGGGGGAGGAATCATTTTTTCGTGCCTAATATGGAGGCACTTCCTTGCGTCTGAAGATGTAGCTGGTGGGTCCAGCTGTCCGTCACCGCGTATAGTCGTCTTCCGATGGCTGTCATTCGTTCACCATGTTGAAAACACCGCGCCGAGTGCACCAAGGCGGTGGACGACGGCGAGGCCTAGGAAGGGAACGACACGGAGCCGGGGAAGACGCGACATTGGATGCCCATGTGGAGGGGAGTATGAGGGTTGACTGCTTCAGCTACGGTGTGAGGCTTCCATCGCCGGAGATTAACAGGAGGTGCGTGAGTAGAGGGATGGCATGGCCAGCGGTAGTAGCACAATCGACCATGGGAGGCAGGAGCAGTCGGTCCCGCCGGCGCTGGTTTCGGCGGCTGGAGCAAGAAGATCAGAGATATGAAGAATCATTTGTTGATTAAGTTAACAAAGCCCTCGTACGTGTCAACTTAGTAGGCCCACAAGTTAGCCTCCGAATCAGGTGGGTCCGAGCTAGAAGGGGGAGGAATCACTTTTCTTGTGCGTAATAAGGAGGCACTTCCTTCCGTGCGATGTAGCTCGTGGGTCCCAACTGTCATGGGGAGGATTTTTTCGCGTAATAAGAAGGAACTTCCTTGCGTGCGAAGATTGTAGCGGGTGGGTCCAACCTTTCAGGGGAGCAATCGTTTCTTCCCACATAATAAGGAGGCACTAGCTTGCGTGCGAAGATGTAGCTAGTGGTTCCCAGCTGTCAGCCTCTCCACGTACTCCACATTGGCTCTCGTTGTTGACCACGCATCATCGAGCAGACCACGGCGGTGGAAGACTGCGAGGCCTAAGATGGGAATGATCTGGAGTCGTGGAAGAAGGGGCACTGGAGTCCCTGTAAGAGGGGAGTACGAGGGACTGGTTCGGCTGCGAGGTGAGACTGCCGTCGCCGGAGGATAACAGAAGGTTTGGGTGAGTACAGATATGACTTGGCCACCACTGGGAGTAGGGTGGGGCGACGAGGCCTGCGCGGCAACATAGCCGCCCACAGGAGGCAGATGCAGGCGCTCCAGCCGGCGATGGTTTGGCGACTGGAGCAAGAGCAACTAGATCAAGATGAAGAAGCAGGATCGCCGCTGGATGTCAACCCAACAACTACGGATGTTAGAATAATTTTTTGACTTTTTGTTTTTGACCATTAAATTGTTTTGTTCACTAAATGGACAACACCTTGCGCAGGCTTCGTCCTAGTGGGCCAACAAAGTCAGCTTCGAAAGCTATGGCGGACATGCAACCCATTTCATTTTGTTTGCCAATACATCTATTTCCTGTGCTTTGACTCAAAAAATAATTTATTTCTTGGGCTGGGTAAAAATAATAATAGCCGATTTACTATTTATGATAATTTACAGTGCATTTGATTATTTATCCGAATACACCTATTTACTAGGCTGGGTGAAAAAAATAATATTGCAGACATGCAACCCATTTATTATTTCTGTTAATTTACAACCCATTTGATTTTAGTAGAAATGGACCCATTTTCTGGGATGGGTGAAAAAGTAATGATGGTCTGGACTGAGCGTTTCGTATAAAAAATTAATATTGAGATAGGAATATTATTAATAAAACTTAAGTTGGGCTTGGTAATCTTATTATATAAAAATGAATTGAGCTGTGCATTTTATTAAAAGAAACATAGGCTAGGCTGCGCTTATCTTAGGATCTTGTGTACAACTTTCGGCCCAGTTGCATTGCTGATGTTCAACGAAAAATGCGTGTATAGTACAATACAACTTTACATAGCTACTCATCCCACATTCAACGACGTCTGAAAAGGCCCAAACAAGGCTTGTGTACAACTTTTTGAAGTCAATGAGCTCAAATTATAACTTAAGAAAAAAGGTAGAAAACAATGAAACCTAATTAAAAGCTTTCACGAGCGAAGAAATAATTCAACGGGTCCCACTTGTGTGTGTGTGAGAGAGAGAGACCCATCAGTCAATGCTCATGTATACATCTTTCAGCCATATGCATTGCTGATGCTCAGTAAAAACTTTTATAGTTGACTATTAATTGACCATTTTTTGCAACCATGCCACCGCTATATCTATGATTATCTTTACTTCACTAACACTTGCACTATAACCATGCCACTGCTATATCTATGATTAGTTTTTAGGTTAAGAAGCGGAGGGCTATCTAGGCATACCAAACGTAAGCGAACTAAAACCTTCTCATTATTTCGGTTTAAACAACTAAATTCCTTATGATTCGGATTTCTCTCTATGTTGCCCGAGGACGATTAAGTTTAAGCATGGCGGAGTTTATGAGTGATATTTTTGCACGCATTTGAACCTTGTTTAAGCCGAGATATTTCACTAAAAGAGAGATATTCACTCCGATATTGCCATGAATGACTGATTAATGCAAAGGATTCCACAAATCCTCTCTTTAATATTTTTTCCACGGGAAATGTGCTAAAAATGGAAGATATCACGTGGGAGAAAGTAAAGGAAGGAAACTGGAGAAGAAACAAATCATCAGGAGGCATCAGAAGGACTCCAGAGCAAAATACGACGTTCCATGCAACTGCGAGCACTCGCATGAGCGGTCATTTGGCATGGAAATCGAGGCAGCTCATCCACCTGAACAACTTTTATAAAGGGAACCCTGTCAAAATGTCGACAAAACATTGTCGAGGAGGAGAGGAGCATCGATCATAGCCACCACCCATTCATCATCTTCATCCACAAACCCTAGCCACCATTTTCACCTCCATAGCCATCTCCGCCACCATAGTACTCTCTCATCTAGATCATACTTGTAATCATGCATCGCACAAGGCATCTATTGTAAGACATATTGCAATCAATCAATCTCAAGATGTGTTTTCCAATGATTTCTTCTTGCAATCTGATCTCCATGTGTGACTAGTTCGGTAGGTTCTGGGGTGAGGCATGAGCCTTGCAGCCCAGGTATTTGGTGAAGGTATCAATGGAATCCTTTGACACAACACCTTGTGTGTGTAAAATAAAATTGCATCATGAAGTTTCTCTTGTCTTGTCCGCGATCTTCATCCCTGCAAGTACCCAAGATCATGGAGATCGAGCACCGGTAATGCTAGGAGCAAGGGGATCGTGAAGTGTTATACCGAACACCGGTGACAGTAAGGTTCAGTAGGGTAACATGGATCATATCCTTGGGGATACATGAGGTGTAGTCATTAAACGGCCAAAGATTTTTTCTGACATTTCTATCTTAATTATCAGGGCAACCCCGCGGGATGGATAGGGCCTTAGGTAGGACAATCGATCTTGATGCAGGACTCGTGCCGGTCAAGATGTAATTTGGACACCCCCCCATTGCGAACGAAGCAAGCACCTCTTGATGGGTGGCTTCCCAAGCATGACTAATATCATTTTTTATCCAAACACCAATACATGGTTGTAAGCATTAAGACCTCATCCTCGTACCTTCTTTTTATTATAAGTGTTTGGATCACTATTTGCTTGCTGATCCGGTCAAAATCTGGATTTGGCACTTTAGCAAAAGGTTGCTAGAGACCATCACTTCAAGGGAATCTTTCTCTCATGGGTTCGATAACCTAGAGTCACCTCTGGGGAAATAGGTGCGGGATACTCTTTTTAGTTCCAATACCAGGTCTACAAAAAGGAGATATCAGTGGCGTGCTTGGTGTTCGAAGGCAGCGGCGGCGAGATGCCTCTGGTGCTGGAGGAGGAAGCCATGCCCGCAGCAACGAGGAGGGGCGCGATTTAGGGGGGCGTGAGCAGGGGGAGGGGTGGGTGGGGTATTTTTCGGTGCGAAGCAGTTTTAGGGCGAAAATTGAACCGCCCACGTCATGGGTAATGGGAGTGATGGGAATCACCCGCCACCTGACAGGGGTAAAGCGGTGGCGGGCGCGGCCTAATGCCCGCCACTGCTAAGACACTACTTCATCGAACCTCCTGGATGCCATTCTATGTAAAATTGTTAAGTCATTTTAACCTCAAACCTTTTTTATGATTAGTACACATCATCTAGAGCCCCATGTTGAAAATTTGCCACTTTTTGAGTTAGTTTGCTATTTTCGCTATATTAATTGACTTTCCAACAACTGAAAAGGGCAAAAATCTTTGAGCATGCAAACGAGCTTGAAAATTGATGAACCTTTGCATGGTGTCTTCATTGGACACCTATAGGCTGTGCTAAAAGTTTGAGATCGTTACGGCAAAAACTTGATGCACGTCATGTACAAACCAGACACTCTCCCACCAACTGTAAGGGTTTCGAATGAAAACCGCCACCTTAGACACGCAACTCAATTTTTAAAAATCATTTCAACTCAATGTTGAGGATATCGCTTATCATTAGCATCTCGGTCAACTGGGGATTAGAGATTAATCAAAAATCGACAATTAATCGATTTTATCGGTCGACTATTAGTCGGCCATTTTTTGCAAATCCCAGGTTCTCAACACTAAAATGCTATATTCAACACCAAAAAAATATTGGACAGAAGTGTTACCATGATTCCAATCCTTTGAATCCTCGTATAATGACAAACAAAAATAGGACAATAGTACAGATTGCATAACAAGGTCCACTAAACAAAAATAAACATAGTTTTTGCAAACATAGTGCTAGAATAGGCCTGATTTATCGGTAGGTTCCCGATAAATCGCTTGGCAGAGAGATAAATCGGCCCAATCGATAAACGGTGAAAAAGGCATAATCTTATCGGTCACCCCCTGAATAGCGATAAATCGGACGATAAATCGCTGTATCGGATTTTTTAATAGTGTTTCAACTTCAAACTTTTTCCATGAGTAATAGATACTACTAGAAGGCCAATGCTCAAAATTTGCCACTTTTTGAGTTGGTTTGCTATTTCTCCAGCATTAATTGACTTTTCGGCAACTAAAAGGGGCAAAATGCTTTGGGCGTGCAAACGAGCTCAGAAGGGATGAAACTTTGCATGGTTTCTTCATTGGACACCTATAGGGTGTGGTAAAAAGTTGAGATCGTTCCGGCAAAAACTTGATGCATATTGTGTACAAACCGGACACTCTCCCACCGATCATAAGGGTTTCGAACAAAAACCGCTTCTCTATACACACAATTCATTTTTTTGAATCCTTCAAACTTCAAACTTTTTCCATGAGTAATAGACACTATTGGAAGCCACTTGCTCAAAATTTCCCACTTGTTGAGTTGGTTTGCTATTTTTTGTAGCATTAATTGATTTTTCGGTAACTAAAAAGAGCAAAAACATTGAGCATGCAAACAAGCTCGGAAAGGGATGAAACTTTGCATGCTGTCTTCATTGTACACCTATAGGCTGTGGTAAAAATTTGAGATCATTACGTCAAAAATTTGATGCACGTCGTGTACAAACTGGACACTTTCCCACCAAGTGTAAGGGTTTCAAACAAAAACCGCCGCCTTACACACACTTTTTTAAGATCATTTCAACTTCAAAGTTTTTCCATGAGTAATATACACTATTGGAAGCCCCATGCTCAATATTTGCCACTTTTTGAGTTGGTTTTCTATTTTCGCGGCATTAATTGACTTTCTGACAACTGAAAAGGGCAAAAAGCTGTGAGCGTGGAAATGAGCTCGGAAAGGAATGAAATTTAGCATGGTGTCTTCATTGGGCACATGTAGGGTGTGTTAAAAATTTGAGATCGTTACGGCAAAAACTTGATGCACGTCGTGTGCAAATCGAACACTCTCCCATGAAATAGCAGACAAACAAGCTATTCTAGGTTTAGTAAATATGATTTCCTTAGGAATTTTTGGACCCCCTTCAAATTTGAGCTCACTCTAAGTTTAGTACATATGATTTTCTTAGGATTTTTTTGGACCTAACAGCATCTGCCACAACAGACTTCAGGCTATTTAGAATTTATTTTGATGCGGGTTACCACAATTTATCTGTGGCGGGCATATGTTTTGCCTACCACACTAGTGGAAAAACGACTAGCCACAACTTCCGTTTGTGGCGCGCCATTTTTCATAATGCCAGCACTATTTTTCCAAATAGTGCTGGCGTCTGCCAAATTGGTATGCCAGCTATAAGTTGCTATTGCTGACGCTGGCAATACATCCTATGCCACTATTATGTGGGCCCAGTTGTCGTGAACAGTTGCAACATATTGCTGCCGTGCGATTTGTAAACACGCCATAGATACTTTTGTTGGAAATATGCCCTAGAGGCAATAATAAATTAGTTATTATCATATTTCTCTGTTCATGATAATCGTTTATTATCCATGCTAGAATTGTATTGATCGGAAACTCAAATACATGTGTGGATACATAGACAACAACATGTCCCTAGTAAGCCTCTACCGGACTAGCTCGTTGATGAAAGATGGCTATGGTTTCCTAGCCATGGACATGAGTTGTCATTTGATAACGGGATCACATCATTAGGAGAATGATGTGATGGACAAGACCCAAACTATAAACGTAGCATATGATCGTATCAAGTTTATTGCTATTGTTTTCTGCATGTCAAGTATATGTTCCTACGACCATGAGATCATGCAACTCACTGACACCGGAGGAGTACCTTGTGTGTACCAAACATCGCAACATAACTGGGTGACTATAAAGGTGCTCCATAGGTATCTCCGAGGGTGTCTGTTGACTTGGCATGGATCAAGACTGGGATTTGTCACTCTGTATGACGGAGAGGTATCTCAGGGCCACTTGGTAATACAATATCACAATGAGCTTGCAAGCAATGTGACTAATGAGTTAGCCACGGGATCTTGTATTACGGAACGAGTAAAGAGACTTTCCGGTAATGATATTCAACTAGGTATGGAGATACCGATGATCGAATCTCAGGCAAGTAACATACCGATAGACAAAGGGAACTGCATACGGGATTAGCCGAATCCTTGGCATTGAGGTTCGACCGATAAGATCTTCGTAGAATATGTAGGAACCAATATGGGCATCCAGGTCCCGCTATTGGTTATTGACCATAGAGGTGTCTTGGTCATGTCTGCATAGTTCTCGAACCCGCAGGGTCTACACACTTAACGTTTGGCGACGATATAAGTCTAGTTGAGTTGTTATGGTGGTTACCAAAGGTTGTTCAGAGTCTCGGATGAGATCCGGACATGACGAGGAACTGCGGAAGTGTCCGGAGGTGAAGATTGATATATTGGACGAAGGGTGTTGGAGTCCGAAAGTGTACCGGGGGTACCGGGTGATGACCAGCATGACCGAAAAGGGTTTCGAGGGGCCCTGACAAGTGTTGGGGGCCCTCATGGGCCAAGGGGAGGGGGAAAACCATCCCACTAAGGGGTTGTGCACCCCCTCACCCCATCCCACATTGCCAGAGGAGGTGGGGCCGCCCCTAGGGTTCCCACCCCTTTGGCTTGGGGGCCAAGTCTCCTAAGGGGGAAAACCCATCTAGGGTTTCCCTCTTATGGCCGTCGGCCCTAGATGGGATCCCATAGGGGCGCCCCCTCTCCCCCTTCCCCCTATATATAGAGAGGTAGAGAGAGGGAAGCCGCACCCTCATACGCCATGGCACTGCCCCTCCTCTCCCTCGTAGTCTTCTTCCTCTCCGTAGCGCTTAGCGAAGCTCTGCTGAGATTCCGCCATCACCACCGCCACCACACCGTCATGCTGCCGGAGGACTCAAGATACTACTTCACCATCGCTCGCTGGATCGAGGAGGTGAAGGCGTCATCAAGCCGTACGTGTGTTGAACGCAGAGGTGCCATCCGTTTGGCACTTGGATCGGGAGTTCGCAGGATGGATCGTGATTGGATCGCGAAGACGTTCGACTACATCAACCGCGTTTCTTAACACTTCCGCTTAGCGATCTACAAGGGTATGTAGATGCAATCTCTCCTCTCGTAGATGGTCATCTCCTAGATTGATCTTGGTGAGCGTAGGAAATTTTTGGTTTCCCATGCAACGTTCCCCGACAACTTTACATTGTGCTATCGTGTCTTCGCCCGGAACGCCAACACTAAATTTTGCCTATATAGAGATGTGTTGGCAGCCCCTTCTTATCACATTCACTTCCATTCTCCACAAAATTTTACTCCCTCTCAGTCAGCTGCTTTGGTGACAATGGACCCACCAGAGCTTGTCGATTCGACACGAGCCGCCCGTTCGAGCCCATGTCGGCGTGGCTCGCAAGTTTGGGACTCCGCCGCCTTGGCTGAGCTCTCATTTGGCCCCATTGGCCACGACATGCGCTCGCCACGGCCAATGCAGCCAGCCCTGTCCAGCGAATCATCCCGCTGCAGTGCGACGTCCCTTCGACGATCCGGCAGCTATGCCACCGGCGTCGAAGCTGCCAGGAATTGAGCGAGGGCGCCTGTGCTGCTTTTTTGCGGTTGTGGACGCCCTGCTAATAAGCATATGTCGCACACACAAAGTAATCCAGAGTGAGAGTTCTACATCTACGGTAACCGTGGAAAGGTACGTAATATGATAGAAAATACCTCGATATTCTGCTAATTTGCACAATTCGCGATCATTAATATACGTGTGTGTATATTGTGATCCATAGGCGTTAGGGACAAAATATTGCTACACATGGATATGGGTTGATCTCGTGCAGAAGTACGTGATCGAGTTGCTCGAGTACTCCATTGGTGAACTAAGACAACAGATAGATGAGATGCAGCTGAAGACTGATGTGATGCGCGGCCAAATCCAAAAATTCAAGATGCTTCGATATGACCTTTTAGCCGGTGTTATTCTTAGCCTCGTTCTCCCTGCTGGATCGGTGGCAGTTTTTTTTCTCGTGGGAATCATTACACTGATGATGTTCTTAGTGTCTAGATCAAGAGTGTATGTAGTACTAGAAGTTATATATATATATGTATATATATATATGTGTGTGTGTTATTGTTTTCATCCTTCAACTATTATGTATCTATGCTAGATTAATGAGATTGATCGATGTTGGAAAATAAAACAATAAAATAATAAACAATAGGAAAATAAAACAATAAAATAATTAGTAAAAATAACAATATAATAAACAATAGGAAAATAAAACAATAAAATAATAAACTAAACATCTATGTAAATATAAAAAACAACATGTGTAAAAGATAGTAATGGCATTGGCCGCGTTGGCTAACGCCAACAATTACCCCGCCGTCCCCCGTAGGAGATTAAATTAACCCCCCAACCCACAACCGTCGATCCCCATTAAATCGCCGCCGCCCTCGCCTCCGCTGCTTCCACCGCCGCCGCCGCCTCCGCCTCCACCGCCGATGTCCCTGCCGCCCTCGCCTCCGCCTCCACCGCTGAAGTCCCCGTCGTCGTCGCCTCCGCCTCCACCACCGAAGTCCCCGCCCCCGTCGCCGTCACCTCCGCATCCACCCCGGCCACCGCCCCTGTCCCCGCCGCCATCCTCGTCCCCGCCGCCTCCGTCAAAGCCCCCATCGCCGTCGCCTCCGCATCCACCCCTGCCACCGCCCTGGCCCCGTCGCCTGCAACGCCTCCTCGCCGTCTACCACCGTCGCGGGTGAGTTCTACTTAGTGTAGCGTAATAGTAGTGTAGAAAAATATCGAATTTTGTTTATACGAGTAATGTAAAATTTTAGTGTAGTTGTAGACTATGATTTTAGATAGTATAATTTTATTAAATTTCTAGTATTGTGGTGAAATAATGTAGTGTAGTTGTATATTATGATTTTAGATAGTGTAATTTTATTAAATTTCTAGTAGTGTACTTGTGGTGAATAATGTAGTGTAGTTGTAGACTATAATTTTAGATAGTGTAATTTTATTAAATTCTAGTAGTGTACTTGTGGTGCAAGAATGTATAGTCTAGTTGTAGACTATTGTATTTCTCGTTAATATGCCCATTTTTAATAACTTGTTTAGTTATATATATATGCATCATCACAGATGGCCCCGAAGTTTCGTGGTGTGCGACAGAAGGGAAATAAGTACTATGCCACCATTAGGAAGGACAATGTCATCCACGAACTTGGCCATTGGGACACCCCGGATTTAGCGACGTGCACTTATGATGCCATGGCAGTAGAGTTCTTTCAGGAAGGGGTGAATCTGAACTTCCCCGAGTGTCGTGAGTTCGCGATGTTCCCCGCGCCCGAGGACATGAGGATATGCACTAGGGTTGAGGAGAAGGAGAGCAAAGAGGCCGAGATGTAGTTCTTCGACACATTGGTGAGCGAGCTTGTGTGAGATGACAAACTCGTGGAGGCCAACAAGATAATGTTACTTCAGTATGCAGCCAGGAAGAGCGCAGAGGAGGATCCCATAGACTGGGATGCCTTGGAGCGTGAGGAGGAGGATCAACAGGGGTGTCGTCGTAGGTCGACTAGGCACGACCACGAGGCCGGTCCCTCTGGCCACTAGTTTAGCTGGCGCTACCTATTTCATATGAACTGTTTAACTTTATGCATGTTTTATGTTTGAACTACGCATGATTTGTAGAACTGTTTTATTACAAGTACGTATGTGTTAATAACTAGATGGGCGGATAGCGTTGGTTCGTACTAACTGCTTATTATGTTGCATTATATTTATGTGCATCTTATGTATGCTTTATTTTCTCAACTTCATGCATGAAAGTAGTAAATGGATGCCCCATGTGAGACCTATGGTTCGGTGAGATGCCAAAGGGATAAGAAGTTCTTCATAGATCTGCCAAACGACTTCCTCACTAGGACGGTATGTTTTAGTTGAACATGTTTTGATTGAGTTTCATGCATGACAAGAAAATTGTGTAAATAGCTAGCTAGTTCTTTCTTTCACTTTTGCTCAGGTCATCCCTTGTGGGGCAAGGCGCGACTTCTTAGAGAAGTTTAAAGTTCCAGTTGATGCCACCATCACATTCCAGTGCACCCTCATGAAGATGCTGACGGCCCAAAAATTCAATTGTCTTGTCACCAACGATGCAAACTGCACCTACTTCGGTTGCCCTGGTTGAAAAGCCCTTGCAGATGCTTACGAGATGGAAGCTGGGGAGAGAGCCACGTTCTACCTCGACTACGATCGTGAGGATATCATGGTCTACTACAAGCCTGCTGACAGCGATGATGGTGCACTTACTCCAGACTATTACCCTAACTCCGCCCGCCGAAAAGTCGTAGTTAGCTAGTTGGCATGAATGGAAGATATATATCATGTTATTATCACCTCTATTTATTTGAACTTGTACATTCATATGTGTGTTACTTTGCCTACTTTGTTGAACTATATCAATAAGTGCATTGTTGAACTTAAATGCTGTCATTGGGTCTATTTATATATAGTTGATTTAGTGACTGTTCTTAAACTGGATTATGCTGTCATTGTGGCTGAAATCGCTGCTGTACAACTTTTATTCCAGATTTGAAAATCAAAATACTGGCATCGAGAAAACATGGAACGTCACAACTGATGACTAATTAATACTGCTAGCATGGAAAACGCGCCACGCCATTACCGTCCAAAATACTGATGCCGTAGGTGCCAACGCCAGCGCTAATTTTTAACACTGGCGCCATATTGGTGGCGTCGGGTGTCCACGCCACCAAGGCTGTTTTTGGCACGCCGTAGCTAGGCTTTTATCCACTAGTGCCACTGTTGCCTGTTAAACTGGTGGCAAGTCCTTTTCGGCGCCGCCACTGGTAGCTTTCATCACGCGCCCAAATTTGGAAGAGTTTACTTGTGGCGAGTTGAAATATCCGCCCACCACTGCTCTGGAATACGAGTGGCGGGTTCTTTTTGTTACCCGCCACTATTACCTGTCCAAAATAGTAGTGGCGGGTCCCTAGCCATGCCCGCCACTAATTTGAGGCCACATATAAGCCTTTTTGCCAGTAGTGTTGTGAGATTGTTGAGATAATTGTATTTTCTAGTGGAATTTTGTTTCAGAAATCCCTCCATTAGGTTCTAGGATTTCGAACCATGTGGGATTAATTATCCACTAAAACACAACGATACATCATCAACAACATAATGGATAGTTTACAACCTGTTCGATTACAAATAACGAATAGTTAAATATTCTAAACAAGGATGTCGTTACTTCATTTGAACTAATATGCTGATATGTTTCTTTTTTTGGAGCAAGAAGTGTTGCTTTAGGACACGTGAACTTTGTTATCAATTCTGCAAGGAGATCTAACAAGCTATGTCGTTTCTCCTTTGGGTTCCTCTACCAATGATTTAAACCCCTTTTCCTCTACCAGTCTTGATGATAGTATGTCCTCTTCTGATCTACACGGCCAATGGGCATCAATAAGAGATCAAGCTAAAGCTGCAACATCAAATAACTATGGAGAAAAGAGAGTAGTGCTTGTGAAAAATAGGAAGAAGAGCCAGGCCAGTATGGTACTCGTGGACTACATGGATTTTTGGAAGAAACTATCTACAAAATTGGTCAAAGAGTTGTAGGAATTGAAGCAAGATGACATGCTCTTGATTGCAAACTGTGTGGTGCGCTAGATCCAATGGAAGATCTATATATTGTAGAAAAAGCAAAGGCACTGCGGCTTTTCAAATGCCAAATGAATCGAGAAATATTCATCAATACCAAGGACTCAAAGCTTCGGCTTTATTGGTTAATAGAGGAAATGTATGCGATGGAGAGAGCATAAGGTATCCATATTTGTCATATGGTTTCTTATCCAACGCTAGCTATACATCATGTTCCATATTTGGCATTTCAGTTTCATTCATTCCAAACAAAATTTTCACTACCGAGAGAATGTTCCATTGTCTTCTTCATATCATTTTGATTTAGTGGCAGCCCTAAACTTTAGTAGATTGTGTAAGAAAAACTAGCTTCAGCAAAACATTTGGTAATATGTAGGCATCACGTAAGTGTTGGAACTAATCTTGTATTAAGTGCATAGGATTAGGCCATGTTTGCATTGTTGCATGGTGTCTTAGTCATGTAGAACTAGCAGGGTTACCCGAGCAATTGCGCAGCTAGAATAACCCTTTTTTATTATTTCCTCTATCCACTATATGATTTCCCAATAAACTATTATTTGGTTAAATTGGCCATGAATTATATGTCATATAAATAGATTATGATCAAAACTGAAGTCACAATGATACATTCTAGTGCATTATATTGTTAAACAAATTCCTGGTTGTGTGAGGTTGGAAGACTGATGCAAGACAATATATGAAGGCAGTATATGGGTTTGATACATATCTTTGTTTCCCCCTCTTTGATCCACTCCTCCTCCTCCCCGTTTTGTATCATTGCAGCCATATGTGTTTGAGGGATCCATCACCAAGAATTACATCTATACATGAACATTGCATACCTAAAGTTCTATTCTCCCATGCAAGTCGATGACTGGCCACATTATTTGATGCCTTTCTCTATTAATGCAATATGCTGCCTACCTAGATAGGTGTCCATAGATGCTTATCTTACTATCACCACTTATGGTTTGTAGTATATTGACAATTTTTAGATTAAATATTCTTTCTGACTCACTCTCTTCAAAGCTTATTCATGCTAATCATGTACGTGCTGCTGTGTATCATCTTGTATTTTATATATTTCCGCTCATTATATGAATCACCAACTATTAATTAATTATATATATTTAAATTTTATCTTATGAATTTCATATGGAGTGAAAATATTATTAGCCAATGGTATTTTATTTCTTATCCAGAACCCCGATTTCATACCTATAGTATGCTTATATTCTTCACCTAGTAAGAATTTTATGTACTATGGGTTATTAAGTAAACTTGTTCTCTTTATCATATCAATCTAGAGTTTTATCTGCTATGTATTTTCATAAACATCTTGGTCCAACTACAGTTGTACGGCCTTGTTATCTCACCATCTGTGCAAAATATATTTCATCCTATGTCGATGAATGTGGTGATTTCTTTTCCGGCCATGTTAATGTAAAACATCAATAAACAAAATCGTCCACACTGTAATAATTTGGATTGAGAGCCACCATGATATACAAATATATATTTCAACATAATTTTGTGCCGTCTTTTTCCTACTGATCGTTTTATTATAATATGATTGAGTAGTCACTGCCAAAATAAATTGAATAAACTGATGATTAGATGCATGTATTTTATTATGGCTTTGGCATGTGTGATGGGTCCTTACGAACGTTATTTTTCTTGCTGTCTTAACCTCTGAGTGCACCGTGCTTTAATTTTAGTTGATCCATTTTAATAAATTTACTATTGTTACTAATGGATATATTTCATACTACATTCTAGTGTTGTGGTTATATTTCATCTTAATCATCCTCTGGGCTGACTTCTTACCACTCACTAATTATTTTTATCTTTGTACAATGCATAGACGTCCTATTTCATGTGGAGATGACATAATCTATTTGTATAGAATTGACTAGAAGCATATGCGTGCCTTGCTGCGCCATTCTACTTTTCTACCGTTTATTTGTTTCATTGTTAATTCATGGAAAAATTGCTTGCTTCTCTATTTGCAGGTCGGGGGTTGTTGGTTTTTTTCTTGGGCCTTCTGTGTTTTGGCTTCCATAATTTTGGGGTGAGAACACCCTTTATTGCACTGCAGGATATGTCTAGATACTAAGACACGTCATCATTTATTTGGTAGGATATTACTCACTTTTTTTACAACTATTGTTCACAAAAATGATATGTTAGCATCACTGCCAAAAACATATCCAAAGTAGTGGTTGGCATCAAGCATGTCCCTGATCTGTAGGGTTAAACCATAGTACTGGATGGACATGATAATATTCATCTGCAAAACTAATTGAAAACTATAATATGCGTAACTGAGGCTTCTAGTTATAATAAGGAAGAGACAGAAATGGGAGGATCAAAAGATAATAGCACATGTGATTGGTCTCAGTTTTCATTTGAATGTAACATTAGTGATGTATTAATAAGGCCTGATCAGCTGTGTACATAAGCGACCCGGTGATAATTAACCAAAGTATCTTCATAGGAAAACCTAGTTATCATCTTGTATTATTGTTTTAGTGCCAATTAAGTTTAGTTAGGCTTGGAACCATATCCTAATTAATACTCCCTACATTCTAAAATATAGTACATACTTTGTTTTGAAAAGTCAAACATACCAATGTTTGACCAAGTTTTCCAAAAAAATCAACATCCAGTTGTACTGTTATAGTTTATTTATTTAATACTTTAGATATTGATAGTTTATTCTAGAAACTTGGCCAATGGACATCTTTGAATAAAAAAACTAATATGCACTCCACCGTGGAACAGAGGCAACATAAAGCATGACATCTATAAACTGCGTGAGGTTGTTAATCGACAAGCACGGAGATGGTACTTAAGCAGTGAAGCATGAGGCTTTCAAATTGAAACCTTACACAGTGAGATAAAATCCTGGTACAATCTACTACTTGTTTAGCACCGAACCGATCAAAATTGAATTTGAATCAGGCTGCCAAAGAAGGAAAGGATGACAAAGGGAGAGGAAGGAGGTATCGAGAGTTATACTGCAGATCTTATGGGCCATGGCATGTTGATGAAGGTGACCAAGTTCTGAAGACGATAGTAGTCTCTAGGCCCTGAGCATCGTCGTCGTTGGATGTTAATTACTGCACAAAAGAAGGGGAGAAAGATGGAGTGATGGGCGGGGTGTGCGGTGTGGTGGTGGACAAGAAAAGCCCGTGCAGCCTTGTGCTGCGGAGGAGGCGGTGTGGGACGGGTGCTCGTACAACCGTGTGGTGCGGAGGAGGCGGTGATGGACTGGCGGCGCCCATGCAACCATATGATGCGGAGGAGCAGGTGATGGGTCGGGTGCCTGTGAAACCATGTGGTGTGGAGGAGGCTGATACGTCTCCGTCGTATCTATAATTTTTGATTGTTTCATGCCAATATTATTCAACTTTTACATACTTTTGGGAACTTTTATATGATTTATTGGACTAACCTATTGATCCAGTGCCCAGTGCCAGTTCCTATTTTCTGCATGTTTTTTGTACGGCAGAGTATCCATACCAACCGAAGTCCAAATGCAATAAAATTTCACGGAGAATTATTTTGGAATATATGTGATTTTTGGGAGTTGGAATCACCGCAAACGGAGGCCCACACAGCCCACAAGACACCAGGGCACGCCAGAGGCCCCTGGTGCGTGGTGGTGGGTTGTGCCCTCCTCGAACGTCAGTTGGAGCTCTACTTCGGGCGCAAGGAAGCTTATATCCGGGGAAAAAACCGTGTTAAAATCTCAGCGCAATCGGAGTTATGGATCTCCGGGAATATAAGAAACGGTTTTCGGCCAGATCTGGGGAGCGCGAAACAGAAGAGAACAGAGAGGGAGATCCAATCTCGAAGGGGCTGATGTCTACTACACAACCTTCTTCTTGTAGACGTTGTTGGGCCTCCAAGTGCAGAGGTTTGTAGGACAGTAGAAAATTTCCCTCAAGTGGATGACCTAAGGTTTATCAATCTGTGGGAGGCGTAGGATGAAGATGGTCTCTCTCTAGCAACCCTGCAACCAAATAACAAAGAGTCTCTTGTGTCCCCAACACACCCAATACAATGGTAAATTTATAGGTGCACTAGTTCGGCGAAGAGATGGTGATACAAGTGCAATATGGATGGTAGATATAGGTTTTTGTAATATGAAAATATAAAAACAGCAAGGTAACTAATGATAAAAGTGAGCACAAACGATATTGCAATGCATTGAAACAAGGCCTAGGGTTCATACTTTCACTAGTGCAAGTTACCTCAATAATAATAACATAATTGGATCATATAACTATCCCTCAACATGCAACAAAGAGTCACTCCAAAGACACTAATAGAGGAGAACAAACGAAGAGATTATTGTAGGGTACAAAACCACCACAAAGTTGTTCTTTCGGATCGATCTATTCAAGAGTCCGTACTAAAATAACACGAAGCTATTCTTTCCGTTCAATCTGTCATAGAGTTCATACTAGAATAACACCTTAAGACACATATCAACCAAAACCCTAATGTCACCTAGATACTCCAATGTCACCTCAAGTATCCGTGGGCATGATTATACGATATGCATCACACAATCTCAGATTCATCTATTCAACCATCACAAAGAACTTCAAAGAGTGCCCCAAAGTTTCTACCGGAGAGTCAAGACGAAAACGTGTGCCAACCCTATGCATAGGTTCATGGGCGGAACCCGCAAGTTGATCACCAAAACATACATCAAGTGAATCACGTGATATCCCATTGTCACCACAGATACGCACGACAAGACATACATCAAGTGTTCTCAAATCCTTAAAGACTCAATCCGATAAGATAACTTCAAAGGGAAAACTCAATCCATTACAAGAGAGTAGAGGGGGAGAAACATCATAAGATCCAACTATAATAGCAAAGCTCGTGATACATCAAGATCGTACCACCTCAAGAACACGAGAGAGAGATCAAACACATAGCTACTGGTACATACCCTTAGCCCCGAGGGTGAACTACTCCCTCCTCGTCATGGAGAGCGCCGGGATGATGAAGATGGCCACCGGTGGGGGATCCCCCCTCCGGCAGGGTGCCGGAACAGGGTCCCGATTGGTTTTTGGTGGCTATAGAGGCTTGTGGCGGCGGAACTCCCGAACTATTCTGTTCTCTAGAGGTTTCAGTATTTATAGGATTTTTTGGCGTAGGTCTCACGTCAGGGGAGTCACCGGGTTGTCCACGACCATGCCCAGGGGGGTGGGCGCGCCCCCCACCCTCGTGGGCAGCCCGGGACTCTCCTGGCCCAACTCTTTTACTCCGGAGGCTTCTTTTGGTCCAGAAAAAATCATCAAAAATTGGCACGTCAATTGGACTCCGTTTGGTATTCCTTTTCTGTAAAACCCAAAAACAAGGAAAAAACAGAAACTGGCACTGGGCTCTAGGTTAATAGGTTAGTCCCAAAAATCATATAAAATAGCATATAAATGCATATAAAACATCCTAGATGGATAATATAATAGCATGAATACTTCATAAATTATAGATACGTTGGAGACGTATCAGCATCCCCAAGCTTAATTCCTGCTCGTCCACGAGTAGGTAAATGATAAAAGAAATAATTTTTGAAGTGTGAATGCTTGCAGGTGCATAGGTTTGATCAATGATAATTTCAATCACCTTTTCTAGCATCATTATATGTAATAACAGTAGCTCATATCATAAAGCTTGTCATGATCAAGTAACAAGCTATTCACATGTTAAAGTATAGATCATAAACTTTCTTGAAAACTAACAAACTATGTTCTCAGTCATCAAACAATTGCAATTCATCTTATTTTCAGGAAGGGTCTATGTAAGAGCTCTGATTTAGCAAATCCCACATACTTAACTATCATATAGTCTTCCATGATTGCTACCACTCAAAGCATATTTTTAGAACAAATAACATCACTACAAAAAAATACACTTCCGTGATGATACGTGTTTGTCATAGTAGGTCGCGTTTTTTGTCATGCATGTACATCCATGACAAATTTATGACAGAATCAAGATAGTCATACCTGTGCTGTCGTAGAAGTGTTCCATGACATTACCAAAATTATCATCAAGGAAGTGTCCACTTCCATGATGATAAATCGCGCGTCACAGAAGTGCTTTTGTCAAGGGTGACCGACACGTGGCATCCACCGTAACGGAACGCCGTTGAGCTATCGGGTCGGGTTTTGGATTTGATAACCCGTTAACAGCCCCGATCCATGTGTAAAATCATCATTGGCTGGAGGAAACACGTGTCGGCTCATCGCTGGGACAGATGTCATCTACTCATTGGACAGAAGGCGCCTATGATACGTGGACACGTGGCACGGCCCAACAGTGGCCCATTCCTGTGAAAAGGCCGGCCCGTTTGACTTGGTCAAAAGCTGGCGGGCCGGCCCATGGAAAGCCTGTTAACGGCCTGTTTGCATATAGCCCATTTACAACCCGCTAACCCAAGGCCCGTTACGCCCTATTCGAATTAGGCCCAGTAGCGTCATCTGGGCCATCCAATATGATTCCAGCCCGTTTTCACTTCTGGCCCATGTATGGCCCATGACGTCTTTCGGCCCATATGAGGCCCTATGTAACTCTTGGCCTATTAACGACCCGTGCTGAAACTGGCCCGTAATGAACAGTGTATTACTTTACACCCATTAACGGCCCGTGGTGAAACTGGCCCGTAATGAACAGTGTATCACTTTATACCCATTAACGACCTGTTATTCCGTTGGGCCGTTTCCAGCCCATGTTATCTTTCGGCCTTCTCAGAGCCCATTTATTCTTGGGCTATTTTCCAGCATTCGTTTACTTATGGCCCGTTACTGTCATTTTCTGCTCGTGGGCCAAATTCAGCCCGTCGTTACAGTCGGCCCGTTTGTGGTCCGTTAATACGTTGGGCCGTTTTCATAGCGTCATCAAATACGGCCTATTAACGATGGCCCGTTATGGTCGGCCCATGAACGGACGATTCCAACTCTAGCCCGTTTACGGCCAGAATGCGGTCTGTTTGGCCCATGTTTGGCCAATCGATCATACGGCCCGTATAAGGCCCATTGTGATATGGCCCGTAGAAGGCCCATTGTTTCTACGACCCGTAGAAGGCCCATTGTTTCTACGGCCCGTAGAAGGCCCACTGTTTCTACGGCCCGTAGGAGGCCCAGTGTCACTACAGTAAATATTAGCCCATGGTTATTGTGGCCTAGTTTTAAAAAATAGGTTATTGCAGCCACTAGCAAACCACGGAAAAAGAACTGCAATGACTACAAGCAAACAAATAAACAAGACAACAAGGAAATAAATAAGCAAGCAACTTACGCTAGGCTATCACGGCTATCACACATATTACATCCACTGGGCATCAAAGTTCGCCACCAGTACAAATAAACGCGCCGACAAAAGAATATACAAAACCGAGAGCACTTCAGAAGGCACTATACCTGGCCACGTCGGCCCCCCCAAATAGCTGAAGAACCTGAGTAGACCTCAGTTGTGTCAACGATAGATGCATCAACACTAGATTTAAGGCATGATGGTGCGCACGACAGTCCTCTGACATCTTCATTGCATCTTTGACTTCAAGTCGGAGCTGAGCTGAAGCAAGCCTTTCCGCTTTAAGTTGAGACTGAAGAAGTCGAACTGATTGAGGCAGCGACTGCACAGAGGTTGTCTCACACCTGCTGGTGAGTAGCTTCAACTCACTGTCTTCATCAAGACAGGACCTTGGGGTCATCTCACTGTCCTCAAGATGGTTTGGCTCACTATCTTCCCTAAAGTTCTGCCTGGCGTAAGAGATACGAGTCTGAAAGAGAAACAAGGAGACACGTAACAGGTTTCACAATTATATAAGCAAATAAATGGATCTGTTCTGCATAAGGAACATGTTTTTACAACTACAATTTGAAACTGGTAGTTTTTGCAAACATCCAATCAGATGTAAACAGCAAAGCAAACAGCAGTGGAGGAAATGATCCCTATCCAAATCTATACTAGAACAAAGTTTGAAGGCTTGAGAAGGCTGAACTTACATTACATGTTAACACGGGCTGGACAAAGCCCTTCTCCATGTTGATGGAAGGATAATTCAATAAATTCCCCAAAGAAAATTCTTTATAAGCGTTGCCATTATTCTACATTTTGCAAAGAGTAAATATAGATCAAATAATATTGGAAGAAACAGAGGATAATGAAGCTCAGGTGCAGACTGATGATACATAATCAAATAGCAATTAATTAAGTACCGCGTTACAAGGCAAAAGGGAGAGAGGTACTGACAAGAGCAATGCAGAGCCCATTATTGTTTTGAGATCGTATGATCCTTTGAGCAAGGAGATTCATCTGAAATTAGTTTTCATACAAGAGAGAAGGTAAGGCACAAGCAGAAATTTAGGAGTTCAAATTTTGAATTGATATCATAGACAGTACCTGACGCTGGGCTCCCAGCAGTTCTAATAGGGGTTTGGCCGCTAGAGTAGGGGTAAAGTGTGGTACAGTTGGGCCTGTGTTTTCTGTGGCTGCTGATCTATCTGATTTAACAGGTATCACTACCTTTTCCAGATACCTAGTTTGTACTCCTTGAGGATCTGCACTCACCCTCTTCCTTTTGGACATCTATTACGAAAGAACAACATTTGACTGGAAAAACATAGTGTGACGACACATGGAATAGGTACAGAAAATGGATAGGTATGGCATATACTCATATATGATGCTTAAACTAAGAAGATGGTGTAACAAAGTAGAAGTAATGCAAGAGGTCAGATGCAAAATATGTGCGACCAATACAACTTTGCAAAGTTAGAGCAATCACCTTGATGGGTGAATAAGATAGGCCATCCTCCACCATGCCAAGTTTGTTAGCCAGTGGATCGTTCCGCAATATTCCTCTCGTGCGCCCATTCTCATATTCATTTTGATAATGTTCAATATCTGACATGCATGAAAACATAAAAACAAGTGAGATTTTCTTTGTAATGCAGAAGTGATTCTAATCCAATACTTCCTCCCTGTAAGCCCCTTTGTGCTATCTCTGCAATTCTTTTAAAACATGCCATGCATGCTGTAATTTGTTGTGTGCATTAATATAATGTGGCGTACTACTCAAAATATGAGAGCTCCAGAAGTGATGACACTTCGCAGATGATAGCTTCAACATATAGTAAAGAAGAACAAGTCGACCTGACCTGACAGATTCAAAATATACTAAGGGAGAACAACTCGACCTGACCAGTCGACCGCAAGAGAAGAGTATCATCTTAAAGAAGAGCAGAAGAGCAAGCAGATTGAAGATATTACAAGTCTTTCAATACAATGTCGGTTGGCCACCCATGATGAACCAGAGCGCACAGAGAAATACTATTCTTTCCGGTCTCTCCATATGTGGCTCACATGCATTTCAAAACTAAAGTAGGAACATTTAGCTAACCAATTAAACATCTCTCAGTTTTACTAATATCAGCAATAATATCAGATATGAATTTGTACAACTAAGCTTGTTTAGCTCGATGGGTGGAGCAGTGCTATTACGACACGAACCACGTAGGCTGATTGTGGTCATCATAAAATGGGGAAAACATAAGCATGATGAGTACAGTGTTGACCGTGGCAGTGGGATGGCAGATCTGAAGCTGCAAACCGTGCAAAGGGTAGTTAGCAACCGATGTTTGCTTTGAAATAACAACTAAGATTTGGTATGGACAAGAAAGTACGGTCAACAAGTGACAAAGAAATGCAATTATGCTGTCTCTCTATATGTCGCAACATGCATTTGGAAACTCAAGGGGGACCTTTAGCTAACCAATTAAATGTGTCGGTTAACTAATATCAGTATCATATCACAATCATATTTGAACAACTAAGCTTTCGAATTCTGAGTGTTGTGTTGTTTAGCTTGACGGGTGGAGTAATGCTAGTACGACAGAAAGCACCTACGCAGATCATAGTAGAGTAGATAAAAGGGGAAAACCCTAAGCATCAAGAGAAAAATCAGGAAAGTGGAACTAGCTGGACCAGTGGGTGGCGCACATGCTTTTCGAAATGAATATAGGAACATTAGGTGACCAATTAAACGTTCTCTATTTTAGTGATATGAGCATCATATCAGATTCGTATTTCAACACGTAAGCTTTGGGTTGAGGTCTTGAGGAGCAGTGCTAGCATGACACGAAGCACCTACGATGATGGTAGTGAATATAAAGGGGGGAAACCATAAGCTTTACGAGTATAGTGCCCGTGCCATGGCGGATCTGAAGGTGCAAACCGGACAAAGCTACTTCGCAACCAATGTTTGCTTTCAACTAGCCACTACGATTTGGTACGGACAAGAAAAGTACAGTAAACAAATTACGATCTATTTTCTGGGTGAGATCAATAACTTAAGCACATATGGAAGAGTACCACCTCTCTTGCGATGCCGTGTAGGCCTATGCTGATACGTTGAGGGTGCTGCGGGTGCGATGGCTGTCGGCGGCGGGGAAGAAGACTTTAGACGGCAGACGGCCGGGTCGGGGGATATATCCTGTTGCCGTGGACGAGGCGGTCGTAGGAGCGGCAACGGCAAGGTGGACGACGGCGCCGATGAAGCGAGAGGAGGCGATGAAAGGATCCTGGTCCAGTGCCGTGGATGAGAGACGTCCATCTCTTGCAGTGGACGACGGGGTAGGGGTAGCGGCTCCGGTAAGGTGGAGGATGGGGTGGCGGACGGAGGAGGCTGGCCGTAGTGCGTAGGTTGTCGTGCCGCCGATGGTGTATGAATGGGGAAATGGAGGGGGGGGATCTCAAACTTTGGGACGCGCTTCTCTGAAATGGGGGAAAGTTACGAACTTATCCCCCGTTTAAAATTTCGGACATCGTGTCGGTTGGGGATAGGACGGTAATCTCGCATCTCCCAAATATTTGCCGGTAACTATTTCAGGCGAGGAGAGGGTGTTTTGCCGCCCACGGTTGGCGCCCACGGTGTATGAACGGGGCTGACAGGTAGGGCGGTTGTGTCACGTCTGATGGAAGTCACACATCTGCCCCTATTTAAAATATTAGCCTACATCGATTTCGGACGAGGAGAGTTTGTTTTGCCGCCCACCGTGTATGAATGGGGAAATGGAGGAAGAGACACATGTCTTTCGGACGAGCTTGAATCAAATGTGTTTTGCCATCCATGTTTGGCGCCCACCGTGTCTGAATGGGCTCAGAGGCCGTCGTGTCACGTCTGATTGAAGTTACTAGTCTACCCCTATCGACAGCAGTGTAAATCCGGTCGATAAGGATGTCAAGTGTCACGGGTAGACAGTAATTTCCATCTCGCAAACACTTGCTTCGGGCAGCCCACAAATTATAGTGGGTGTTTAGCCGCTTCGTTCAAAACTTGGGAGAATTAGCATTCACGTTTGCCCTAGGACCTGGCAAACTAAATTCAAATCCAATTTGTATTCGATTACGAATATCCACAGATAATTATACGTTTTGTTATTTATTTCTTCAAAACCACAACAAAGATTTATTCCACCTTTATATATGATTATGATTTAGAAATGCCATGATCTTCGAATTCAGTAGGTTGGATACACTCTGAGTCAAACAGTTATTTCATCCAATACAATATGCTCACACAAAAAACAGTTCACCTTATGTCAATCATACAAGTACTGAGGATTACCTCGCCTAAAAAATTCGGATCATTACAACACATGGACAACATAGGGGGTCTTGCAACATAATCCATTCAGAGACATGACACAACATGCAAGTACAATAATCTAATGACAATTTCAACTGGTATCTAAAGAAGAACCGGGATTACCTTGGGCTTCAGATAGCAGAAACAACAGGACATCCTCCGTCTTCAAATGCAACATTCTTACTTCCTCCAATTCTTGGGTTGCTTGCATAATGCGTGCCGCTAATTCCGTAATTTCCAGCCTCAAGATAAATATTACCTCATTCATGGTAGCCACACCATCTCTTTCTGCCTCTAGTAGAGCCTCAAGCTATATAATATCTGTGCTCAGACTGCTCTCCAGCGGTGTTGCCTCTGAACTGCTACCATCTGGTAACATGGATGGCGCACTGCTTCCACAAATAGATTCTGGGGTTGTACATTGTGTCCTAGTGTGAACGGCATCCTGAAAGGTTTCCGCTGGACATCAGTAAGAGATAGTTATCGTATGATCCAGGCAGTAAGCTTACATGGTAAACGACGGACGAATTATTGCCGAGCATGGCAAACTATATTTAAATGGTTCGAAGCAGCATCAGCCGAAAAGAAATTAAAATGGTAAGATGAAACTAGGGATGTAAGTGGCAAATAAATGACATCCGCCAGTCCCATCTAGTTAGTTTTTGCTACCTCCCTAGTTCATTTTCCTCAAAAAACAAAAACTCTTTTGAACTATCATACCACTAGTGGACTTTAATCAGGATTAAACGAGACCCAGTTGACATCCCTAGTTGAAAGCGAGTGTACAACCGCTATATTTAAGTTGCCAAGGCATCTAAGCAGTTGAAATAATCTGAGAAAGCACTTAACAGTGTGGCCTCATATAAACTACGAAGACAGTCTTGTGATGAAGTTGAGAGAAAAAGTTAAGGACTCAAATGAAATAGGCATGCATTTTTTTACGATAGTACAGCAGGCACTGCTGACATATTGGCCAACTCAGGTATAGCGTAACAACAAATAAGCATTCGAATCAAGCAATACAGCAAAGCAGACAACTGAACTATTTGTAATTCGGTAGGATTACACATTGAGGGCACAAGCCAAGAAAGCAGCCCACTCGCATTACATTTCACATGTACTAAAACACACTGGCTTACCATATGTTGCTGTGAAGCCTAGCTCCTGTTGCAATGTTCTTTGAAGATATCGTCAGCATCCCGTGGTTGCAAATCTAGTTGTTGTAGTTTATTCTGCACCACCTATTTAGGTAAAATTAATTTTAATCGCATGCACTGGCCCGAATTGATCATCAATGGTTCATCTAAACTAATGAAAGAAGGGTGTGTGCATACACGACAATATATCTGCTTCCCTCTATTTTTATGCTTGTTCGAGGTGCCAGCCCCAAAAGAACAAATATTTTGCTTGATGGGGTTGGCAGCTCCATAATTAATAGAAGCATCAAATTAGTCATGCAACTTGGGAAGATCAAGAACACGCAAACAAGTAATGAACAGAGGCTCGGAGCAGTGATGTAATAGCTAGCATCAGAAAATGTAGGGTAAAACGAACAAAAAGCAGCGGAACCACATGCTAGTTTGCTGATGTGCAATTAAGCATAGAGACCATTAAGCAGTCTGATGGAACCAACAGGTGGCATCAGAACAAAACTAAAGCATATTAACTATATGTGCACTGGTATGTAATTTAGCACATGTAACATGTTCACTTCCAGAAGTATGGCCCTACAGGTGCAAGAAGAATAACGCGCTCATGAAAAACTGAATGATGCCCTGAAGAAATTCAAAGGTGCGGTGCTTATGCTAGGAAAGTGAACGTAGGCGCCGGTCGTTGGATAATAGTACCTGATTCTCGGCGGCGTATGGGTATCGTTGTCATACTTGATAGCTAAGGATCGTCGATGGTGCTCGTGTTGCGGTTGAGTTTGGGCCGGCTGTCGCCGTCGCTGAAGCGGCTCCGGTGCTACGGTTGCGGCGCCTGTCGACATACAAGAAAGCTCACCTGTGGTAAGTGAACAGTTGCACGATAAAGAGAAAAACCGAAGGAGTACAAATCGAAATAACCTGATGAGGCTGCGGCGTCGGTAAAGCAGGGCCGGTGGAGTTGAATATGGCGTCCGTGGAGTGGGTCCGGTGCAGTGGACGAAGGCTTCGGCAGGCGCGTTGTACAGTGCTTTCGGTGAGGCGGATCTATTGCGGCGGACGAGGGCTTGTATGAAGGGCCAGCGAAGGGGCGGACGAGGGAGTCAGTGAAGGGCCTACGCTGTGGTGGACGAGGGCGCCGGTTAAGCAGATCCGGTGCGGTGGACCATGATGGCGGTCAAGGAGATCTAGAGCGATGGACAAGCTAGTCGCTGAAGCGGCTCCGGTGAAGTGGTGAGTTGGCAGTTGGGGGTTCCAAGGTGCGGAAGGTAGATCCGGCGGGGTGTGAGGTCCACCGCTCCGGCGGAGGACTAGATTCGGCGGCTTGCTGTGGTTGGCGGGGTCGGGGAGGGGAAGGGGAGGGGCTCTGGGGAAGAATGTTGGGGGCAAAGAGGGGAAAACAATGGAGTTACCAAAGCAGCCCTTTTCCGTTCATGTGGCAGGGGTAAAACAGGAATATCGCAGGGCTAAACTTTCGGGCACGTGATATTTCAATGTGAGCGGGAAGTTTGAAAGCTTTTGGCGCCTAAAATTATAAGTATTATGCTCTCGTACGGCGACTATGATATCATGGCCGACAATTTGTTTGTTTTGCACGCAAAAAAATGTGCAAGTTTTGAAAATCAATGTCTCCAACTCGAAACTTAGATTGTCCATTCAATTCAAATATGGATCATTGAGCTACTACAAGCAAATACCATCATACGGTCCAATTCAAATGAAATTCCAAATGTGTTTATCCTAAATATGATGACAAAAGAAAAAATGTGTATGTGTATGAATAAAGTGGATGATTATAAAGTTTGAACATGCCCGTATGTGTATATCTCTAGGTTTGATATATGAATTTGAAATCACGAAATCCTGGCTTAAAAAATGTACCTCCGTTTAAATGAATTACAAAAGCTAATGATGGAGTCGAATTCCAAAATTCCAATCTTAGGTTTGTAATTCTGGTACATCAAGGTATATCACGCATGTTCAAAAGTATCGTTATCTCATAGTACAAACTGTGAAACAAATTGATCAACCATGAGTGCACAATATCTCAATTACGCTAAAGTCCCTCAAATATAGACACCTCACTCTTTATCTGAAGTCAACCCCCCACCACACACACACACACACACATAGAGAAGTCATTCTCTCCCCCAAACACCAACACACGAGCACATTAACACCCCTCTCTCTTGTAAAGTCCGGACCCCAACATAGGTCTCTATCACTTTGTCTCTCGGAGTCTCGGGCATGCACACATCTCTTCCCTCACTCTCTAGGTCTCCCGCTATCTCTCTTACCCAAGCACACGCACTATGTAGAGTGTATATTTCCCATACACACAAAACGTCGCCCCCAAACGTCTATCTCCCTAGTTATGTGGTTCTCGCGCACTCACCTCACACACCACCCCCACTGCAAACAAGCACACTTTGTCTCCTTGTGCACCACTCTCCTCTTTCTATCTCTCCCACATGCGGACCCGCCCCAGCTCCTTCCCTATATACATATATGTCGTGACTCTTTGCATAGCTCCCTAATGTATAATCGTTCTCGATTTCGCACATTGTTCTCTACACCATCTATTCTAGATCTCTCATGAAGTCCCTATCACACACACGATGACTCGCTTCCCTTGCGTCTCCGTTCATAGGCCAATTTCGGACAACATCAACATTGTCTCCCTATCTATACGCCATTTATGGACACAAACGACCCCTCTCCCCCCTCTCTTCCTCTCTCTCTCTCTCTCTCTCTCTCTCTCTGTCGCTAGCTCTCTCTTTCTCTCGCTCTCACACCCCTCTCCCACACACACACTCGATGTCTCTTCCAAATAGTCTGCTCCCCCCGCCCGCACCCGTGCTATCTCGCTACTACACATGTCACACCATTCCCCCTTCCCTTATACTAGGTTTACATCATCAGTAGTCTCTCTACTCCACATACACTCTCTCCCTCTCACACACAAACGCGTGCACAAACACACACAGACACGCACAAACACCCATTTATCTGGATCCTCATCTCTCCTCATGTCCGCATGTGTATCTCACACACTCACTCTCTAATTATGTATATGTGTCTCCACGTTACACAACACAAAGCCCCATGTACATGTCTCTCTCTATCCTCCACACACATAGACACAAAGAATCTGTTATCATTGCCTCAGTCTCTAACATATCACACACGCACACTGTCTCTCTCTCTCTCTCTCTCTCTCTCTTGCAAACACGCTCTACAAGGGTTTCCCCGTGAATAACTCACCGTCTATTCATCAACATTCGTGGCAGTATGGCGAACACGAGACGTGAAAAAGAATAAATCTACACATGCTTAGACCACCTAGTATGACTACTAGGACTAGAGCAAGCCAAAAAGCACGCCGCTGTCACCCCCTCCTTGTCGGCGATGGGAAAATCTTTGTTTTACACAGTCGAGAAGTCATTGTGCTAAGGCCCCACATGCCGAGGCGTTGAATAGAATGTAGATGCTAGTTTACGAAAGCAAGTATCGATAATATGTTTGTATCTCCATACTTATATTTCTTCTCTTATAAAAAACCGAGTTGGTGATGATGGTACGTGTGCCATCTTGCAATATAGACCGTCCGATCTATATCTTGCAACTAAAAGATACCCGCAACCCTCTCCACATTTGCAGACAAGGCCTTCCCTCGTTCATCCTTATGTCCAGCAAACCTCATTGTTGAGCAATTAAGAAAGGAAGCCTCTGGAACAAACTGGCCTGGTGGCCGCTGCCGGCGTCGTCAATCCCCATGCCTTCGCTCAGTCCGACCACCAACCACCACCACACCCCACTCCTCTTCACCTTATCTCATATTTCTCGAGATATCGTTAGTTTTTACACATGGGATTACTCCCGGAAGGGTCAATCACAACAAGTGTTTTATAAAAAAATGCATCTTGATGTTCCGTGCAATGCACGGATCTTGCTAGTACTCCTACACAAGACTAAGTTGGTGATGCTGGTGTGTCTGCCATCCGTCGTTTCTGACCATTAGATCTACATCTAACGATTGTGAGGTAAGTTGTTGCCTTTTCTCAGCAACATCCCACTTGTCTACCAATTTGCAGAAAAACCCATAATTAGTATCTTAAAACCAACCACATCCCTCCCTGACCTCACCAAAACAGCCCAAGGAATATATTCTAATTGAAACATAATATATCTCTAGTGACATATGTATATCAAAATTAGAGTGTTTTGTACCAAGTTTGTGAATAAGTATTATTCTAATTATGATTCGTTGCAACGGACATGAACATTGCTAGTATTTCCAACCATGCATTTTTCCTAGTATTCCATAGTTTCGAGTTTTCCATCAAGATATTAGTCACTCATGGTTGATATTTACTTTCAATCATGTACACATATGCACTATGTAACTAGCCTTGCTTATTGGCTTCCAAAGCTTAACTTTCACTCCTACTTACAATATGTAGAGTATTTAACAAAAAACTATCACTTTCAACCAGCCCTAGGAAGAATCTATTGTACAAAAAATAGCAAAAACATACCCAAAATTTCTTAATCCACGCCAAAAACTACCTAGTACTCCTACCGATTAGGTTCGTTTAAACCCATTTATGACAAGGTTGGCCCACACGTTCGTGCTGACGAGGCAGCTTAAACCAACACATTTTGTTTGACCGTTGACACGAGGGACCCACATCTGACCTTCTATCCTGTTACTCCCCCTCAAATCATTATTTTTCCTGAACATTACTTCAAACAGTACTGATGCGTGTTCGTCGGTGGCGCCGGTGATGACCGAGTTGGCCGCCGCTCCGCTGGACGGGCCAGACGCCGCGCTGGCCTCCGCAGGGGTTGGCAGGCTGGCCCGAGCGTGACTCACGAGCGAGCAAGCCACCGCGCTGGCCTTTGCTCGAGCCAGATGGCTGGCCTTAGCGCGGCGCGTGCGAGCAAGCTGCCGCGCTGCCGTGCCAATCTAGCTAGCAAACCTTGCAGACAAGCAGCTGGACGGAGCTATCTTGGCTAGCTAGCGGCCGCGAGCACCGGACGGAGCTGGCATCCGGGCTGCCGCAACATGGGCTCCGCACCGCCGGCGGTTTTGACCTCGCCTTCTGCCGGCGGCGGTAGCTGCGTCCCATGGCCGAGGATGACTAGGTGGACGGGCCGGAGGTAGGAGGTCACTCGAGGATTTTTGTTGGTAAGAGCGTGTACAATGGTTGATAAGGTAGTCTTATCTTAAGTCTGCCACGTATGCAAGTGGTAGTAGCTTCTTGGCATTTTAGTGGTTTCTTGCATTATTAGAGCAAGTACAATAGAGCTGAGTCAGCGGGCTATAAGAAATAAACTAGTATATTTATGTTTAGTTGGAGGAAAGAGAAGAGGAGAGAGAAGGTAAGCGGGCTCTTCGTGAAGAGCCAGCTCTAGCATGTGCTCCTAGGCACTTTGTGAGAATGAGAAGTGGGCCACATAATAAAAAAGTAGTACACTCTTTTGATCAATTATTGTACATGTTGGCTATAAGATGGGCTATAGAGGACATGGCACTGGCTTATAGCCAGCAGCTGGCTATACTATTAACCATGTTCTTAGGGGTTTCTTGTAAGGAACAATGTACGTACTACTAGCGACAAAAGGCGATTGTAGGTTGCGTTGTACTCCAACGAGTACAACTAGTGGTCGCGGGAGTGTATACCTCATTTTGTGGGTTCGATCCCGGCCGAACGCACGGCGGCCTTTTTAAAAAAAAATAGTACTACTACACTTCGCTGCGAGCCAATATTTTACACGGGTAGTTTGATTTTTGAAGTCAAACGGACGTGCGGCCCCACAATCTGGGTGCACTGGACAGCCTAGCCACGTGAATGGGTTTTCCTTCCCAGCATCCCGTGGCTCGCGTGCTTGCCCTAGCCGCACCTCGCTTGCAGCTTCCAGCTAGTAGCATATTTAAACTAGCGCCTCCCAATTAAGCCCGAGGAGCTGGAAAAGCCTGGCGGGGCATTGGGAACTGTGCAATATGGCTTTGTACGTAAAGTGCTCTACTACTACTCTGTAGCTTGTGGCGTCGCACGCATGGACTTCACTCCATTATCGGCTCTACTATAAAAGAAATTCCTCTTGACGTGTTTTTTTTGAAACGGAGGCAAAAGCTTTTCTTCATCTCATTCATAAAGAAGGAACTACTAACAAAGTTCGACGAGATCCATTACACCTCCACAAATGGAAGCGAAAAGCCTAGTCTCACTGTATCAAATAACTCAAATGTTCTGCCCCCGCAGTAACCGTCGCTGATAAACAGGCTGCTAGTGTGTGCGTGAGAGGAGCGGCTGAGTAGGCCAGCTATGTGAGAGGAGCGGCTGAATAGAGCACCGAGAGTACCCACTAGGCCACTACGCAGGTGTACTTCCCCTGCATTGATAGTACAGCGATGGTTCTAGAGAACAGTAGTACCCTCCACTTCCAACTGTAGCTCCTTGGCCCTGAGATTCAAGAGTTCAAAACTGGTGCACTATACTAGACTAGACTAGAAGTACAGTACATCGCACTACTAGTTGAGAAAACTAGTACTAGTACTGCTATAGTACGAGTACGTACTCCTCCGTCACATAATTTAAGACGTTTTTTGACACTAGTTGGCGTGTACAAAAAATGGCAAAAACATACCCAAATTTCTTAATCCACGCCAAAAACTACTACCTAGTGCCAAAAATTTCTTACTAGTGCTATTATTTATAGTATAATGCAATCCCATAACGTTCCATAATGCTAGTACTAGTAGTAAATAATAGCCTCACCCCTTCGCTGAGGAACGATCTACAGTTGGAAGGGACGAGGCCCTGCGGTTACTACGCTCTTATCTCCTCCTCGCCAGTTCCCCTCCCCCCGAAGAGAAGGCAGTTCGTCGCTGCTCCCATGGATTCGCCAGACGGTTCTCCTCCTCGTCGGGGCTGGGAGACCTTGGACGACGATCCTCTGGGAGAAATCGCACGCCGCTCCGACGTCCTCACTGCCGCAAGACTCGGTGCTTCCTGCACCAAATTTCTCAAGACGCTGCTTAAACAGGCTTGGGAAAAGGCCAGGCTTGTTGGTCTTCCATGCGTCCTCGAGGAGAAGGTTCTTCTATGGGACAATCCTTCGAACAGTCCACCGCTCCCTGGCCATGGTTGCACGTTGACTCCGCTAGAGTTGCCGACGTTGAGAGGTAGTCGGATTTTGTCCAATGAGCAGGTCAGTAATGGAGTTTGATCATGTAGTACTTAGTTATTCCATTTCCATCCCGTAATTTCTCTGCTGCCCACCGTCTTATATATAGGTCTGGGTCGGTGCCAATGAAGATTGGCTTGCATACCTCCGGCCGGATACCACCATCATTTTGCACAACATCCACAGCAGTGCGGCCGTTCCGGTAGACCCCTTCTCCACCATTGGGATCGGCC
Source organism: Aegilops tauschii subsp. strangulata (assembly GCF_002575655.3). Lineage (NCBI taxonomy): Eukaryota > Viridiplantae > Streptophyta > Magnoliopsida > Poales > Poaceae > Aegilops > Aegilops tauschii. The sequence continues at coordinate 568,743,273 of NC_053037.3, read as the reverse complement.
TTCCGGACTGGCTGGGCTTGAATACGTATGATGATGCCTACATGAGATTGAAGAAGATAGCAATTGCGGACCCGCCGACAAAGCGACGCGGCTACGACGATTACAATCTCATCGCGGTGTTCGACATAAGGATTGCCATCAATGCAAGAGGCAGTAACGGCAGAGGCTGGCGCATGTTGGCGGCGGCAGATTTGTACCCCTACACGTTCGAAGACGCCGTGCGCCATCTAGGCCGCATCTTTGCGGTTACAAGCCAGGGGACTTGTTTCATCTGGTTGCCATCCTATGGTACGGGAGATTACAAACGGAATGCACAAACCATCATTTGCATCCCTAACGGTACTCCATTATTTTGCAGGGACCAGTCATCCCCCGATCAAAATAAGATCACCGATCCTGGATGTGCATTTGCATCCGCGATTCGGTCTAACCTGGAACCTTGTAGCTGACTTTGGCATATTGGGATCAACTATCTTAGCAGTCATTACCCATGCATGGTACCACTGATGTGCAACATGGTCACACAATCTACCACGATCGGACCGTCACCATCTACCCAGGTATTCCATTTTTTAACCCTCTCGCCTTCTCTTTCATTGTTGTACTAGTAGTATACTTTGTAGTACTAGTAGGAGTACTTTTTACCTTGGAGGACGCGTATAGCTAGCTAGGCCCTTGAAGACTTCAACCCACTAGCTGCCACCATTTTTGTTTTTCCATGTCTTACTATCTCATCCATGTAGCCAAGGGTGGCTATATATAATAAGCCGGTTATTTTACTTCCTCTATACCGGAGTAGTACTATTTGCTGCACAGTATTACTGACCGCCATATTTGAGCACAACATTATTATGCATGGACCTTGACTATGTACTTCACCATGTGTCCAGATCTGGGATGCCATGTGTCCAGATCTGGGATGCCGCGTGTACCAGATGAACGGCGCCGAGTTCGACCCCCGTGATGCTACGTGGGTGCCGAGGAACACTCTTGGAGAGTACTCGCTTTTCATCGGGGACAGCTACCCCATTGTGAAGCGGATGCCACCTTCCGTGCACGACACGGAAGGCCTGCCGTTCATGAAGCATGGTTGTGTCTTCAGTGCGCACCGCTGGATGAACGACATGCTGGGACAAGCTATCCCTGATTTATGCCGCTTCAGCTTGGATGAGTCTCCATCGTGTGGAACCGGACTAGAAAGGTGCGACAATGATTCCCGTTGCCCACCGCTATGGATCGTGCCATCCATGAAGAACACCTGGGACTGGAACCTGGAGGAGGACATGTAGCCCATCTATAACGTGTAAGTGGAGTACGGTAATTGTGAACGGTAGCACTGTGAATATATGTAGACTAGTCGTGCACAAATTTATCACATGAATTGGAGATGAACTTGTGTGGCATACTGGCATTTGTCCTTTAGAATTTATTACTAGTAAATGTGTTATGTGTATGTGCAACTTGTGTGGTTGTTGCACGGGCTCCAACACGCCCTTTGAGAAAAAAAGGTGGCACAACTTTGGATATACGTGACGTGGCGGCATCATACAGTAGCATCGTTCGCTATAGTTGTAGTACACTCCTACTAGGACGACAACTCCTATAAAACCTTGCGCTTGGCTCTTTGCCTCTTCGGGAGGTTCAACAGTTCGTACTCGTGTGAACCTTGCACTTGGCTCTTCGCCTCTTCGGAAGGTCCAACAATGATGATACTACAGTACAATATGCTTCTGGCAATCTGACACCGATTGAACTGCTGCACGTCCACCGCGAGGGCGAGGGCGAGGGCGAGGGAGAGGGAGAGGGAGAGGGAGAGGGCACTGTAGTCAAAACCCTCTCCTCGTCCTGCGAACCACCGCACGCATGGGCGAGGGAGAGGTGTAATAAGCAAGCTTCTCCTCATTCGGCGAGTTGACGGGACACATCAAAGCAGTACTAGTACTAGTAGTAGTAGTCCATACTGTGTCCTTTCCGATTAATATGGCTTAATTTGAAACGAGAAAAATACACTGGCGGTCAACGTATGTAACAATACGCTCTTTACGGTCACTATATATAGTTTTGTGGCGATTATACGATCACTAGCTCATCGTAGAGCACCGTATTGCACCCTACTGACCGGCCACATAGTCGACGTGGCACTTTGTTGACTGGTTAAATTGTCACCTGGTTTCTAGGTCCCACCTGTCAGTTGGCAGAGCAAAGAAATCAGTTAAACAAAACTTTATGCAGGTGCGACACGAGTCCAACCCTTGCGCGCGAACCGCCCTGGCTGTGTATGTGAGTGCATGCACGTGTCCTCCCTCGGTCTTCCAACAAAGAGTGTACATCGGCTATAAAACAAAGAGTGTAGTACATGATGTACATCTACACTTCCAATGCATTTAGCCTTTAATCTAAATCGATATTGATTGACTAATGCACCAACTTGTGCTATAGGTATAGGCTACATGTCTATCCTTAATTACAGCATGCAACGGCCTTCATTTAATCTTCTTATCTCAATGGTCGCATGCACACATAAGTCTGCTACTTTTGGGCGTTAATTATGCCCTGGTCAATGTGTAAATCTCTAAATGTACAGTCTTTCACGGACGTAGGGAGTAGGTTGAGCACTTGAGCGTGATCGTGTGTGTTGCGCCGTGTGCTGTGTGCCGCATGGGTGCGTGAGTGTTGCGTGCGTCCATGTGTACGTGTGAGTGTTGCATGTTGCATGCATGCATGCATGGGGCTTACTCCCTCCCATTGACATGTTCATATTTTAAGCTTCCTCTGTTCCCTCCATATGGTGATACTCCCTCTGTTCCCAAATAGTACGGAGTAAAAGCCTCCCTCTGTTCCCAAATACGGAGTATTTGTCTTTCCACAGATTTCAACAAGTGACTAGGTACGGAGCAAAATGAGTGAAGTGAGCGTAGAGGCATAGGGATACTGTAGAAAGGAAGTCCTTGCGATCCATTATTCCCCATCTCGGTCAGAGAGAACTATTCAACTAGTCTTCGCAGTGAAGTGACAATACACGCTGCAGCAGATGGGACACGTAATTAATAAGCTGAACCAGCGTGTTGGTGTTACTAAATCAGCCTTACCCAGTACTGCCATCATGTTTGCCAGTAGAGCACGCTTTCGCAAATACGCCTACGCACCTCTGTCCTCCATTAACTGACATATGGGCCCTGTTGTGGTAGACCCACATGTCATTGGTGTAACTATTTACACTCCGAAGGACGGTATATCCTGGTAGTAGTACTAGTAGAATTGAGATTGAATGCACTTTCTTCCCCGTCTTCCACTCTTCTTCCTCCTCTCTTCTTCTTCCTCCTCTCTTCTTCTTCCTCCTCTCTTCTTCTTCCTCCTCTCTTCCCCATCGTCGGCCGCACACCATTTACCCCCGCTCACTGCTCGCCCACCCGCGCCATCTTCCTTGGTAGCTCGCGCGTACCATATCCCCCCGCTCACTGCTCGGCCACACAAGGAGAAGCTTCTTCGCTCGCCCGCCCGAATCCACTTCCCCGCTGGCTCGCAGGCACCGAAAACCCCAATGGCAGAACCGACTGACACGCAGAGCCGCGATTGGAATTCCCTCCCCGATGTTCTCTTGGAGCAGATCTGTAGTCGTATGGACCTAATCAGCACCGTCCGTCTGGCCGCATGCTCGGTGTCTTTGTACCGTCTACTCGTCTGCAACCGGCCGGCTCTTTTCAAGACACCCTGCTTGCTGATGCCCGATCCTCGCAGGTGGCCCAGACACCGACTTGACGATCCTACGGAGGTTGCCGTGGTGCCCCTCGACATGCTACCACTACCCGTCCACCTGTCCTTCATGCGCGGCCACTACTGGGCGGGCATGAAGGCCAACTGGATCATCCTCATCCACCACACCGATAGTCCGTGGCGTCTCGTGGATATCTACACCTAGCGAGAGATCACCCTTCCATCGTTGGATACCGCCACCATCGAGCCGCGCGGCCCGCCGGACACTCCTGCCTACTACGCACGAGACGCGTCAAGCTTTTGGCTCGACCTCTGTTTGCAGAAAGTTGTAATCTGCGAAGTGCCCACACCATCAGAAGACTACATGGATTACAAGCTCATTGCCTTATTCAACATGGGATTAGTCTATCTGGAATCCGGTCGCCATACATGGTTATGGCTCATCATCAATCCTGTTGAGGCAACATTTCTGTCTGATGCTATAGTGCACGATGGCATCGTTTACGCGGTCGACGCACAGATTGGCTGCCTATACTGGTGGAATCTATCGTCGTGTAATTGTTCTATCTCATCTCATCTTTACCTTATGAATACGACTGCCTGTTCATTTGTTACAAATTTAGAATGCATAGCATGTCTATAACCACATCATTGCTATATGTTCCTCTCATTTCCTAGATTTTTATGACCACACATGTTATGGTTAGAGTTGATATGAGAACAATTGGCATCTAATGATTGTTAGAATACATATTATGAGCATAACATCATGATTGCTATATGTTACTCTCGTTTATAATATTTTTATAACAACACATGTTATTGCTTAGAGTTGATATGAGAACAGTAGTAGTAAGTGCTATGGTAGAATATGAGTAGGTGCTGTCATAGCTGTTTTCCTCTCATTGTTACATGATGTTTGAACCATGACATATTGCTAGAATATGAAATCCATTGGCTTATTCTTTTACCTTGGGGTATGATTATGACCACGACATTGCAATTCTCTGTCTATGATATGTGTCACTGTTATAATAATCTTAATTCCACACATACTCTGAACATGATTGTTTATTTTTTTCCTTTTGGTCTCCAATTTGAATTGTTGCAGCAGATGCAAATGCACTGGCCTTCATGATTCCAGGACCTGGAATCATACCAGTCGATGGGTGGTGGTTTATCGCTCGTTCAGCTGACGGCGATCATTTGATGCGCATTCGCACGTACCAAATTGACCAAACCATTAGATCAAACCACATGCAGTACAATGCGTGGGGCGTTCGTGACATTGATGGCTATGGCTGCTTCGTGTTCGAGAAAGATCCCAGCTCCGTTGGGCCAGGCGTATTCAACTGGAGGCGGGTTTACAGCCTCGGCAACCACTCCTTGTTCCTCGGGCTCAATTATCCGATCATCCAACCAATCATCGATCATATCACCGGCGATGATTACTGTGCTATGCAACTTCCATTCACGAGGGGGGGCTGTGTTTACACATCATACCATGGGTTTCATGAATCACCATATCCAGAGATTCGTCGACACAACTTGTTGCCAGGTGATCTCCAGTGTGTGAAAGGCATCAAGCTTCCATGCGATGGATGGCTTTTGCAAACCCGACATGCGGCGATGTGGTTCATGCCAACAGCAAATATACACAACTTGATTCGTGCTGATATCTAGACTGAGCCATGTATTCTGCTGCTGTAGCATGACCCTCTTTTGTTGGATATTATGTATTGTTGTTAGTTTCAAGCACTCCTCTGGTTTGAAGGATAGATACCTTCCTGGGATCAAGTGCATCCTAACTCACCTGCGTAGGATGTACTGATAATGATGATGGAGATGCTGTGCAGAAGCCATATATATATATATCAGTTAAGTTTCAAGTGCGTACTTGTTAGTTAAACCTATGTATAAATTGTGACACTAAATACGACTAGTAAGTAGTACAGTAGCAGTACTAGTATACGTCGGTCAAATTATTCATCATGTACACACATTGAATTGACGTGACAACACGCTGCGCATGAGGTGACACAAGAATCCCGGCGGCGTGTTCGGGTATTCTGGACTTCAGATTTGGAGTACCACTTATCTGTCGAAATCTTTCATCATTCACTTAAAACAGTCGATGGATCATACATTGAGTACCATATTACTGGAATTACCGATGCAAGTCGAAGAAGGATTGGCCGGTGCTGCCGGCTGGCGTCAAGTTCGATCCCACGGATCAAGAGCTAATCGAGCACCTTGAGGCCAAAGTGAGTGCTGACAGCGCGAGATTTCAGTCTCTCATCGATTTGTTCATACCAACCAACGACAGCGAGGACGGCATATGCTACACCCAACCTGAGAAACTTCCAGGTAAGACACCGATCGGCCGTCTACTTGCACAAACTTATTCCTTTGTTTATAGCTCTATTTTTCTTTCTAGACGCAGACCTGGTGAAGCAATTACAATTTGACAGTTAATAAAAAGTGAAACAAGTGACTGCAACATGCCAAAGATGTTATGAAAATGCCAACTAGGTACACTAAAACCTGTATTCCACAATATTGCAGGTATCACACTGAGTGGCCTAAGGAAGCATTTCTTCCAGCGCAATTCCAGGGCGTCCAAAAGGGGCACGTGGACGCGTCGCAAGATACAGTCGGAGTGCGGCATGCACACGATGTGGCACAAGACCGGCAATACCTTGCCGGTGATGGTCAACGGCCGGCAGACGGGCAGCAAAAAAGGTTCTGGTGCTGAACACCAACAAGAACTTCAACCAGCAGAGGACCAACTGGGTGATGCACCAGTACCACCTCGGGGACCTGGAGCAAGATAAGGAGCGGGAGCTGGTCCTCTGCAAGATTTTCTACCAGACGAACACTAGGGCCAGGAGTAAAAAGATTATAAGTTAGTTTGGTATTGGTTGTTGTACTACCTTGTCGTCCGTGAAGTAAATATGCCCTAGAGGCAATAATAAAGTTATTATTTATTTCCTCATATCATGATAAATGTTTATTATTCATGCTAGAATTGCACTAACCGGAAACATAATACATGTGTGAATACATAGACAAACAGAGTGTCACTAGTATGCCTCTACTTGACTAGCTCGTTGATCAAAGATGGTTATGTTTCCTAGCCATAGACATGAGTTGTCATTTGATTAACGGGATCACATCATTAGGAGAATGATGTGATTGACTTGACCCATTTCGTTAGCTTAGCACTCGATCGTTTAGTATGTTGCTATTGCTTTCTTCATGACTTATACATGTTCCTATGACTATGAGATTAGGCAACTCCCATTTACCGGAGGAACACTTCGTGTGCTACCAAACGTCACAACGTAGCTTGGTGATTATAAAGGTGCTCTACAGGTGTCTCCAAAGGTACTTGTTGGGTTGGCGTATTTCAAGATTAGGATTTGTCACTCCGATTGTCGGAGAGGTATCTCTGGGCCCTCTCGGTAATGCACATCACTTAAGCCATGCAAGCATTGCAACTAATGAGTTTGCTGTGGGATGATGTATTACGGAACGAGTAAAGAGACTTGCCGGTAATGAGATTGAACTAGGTATTGAGATACCAACGATCGAATCTCAGGCAAGTAACATACCGATGACAAAGGAAACAACGTATGGTCTTATGCGGTCTGACCGATAAAGATCTTTGTAGAATATGTGGGAGCCATATGAGCATCCAAGTTCCGCTATTGGTTATTGACCGGAGATGTGTCTCGGTCATGTCTACATAGTTCTCGAACCCGTAGGGTCCGCACGCTTAAAGTTCGATGACAGTTATATTATGAGTTTATGTGTTTTGATGTACTGAAGGTAGTTCGGAGTCCCGGATGAGATCGGGGACATGACGAGGAGTCTCGAAATGGCCGAGACGTAAAAATCGATATATTGGACGACTATATTCGGACTTCGGAAAGGTCCTAAGTGATTCGGGTATTTATCGGAGTACCGGAGAGTTACGGGAATTCGCCGGGGAGAAGTATTGGGCCTTATTGGGCCATACGGGAATAGAGGAGAGAGGCCAAAAGGAAGGAGGCGCGCACCCCCCTCTGGTCCGAATTGGACAAGGGGTGCAGCCCCCTTTTTCCTTCTACCTCTCCCCCTCTTTCCTTCTCTCCTACTCCAACAAGGAAAGGAGGAGTCCTACTCCCGGTGGGAGTAGGACTCCCCCCTTGGCGCGCCCTCCTTCTTACCCGGCCGCCTCCCCCCTTCCTCCTTTATATACGCGGGCAGGGGGCACCCCAGAGACACAACAATTGATCGTTTGATCTTTTAGCCGTGTGCGGTGCCCGCCTCCACCATAGTCCACCTCGATAATACTGTAGCGGTGCTTAGGCGAAGCCCTGCGTCGGTAGAACATCATCATCGTCACCACGCCGTCGTGCTGACGAAACTCTCCCTCAACACTCGGCTCGATCGGAGTTCGAGGGACGTCATCGGGCTGAACGTGTGCTGAACTCGGAGGTGCCATGCGTTCGGTACTTGATCGGTCGGATCGTGAAGACGTACGACTACATCAACCGCGTCGTGCTAACGCTTCCGCTTTCGGTCTACGAGGGTACGTGGACAACACTCTCCCCTCTCGTTGCTATGCATCACCATGATCTTGCGTGTGCGTAGGAGTTTTTTTGAAATTACTACGTTCCCCAACAGTGGCATCCGAGCCTGGTTTTATGCGTTGATGTTATATGCACGAGTAGAACACAAGTGAGTTGTGGGCGATATAAGTCATACTGCTTACCAGCATGTCATACTTTGGTTCGGCGGTATTGTTGGATGAAGCGGCCCGGACCGACATTACGCGTACGCTTACGCGAGACTGGTTCTTCCGACGTGCTTTGCATAGAGGTGGCTGGCGGGTGTCAGTTTCTCCAACTTTAATTGAACCGAGTGTGGCTACGCCCGGTCCTTGCGAAGGTTAAAACAGCACCAAGTTGACAAACTATCGTTGTGGTTTTGATGCGTAGGTGAGAACGGTTCTTGCTAAGCCCGTAGCAGCCACGTAAAACTTGCAACAACAAAGTAGAGGACGTCTAACTTGTTTTTGCAGGGCATGTTGTGATGTGATATGGTCAAGACATGATGCTAAATTTTATTGTATGAGATGATCATGTTTTGTAACCGAGTTACCGGCAACTGGCAGGAGCCATATGGTTGTCGCTTTGTTGTATGCAATGCAATCGCCCTGTAATTGCTTTACTTTATCACTAAGCGGTAGCGATAGTCGTAGAAGAAATAGTTGGCGAGACAACAACGATACTACGATGGAGATCAAGGTGTCGCGCCGGTGACGATGGTAATCATGACGGTGCTTCGGAGATGGAGATCACAAGCACAAGATGATGATGGCCATATCATATCACTTATATTGATTGCATGTGATGTTTATCTTTTATGCATCCTATCTTGCTTTGATTGATGGTAGCATTATAAGATGATCCCTCACTAAATTATCAAAGTATAAGTGTTCTCCCTGAGTATGCACCGTTGCGAAAGTTTCGTGCTGAGACACCATGTGATGATCGGGTGTGATAGGCTCTACGTTCAAATACAACGGGTGCAAAACAGTTGCACACGTGGAATACTCAGGTTAAACTTGACGAGCCTAGCATATAACAAATATGGACTCGGAACACTGAGACCGAAAGGTCGAGCGTGAATCATAGAGTAGATATGATCAACATAGTGATGTTCACCATTGAAACTACTCCATCTCACGTGATGATCGGACATGGTTTAGTTGATATGGATCAAGTGATCACTTAGAAGATTAGAGGGATGTCTATCTAAGTGGGAGTTCTTAAGTAATATGATTAATTGAACTTAAATTTATCATGAACTTAGTCCTGGAAGTATTAGCATATCTATGTTGTAGATCAATAGCTCGCGTTGTTGCTTCCCTATGTTTTATATATGTTCCTAGAGAAAACTAAGTTGAAAGATGATAGTAGCAATGATGCGGACTGGGTCCGTGATCTGAGGTTTATCCTCATTGCTGCACAGAAGAATTATGTCCTTGATGCACCGTTAGGTGACAGACCTATTGCAGGAGCAGATGCAGACGTTTTGAACGTTTGGCTAGCTCAATATGATGACTACTTGATAGTTTAGTGCACCATGCTTAACGTCTTAGAATCGGGACTTCAAAGACGTTTTGAACGTCATGGACCATATGAGATGTTCCAGGAGTTGAAGTTAATATTTCAAGCAAATACCCGAGTTGAGAGATATGAAGTCTCCAACAAGTTCTATAGCTAAAAGATGGAGGAGAATAGCTCAAGCAGTGAGCATGTGCTCAGATTGTCTGGGTACTACAATCGCTTGAATCAAGTGGGAGTTAATCTTCCAGATAAGATAGTGATTGACAGAATTCTCTAGTCACCATCACCAAGTTAGTAGAACTTCGTGATGAACTATAATATGCAAGGGATAATGGAAACGACTCCCAAGCTCTTCGTGATGCTGAAATCAACGAAAGGTAGAAATCAAGAAAAACATCAAGTGTTGATGGTTGACAAGACCACTAGTTTCAAGAAAAGGGCAAAGGGAAGAAGGGGAACTTCAAGAAGAATGGCAAGCAAGTTGCTACTCAAGTGAAGAAGCCCAAGTCTAGACCTAAGCCTGAGACTAAGTGCTTCTACTGCAAAGGAACTGTTCACTGGAAGCGGAACTACCCCAAGTATTTGGCGGATAAGAAGGATGGCAAAGTGAACAAAGGTATATTTGATATACATGTTATTGATGTGTACTTTACTAGTGTTTATAGCAAATCCTCAGTATTTTATACTAGTTCAGTTGCTAAGATTAGCAACTCGAAAGGGGAGTTGCAGAATGAACAGAGACTAGTTAAGGGTGAAGTAATGATGTGTGTTGGAAGTGGTTCCAAGATTGATATGACCATCATCGCACACTCCCTATACTTCCGGGATTAGTGTTGAAACTAAATAAGTGTTATTTGGTGTTTGTGTTGAGCATGAATATGATTTGATCATGTTTGTTGCAAAATGGTTATTCATTTAAATTAGAGAATAATTGTTGTTCTGTTTACATGAATAAAACCTTCTATGGTCATACACCCAATAAAATGGTTTGTTGGATCTCAATCATAGTGATACACATATTCATTATATTGAAGCCAAAAGATGCAAAGTTAATAATGATAGTGCACCTTATTTGTGGCACTGCCGTTTAGGTCATATTGTTGTAAAGCGCATAAAGAAACTCCGTGCTGATGGAATTTTGGAATCACTTGATTGTGAATCACTTGATGCTTGCGAACCATGCCCTATGGGCAAGATGACTAAAACTCCGTTCTCCGGAACAATGGAGCGAGCAACAGATTTGTTGGAAATCATACATACTGATGTATATGGTCCGATGAATACTGAGGCTCGCGGCGGGTATCATTATTTTCTGACCTTCACAGATGATTTGAGTAGATATGGGTATATCTACTTGATGAAACATAAATCTGAAACATTTGAAAAGTTCAAAGAATTTCAGAGTGAAGTGGAAAATCATCGTGACAAGAAAATGAAGTTTCTACGATTTGATCGCGGAGAAGAATATTTGAGTTACGAGTTTGGCCTTCAGTTAAAACAATGTGAAATAGTTTCACTACTCACGCCACCTGGAACACCACAATGTAATGGTGTGTCCGAACGTCGTAACCGTACTTTATTAGATATGGTGCGATCTATGATGTCTCTTACCGATCTACCACTATCGTTTTGGGGTTATGCATTAGAGACAGCTGCATTCACGTTAAATAGGGCACCATCTAAATCCATTGAGACGATACCGTATGAACTATGGTTTGGCAAGAAACCTAAGCTGTCGTTTCTTAAAGTTTGAGGTTGCAATGCTTATGTGAAAAAGTTTCAACCTGATAAGCTCAAACCAAAATCGGAGAAGTGTGTCTTCATAGGATACCCAAAAGAAAATGTTGGGTACACCTTCTATCACAGATCCGAAGGCAAGATATTTGTTGCTGAGAATGGATCCTTTCTAGAGAAGGAGTTTCTCTCGAAAGAAGTGAGTGGGAGGAAAGTAGAACTTGATGAGGTAACTGTACCTGCTCCCTTATTGGAAAGTAGTTCATCACAGAAACCGGTTCTTGTGACACCTACACCAATTAGTGAGGAAGTTAATGATGATGATCATAAAACTTCGGATCAAGTTACTACAGAACTTCGTAGATCAACCAGAGCACGATCCGCACTAGAGTGGTACGGTAATCATGTACTGGAAGTCATGTTACTAGACCATGATAAACCTACGAACTATGAGGAAGCGATGATGAGCCCAGATTCCGCGAAATGGCTTGAGGCCATGAAATCTGAGATGAGATCCATGTATGAGAACAAAGTATGGACTTTGATTGACTTGCCCAATGATCGGCGAGCCATTGAGATTAAATGGATCTTCAAGAGGAAGACGGACGCTGATAGTAGTGTTACTATCTACAAAGCTAGAATTGTCGCAAAAGGTTTTCGACAAGTTCAAGGTGTTGACTACAATGAGAGTTTCTCACTAGTATCTATGCTTAAGTTTGTCCGAATCATGTTAGCAATTGCCGCATTTTATGAAATCTGGCAAATGGATAAACAAAACTGCATTCCTTAATGGATTTATTAAAGAAGAGTTGTATATGATGCAACTAGAAGGTTTTGTCAATCCTAAAGGTGCTAACAAAATATGCAAGCTCCAGCGATCCATCTATGGACTGGTGCAAGCATCTCGGAGTTGGAATATACGCTTTGATAAGTTGATCAAAGGATATAGTTTTATACAGACTTGCGGTGAAGCCTGTATTTACAAGAAAGTGAGTGGGAGCACTACATCATTTCTGATAAGTATATGTGAATGACATATTATTGATCGGAAATAATGTAGAATTATTCTACAAAGCATAAAGGAGTGTTTGAAAGGAGTTTTCCAAAAAAAGACCTCGGTGAAGCTGCTTACATGTTGAGCATCAAGATCTATAGAGATAGATCAAGACGCTTGATAAGTTTCTTTTCAATGAGTACATACCTTGACAGGATTTTGAAATAGTTCAAAATGGAACAATCAAAGAAAGAGTTATTGCCTGTGTTACAAGGTGTGAAGTTGAGTAAAGACTCAAAACCCGAGCACGGCGGAAAAATAGAAACAGAATGAAGAGTCATTCCCTATGCCTCAATCATAGGTTCTATCAAGTATGATATGCTGAGTACCAGACCTATTGTGTACCTCACCATAAGTTTGGCAAGGGAGTACAATAGTGATCTAGAAGTAGATCACTGGACAGCGGTCAAAATTATCCTTAGCAGAATAAGGATATATTTCTCGGTTATGGAGGTGATAAGGAGTTCGTCATAAAGAGTTACATCGATGCAAGCTTTGACACCGATCTGGATGACTCTAAGTCACAATCTAGATCATTTTGAAAGTGGGAGCAATTAGCTAGAGTAGCTCCGTGCAGAGCATTGTAGACATAGAAATTTGCAAAATACTTACGGATCTGAATGTGACAGACACGTTGACTAAAATTATCTCACAAGCAAAACATGATCACACCTTAGTACTCTTTGGGTGTTAATCACATAGCGATGTGAACTAGATTACTGACTTTAGTAAACCCTTTGGGTGTTGGTCACATATTGATGTGAACTATGGGTGTTAACCACATAAAGATGTGAACTATTGATGTTAAATCACATGGCGATGTGAACTAGATTATTGACTCTAGTGCAAGTGGGAGACTGAAGGAAATATGCCCTAGAGGCAATAATAAAGTTATTATTTATTTCCTTATATCATGATAAATGTTTATTATTCATGCTAGAATTGTATTAACCGGAAACATAATACATGTGTGAATACATAGACAAACAGAGTGTCACTAGTATGCCTCTACTTGACTAGCTCGTTGATCAAAGATGGTTATGTTTCCTAGCCATAGACATGAGTTGTCATTTGATTAACGGGATCACATCATTAGGAGAATGATGTGATTGACTTGAACCATTCCGTTAGCTTAGCACTCGATCGTTTAGTATGTTGCTATTGCTTTCTTCATGACTTATACATGTTCCTATGACTATGAGATTATGCAACTCCCGTTTACCGGAGGAACACTTTGTGTGCTACCAAATGTCACAACGTAACTGGGTGATTATAAAGGTGCTCTACATGTGTCTCCAAAGGTACTTGTTGGGTTGGCGTATTTCGAGATTAGGATTTGTCACTCTGATTGTCAGAGAGGTATCTCTAGGCCCTCTCGGTAATGCACATCACTTAAGCCTTGCAAGCATTGCAACTAATGAGTTTGTTGCGGGATGATGTATTACGGAACGAGTAAAGAGACTTGCCGGTAACGAGATTGAACTACGTATTGAGATACCAACGATCGAATCTCAGGCAAGTAACATACCGATGACAAAGGAAACAACGTATGTTGTTATGCGGTCTGACCGATAAAGATCTTCGTAGAATATGTGGGAGCCAATATGAGCATCCAGGTTCCGCTATTGGTTATTGACCGGAGACGGTTCTCGGTCATGTCTACATAGTTCTCGAACCCGTAGGGTCCGCACGCTTAAAGTTTGATGACAGTTATATTATGAGTTTATGTGTTTTGATGTACCGAAGGTAGTTCGGAGTCCCGGATGAGATCGGGGACATGACGAGGAGTCTCGAAATGGCCGACACATAAAGATCGATATATTGGACGACTATATTCGGACTTCGGAAAGGTTCCGAGTGATTCGGGTATTTATCGGAGTACCGGAGAGTTCCGGGAATTCGCCGGGGAGAAGTATTGGGCCTTATTGGGCCATACGGGAATAGAGGAGAGAGGCCAAAAGGAAGGAGGCGCGCACCCCCCCTCTGGTCCGAATTGGACAAGGGGTGCAGCCCCCTTTTTCCTTCTCCCTCTCCCCCTCTTTCCTTCTCTCCTACTCCAACAAGGACAGGAGGAGTCCTACTCCCGGTGGGAGTAGGACTCCCCCCTTGGCGCGCCCTCCTCCTTGGCCGGCCGCCTCCCCCCTTGCTCCTTTATATACGGGGGCAGGGGGGCACCCCAGAGACACCACAATTGATCGTTTGATCTTTTAGCCGTGTGCGGTGCCCCCCTCCACCATAGTCCACCTCGATAATACTGTAGCGGTGCTTAGGCGAAGCCCTGCGTCGATAGAACATCATCATCGTCACCACGCCGTCGTGCTGACGAAACTCTCCCTCAACACTCGGCTGGATCGGAGTTCGAGGGACGTCATCGGGCTGAACGTGTGCTGAACTCAGAGGTGCCGTGCGTTCGGTACTTGATCGGTCGGATCGTGAAGACGTACGACTACATCAACCGCGTTGTGCTAACGCTTCCAGTTTCGGTCTACGAGGGTACGTGGACAACACTCTCCCCTCTCATTGCTATGCATCACCATGATCTTGGGTGTGCGTAGGAATTTTTTTGAAATTACTACGTTCCCCAACAGTCCGCAAGTTGGTATTGTTGTTAACGATCTTTTGGTATGAACTTGCATTTTCTTCCAACCATCATGCCGAGGGTTGACGTGGATATAAAGCTGAATCATTTGTTTCGAAACGAATTTTCAGGCACCTGATTTTTATTTGATGGGTAGCATAAGCACCCGCCGTTCGAATTCCCAGTTCTCCAATTTTTTCGAAACAAGTGCATGCACTTATTATCACGATGAAAAAACAATATCCGTGCTGCATCCGAGTTATCAGTCTGTACTTGCAGAATTCTCTCGTTTATTGAGCACGTATATTGTTTTTTCAGGTCGAGCAAGTTTCAATTGGGCTGTAGACTGCCCAGGGTTGGTTTTGTTTTTAACAGGCCCAGCCCATGACGACAATGGGGCACAAAGATCCAGCAGGTATCTACTGGCCTCTGGCCCGCCAGCGTTAGTTATATTTTGTCTTACAACATCCGCAGGCAGTTTTTTTACTGAATCAAACACACAGCCCAGTTCTATTTTCCTCTTGAAGCACATGTCCTACATCCATTTTCTAATCTCTACCTATAGTTTTACTAGTTGATATACACGTATCATTATATTGAAAACACATAAAATTCCCTTTTCATATTTACATCCTTATTTTTGTTGTTTTTTCCCACCCAGCGCTGATTTTTTTACCACTGATTTTCCCTTAAACCAACTCAATTGTCCCACGTTTTATTTGCTTACAAAAACAAAACAATTTTTTTGGCAAATCAATAAGTTTTTAAAAAAATGTTTATCATTTCGGGATTACAACAGTTCAGACTCCACCGAAATATGCAAAATAAGGTTGAACTTTTTGACCGTGGTCCTGGGGAGAAAATGGGCTGTAATAAATTACTTAAGAATTAGCAAATGGGCTGCAAATTATAAAAAAATAGCAAATGGGCTTTATGTTGTCTGCCACAGATTTGGAGGCTGACTTGTGGGCCTACTAAGTTCATGCGTACACAAGGTTTCTCAAAAAAGAAACTTAGTCAACAATCGACTCTACCAGCGTCAGACCGTTAGATGTCAATCTAACGGCAATCGTGCTTCTTCAGCCTCTGATCTTCCTGCCCCAGCCGCCCAAACCAGCGCCGTCGGAACCGCCTGCTCCCGCCTCCCGTGGCCGGCAGTGCTGCCGGGCAGGCCTCACGGCCCCATCATACTCGCATCCCTGGCCTGTCTATCCCCCTACTCACCCACACCTCCTGTTATTTTCTCGCGACGGCAGCCAAACCAGTCAACCCTCGTACTCTCCACCGCGTGGGCAGACACTGCCGTGTCTTCCCCGGCTCTGTGTCGTTCCCTTCGTAGGCCTCGCCGTCGTCCACCGCCCTGGTGCTCTCCGCGCGGCGTGGTCAACGATGTCCATCCAACGGCCGTAGTGCTTCTTCAACCTCTGGTCTTCTTGCCCCAGCCGCCCAAAGCAGCGCCGGTCGTGCCGCATGCTCCTGCCTCCCGTGGCCGGCTGTGCTACCGCGGAGGCCTGACCGTCCCCATACTACTCCCACCGCTGGCCAGGCCATCCCTCCACTCACCCACTCCCCCTGTTATTCTGCGGCGACGGCAGCCTCACACCGCAGCCGAAGCAGTGAACCCTCATACTCCTCTCCGCGTGGGCATCCACTGCCGCGTCTTCCCCGGCTCCGCGTCGTCCCCTTCCTAGGCCTCGCCGTCGTCCACCGCCGTGGTGCTCTCGGCGCAGCGTGGTCAATGTGGTCAACGACCGACTTATATCGGAAGAGTACTGTACGTGGAGAGGCTGACAGCTGGGTCCACGACAGCCGCAAGGAAGTGCCTCCTTATTACGCGCAAAATAATTATTCCTCCACCTGACAGCAGGGACCCACCGGACGGGCCACCAGTATTTCGTGGAAAAAATGTTTCCTCCCTGACTGCTGGGACCTACCGGACGGGCCACCGTATTTCGTGAAAAAAACGTTTGCCCCTGACTGCTGGGACCCACCGGACGGACCACCGTATTTCGTGAAAAAACGTTCCCCCCGCTGTCAGCTCGGACCCACCGGAAGTGCCTCCTTATTACGCACAGAAAAATGAATACTCCCCCTGCTAGCTGGGACCCACCATGGTGGGAGGCTGACTTGTGGGCCTACTAAGTTGACGGGGACGGAGGGCTTTGTCAACTTAGTCAATATGAACGATTCTAGCTCCAGTGACCGTACGATGTCCATCCAACGGCCGTCGTGCTTCTTCAGTCTCTGCTCTTCCTGCTCCAGCCGCTCAAACAAGCGTCGGCGGGACTGCCTGCTCCCTCCTCCCCGTGGCCGGCTCTGCTGCCGCGCAGGCCTCACCGCCCCACCGTACCCCCACCGCTGGCCTAGCCATCCCTCTACTCACCCAGACCTACTGTTATTCTCCGGCGACGGCAGACGAACCTGTAAACCCTCGTACAGTCGTACTCCCCTCCGCGTGGGAAACAACTGCCGAGTCTTCCCTGCCTCCGTGTCGTTTCCTTCCTAGGCCTCGCCGTCGTCCACCGCCCTGGTGCTCTCGGCGCGGCCTGGTCAACGTGGTTAACGACCGACATGCATCTGAAGTGGACTGTACGTGGAGAGGTCGACAGCTGGGTCCATGGCCGCACGCAAGGAAATGCCTCCTTATTACGCGCAAAATAATGATTCCTCCACCTGACATCAGGGACCCACCAAAAGGGCCTCTGTATTTCGCGAAAAAAACGTTACCGCCGCTGATAGCTCGGACCCACCAGCTATATCTTCGCACGCAAGGAAGTGCCTCCTTATTACGCACAAAAAAATGAATACTCCCCCTGTTAGCTGGGACCCAGTATAGTGGCAGGCTGACTTGTGGGCCTACTAAGTTGACGGGGACGGAGGGCTTTGTCAACTTAGTCAATATGCATGATTCTAGCTCCAGTGACCATACGATGTCCATCCAATGGCCGTAGTGCTTCTTACACCTCTGGTCTTCTTGCTCCAGCCGCCCAAACCAGCGCCGGTCGTGCCTCATGCTCCTGCCTCCCGTGGCCGGCTGCGATGCGGCGGAGGCCTCACCGCCCCCTACTACTCCCACCGCTGGCCAGGCCATCCCTCTACTCACCCACACCCCCTGTTATTCTGCGGCGACGGCAGCCTCACACCGCAGCGAACCAGTGAACCCTCGTACTCCTCTACGCGTGGGCATCCACTGCCGCGTCTTCCCCGGCTCCGCGTCGTCCCCTTCCTAGGCCTTGCCGTCGTCCACCGCCCTGGTGGTCTCGGCGCGGCGTGGTCAACGTGGTCAAGGAACGGCTTCCATCGGACGTGGACTGTACGTGGAGAGGCTGACAGCTGGGTCCACGGCCGCAGCAAGGAAGTGCCTCCTTATTACGTGCAAAATAATTATTTCTCCACCTGACAGCGGGGACCCACCGGACGGGCCACCGTATTTCACAAAAAAACGTTTCCCCCCTGACTGCTGGGACCCACCAGCTAAATCTTCGCACGCAAGGAAGTGCCTGACAGTCGGGACCCACCTAGTCGAAGCGTACGTAGCGTTGTCATTCTGGTCGCGAACGTGTACGTACATATATACTGGTGGAGGTAGAGGCGCGCACGTGTCGTAGTATAGGCGCGTATGTGTCATAGTAGAGGCGCGCACGTAGCATGTACACGTACGTACAGCGGCCAGGGTGCAAGAAAGAAAATACGGCCACGTATGTGTACATACGGGCGGGGTCTCGAACGCCTACTCGCGCATACGTAGGGCCAGGGCTCGTGTACATGGCTGGGTCGGAACGGAGAAACAACGTCGTCGTCGTGTTCATGGGGAGGCAACGGAATGCGTCGTGTTCATGGGGAGGCAACGGAATGCGTCGTGTTCATCGGGAGGCAACGGAACGCGTGGGAGCCAACCGGCTGGGTCGAAACGGAATGTGTGGTCGTGTTCATCGGGAGGGCTTGGATGGAACAGGCGATGGAAACGAGGCCTAGCGTACCGCAGAACGGAGGAAACGGACCTCCTACGGTTGAAACGGGGGTCCTGTTGATCGGGAGGGGTGTGGTGTACCGCAAAACGGAGGAAACGGACCTCCTACGGTCGAAACGGGGGTCCTGTTGATCGGGAGGGGTGTGGCATACCGCAAAACGGAGGAAACGGACCTCCTACGGTCGAAACGGGGGTCCTGTTGATCGGGAGGGGTGTGGCGTACCGCAAAACGGAGGAAACGGACCTCCTACGGTCGAAACGGGGGTCCTGTTGATCGGGAGGGGTGTGGCGTACCGCAAAACGGAGGAAACGGACCTCCTACGGTCGAAACGGGGGTCCTGTTGATCGGGAGGGGTGTGGCGTACCACAAAACGGACGAAACGGACCTCCTACGGTCGAGACGGGGGTCCTGTTCATCGGGAGGGGTGTGGCGTACCGCAAAACGGGACTCCACGGGATACTGTTCATCTCCACCGTCGACCTCCTCCAGCCTCCACGGGCTACCGTCGACCTCCTCCAGCCTCCACGGGCTCCAGTTCATCCAGCCTCCACCGCGCGCTACTCCACCGGCTACTGTTCAACCACCCCTCCATCATCTACTATTCATCCAGTCCTCCACACCACGGGGTCCTGTTCAACCACCCCTCCACCGTCTACTGTTCATCCAGCCCTCACACCATGGGGTCCTGTTCATCCAGAGGCAACGCCACCGCTCACTGTTCATCCAACCCCCCCCCCCCCCGCAACGCTCACTGTTCATCCAATCGATCGGCTTCAGTTAGCAGCAGTAGCGAAGGAATCGCTCGATCGAGTTCAGTTAACAGCCATCGATCGATCACTCGGGTTCAGTAACGCGTAGCGTGCAGTGCAATCGCTCGGGTTCAGTTAGAGCCCAACGCCTCGCTCGGGTTCAGTTAGAGCCAACGCCTCGCACACACGCGCGTACGTGTACGAGAGAAACGCGCATCGCTCGGCCCCCGACCTCCCACCGTAACCAGGAACTCCCCGAAATTTTCCTCGCCCTCACTTCTACCACGGTTTTTTCCGTCATGGACGGCCCAAAGAATGTCATGCAGCTGCGTCTCCGGCCCGCCCAGGATGAAAAGCCCATTTTCTGTCATGATTTTTTGTCATAGAAGTAGGAGCCCACCGCATCTATGATGATACCGGGTTTTGTCACAATTATCGTCATAGAAGTGTCATATGTATGACAGAAAAAAAATTTCGTTCGGCCCAAAATGTCACGGATGTGTCTTTTTTTTGTAGTGCATTCATCGAACACAGAAAAAGATAGGGGCTTAATGTTTCGCCTCCCAACCTTTTACCTCAAGGGTAATGTCAACAATAATAATTCATGATCGAATATATTTGAATGGCCATATATGCTTAGATCTTTCCATCACATGATGCTTGCTAACTAAAGAGTAGGTTGGAATGAGAAGGAATACTACTGACTCTTGCATAAAAGTAAAAGATAGGCCCTTCGCAGAGGGAAGCGGGGATTTGCAGAGGTGCCAGAGCTCGAAGCAAAAACAGAGATGAAAATAATTTTGAGAGGTATGCTTTCATTGTCAACATAACGACCAAGAGTTCCCAATATCTTCCATACTACATACATTATAGGCGGTTCCCACGCAGAAAGGTAATTTTTTTACTCCCCCTCCACCAACATTCACACTCCACGGCTTGTCCGAAACAACGGGTGCCGTCCAACTATCAACATTCCTGGGGGAGTTTTGTTTAAATTATTTGCGAATTTGTTTTTGATCTTTTGATCATAGGACTGGGCATCCCAGTTACCAGCCATTTTCTCGTGAATGATGAGCGGAGTCCACTCATTGTGAGAATAACCCACCTAGCATGGAAGATACTGTCAGCCCCTAGTCGCTACATGAGCGATTTGGGCATACAAAACAGATTATTATTTGAAGGTCTAGAGTTTGGCACATGCAAATTTACTTGGAACGGCAAGTAAATACCGCATATAGGTAGATATGGTGGACACTCATGGAAGAAACTTGGTTCAAGGAATTTGGATGCACAAGCAGTATTCCCGCTTAGTACAGATAATTTGGCTAACAAAGGATTCTAAATAGCAAGCACCACATGTTAGAGGATCCATAACAATATAACTTCTATACAAATATACTCAAGCATAACTCATTATGTTATCTTCCTTGTCCAACTTCAACTAATTTGCTCAGGTTTGAAAATAATTAATGGGGCTCACAATCATAGAAGATGTCCAAGATAGTATATTTATATGTGAAATCTCTCGTCCTTCAATATTCTTTCATGAATTGTTCAAGTGACCAATACAATGTTTGCTAACCTTCAATAAATTTACCACATCTACTTCTTATATGTGAAGGCATTACTCCCCATGGGAAAGGCATATGAAACATATATAATTTCAGATTTATGACATTCAAATCATTCAACCATTTACTCATAGGATATAAGTGAGGCACACGAGTAAATGACAAACTACTCCAAAAAGATATAAGTGAAGATCAACGAGTAGTTAAATAATTATGTTGCTTTGTGAAAACTCTCTCTCATTTAAGAATTTCAGATCTTGGGATATTATTCAAACAGCAAGAAAAACAAAATAAAACGACATTTCAAGGATAGCACTCATCATGTGAAGAAGCAAAAACTTAGGCTCAACCGGTACTAACCGATAATTGTTGAAGAAGAAAGGTGGGATGCCTACCGGGGCATCCCCAAGCTTAGATGCTTGAGACTTCTTGAAATATTATCTTGGGGTGCCTTCGGCATCCCCAAGCTTGAGCTTTTGTGTCTCCTTAATTCCTCTCATATCACGGTTTCCTAAATCTCGAAAGCTTCATCCACACCAAACTCAACAAGAACTCGTGAGATAAGTTAGTATAAACCAATGCAAAAACCTTATCATTTTCTACTGTAACAAATCACTAAAATTATTATTCAACATTGCATACTAAATGACTTTGCATATTTAATACTCCTATCCTCAAATAGAATAATTAAACAAGCAAACATATGCAAACAATGCAAACATAACAGCAATCTACCAAAACAGTACAGTCTGTAAAGAATGCAAGATTCGTCATACTTTCCTAACTCCAAACATTATGAATTTCTACCACACTGTAGAAAATTTATCAGAGCTCAATATGCAAAAAGTTTCAACATTTTATCATATTCTGACTTTTCTAGGGAATTTTTGCAACAGCGGTAAACTTTCTGTTTTGAAACAGCAACATGTATACTTGCAAAATAAGCATGGTAAAGGCTATCCTTGACATTTTTATTGAAAATAGAGATGCAAAAAATTATTCTAAATAAAAGCAAGCAAAACAAAAGAATATAAAATGATGCTCCAAGCAAAACACATATCATGTGGTGAATAAAAATATAGCTCCAAGTAAAGTTACCGATGAATGAAGACGAAAGTGGGGATGCCATCCGGGGCATCCCCAAGCTTAGGCTCTTGGTTGTCCTTGAATATTACCTCGGGGTGCCTTGGGCATCCCCAAGCTTAGGCTCTTTCCACTCCTTATTCCATAGTCCATCGAATCTTTACCCAAAACTTGAAAACTTCACAACACAAAACTTAACAGAAAACTCGTAAGGTCCGTTAGCGAAATAAAACAAACCACCACTTTAAGGTACTGTAATGAACTCATTATTTATTTATATTGGTGTTAAACCTACTGTATTCCAACGTCTCTATGGTTCATACCCTCCAATACTACTCATAGATTCATCAAAATAAGCAAACAACAAATAGAAAACAGAATCTGTCAAAAACAGAACAGTCTGTAGTAATCTGTATTAAACGCAAACTTCTGGAACTCATACAAATCTGCCAAAATAGGAAGACCCGGATAATTTTATTATTGATCTACTGCAATTTGAATCAGTATTTTATCACTTGATGGTGATGTTTAGCAATTTTTTTCGTCAGCAGAAAGTTTCTGTCTTTTTCAGCAAGATCAAATAATTATCATCCAAGAAGATCCTATAGGTCTTACTTGGCACAAACACTAATTAAAACATAAAACCACATCTAACTAGAGGCTAGATGATTTATTTATTACTAAACAGGAACAAAAAGCAAAGGACAAAAATAAAATTGGGTTGCCTCCCAACAAGCGCTAACATTTAACGCCCCTAGCTAGGCATGATGATTTCAATGATGCTCACCTAAAAGATAAGAATTGAAACATAAAGAGAGCATCATGAAGAATATGACTAGCACATTTAAGTCTAACCCACTTCCTATGCATAGGGATTTTGTGAGCAAACAACTTATGGGAACAATAATCAACTAGCATAGGAAGGCAAAACAAGCATAACTTCAAAACTTTAAGCACGTAGAGAGGAAACTTGATATTATGCAATTCTTACAAGCATATATTCCTCCCTCATAATAATTTTCAGTAGCATCATGAATGAATTTAACAATATAACCAGCACCTAAAGCATTCTTTTCATGATCTACAAGCATAGAAAATTTACTACTCTCTACATAAGCAAAATTCTTCTCAATCGGAATAGTGGGAGTAAACTCAACAAAATAACTATCATGTGAGGCATAATTCAATTGAAAATTAAAATCATGATGACAAGTTTCATGGTTATCATTATTATTTATAGCATACGTGTCATCACAATAATCATCATAAATAGGAGACATGCTTTCATCATCATAAATTTGCTCATCAAAACTTGAGGGACTAAACATATCATCTTCATCAAACATAGCATCCCCAAGCTTGTGGCTTTGCATATCATTAGCATCATAGGTATTCAAAGAATTCATAATAACAATATTGCAATCATGCTCATCATTCACATATTTTATGCCAAGCATTCTATGTAATTCTTCTTCTAGTACTTGAGCACAATTTTCCTTCCCATCATTTTCACGAAAGACATTAAAAAGATGAAGCATATGAGGCACCCTTAATTCAATTTTTTTGTAGTTTTCTTTTATAGACTAAACTGGTGATAAAACAAGAAACTAAAAGATTCTATTGCAAGATCTAAAGATATACCTTCAAGCACTCACCTCCCCGGCAACGGCGCCAGAAAAGAGCTTGATGTCTACTACGCAACCTTCTTCTTGTAGACGTTGTTGGGCCTCCAAGTGCAGAGGTTTGTAGGACAGTAGCAAATTTCCCTCAAGTGGATGACCTAAGGTTTATCAATCTGTGGGAGGCGTAGGATGAAGATGGTCTCTCTCAAGCAACCCTGCAACCAAATAACAAAGAGTCTCTTGTGTCCCCAACACACCCAATACAATGGTAAATTGTATAGGTGCACTAGTGTAACATCCCAAATTTTCAATTTGGAATGTTATACATTAGATCATCATGCATATCATATTTTATTGCATTTTGATTTGCGATCCTAGAAATTTCACACAACTCAAGGACCCACGGAGAGAGTTGGGGATTTCGTTATTTTCATATTTGGGTTTTCTTAAATTTTGAAAATAGGATCATTTGTTTTAATTATTTTTCTCTCCAAAAATATTTCATATCAAAATATATGAGAGGGGATAAAATGACTTCTCCACAAATAATGAAATATTGGAGGAAAAATATTAAAAACAAATATTTGATTTTATTCGAATTAGGAAAAATATGCGTTTTTCAAAATTGCATTTTAGGCCCAAATAAATGTTCTTCTTGTCCGGCTTATTACTAGAGGACAGGGAAAATTTATTTCGGGATTTTTGGAGTCCGTTTAGTATTTCTTTTCTTACTTTTTCTGCATGTCTGAATTTTTTTTAAAAGTCAACCGCCTTACGGGCCGTGTCCGACCCGGACACCTCAGCCCGGCCGGCCTTTAAAGCCGCGGCCCGAGCCCCGCCTCAGCCCAAGTCGCCGCCGCCCCAAAACCCTAGCCGCCGCCGCCCCGCGCCGCCCGCGTCGCCCCGCCGCCCGACCCGCCACCCGCCGGAGCCCCGCCGCCTCTCGCCCGACGCCGCCAACCGCCGGAGCCGCTCGCCGCCGCCGCCGTCACGCGAACCGAGGTAGCTGCTGGTTTTTCTGAAAAACCGTTCGGTTTTATTTCGAAACCGAGATGCGTTTTTTATATTAGATCGGTTTATTTTTTTCCGGTTTAGTTAAATAGCGAACGCCCGTTCGTTTGTTCGTTTTAACGAACGATTTTTGTTTTTTTACAGACAGCGAACGTTCGATCGTTAGCCAGTTCGTCAGTTTTCTTTTTCTCGGATTTTCCGCGATTATTCCTGTTCGCAATTTCCGATCTGTTTTTCGTTTTAGTATAACTTTTCGCTCGTTTATCGGAATCAGGCGATTCAAGCGCCTAGAGTTTCGTCTCGAAATTCTCTTTCCGTTTAACCAACTCAAACAAGTTTTTGCTACTGTAAAATTTGACTTAGATCCAGATTAGTAAATGAAGCTTGTTTCTTTCGCCGTTTGACCTTCGTTGCTTCGTTTGAATTGATTCTTTTTGCAAACCGGAGTTCTTAAGTTGAACTTTCTGGTTAGATCTCTTATTTTGAGTTTTATTTCGTGCACCCTTGCTTGATTGCTTATGTATGTATTGTTTGTTTGCGATAGAGTACCCGGAGTGCGAAACGTGCTACTACGAGTCTCTAGGTTTCACGGATCATCAGCAAGGCAAGTAACACTTTGATCATACTTTTCATCACCCAGTTTTATTGCATTAGATCAATCCTCAAATAGTTGCATGATTAGGATCTGATTAATATGTGGGTTTTGGGAAGTAGATGAGGTAGTACCTATTGTCCTGTTTACTATCAAACCTTTGGGAGTTACTTCTACGTTTGCTTATATTGCTATGCTATGCTCGTAGACATGGATTGGGTTTGAGTGAATTCTTCATGACAGATGTGAGATTATTAATTTATGGTTCAACTTAAGGTGGCTACTTTAATTTACATCTGGGTGGATTGAGGCACCTGGAGAAACCAGTGTTGTGTGTATTTTTGGATATCCCGGAGTACCCGTGTGATCATCCTATGGACTGCCACCCAGACTCAAAGGGATCATGAGATTATTCATGCTAGAAACTTCCGTGTGCAGCCACAAGCTATTATGGGCTCTAGCATAGTTGAGTAGGTTACATGACCTCTTGAAGAGGTGGGCTAGCAGATGTAGGGGAAAGTAGGTGTAATTGTCCACCCGGAGTAAAGAGTAGTGTTTCTGAAAGACTGTGTCTCGGTCATCCGTTTCTCAAACACCATGTAGTGCGAGAAATCAAGCGGAGGCGATCGAGTCTTGTGGGGAAAAGTGCACAAACCTCTGCAGAGTGTACAAACTAATCATGATTAGCCGTGTCCCCGATTATGGACATCTTGAGTATCTAGTTCTTGGATTATCATGTGAATCTCATCATCATGTTACTTAATTTAATTTGATTGGGTTAATCACGTTCTTAATTGGGATTGAGTTGGAGGTACCTTCTCAATGTTTAACAACCACCATGATAGTTAAATAAATTTATTCCTTTGTGGTAGGGAAAATTTGGCTTTTCGCAAAACTGTAACCATTGAGCTTTCCACCAGCCAAATATGCATGTAGTGATAGCATTATTTTGTTCATTACTCTCTATGTGTTACTTTGCAAGCATATTCCATGTGCTGACCCGTTTTCGGGCTGCAACGTATCATGTTGCAGACTTTTCAGACGACGAGTAAGGAGCCTTAGGTCATGGTCTTATACTCAGTGATGCCGTTGGAGTTGATGGACTCACTTTATCTTCCAAGCCTTCCGCTGTTATCGTATTTTAGATGGCCTTAAGCCATATTTATTGTATTGAGTTCTCTTGAACTATTTGATGTAATAAGTGTGTGATTGCTACCCTGTTATAAATCCTTCAAAGTACTGTGCGTGTCAGCATTACCGATCCAGGGATGACACTGATGCATAGAGACTAGACTGTTTGAGGTCTGGTCGCTACAACTAGTTCGGCAAAGAGATGGTGATACAAGTGCAATATGGATGGTAGATATAGGTTTTTGTAATCTGAAAATATAAAAACAGCAAGGTAACTAATGATAAAAGTGAGCAAAAACGATATTGCAATGCATTGAAACAAGGCCTAGGGTTCATACTTTCACTAGTGCAAGTTATCTCAATAATAATAACATAATTGGATCATATAACTATCCCTCAACATGCAACAAAGAGTCACTCTAAAGACACTAATAGAGGAGAACAAACGAAGAGATTATTGTAGGGGTACGAAACCACCTCAAAGTTATTCTTTCGGATCGATCTATTCAAGAGTCCGTAGTAAAATAACACGAAGCTATTCTTTCCGTTCAATCTATCATAGAGTTCGTACTAGAATAACACCTTAAGACACATATCAACCAAAACCCTAATGTCACCTAGATACTGCAATGTCACCTCAAGTATCCGTGGGCATGATTATACGATATGCATCACACAACCTCAGAT
Source organism: Aegilops tauschii subsp. strangulata (assembly GCF_002575655.3). Classification (NCBI taxonomy): domain Eukaryota; kingdom Viridiplantae; phylum Streptophyta; class Magnoliopsida; order Poales; family Poaceae; genus Aegilops; species Aegilops tauschii. The sequence continues at coordinate 568,715,657 of NC_053037.3, read as the reverse complement.
TCATCTATTCAACCAACACAAAGAACTTCAAAGAGTGCCCCAAAGTTTCTACCGAAGAGTCAAGACGAAAACGTGTGCCAAACCCTATTCATAGGTTCATAGGCGGAACCCGCAAATTGATCACCAAAACATAAATCAAGTGAATCACGTGATATCCCATTGTCACCACAGATACGCACGGCAAGACATACATCAAGTGTTCTCAAATCCTTAAACACTCAATCCGATAAGATAACTTCAAAGGGAAAACTCAATCCATTACAAGAGAGTAGAGGGGGAGAAACATCATAAGATCCAACTATAATAGCAAAGCTCGTGATACATCAAGATCGTACCACCTCAAGAACACGAGAGAGAGATCAAACACATAGCTACTGGTACATACCCTTAGCCCCGAGGGTGAACTACTCCCTCCTCGTCATGGAGAGCGCCGGGATGATGAAGATGGCCACCGGTGAGGGATCCCCCCTCCGGCAGGGTGCCGGAACAGGGTCCCGATTGGTTTTTGGTGGCTACAGAGGCTTGTGGCGGCGGAACTCCCGAACTATTCTGTTCTCTATAGGTTTCAGTATTTATAGGATTTTTTGGCGTAGGTCTCACGTCAGGGGAGTCACCGGGTTGTCCACGAGGCAGGGGCCCACGCCCAGGAGGGTGGGCGCGCCCCCCACCCTCGTGGGCAGCCCGGGACTCTCCTGGCCCAACTCTTTTACTCCGGAGGCTTCTTTTGGTCCAGAAAAAATCATCAAAAATTGGCACGTCAATTGGACTCCGTTTGGTATTCCTTTTCTGTAAAACCCAAAAACAAGGAAAAAACAGAAACTGGCACTGGGCTCTAGGTTAATAGGTTAGTCCCAAAAATCATATAAAATAGCATATAAATGCATATAAAACATCCTAGATGGATAATATAATGGCAAGAATACTTCATAAATTATAGATACGTTGGAGACGTATCATGGGCTCCCGCCGCTCCGCCGCCATGGAGACCATGGACTAGAGGGGGAACTCTCCTCCCATCTAGGGGGAGGCCAAGGAAGAATAAGAAGGAGGGCGGCTCTCTCCCCCTATCTCCCGGTGGCGCCGGAGTGCTGCCGGGGTTAGGATCGTGACGGTGATCTACATCAACAATCTTGCTACCGTCAACACCAACTCTCTCCCCCTCTATGCAGCGGTGTAACACCCCTTCTCCCTGCTGTAATCTCTACTTAAACATGGTGCTCAACTCCATATATTATTTCCCAATGATCTATGGTTATCCTATGATGTTTGAGTAGATCCGTTTTGTCTTGTGGTTTAATCGTGATCTTGGTTGGTATGATTGTATATTTTATTTATGGTGTTGTCCTACGGTGCCCTCCGTTCTCACGCAAACTTGAGGGCCCCTCGCTGTAGGGTGTTGCAATATGTTCATGGTTCGCTTATCGTGGGTTGAGAGAGTGACAAAAGCTTAAACCCGAGTAGGTGGGGTATGACGTATGAGAGTAAAGAGGACTTGATACTTAATGCTATGGTTGGATTTCACGACCTTAATGATCTTTAGTAGTTGTGGATGCTTGCTAGAGTTTCAATCATAAGTGCATATGATCCAAGTAGAGAAAGTATGTTAGCTCATGCCTCTCCCTCATATAAAATTACAAGAATGATTACCGGTACTTGTTATCGATTGCCTAGGGACAAATAACTTTCTTGTTGACACAAACCCTTTTACTAAAAACCTAACTTTTATTATCTTGCAAAGTACTTCTAGTTTTATTCTTGCAAAGTAGTTCTAGCATCACACCTACAAAATAGTTTCATACTTTTTTCGGTAAAGCAAACGTCAAGTGTGCGTAGAGTTGTATCGGTGGTCGATAGAACTTGAGGGAATATTTATTCTGCCTTTAGCTCCTCGTTGGGTTCGACACTCTTATTTATCGAAGAAGGATACAAATGACCCCCCCATACTTGTGGATTATCAAGACCTTTTTCTGGCGCCGTTGCCGGGGAGCAATAGCGTGGGGTAAATATTCTCGTGTGTGCTTGTTTGCTTTATCACTAAGTAGTTTTTATTTTTTGTTCTAAGTTGTTCTCTATCTTTAGTTATGGATATGGAACACGAAACACCAAAAAATTAGTTGTACTTGCTACTCATAGAGATGGGGAACCTCCTAAAACCCTCGATGCTCGTTATGTGAATATTATGCACTACTTTGATAATCCTGAGAAAACACCATTCAACTTGATAATGGGAGTAACGTTGGATCAACCTGAATACTTTAGGGATTATCGCTTGACTCAAAAGGAAAACTTTTATGGGATCAAATTGAAATGTTGCAATGTTATGCTTGGAATCTATGCTTGAGATATGATTATACTTGTTGCTCTAAGATTGAGGTTCCACACCTTTTCTATTCATGCGAATTTAATGATAACGAAACCTTGGCTTCTTATGCTAAAGGTATATATGATTACTATGATGTGGAAAGAATAGAAGAATTTGTTGCTTTTAAGGGTGCTTATGAAATTGAATCTTTGTTCGAAAAGTATGAAGCTTTTGATGATGATGTTTATAGACCTGAAAATTTTGCCATCCTTAAATATTGCTATGATAATTACAAATACAAATCTGATATTGATGAATATATTGAGAAAGTCTCTGCTGTCCAAGAAGAGACTAATATTTTGCCGGAGTCTATGGAAGAAGGAATTGATGAAACTGTGAGCTCATTGGATGGAAAAGATGATGAGGAGAGCGAAGAACAAGTGGAGGAAGAACAGATTAGCTACTCGTGCCTACCTTCTAATGAGAGTAACCCTCCAACTCATACATTATTTAATCCCCCTTCATTCTTACCGAAGGATGAATGCCATGATAATTGCTATGATCCCGTCGATTCATTTGAAATATCCCTTTTTGATGAACTTGATGCTTGTTATGCTTGTGGCCATGATGCCAAGATGAGTTATGCTTATGGAGATGACCTTGCTATAGTTCCTTATGTTAAGAATGAAATTGTTGCTATTGCACCCACACATGATAGTCCTATCATCCTTTTGAATTCTCCAAACTACAGTATATCGGAGAAATTTGCTCTTATTAAGGATTATGTTGATGGGTTGCATTTTACTGTTGCACATGATGATTATGATGAATGTAATATGCATATGCTTGCTGCTCCTACTTGCAATTATTATGAGAGAGGAACTACATCTCCGCCTCTCTATGTTTCCAACGCGAAAAAAATGCAAGAAACTGCTTATGCTATGTATTGGCCTTTACTTGATGTGCATGAATTATTCTTGTATGACATGCCGATGCATAGGAAGAGAGTTAGGTTTCATCATTGCTTGATATATGTTGCTTTGTGCGCACTACTAATGCCAAATCATTGTTAAATAAAATTGGCTTTGATATACCTTGGGATCCAGGTGGATCCATTACTTGAGCACTTTATGCCTAGCTTAATGGCTTTAAAGAAAGCGCTGCCAGGGAGACAACCCGGAAGTTTTAGAGAGTCATTTATTTCTGTTGAGTGCTTTTATATAGTTTACAAACAAAAAAATATAGAGGGGAAACATAAAACTTCACTAAAAGAAAAGTGAAAGTGAGAGGGGCGAGCATTGTGAAAGTGGGAGCTAGCCTTGAACTTTGTTCATGCTCACGGAAACTTTGTGAATCTTAATGACAGAAACTTTTCAAAAAAAAGAATTATCCCCTTTAACAATTCCATTGTATTATAAAAATAATGTGCCAAGGTTTGCCTTTAGGATAATTAGATTGCTTGTTGGTATGTGCGGTGTAGAAACAGAAACTTTGGCTGTAGCGCGTGAATTTTCATTTTCTACTGGAAAGTCAAACGTTTCTGAAACTTTTTGCACAGTCTTGCTATACAAATTGTTTACGTTGTCCTAATTTTTCACAATTTTTGGAGTACCAGAAGTATGGTTAATGTTCAGATTACTACAGACTGTCCTGTTTAAGACAGATTCTGTTTTTGATGCATTATTTGCTTGTTTTGATGAAACTATTGATTTCTATCAGTGGATTAAGCCATGGAAAATTTATATTACAGTAGCTACAATGCAAAAAAAAATATGAATTGGTTTGCAACAGTACTTAGAGTAGTGATTTGCTTTATTATACTAACGAATCTTACCGAACTTTCTGTTGAGTTTTGTGTGGATGAAGTGATCAAAGATCGGAGAGGTCTCGATATGAGGAGAAGGAGGAGAGGCAAGAGCTCAAGCTTGGGGATTCCCAAGGCACCCCAAGTAAATATTCAAGGAGACTCAAGCGTCTAAGCTTGGCGATGCCCCGGAAGGCATCCCATCTTTCTTCAACAAGTATCATTATCTTTTCGGTTTCGTTTCATTCATGTGATATGTGCAAATCTTGGAGCATCTTTTGCATTTAGTTTTCACTTTTCTTTGATGCACCATGCTGGTATGAGATAGTCCATGGTTGATTTATAGAATGCTCATTGCACTTCACTTATATCTTTTGAGTATGGCTTTATAGAATGCTTCATGTGCTTCACTTATATCATTTGAAGTTTGGATTGCCTGTTTCTCTTCACATAGAAAACCGTTGTTCGTAGAATGCTCTTTGCTTCACTTATATTTATTAGAGCATGGTCTTTTGTAGAAAGAATCAATCTCTCATGCTTCACTTAGATCTATTTAGAGAGTCAAAAGGAATTGGTCAATTGCATGGTTAGTCATAAAATCCTACATAAAACTTATGGATCACTGAATATGATATGTTTGATTCCTTGCAATAGTTTTGCAATATAGCGATGATAATATGTGGGAGGTACTAGTAAACGATTGTGGTTAGTAGGAATATTGGTGTTAAGGTTTGTGATTCCCGAATCATGCATGTATAGTCTCTCGTTATGCTATGAAAGTTGGAGCACAATTTATCCTTGATTGTCTACCTTTGTGTGAAGGTCGGGGGCGCGCGATGGTTAACTCCTACCAACCTTCCCCCGAGGAGCATGCGTAGTATTACTTTGCTTCGAGGGCTAATAAACTTTTGCAATAAGTATATGAGTTCTTTATGACTAATGTGAGTCCATGGATTATACACACTCTTACCTTTCCGCAATTTGCTAGCCTCTACGGTACCGTGAATTTCCCTTTCTCACCTCGAGAGATGGTGCAAACTTCGCCGGTGCATCCAAACCCCGTGATATGATACGCTCTATCACACATAAGCCTTATTATATCTTCCTCAAAACAGCCACCATACCTACCTATTATGGCTTTTCCATGGCCATTCCGAGATATATTGCCATGCAACTTCCATCACTTCCATTTGACTTGAGCATTCATTTTCATATTGCTTTGCATGATCATATAGCTGACATAGCATTTTGGCTCAGCCACCGTTCATCATTTTCATACATGTTACGCTAGATCATTGCCAGAGGCATTCATATAGAGTCATATTTTGTAGTATTGAGTTATAAGTAAATAGAAGTGTGATGATCATCATTATTAATTATTAGAGCATTGCCCCAGTGATGAAAGGATGATGGAGACCATGATTCCCCCACAAGTCGGGATGAGACTCCGGACTAAAAGGAAAGAAAAAAGAAAAAAAGAAAAAAAGAAAAAAATGAATGAAAAAGAAAAGAAAAGGGGCATGCAAATACCACACTTGTGCTTCAAAGTAGCACCATGTTTTTCATATAGAGAGTCTCGTATGTTGTCACTTTTATATACTAGTGGGAATTTTTCATAGTAGAGTTTCATGCACACCCACTTAGTTTCATATTGAGCTTTCATACACTTATAGCTCTTAGTGCATCCGTTGCATGGCAATCCCTACTCCTCGCATTGATATCAATTGATGGACATCTCCATAGCCCGTTAGTTAGCCGCGTCGATGTGAGACTTTCTTATTTTTTGTCTTCTCTATATTGACCCCTATCATCATACTCTATTCCACCGAGAGTGATATATCCATGGCTTGCGCTCATGTATTGCGTGAGGGTTGAAAATGCTGAAGCGCGTTAAAAAGTATGAACCAATTGCTTGGCCGACACTGGGGTAGTACATGATTTATACTTTGCGCTGAGAAGACAGAGCATGACAAGGCTATATGATTTTGTAGGGATAAGGTTCTTTAGCATTTCATATTCTGAAAGACATGATTGTTTGTTGGGATGCTTGAGTATTGATGTATTTATGTCAAATTATAGACTATTGCTTTGAATCACTTATGTCTTAATATTCATGCCATGGTTAGGTATATGATAAAGTTTATGCTAGGTAGCATTCCACATCAAAAATTATCTTTTTTATCATTTACCTGCTCGAGGACGAGCAGGAATTAAGCTTGGGGATGCTGATACGTCTCTGTCGTATCTATAATTTTTGATTGTTTCATGCCAATATTATTCAACTTTTACGTACTTTTGGCAACTTTTTATATGATTTATTGGACTAACCTATTGATCCAGTGCCCAGTGCCAGTTCCTATTTTCTGTATGTTTTTTATATCGCAGAGTATCCATATCAAACGAAGTCCAAATGCAATAAAATTCCACGGAGAATTATTTTGGAATATATGTGATTTTTGGGAGTTGGAATCACCGCAAACGGAGGCCCACACATCCCACAAGACACCAGGGCACGCTAGAGGCCCCTAGTGCACGGTGGTGGGTTGTGCCCTCCTCGAACGTCGGTTGGAGCTCTACTTCGGGCACAAGGAAGCTTATATCTAGAAAAAAATCGTGTTAAAATCTCAGCGCAATCGGAGTTACGGATCTCCGGGAATATAAGAAACGGTTTTCGGCCAGATCTGGGGAGCACGAAACAGAAGAGAACAGAGAGGGAGATCCAATCTCGGAGGGGCTCCCGCCCCTCCACCGCCATGGAGACCATGGACCAGAGGGGGGAGGAACTCTCCTCCCATCTAGGGGGGAGGCCAAGGAAGAGGAAGAAGGAAGGGGCTCTCTCCCCCTCTCTCCCGGTGGCGCCAGAGTGCCGCCAGGGCTATAGGATCGTGATGGTGATCTACATCAACAATCTTTCTACCGTCAACACCAACTCTCTCCCCCTCTATGAAGCGGTGTAACACCCCTTCTCCCTGCTGTAATCTCTACTTAAACATGGTGATCAACTCCATATATTATTTCCCAATGATCTATGGTTATCCTATGATGTTTGAGTAGATCCGTTTTGTCCTGTGGGTTAATCGTGATCTTGGTTGGTATGATTGTACATTTTATTTATGGTGCTATCCTACTGTGCCCTCCATATATTTATTGGCCACATCATTAATTTCCCTCGTACCAGATATACATGAGCGACATGTAAGCCTTTTTTCTCTCGCAAAAAAGTAGTCCCTCTGATCGAAAATAAATGTTGTGGTTTTAGTTCAGGGAGTAAGTGACATAACACATCAACTGCTGGACATACGTGAAGGAAATATGCCCTAGAGGCAATAATAAAGTTGTTATTTTATAATTCCTTATATCATGATAAATGTTTATTATTCATGCTAGAATTGTATTAGCCGGAAACTTGATACATGTGTGGATACATAGACAAAACACCGTGTCCCTAGTAAGCCTCTACTAGACTAGCTCGTTAATCAAAGATGGTTAAGTTTACTAACCATAGACATGTGTTATCATTGGATGAATGGGATAACATCATTAGGAGAATGATGTGATGGACATGACCAATCCATTAGCTTAGCATAATGATCGTTAAGTTTTATTGCTATTGCTTTCTTCATGAAATATACATATTCCTTTGACAATGAGATTATGCAACTCCCGGATACCGGAGGAATGCCTTGTGTGCTATCAAACATCACAACGTAACTGGGTGATTATAAAGATGCTCTACAGGTATCTCTGAAGGTGTTTGTTGGGTTCGCGTAGATCGAGATTAGGATTTGTCACTCCGAGTATCGGAGAGGTATCTCTGGGCCCTCTCGGTAATGCACATCATAATAAGCCTTGCAAGCAATGCGACTAATGAGTTAGTTGCGGGATGATGTATTACGGAACAACTAAAGATACTTTCCGGTAACGAGGTTGAACAAGCTATGAAGATACCGACGATCGAATCTCGGGCAAGTAACATACCGATGACAAAGGGAATTACGTATGTTTTCATTGCGGTTTGACCGATAAAAATCTTCATAGAATATGTAGGAACCAATATGATCATCCAGGTTCCGTTGTTGGTTATTGAACGGAGAGGTGTCTTGGTCATGTCTACATAGTTCTCGAACCCGTAGGGTTCGCACGCTTAACGTTCGATGATGATTTTGTATAATATGAGTTATGTGATTTGGTGACCGAATGTTGTTCGGAGTCCCGGATTAGATCATGGACATGACGAGGAGTCTCGAAATGGTTGAGAGGTGAAGAATCATATATAGTACGATAGTATTCGGACACCAGAAGTGTTCCGGGGGTACCTGGTACGTATCGAATCACCAGAAAGGGGTTCCGGGCACCCCCGGCAAAGATATGGGCCTTATGGGCCAAGAGAGGGACAGACCAGCCCCTGGTGGGCTGGTGCGCCCCCATATAGGCCGAAATAGGAGGAGAAGGAAGGAGGGGAAGGGAGAAGTAAAGGGGAGGATTCGGCCTCCCCCTTTCCCTCTCTCCCCCCTCTCTTTCCTCCCCCCTCCGACAGTTATGGAAGGGGGAGGCCGACTTGTGGGAGGCGCCCAAGTAGGATTACTCCTACTTGGGGCGCCCCTTGCTTCCCCTCTCCCTCTCCCACCTATATATATATATGTGGGGGCACCGCTAGAACACACAACATTGATTCCTAGTCACGTGCGGCGCCCCCCTCAACAGTTTACGCCTCCGGTCATATTCACATAGTGCTTAGGCGAAGCCCTGTGCGGATCACTTCACCATCACCGTCACCACACTGTCGTGCTGACGGAACTCTCCCTTGACACTTTGTTGGATCAAGAGTACGAGGGACGTAATCGAGCTGAACGTGTGCAGAACTCGGAGGTGCCGTACGTTCGGTGCTTGATCGGTCGGAACAAGAAGAAGTTCGACTACATCAACCGCGTTGTCAAATGCTTCAACTTTCAGTCTACGAGGGTACGTGGACACACTCTCCCCCTCTCGTTGCTATGCATCTCCTAGATAGATCTTGCGTGAGCATAGGAGATTTTTGAAATTGCATACTACGTTTCCCAACAGTGGCATCCGAGCCAGGTCTATGCGTAGATGATATGCACGAGTAGAACACAAAGAGTTGTGGGCAGTGATCGTCATATTGCTTACCACCAATCTCTTATTTTGATTCGGTGGTATTGTTGGATGAAGCGGCCCGGACCAACCTTACATGACCACGTTCATGAGACCGGTTCCACCGACAGACATGCAACTAGTTTTGCATAAAGGTGGCTGGCGGGTGTCTATTTCTCCTACTTTAGTTGAATCAAATTTGACTGCGGTCGATCCTTGTTGAAGGTTAAAACAGCAAACTTGATAAATCACCATTGTGGTTTTGATGCGTAGGTAAGAATGGTTCTTACTAGAAGCCCGTAGCAGCCACGTAAAACTTGCAACAACAAAGTAGAGGACGTCTAACTTGTTTTTGCAGGGCATGTTGTGATGTGATATGGTCAAGACATGATGTGATATACGTTGTTGTACGAGATGATCATGTTTTGTAAAAGTTATCGGCAACTGGCAGGAGCCTTATGGTTTTCGCTTTATTGTATGAAATGAAATGCCATGTAATTGCTTTACTTTATCACTATGCGTTAGCGATAGTTGTAGAAGCAATAGTTGGTGAGACGACCAAGGCGCTACGATGGAGATCAAGGTGTCAAGCCGGTGACGATGGAGATCATGACGGTGCTTTGGAGATGGAGATCAAAGGTACAAGATGATGGTGGCCATATCATGTCACATATTTTGATTGCATGTGATGTTTATCTTTTATGCATCTTATTTTGCTTAGTACGACAAGCATTATAAGATGATCCCTTACTGAAATTTCAAGGTATAAGTGTTCTCCCTAAGTATGTACCATTGCGACAATTCGTCGTGCTGAGACACCACGTGATGATCGGGTGTGATAGGCTCTACGTTCACATACAACGGGTGCAAGATAGTTTTGCACATGCGGAATAATCGGGTTAAACTTGACAAGCCTAGCATTTACAAACATGCCCTCGGAACACTGGAGACCGAAAGGTCGAATGTGAATCATATAGTAGATATGATCAACATAGAGATGTTCACCATTGAAGACTACTCCATCTTGATACGTCTCCAACGTATCTATAATTTTTGATTGTTCCATGCTGTTTTATTATCAATCTTGGATGTTTTATAATCATTTTAGTCATTTTATATTGTTTTTTGGTACTAACCTATTGACATAGTGCCAACTGGCAGTTGCTGTTTTTCCATGTTTTTTACATCGCAGGAAATCAATATCAAACGGAGTCCAAATGCCCCGAAACTTTACGGAGAATTTATATGGGCCAGAAGGAAGAAGTTGAGCCCTCGTTGCACCTGGGGGGAGTCCCGAGGAGGGGACAACCCACCAATGCGCGCCAGGAGGCCCAGGCGCGCCCTGGTGGGTTGTGCCCACCTCGGGTGCCCCCGGACCGTCTCTTTGCTCTATAAATACCCCAAAAATCTAAAAACCCTAAAGGCATCGACGAAATATTCATCCAGCTGCCGCAGAGTCCAGAACCACCAGATCCAATCTAGACACCATCACGGAGGGGTTCACCACTTCCATTGGTACCTCTCCGATGATGCGTGAGTAGTTCTTTGTGGACCTTCGGGTCCGTAGTTAGTAGCTAGATGGCTTTCTCTCTCTCGCTGAATTCTCAATACAATGGTCTCTTGGAGATCCATATGATGTAACTCTTTTTGCGGTGTGTTTGTTGGGATCCGATGAACTTCGAGTTTATGATCAGTTATATCTTTTTATATCCATGAAAGTTATTTGAGTTTCTTTGATCTCTTATATGCATGATCTCTTATAGCCTCGTATTTCTTCTCTGATATTTGGGTTTTGTTTGGCCAACTTGATATATTTATCTTGCAATGGGAAGAGGTGCCCGGTAGTGGGTTCGATCTTACGGTGCTTGATCCCAGTGACAGAAAGGGAACCGACATGTATGTATCGTTGCTACTAAGGATAAAAAGATGGGATCCATATCTGCCGCAATAGATAAACGGATCTTGTCTACATCATGTCATCGTTCTTATTGCATTACTCCGTTTTTCCATGAACTTAATACACTAGATGCATGCTGGATAGCGGTCGATGTGTGGAGTAATAGTAGTAGATGCAGGCAGGAGTCGGTCTACTAATCTTGGACGTGATGCCTATGTAATGATAATTGCCTGGATATTGTCATAATTATTTGAAGTTCTATCAATTGCCCAACAGTAATTTGTCTACCCACCATTTGCTATTTTCTCGAGAGAAGCCACTAGTGAAACCTACGGCCCCCGGGTCTTCCTTCTCATATATTTGCCTTGCGATCTATTTTATTTGCACTTTTTATTCAGATCTATTAAACCAAAAATACTTTGCTGCACTTTATTTTATTTGTGATCTATTATTTCAATCTATTACACCTTTCTCCCGTCAACACGCAATTTCTGGCGCCGTATCCCGAAAGGGATTGACAACCCCTTTAACACGTCGGGTTGCGAGGTGTTGTTCTTTGTGTGCAGGGGCTGTTTACGTTGTGTTTCTTGGTTCTCCTACTGGTTTGATAACCTTGGTTTCATATATGAGGGAAATACCTACTGCCGTCGTGCTGCATCGTCCCTTCCTCTTTGGGGAAATACCGACGTAGCTTCAAGCGACATCAAAAGGAATTTCTGGCGCCGTTGCCGGGGAAGATCTTCAACATAACCAGGTTCCTAAGCACTAATCTCATATCCTTGCAATTTACATTATTTTCCATTTGCCTCTCGTTTTCCTCTCCCCCACTGCACAAAAATTTGCCGTTTTATTCACCTCTCTTTTTCCGTTCGCCGTTTTCTTGCCGGATCTGTTTTTGAGTGCAATCTTGTTGTGTGGTCATCATGACTCAAGATAACACCAAGTTATGTGATTTCTCAAATACCAACAACAATGATTTTATTGGCAATCCGCTTGTTCCTCTTGCCATTAGTGCGGAGACTTGTGATACTAATACTGCTTTGCTGAATCTTGTTATGAAAGACCAATTTTCCGGTACTCCTAATGAGGATGTCGCGTCCCATCTTAATACCTTCGTGGAATTATGCGATATGCAAAAGAAAAAAGATGTGGACAATGATGTGGTCAAGATGAAATTATTTCCGTTTTCTTTGCGTGATTCTGCCAAAATTTGGTTCTCTTCTTTGCCTCGCAATAGTATCGATTCTTAGAAGAAGTGCAAAGATGCTTTTATCACCAAGTATTTTCCGCCCGCAAAAATTATTTCCCTTAGAACCCAGATCATGAATTTCAAGCAACTTGAACATGAGCATGTTGCACAATCTTTGGAAAGGATGAAAATGATGCTAAGGAATTGCCCAACTCATGTGTTAAATCTTTGGATGATCATACAAAAAATTTATGCGGGGTTGAATTTTGTTTCTCGTAATCTTTTAGATTCCGCCGCGGGTGGTACTTTTATGGAAATTACTTTGGGTGAAGCCACCAAATTGCTTGATAATATTATGGCAAATTATTCACAATGGCATAATGAAAGGGCGCCTAATAGTAAAAAGGTTAATTCGGTTGAAGAAATTTCTTCTTTGAGTGATAAAGTTGATGCTCTTATGAAATTGGTTGCCAGTAAAAATGCTCCTATTGATTTTAATGATATGCCTTTCTCTACTTTGATTGAGCAAAATAGTGATGCCATTGATGTGAATTTTATCTCTCGCAATAATTTCAACAACAATGCATATAGAGGGAATTTTAATCCTAGACCTTTTCCTAGTAATTCCTCTAATAATTATGGTAATTCCTATGGAAATCAACATTACAATAATAATAGGAATACCTCTGATCTTGGGAATGATATTAAAGAATTTATCAACACGCAAAAAGTTTTCAACACTTCCATAGAAGAAAAGTTGAATAGGATTGATGATTTGTCTAGAAGTGTTGATAGAATTGCTCATGATGTGGAAAATATCAACTTGAAAATTTTTGTGCCTAAAGTTGATGAATCAATTAAAGCTATTTATGTTTCTATGGATGAAAGTAAGAAAAGAACTGCTATGCTTAGAGCTAAAAGAGGATTTTTAGAGAAAGCTTTTTCTAGTGATTATTCTTGCAAAAGTGATGAAGGTCTTAAAATGATTGGTGTTTATTCTATTGATTCCTTGTTTAGTAAAGATAAGATTGATGAAAAGGGGACTGGAGAAGAGTCAACTTTAGGTAGAAGGCATCCCAATATTTCGGAGGGTGAAAATCTTGTTGAGAAAATTGATGAAAGTGGGTTTGGAGAGGTCAAAACTTTAGTTAGCGATGCACCCACTCTTTTGGATTACAAAGACTTTAATTATGATAGTTTCTCTTTTATTGATTGTATTTCTTTGTTGCAATCCATGCTAAATTCACCCCATGCCTGTGAACAAAACAAAGCTTTTACTAAACATATTGTTGATGCTATGATGAAAGCTTTGGAAGAAAAATTGGAATTAGATGTTTCAATTCCTAGAAAAATGCATGATGAGTGGGAACCTACTATCAAAGTCAAGATTAAAAATTATGAGTGTTTTGCTTTTCTGTGACTTGGGTGCTAGTGTTTCTACAATTCCGAAATCTTTATGTGATGTGCTTGGTCTTACCAATCTGGAAGAATGTTCCTTGAATTTGCACTTGGTGGATTCTACCATTAAAAAGCCTATGGGAAGAATTAATGATGTTCTTATTCTTGAAAATAGAAATTATGTTCCCATAGATTTTATTGTTCTTGATATTGATTGCAATCCATCTTGTCCAATTATTCTTGGTAGACCGTTTTTACGCACTATTGGTGCCGTGATTGATATGAAAGAAGGCAATATTAAGTTCCAATTTCCTTTGAGGAAAGGTATGGAATACTTCCCTAGAACAAGAATTAAGCCACCTTATGAATCAATCATGAGGGCATCTTATGGATCTCAAACCAAAGATGACAAAACTTAGATCCTTGCCTTACGCCTAGCTAAGGGCGTAAAACTATAGCGCTTGTTGCGAGGCAACCCAATGAATAAAATTTATTTTTGCTTTTTACTTTCTGTTCTTGTGTGTTTGCACAATTATGCTACTGGTATGATTGTGTTTTTTGTGTTTTAATTAGTGTTTGTGCGAAGTAAAGCCTTTAGGATCTTCTTGGGTGATAGTTGTTTGATCTTGCTGAAAAAGACAGAAACTTTGCGCTCACGAAAATAATTTTCATAAATCAAAGAAAAGAGATTTTGCCCTGATTCTTTTTGTAGAAGATCAATATACAAATTACCCTGGTCTTCCTAATTTTTCATAATTTTTGGAGTTACATAAGTATTCGAAAGTGTCAGATTACTACAGACTGTTCTGTTTTCTTTGTGTTATGTGCTTATTTTGATGGCTGTATGGTTTTCTTTGATGAGTTTTGTCCATAGAAAAGTTGGAATATAGTAGATATAATACAAAAACAAAATATGAATAGGTTTGATACAACACTTATGGTAGTGGTTTGCTTTCTTTTACTAACGGATCTCACAAAGGTTTTGTTGAGTTTTGTGTGATTGAAGTTTTCAAGTTTTGGGTTATCTTACGATGGATGAAAGAAGGATAGAAGAGCCTAAGCTTGGGGATGCCCTGACATCCCAAGCTATTATCCAAGAATGAGCAACCAACTAAGCTTGGGGATGCCCCCGAGTGGCATCCCCTCTTTCTTCTAACGACCATCGGTATTTTACTCGAGACTATATATTTTTATTCGTCACAGGATATGTGTTTTGCTTGGAGCGTATTGTATGATATGTGTCTTTGCTTATTTTATTTTGTGTTTTAAGTCATCAATCCTTGCTGGACACACCTATTTGAGAGAGCCAAAATTATTTCATGACTTGTTAGAATTGCTCTCTATGCTTCACTTATATCTTTTTGAGCACGGTGTGATTAGTATTTTTTGAAGAAATGCTCTCTTGATTCACTTAGATTTATTTGAGAGTTAGTAAAATTTTGAAGAAATTCTCTCTTGCTTCACTTAAATTATTTTGAGAGAAAGAAAATTTTATGCTCATGATCTTCACTTATATTTGTTTGAGCTTATGAAAAGCAACACATAAAAGTTAGTCCCAAAGTGATAGATATCCAAGAAGGATAAAGAAAAGAAAATGCCATGAAGATCATTGGACAAAATAAACTTGATTCTTAGTAATAGTTTTGAGATATGATGATGTGATATGAGAGTTATGTTGATGAGTAAATGTGCTCTAGTAAGAATATCGGTGTTAAGGTTTGTGATTCCCTATGCATGCACGAAAGTCAATAATCATGCAATGAAAATTATATCCTACTTGTGGTGCATTATGAGATTATTCGTTTCTTGGTTGGTCGCTTCCCAATCTTTTTGCTAGCCTTCATTTTGCACTAAGTATGACCTCTACTTGTGCATCCAAAATCCTTTAAACCAGTTTTGCCACATGAGTCCACTATATCTACCTATATGCGGTATTCTTTTGCCGTTCTAAGCAAATTTGCATGTGCCATCTTTAATTTTCAAAATAAACTTCTCTTTTGTGTATTTGTTTCGCTCGCGGAACGGTAACGGGTGGCTAAGATTTTCCATGCTGGATGTGTTATTCTCACGATGAGTGTTTATTCACTTGTCATTGCGCGAGAGTAAGGCAAAGGTTTTAGGGATGCCCAGTCCCGAAATGCAAAAATGAATTTACTTTATGTTGTCAAATAATAAATTCCTTGGAAAGTGTTGGTATGGAAGGCAACCATGGATTCGGCTAGCCATGGAAAGTGAAAGTATGGTGGAAAAATGAATAAACTTTATTTTCTGTTTGGGAACCGCCTATGGCATATCTAGCATGGAAAGTGTTCGTAGCTCTACGTCGTTTTCGTTGGTGGGATGGATACACCTCCCTAAATGTTTTTATCACTAATTTTTTCGCTTTGAGCTCTGGCACCTCTACAAATCCCTACTTCCCTCTACGAAGGGCCTTTCTTTTACTTTGTGCACTTTTTATTTTTGAATTTGAGTCTCCATCTTCTCTTATAAAAGAACCAACTAAGAGGCAATATGATCGTACTTAAGTATTGGGTGTAGCTAATATTCGAGTGTGTTTCATGAATGGATCAATGTTTGAGCATGATGGTCTAGGGATAACTTGTTTTAGCATTGATATTTTGAAAGACATGGTTGCTTGTTGATATGCTTGAGTATCTAAATTATTATGTCAAAACTAGACTATTGCTTTGAATCACATAAAAGTCCAAATGTCCATGCTATAAAGAAAAGAATATGATATGACTTGATAAACATCACTCCACATCAAAAATTCTGTTTTATCACTTACCTACTCGAGGACGAGCAGGAGTTAAGCTTGGGGATGCTGATACGTCTCCAACGTATCTATAATTTTTTATTGTTCCATGCTGTTGTATTATCAATCTTGGA
The DNA here is from genome assembly GCF_002575655.3 of Aegilops tauschii subsp. strangulata. Taxonomy (NCBI): domain Eukaryota; kingdom Viridiplantae; phylum Streptophyta; class Magnoliopsida; order Poales; family Poaceae; genus Aegilops; species Aegilops tauschii. Next base: position 568,699,066 of record NC_053037.3, on the reverse strand, counting down.
TGTTTTATAATCATTTTATACTCATTTTATATCATTTTTTGGTACTAACCTATTGACATAGTGCCAAGTGCCAGTTGCTGTTTTTTCCATGTTTTTTACATCGCAGAAAATCAATATTAAACGGAGTCCAAATGCCCTGAAACTTTACAGAGAATTTTTATGGGCCAGAAGGAAGAAGTTGGGCCCTGCTTGCACCTGGGGGAGTCCCAAGGAGGGGACAACCCACCAGGGCGCGCCAGGAGGCCTAGGCGCGCCCTGGTGGGTTGTGCCCACCTCGGGTGCCCCCCGGACCGCCTCTTTGCTCTATAAATACCCCAAAAATCCAGAAACCCTAAAGGCATCGACGAAATATTCATCCAGCCGCCGCAGAGTCTAGAACCACCAGATCCAATCTAGACACCATCAAGGAGGGGTTCACCACTTCCATTGGTGCCTCTCCGATGATGTGTGAGTAGTTCTTTGTAGACCTCTGGGTCCGTAGTTAGTAGCTAGATGGCTTTCTCTCTCTCGCTGAATTATCAATACAATGGTCTCTTGGAGATCCATATGATGTAACTCTTTTTGCGGTGTGTTTGTTGGGATCCGATGAACTTCGAGTTTATGATCAGTTATATCTTTTTATATCCATGAAAGTTATTTGAGTTTCTTTGATTTCTTATATGCATGATCTATTGTAGCCTCGTATTTCTTCTCCGATATTTGGGTTTTGTTTGGCCAACTTGATCTATTTATCTTGCAATGGGAAGATGTTCCCGGTAGTGGGTTCGATCTTACGGTGCTTGATCCCAGTGACAGAAAGGGAACCGACACGTATGTATCATTGCTACTAAGGATAAAAAGATGGGATCCATATCTGCCGCAATAGATAAACAGATCTTGTCTACATCATGTCATCGTTCTTATTGCATTACTCCGTTTTTCCATGAACTTAATACACTAGATGCATGCTGGATAGCGGTCGATGTGTGGATTAATAGTAGTAGATGCAGGCAGGAGTCGGTCTACTGATCTTGGACGTGATGCCTATGTAATGATCATTGCCTGGATATCGTCATAATTATGTGAAGTTCTATCAATTGCCCAACAGTAATTTGTCTACCCACCGTTTGCTATTTTCTCGAGAGAAGCCACTAGTGAAACCTACGGCCCCCGGGTCTTCCTTCTCATATATTTGCCTTGCGATCTATTTTATTTGCACTTTTTATTCAGATCTATTAAACCAAAAATACAAAAATACTTTGCTGCACTTTATTTTATTTGCGATCTATTATTTCAATCTATTACAACTTTCTCCCGTCAACACACAATTTCTGGCGCCGTACCCCGAAAGGGATTGACAACCCCTTTAATACTTCGGGTTGAGAGGTGTTGTTATTTGTGTGCAGGGGCTGTTTACGTTGTGTTGCTTGGTTCTCCTACTGGTTCGATAACCTTGGTTTCATATCTGAGGGAAATACCTACCGCCGCTATGCTGCATCATCCCTTCCTCTTTGGGGAAATATCGACGTAGCTTCAAGCGACATCACATCTTACATGATGATCGAACATGGTTTAGTTGATATGGATCACGTGATCATTTAGATGACTCGAGGGATGTCTATCTAAGTGGGAGTTCTTAAGTAGTTTGATTAATTGATCTTTAATTTATCATGAACTTAGTCCTAATAGTATATGCAAATTATGTTGTACATCAATGGCTCGCGTTGTAGCTCCCCTATGTTTTTGATATGTTCCTAGAGACAACTAAGTTGAAAGATCATAGTAGCAATGATGCGGACTGGGTCCGTGATCTAAGGATTATCCTCATTGCTGCATTGAAGAATTATGTCCTTGATGCACCGCTAGGTGACAGACCTATTGCAGGAGCGAATACAAACGTTATGGACGCTTGGCAAGCTCGATATGATGACTACTTGATAGTATAGTGCACCATGCTTTATGGCTTAGAACCGGGACTTCAAAAACGTTTTGAACGCCACGGAGCATATGAGATGTCCCAAGAGCTGAAATTAGTATTTCAGACTCATGCCCGTGTCAAGAGGTATGAGACCTCTGACAAGTACTTTACCTACAAGATGGAGGAGAATGGCCCAGGCAGTGAGCATGTGCTTAGAATGTTTGGGTACTACAATCGCTTGAATCAAGTGGGAGTTAATCTTCCAGATAAGATAGTGATTGACAGAGTTCTCTAGTCACTATCACCAAGCTACTAGAACTTCGTGATGAACTATAATATGCAAGGGATGACAAAAATGATTCCCGAGCTCTTCGCGATGCTGAAATCAGAGAAGGTAGAAATCAAGAAAGAGCATCAAGTGTTTATGGTTAACAAGACAACTAGTTTCAAGAAAAAGGGTAAGGGAAAGAAAGGGAACTTCAAGAAGAATGGCAAGTAAGTTGCCGCTCCCATGAAGAAGCCCAGAACTAGGCCTAAGCCTGAAACTGAGTGCTTCTACTGCAAAGGGAATGGTCACTAGAAGCGGAACTACCCCAAATACTTGGCGAATAAGAAGGATGGCAAAGTGAATAAAGGTATATTTGATATACATGTTATTGATGTGTACTTTACTAGTGTTCATAGTAACTCTTGGGTATTTGATACCGGTTCAGTTGCTAAGATTAGTAACTCGAAATAGGAGTTGCAAAATGAATAGAGACTAGTTAAGGGCGAGGTGACGATGAGTGTTGGAATTGATTCCAAGGTTGATATGATCAACATCGCACATTCCCTCTACCTTCAGGATTAGTGTTGAACCTAAATAAATGTTATTTGGTGTTTGCGTTGAGCATGAATATGATTAGATCATGTTTATTGCGATACGGTTATTCATTTAAGTCAGAGAATAATTGTTGTTCTGTTTACATGAATAAAACCTTCTATGGTCATACACCCAATGTAAATGGTTTATTGAATCTCGATCGTAATGATACACATATTCATAATATTGATGCCAAAAGATGCAAAGTTGATAATGATAGTGCAACATATTTGTGGCACTGCCGTTTAGTCATATTGGTGTAAAGCGCATGAAGAAACTCCATGTAGATGGGCTTTTGGAATCACTTGATTATGAATCATTTTATGCTTGCGAACCAAGCCTCATGGGAAACATGACTAAAACTCCGTTCTCCGGAACAATGGAACGAGCCAAAGACTTATTGGAAATAGTACATACCGATGTATGCGGTCCGATAAGTGTTGAGGCTCACAGCGGGTATCGTTATTTTCTAACCTTCACAGATGATTTGAGCAGATATGGGTATATCTACTTAATGAAACACAAGTCTGAAACATTTGAAAAGTTCAAAGAATTTCAGAGTGAAGTGGCGAATCATCGTAACAAGAAAATAAAGTTTCTACGATCTGATCGCGGAGGCGAATATTTGAGTTACGAGTTTGGCCTTCATTTAAAACAATGTGGAATAGTTTCACAACTCACGCCACCTGGAACACCACCGCGTAATGGTGTGTCCGAACGTCGTAACCGTACTTTATTAGATATGGTGCGATCTATGATGTCTCTTACCGATTTACCACTATCGTTTTGGGGTTATGCATTAGAGACAACTACATTCACGTTAAATAGGGCACCGTCTAACTCCGTTGAGACGACACCGTATGAACTATGGTTTGGCAAGAAACCTAAGTTATCGTTTCTTAAAAGTTTGGGAATGCGACGCTTATGTCAAAAGGCTTCAACCTGATAAGCTCGAACCCAAAGCGGAGAAGTGCGTCTTCATAGGATACCCAAAATAAACTATTGGGTATACCTTCTACCACAGATTCAAAAGAAAAATTCTTTGTTGCTAAGAATAAGTCCTTTCTAGAGAAGGAGTTTCTCTCGAAAGAAGTGAGTGGGAGGAAAGTAGAACTTGATGAGGTAATTGTACCTTCTCTCGAATTGGAAAGTAGTACATCAGAGAAAACTGTTCCCGTGATGCCTACACCAACTAGAGAGGAAGCTAATGATGATGATCATGAAACTTTAGATCAAGTTACTACAAAACCTCGTAGGTCAACCAGAATAGGATCCGCACCAGAGTGGTATGGTGATCCTGTCCTGGAAGTCATGTTATTAGAACAAGGCTAACCTACGAACTATGAAGAAGCTATGATGAGCGCAGATTCCGACAGATGGCTTGAGCCATGAAATCTAAGATAGGATCCATGTATGAGAACAAAGTGTGGACTTTGGTGGATTTGCCCGATGATCGGCAAGCCATAGAGAATAAATGGATCTTCCAGAGGAAGACGGACGCTGATGGTAGTGTTACTATCTACCAAGCTCGACTTGTCGCAAAAGGTTTTCGACAAGTTCAAGGTGTTGACTACGATGAGATTTTCTCACTCGTAGCGATGCTTAAGTCTGTCCGAATCATGTTAGCAATTGCCGCATTTTATGAAGTATGGAAAATGGATGTCAAAACTGCATTCCTTAATGGATTTCTTAAAGAAGAGTTGTATATGATGCAACCAAAAGGTTTTGCCGATCCTAAAGGTGCTAACAAAGCGTGCAAACTCCTGTGATCCATCTTTGGACTGGTGCAAGCATCTCAGAGTTGGAATATATGCTTTGATAAGGTAATCAAAGCATATGGTTTTATACAGACTTATGGTGAAGCCTGTATTTACAAGAAAGTGAGTGGGAGCTCTGTAGCATTTCTGATATTATATGTGGATGACATATTGTTGATTGGAAATGATATAGAATTTCTGCATAGCATAAAAGGATACTTGAATAAGAATTTTTCAATAAAAGACCTCAGTAAAGCTACTTATGTATTGGGCATCAAGATCTATAGAGATAGATCGAGACACTTAATAAGACTTTCACGAAGCACACACCTTGACAAGATTTTGAAGGAGTTCAAAATGGATCAGTCAAGGAAGGAGTTCTAGCCTGTATTGTAAAGTGTGAAGTTGAGTAAGACTCAAAACCCGACCACGGCAGAAGATAGAAAGAGAATGAAAGTCATTCCCTATGCCTCGGCCATATGCCATGCTGTGTAACAAACCTGTTGTGTACCTTGCCATGAGTTTGGCAAGGGGGGTACAATAGTGATCCAGAAGTAGATCACTAGACAGCGGTCAAAATTATCCTTAGAGTACTAAGGAAATATTTCTCGGTTATGGAGGTGATAAAGAGTTCGTCGTAAAGAGTTACGTCGATACAAGCTTATACACCGATCCAGATGACTCTGAGTCTCAATCTGGATACGTATTGAAAGTGGGAGCACTTAGCTAGAGTAGCTCCATGCAGAGCATTGTAGACATAGAAATTTGCAAAATACATACGGATCTGAATGTGTCAGACCCATTGACTAAACTTCTCTCACAAGCAAAACATGATCACAACTTAGTACTCTTTGGGTGTTAATCACATAGCGGTGTGAACTAGATTATTGACTCTAGTAAACCCTTTGGGTGTTGGTCACATGGCGATGTGAACTATGGGTGTTAATCACATAAAGATGTGAACTAGTGGTGTTAAATCACATGGCGATGTGAACTAGATTATTGACTCTAGTGCAAGTGGGAGACTGAAGGAAATATGCCCTAGAGGCAATAATAGAGTTGTTATTTTATATTTCCTTATATCATGATAAATGTTTATTATTCATGCTAGAATTGTATTAACCGGAAACTTGATACATGTGTGGATACATACACAAAACACCATGTCCCTAGTAAGCCTCTACTAGACTAGCTCGTTACCAAAGATGGTTAAGTTTCCTAACCATAGACATGTGTTTTCATTTGATGAACGGGATCACATCATTAGGAAAATGATGTGATGGACATGACCCATCCGTTAGCTTAGCATATTGATCGTTCAGTTTTATTGCTATAGTTTTCTTCATGTCATATACATATTCCTTTGACAATGAGATTATGCAACTCCCGGGTACCAGAGGAATGCCTTGTGTGCTATCAAACGTCACAACGTAATTGGGTGATTATAAAGATGCTCTACAGGTATCTCCAAAGGTGTTTGTTGGGTTGGCATAGATCGAGATTAGGATTTGTCACTCCGAGTATCGGAGAGGTATCTCTGGGCCCTCTCGGTAATGCACATCATAATAAGCCCTGCAAGCAATGTGACTAATGAGTTAGTTGCGGGATGATGTATTACCGAACGAGTAAAGAGACTTGCCGGTAACGAGATTGAACTAGGTATGAAGATACTGATGATCGTATCTTAGGCAAGTAACATACCGATGACAAAGGGAATTACGGATGTTGTCATTGCGGTTCGGCCGATAAAGATCTTCGTAGAATATGTAGGAACCAATATGAGCATCCAGGTTCCGCTGTTGGTTATTGACCGGAGAGGTGTCTCGGCCATGTCTACATAGTTCTCGAACCCGTAGGGTTCGCACGCTTAACGTTCGATGACGATTTTGTATAATATGAGTTATGTGATTTGGTGACCGAATGTTGTTCAGAGTCCCGGATGAGATCACGGACATGACGAGGAGTCTCGAAATGGTCGAGATGTAAAGATTCATATATAGGACGATAGTATTCGGACACCGGAAGTGTTCTGGGGGTACCGGGTAAGTATCGGGTCACCAGAAAGGGGTTCCGTGCACCCCCGGCAAAGATATGGGCCTTATGGGCCAAGAGAGGGACAGACCAGCCCCTGGTGGGCTGGTGCGCCCCCATATAGGCCGAAATAGGAGGATAAGGAAGGAGGGGAAGGGAGAAGGAAAGGGGAGGATTCGGCCTCCCCCTTTCCCTCTCTCCCCCTCTCTTTCCTTCCCCCTCTGACACTTATGGAAGGGGGGAGGCCGACTTGTGGGAGGCGCCCAAGTAGGATTACTCCTACTTGGGGCGCCCCTTGCTGCCCCTCTCCGTCTCCCACCTATATATATGTGGTGGCGGGGGCACCGCTAGAACACACAACATTGATTCCTAGCCGTGTGCAGCGCCCCCCTCAACTGTTTACGCCTCCGGTCATATTCACGTAGTGCTTAGGCGAAACCCTGCGCGGATCACTTCACCATCACCGTCACCACGCCGTCGTGCTGACGGAACTCTCCCTCGACACTTTGCTGGATCAAGAGTTCGAGGGACGTCATCGAGCTGAACGTGTGTAGACCTCGGAGGTGCCGTACATTCGGTGCTTGATCGGTCAGAACGAGAAGAAGTTCGACTACATCAACCGCGTTATCAAACGCTTCCGCTTTCGGTCTACGAGGGTACGTGGACACACTCTTCCCCTCTCGTTGCTATGCATCTCCTAGATAGATCTTGCGTGAGCGTAGGAAATTTTTGAAATTGCATGCTACGTTTCCCAACAATACGTAGTTGGATGGTTGACCAAAACAGTAAATTATACCTAATGTTGGATGGTTAGGAGGACATTGGTATCCTCTGCCACCAGAGTTGAAGTCCCAGACATGACATTTGTGCTCCCATTTTCCTGGATTTATTCCAGACCTTTCGGCAATGTGCGTTCAGTGGGAGGAGGTGTTTTCATCAACTACGAAGGTGTTTGTGGAGACTTCGTCAATCTCAAGATGATGTGCCGGCTCAGTCTCTCAGAGATACTCATAGGGATATGATGTGCGTGTGTGCATCCATAGGGATGAGTGTTTGCTCGTGTATGTGAGCGAGTTCGACTGTACTGTGTTCAAGAAAAAAATACCTACTTACCTAATAAAAGACCATGATTTTTCTAAGAAAATCAAAGTGATTCTTTTAAAAAAAATAGGAGACGTGATTACTTTGACCATCCCAGCACCGGAGCGCTCACAGCGCTTAATTTCGAGGGAGCTTAGATATTGTAGTGATGCATATGATGACCAATTCGTGTGATCTCTACATTGTCGTGATGTTGTGGACTTCTTCTTCTACAATGAAATCTTAACAGGTGCCTTGCTAATCTTAAAAACAAAATGTCGTGACTAAGAATATATCTCTTTTTTTCTTCAAAAAGGAGGGATACTCCCTGCCCTCTACTTTCGATGATGCATGCAGCCAAGGGCACATCATTGAATTGTATTCTTGTTTTCTCTAAAAAAAAAAACCTCTTGCCCTGAAATACATGCAATCCATATTCCATAACGGAATGTTTCCCTCGAAGTCTACTTTGGCTACACTATTATCTATGCTATTTTTAAAACCGGCTTCTTTTTCTTATTGGTTTCTCCCGAGCTGTGAGGAAAACCTTGATATATTTGATTTTGCTTGCGGGCCCAAAAGATAAGAATTAGATTTTACGCCATCCGAGACATAAGATTTTTCTGATTACCACTCGTGAGGACCAAATCATCATATTTGTTTCTCAAGAGCTTGGTCTTCCAAAGCCCAAGGATTCAACAAAGATGCTCGAGGGCCATGCAATGAAATCTAGACTTACATCTTGCCATACATCCATAAGTTTCTTGTACAAAACAGTCAAGGCGCCATTCAAGCAAATTTTGTACTTATGGAACTGAACTCTAGACTTGAGTCAATTCGTGTGATGCAAATTGCGTTGGCAAGCCGGGTGGAGCATGTGTGCCATGCTCGCGCTTGTGTTTGCTGACTTGGGTCGCCATCTATCTAAACAGCTTCATGGCCTTCCCACGTCGCCCCTTCTCGCCAAATCGATGTTGATGTAGTGGACTCGTCGATTTCGCCAAGGCAGGCTCGTTTTGTAAGAACTTGTAATTTCCGTGTCGATGGCAAGGGAATAACCTTGTTTGAAATTGCCACAAGGACTTGTTTTAGACATTGCCGGGTGGACTCGCTTATAACCTTGCCGCAGACTCACGACGACTTAGTGTGTTCATCAACTTCTTGCCGGTGCGAGATCGATCGCGGTTGTCGCTCAAACTCATTAAAGAAACTGAAAATATCTTAGCTGCTGTCAAGGAAGGAAGAAATAAATAAAGTGCAGATTAAAAGGAGAAAATATATAGTAATAATGATGGGGGTTGTTGATTGGTAGTAGGACGTGATATGATGCACGTCCAAAGATTATTGAGGAGTTCACATCGGGTACGGACCAGTCTCTGTTTGTTTAGCTTGTGTTTCAAGGAAACCAGGAACATCATCGCTGGTTAATTCAATCGTGGTTGGGTTTGTTCGGCGCAACGCAGGCGGCCGGCCAGCCGCGCATATTATCGGTGGTGATCACGAGGGCAGGCAGTCAGGGCACACGATCCGCGCCGATCTGAGCACCAAAAGCTGCCACCGAAAACGTTGCAGGGGCAGTGGCAGGCCCGATGGATCCGTCTTTCCTGGCCTAACAGTGCTGCGGGCACGCAAGAGGCAACAAGCGGCAGCGAGCAGCTGGATAAGGGGCTTTGGGCATCGGTCCTCACCACATTCTTTCTCATGCAAAGCCATCACGTACGCGAGTAACCATGGGCACATCCATGCATGCTTCATTGATTGAACTGTGCAGCTTAGCTGGTAGGTACGTCGGCCGGCGTACCCGACGACCCCGCGGAGGAAAGCGCGCCCGGCAGCTTCCCCAACAGGGACTGCTCGTTCGGCGAGGAAATATTGCATACTGGCATCCTACTTGCATCCGACCACTGCCTGTCCTGCTTTCTACTTTAATTTCCGGCGCCTCCATGTGCCGCCTAGGGATCGATACAAAAATGAAATTCTGAAGGGAACTGAAAATGTTGAGACATTGTGCGTCTAACATTTAAAGTTTAAAGCCGACATACTCCCTCCGTTTAGGTGTGTAAGTCACCTTATGAAAACCAAATAATCCCAAAACACTTAGTCACGGTACATTAACTCCATCCTCGTTTCTTGTTTTGTGACATATCAACCAATAAGAGATGTTGGCCGTTCATGCTTTCAATGACTTGAGACTACCAAACATGACATGCAGTGGTTAGTTCATTGCATGCAGTGCTATTAATTAGCAAAAAGACATTAAATTTTCTCGTTTTCCTCCCCGCCTTGGTCGCGGTGCACAATATAAGATGACTTACACACCTAGACGGAGGGAGTATAAATTGAGATTCAATCTGATTGTGAACACCATGGAATCCAGTTCAACCGGTGAAATGTTTGGTGTCATTCACTGTGGGATTCGTCCCTTTTTTTTACTCTCTTGCGTTATAGAAGATCCAACTTTAATTTAACTAAAATTCCAAGAAAAAAATAATCTAACATTTTGTGGCGTGATTGATGGTGCGTTGTTTATCGTTGTTGTTGATTTTCTTTTGTTTTGTTTTATAACATTTTGTTTAGAAGAGTTTTAACATATTTTTTAATGAAAACTTTGGCATATTTTTTTTACCATTTTTCTTCTTTTATAGTACTGTTGAGATTGTGAACACCATCGAATCCAGTTCAACCAATAAATGTTTGGTATCATTCGTTGTCGGATGCGTCCCCCCTTTTTTTCCTTTTGCTATAAAAGATCCAATTTTAATCTAACTAAAATTCCAAAAACAATGATCTAACATTATGTGGCATGATCCATGGTGTAACTTTTATCGTTGTTGTCAATGACCTTTTGTTTAGAAGAGTTTTAACATATTTTGTAATGGGAATTTTGGCATGTTTTTAGCATTTTTCTTCTTTCATAGTAGTATTTTAACCTTTTGGTTACAACCGTGTGGTAGTGTGGGTCATTGCTTTCGGTCGTGTCCACTCCGAGGGAAGGCCCGTGTAATGCCTATTTGAACAATCAAAAAACATTGTAGAGGAGGCCCGTCCCAGTTTCAGACACATAAGGTGTGTTTCGTTTGGGGACCTCCTGTATAACCCTCGTTGGGGCGCCGCCATGTGCCGCCCGTTGTGATGCCTACGAACGGCTCACTGCATGGTGCGGGAACTGGGCCACCCCAGTAACCAGTTGTTGCATCATGATGATGTCATGCGCGTATTTTTGTTTGTCTTCACATTTTTATTTTCCTTTTTCCTTGTTTACGTTTGTTTATATTTCATAATATTATATATATAATACAAAAAGAACTTTACATAAGAATTTTAAAAATGTTAATCACACATTGAAAATGTTAACCATGTAAATAAAAATAGTAATCATGTGTAGAAAAAACTGTTAGTTCAATAAAAAATGTCGTGTGTTTCAAAAAAGTATGTGCCCTTTAAAAATATGTGTATAAAATATATTAAAAAGGTTTGGTATCTTCAGAAAAATGTACATACCATTTTAAAGAATGGTTCACGAGTTTCCAAAATGGTTCCTGACATTGTCAAAAAAGTATATATACAACATTAAAAAAGTTTTGCATTGTATAAAAAAATTGTACTCCTTCCAATCCATTTTACTTGTCACTCAAATGGATGTATCTAACACGCAAATACGTCTAGATACATTCGTTTTAGCGACAGGTAATATGGATAGTAGGGAATGCCATTCAAAACATGTACATGGCATTTAAAAAATCCAGCAATTGAAAAACATGTTTGGGACATTTAAAAAATATTTACACAATGTAAAAAAAGTGGTCCTGTAGGCTAAAAAATGTTACTTCCATAAAAAAGAGTATTTGGGAAAAATATTACTATGTATTCAAACATGTACTTTAAAAAATGTACATCATGCATTTGAAAAATGTATAAAGTGAATCATAAAATGTTTTCGCATGTGCTCTAACAAATATTGTGTACTTAAAGAAAGAAGACATGTGTGGCAAAAAATGACAAACACACAAAAACAAAAGCCAACAAAACCGAACGAAACAAATAAAACCAAAGTATAACAAAGAAAGAAAGAAATAAAAATCAATATAACGAATGATAAACCCAAAAAAAGGAAAACCAAAGAAAACCGGTGAAAAAACAAATAAAACCAGGAAATAAGAAAAAGAAACTGAATAAGAAAATAAAACCCAAACCTACACGAACCTACAACGAAAACCCGAAAACATCACTGAAATAACTAAAAGAATAGCGAAAATCCGCATCTGAGCCTAGGCTCAGATGCTCCCGCTCAGAAAAAAATTCAAAACAAATACTAGAAAAAATAAAAAACCCAAATGTTTTTTTTGTGGTACATAATTTGACGCGTGAGGTCCGCTCCAAATTTCAACTCATTTGGATATCTGAGCAGCTCTCGGCAAAAAATACAAATCGGGTCAATACAGTTCGTGAACAATAAACTTTTTTACAGACCCCAATTTTTTCTTTTTTGCAGACCGCTGCTCAAATGTCCAAATGAGTTGAAATTTTCAGATAACCTCACGCATCAAATTATCTACCGCACAATTTGTTTTTGGAATTTTTTGAATTTTTCTATTATTTGTTTTGATTTTTTTCGTCGGAGCGGGTGCAGCTGAGCCCGGGAGCCGAATTGGCCTTCTCAAAGAATAGAGCAAAATGAAGAAGTAAGGGAAAATTGAACTAAACCGATGGAACAACAAATAAAACCTAATAAGCATAAACGAAAGAAAACGAAAAAAAGGGAAAAACCTAACTGGAGGAATGTACAACGCGCATTGAAGGAACATACCTACTGGGCCATCCCACTAGGCATCATTTATATCTCACAATACACGACGTAAAAACAGCCCTCACCCGCAGCCCCTGTGCATGGGCCAGCTGGGCTGCAGGGGGTGTCCTGAGCTGTTTGCTGAGCTCAAAGCGGCGCAGGTTTGAATCCTGCTTAGAACATAATTTTTTCTTTAAGGGGGGGGGGGGGGGCGGGGGGCTCGGATCTTCAAGACATCTATGTTCTTCGTCAATGTTTAGTGATCATAATAGTTTGTGAGAATAAATTTTCTCTCGCTCTTTTGGCGGTGCCATGAGGTTGGAGAGTTTTCTGTCCTCGTAGATCCGATTATTCAAATCTGATGATTTTATATTGCTGTGTCAAGCTTTTTTGTTGGCCTGATTCTTTGTGGAGGTGAAATCTTTCATCGAGACCATGGTGAAGATATACATTAAAAAAATGTTAACTCTGCAAAGAAAAAAATGTTGAGCATGTATTCCATACAATTTTAATCAAGCGTTTAAAAAAATTCAAATGTGTACGGGAAAAATGTGTTTATACTTCCAAAATATTGGATACATATATATATAGAAAATATGTGTTTAAAAATGTTAATTAAGCATTTAAAAATGAGAAATGTGTCAAGAAAAAATGTATATATATATGCTACAAAACATACTATATGTAAAACATTTGAATTTTTTATTAATCAGGCATTTGGAAAAGTTAATGTTTATAGAAAAAATGTTTCTCATGTATTCAAAATATATACAATGTGTATGAAAAAGGTTGATAATGTATTCAAGAAATTATATGAAGCATTTCAAAAAATATTAATCTTGCATTAAAAAATGTTAATCAAGAATTTGAAAATGTTCATTATGTATAGAAAAATTGTTTAGCATGTACTCACAAAAGGTAAATACTGTATTTGAAAAAATGTTAATCAAACATTTGAAAAAGTCAAATGTGTATGAAAAAATGTTAATCTTGTATTTGGAAAAAGTTTATCAAGCATTTGAGATTTTTTTTAAATGTGTATGAAAAAAATGTTAATATTGTATTTGGAGAAAGTTTATCAAGCATTTGAGAATTTTTTTTAAAATGTGTATGGAAAAAATATTGACCATGTATTCAAATAATGTTAATCTTGTATTTGAAAAATGTGAAACGTGTATTAGATATATATAAGAATGTAAAATGTGTATGGAAAAAAGTAGATATAAAGACATTTTTTTGAATGGTAAGCATTTTTTTAAATGTTGAAATTGTATTAAAAAGATTTCTAGTGAATAAAAAATGTTGAATGTTTACTGACAAATGTTAATTTGGGTTGGAAAAAAACTGGTGAAAATAGACAAGAAAACAAAAAAAACAAAAAAAAGAAACATAGAATACCAAAGTCTAACGAAGAAAGAAAGACAAACGGATGAAAACCAAATCTGTAATGAAGAGAAAAGAAAAACCGAAGGAAAATGTTGAGAAAACAAAGGAACTGAAGGGAAAAATAGAAAACAAAAATATATAAAAGTAATATTTCATGTGTAGATGAAAAATGTACATAGAAACAAAGGGAAAAAGATACAAACAACTCTTAGCAACAAAAAGAAGTTAATGAAAAAGGTTTTACAACCATTTAAAATCACAGAGATATCAAAAACGGATAAGCCATGAAGATATCATGCTATCTATCTTACGATCATGCAAAGCAATATGACAATGAATGCTCAAGTCATGTATATGGTGATGATGGAAGTTAAATGGCAATATATCTCAGAATAGCTATGGAAATGCCATGATAGGTAGGTATGGTGGCTGTTTTGAGGAAGATATAAGGAGACTTATGTGTGATAGAGCGTATCATATCACGAGGTTTGGAATGCACGGTACCGAAGAGGCTAGAAAATTGCGGAAAGGTGAGAGTGCATATAATCCATGGACTCACATTATTCATAAAGGACTCACACACTTATTGCGAAAGTCTACTACGCATGCCCCTAGGTGGGGGGAGATTGCTAGGAGTTAATCATAGCGCGCCCCCGACCTCCATGCAAAGGAAGACACTCAATAATAAATCATGCTCCAACTTCTTAGCATAACGAGAGGCTATACATGCATGCTTCGGGAATCACAAACCTTAATACCAACTCTTACTAAACCACAATCATTCACTAGTACCTCCCACATATTACCATCTCTATATCGCAAAACTATTGCAAGTAATCAAACATATCATATTCAGTGATCTACAAGTTTTATGTAGGATTTTATGACTAACCATGTGAATGACCAATTCCTGTTAACTCTCTAAATAGATATAAGTGAAGCATGAGAGTTTAATTCTTTCTGCAAAAGATTTACCCGCACTCTAACAAATTTAAGTGAAGCAAACGAGCATTCTACAAATGACGGATTTCTAGATATAGAGAAACAGGCATCCAAACTTCAAATGATGTAAGTGAAGCGCTTGAAGCATTCTATAAAGCCACCAATACCAGCATGGTGCATTATTAAAATAAAAGTAAAAGGCACACGATGCTCCAAAAATTTACTAGGGATGCCTTGGTCATCCCCAAGCTTGAACTCTTTCTTCTTCTCATATAGATACCTCCTCGATCTTCGAACACTTCATCCACACAAAACTTAACCGAACTTTTTATTAACGGGATTAGTACATATAACATCAAATTCCATCGTGTACTGATGTAGCACTAATTATAATCAAACATTACCCACTGTATGCTATCACAGTTATATGGCTCCCAAGTCAACGGGGCTCAACAAGATTTCAAACATAAGCAAATAATGCAACTATAACAACAATTTGTGAAAATAGGACAGTCTGTAAAGATGCATATGCTACATATACTTATGTAACTCAAACAATTCTGAAAAATTAGGACAAAATAAACAATTTCATAGCAGTGCTATGTAAAAATTTCAAATTTTTTTTTTGCATATTCGAGTAAAAAAAATGTAAATTCACGCACTACAACAAAAGTTTCTGTTTTTGCACCGCACACACCAAACAAGCAATTTAAACATCCTAAAGGTAAATCTTGGCACATTATTTTTATAATACAATGGATTTTTATAAGGGGATAATTATTTTTTGTTGAGAAGTTTCTATAATTCAAGATTCACAAAGTTTCCATAAGCATGAACAAGTTCAAGGGTATCCTCCACTTCAACGGTGCTCGTCTTTCTCACTTTCACTTTTCTTTTTAAAAAATGTTAGGTTCCCCTCTTTTTTTTTGGTTTTTAAACTTTTTAAAAGCACACAACAGAAGTAAATGACTCTAAAATTTCCGGGTTGTCTCACTAGTAGCGCTTTCTTTAAAGCCATTAAGCTAGGCATACAGTGCTCAAGTAATTGATCCACCGAGATCCCAAGGTATATCAATGTCAATTTTAATTAGCAATGATTTGTATTTTAGTAGTGAGCACACAGCAACATATATCACATAACAACGGAGTCTAACTCTTCCTATGCATCGGCATGTCATAAAAGAACAATTCATGCATATCAAGTGAAGGCCAATGCATAGTATAAACAATTTCTTGCAATTTTATCGTATTGGAAACATAGAGAGGTGGAGATGTAGTTCCTCTCTCATAATAATTGCAAGTAGGAGCAGCAAGCACGTGCATATTATATTCATCAAAATCATGATGCGTAATGGTAAAAGGCAACCCATCAATATATTCCTTAATAAGCGCAAACTTCTTCGATATAGTGTAGTTGGGAGAATTCAAAAAGATAATAGGGCTATCATGCGCGGGTGCAATAGTAACAATTTCATGTTTAACATAAGGAACTATAGCAAGTTCATCTCCATAAGTATAATTCATATTGGCATCATGGCCACAAGCATAGCAAGCATCAAGTTCATCAAAAAGGGATATTTCAAATGAATCAACGGGATCATAGCATTATCATAGCATTCATCCTTCGGTAAGCACGAAGGGAAATTAAACAATGTATGAGTTTAAGAGTTACTCTCATTAGAAAGTGGGGGCATGGGTAGATAATCCACTCTTCCTCCTTTTGGTCTTCTCTCTCCTCCTCATCTTTTCATCTAATGAGCTCACAATTTCAGCAATTTCTTCTTCCATAGATTCCTGCAAAATATTAGTCTCTTCTTGGACAGCGGAGACTTTCTCAATAAATTCATCAATATCAGCATTGTATTTATAATTTTCATAGCAATAGTAAGTATAGCAAAAAATTTAGATCTGTAAACATCATCATCACAATCTTCAAACTTTTCAAACAAAGATTCAATTTCATAAGCACCCTTAAAAGCAACAAATTCTTCTAGTCGTTGCACATCATAGTAATCATATCTACTATTAGCATATGAAGCCAAGGTTTCATTATCATTAAATTCACATGAAAAGGGAAGGTGTGGAGCCTTCATCCTAGAGCAATAAGTGTAATCATGTCTCAAGCATAAATTCCAAGCATACCATTGCAAACAATCAATTTGATCCCATAAGAGTTTCCCTTTTGGAGTCAAGTGATAATCCCTCAAGTATTCACGTTGATCCAACATGTCTCCCATTATCAAGTTGAATTGGGTTTTCTCAGGATTAGCAAAGTAGTGTTTAATATTTTCCACATAACGAGCATCGAGGGTTTTAGGAGGTCCCCCATCTCCATGAGTAGCAAGTACAACTATTTTTTTGGTGTTTCGTGTTCCATATCCATAGCAAAGATAGAGAACAACTTAGAACAGAAAATAAAACTACTTAGTGATAAAGCAAACAAGCACACACGAGGATATTCACCCCACGCTATTGCTCGCCGGCAACGGCGCTAGAAAGAGGTCTTGATAACCCATAAGTGTAGGGGATCAACTGTAGTATTTTCGATAAATAAGAGTGTTGAACCCAATGAGTAGCTAAAGGTAGGTTTATATTCCCTTCAAGTTATATTGACCACTGATACAACTCTATGCATACTTAAAGTCTGCTTTACCTAGAACAACTATGAAACTATTTTGTAGGTGATAGGATAGGTTTGCAAGATAATAAAGAACGTGCAAATAAAACTTAGCGGTTGTTTATATAAAGAAACAATTAAGTTAGTTTTAGTAGAGTGCTTTTTGTGACACAAAGAGAAGGATTTTGTCCCTAGGCAATCGATAACTAGACCGGTAATCATTATTGCAATTTTATACGAGGGAGAGGCATGAGCTAATATACTTTCCCTATTTGGATCATATGCACTTATGATTGGAACTCTAGCAAGCATCCACAACTACCAAAGATCATTAAGGTAAAACCCAACCATAGCGTTAAGTAACAAGTCCTCTTTACTCCCATACGCAACAATCTCCTTACTCGGGTATAAGCTTCTATCACTCTCGCCACCTACTATAAGCGAATTATGAACGTATTGCAACACCCTACAGTGGGGATTGCTCATGCTTTGCGCGACATGGAGGGCACCATAGGACAACACAAAAATAAAACATACAACTCAAACCAATCACGCTCATCAATCAACCCATAGGACAAAACGAATCTACTCAAACATCATAGGATGGAAACACATCATTGGATAATAATATGAAGCATGAAACACCATGTTTAAGTAGAGCAATACGGCAGGAATAGAGAGGTTACACCGCTGCATAGAGGGGGAGAGAGTTGATGTTGCCGGCGGCGAAGTTGTTGGTGTAGATTGTCGTCAAGATGATGGCCCCGGCGGCGCTTCGACGCCACCGGGAGAGAGGGGAGAGAGCCCCCTCCTTCTTCTTATTACTTGGCCTCCCCACTACATGGGAGGATAATCCCCCCTATGGTCCATTGCCTCCATGGCTCCCGGAGGGCAGGAGCACTCCGACATTAGATCTATCTCCCTGTTTCTCTTCTGTTTCGCATTCCTGTTTTTTAGACCTTCATATTTTCTTAAATTTCTGGAGATCCGTAACTCCGATTGGGATGAAATTTTAACACGATTTTTCTTTCGGATATTATATTTCTTGCATAGAAAGAAGGGCACCAACCGCCTTACAGGGGCGCCACAAGCCTGCCAGGCGCACCTGGGGTAGGGGGCGCGCCCCTTGGGCTTGTGGGCCCCTCGAGCATCGTCGCGCGTTGATTCTTTTTTCCATATATCACATATATTCCAAAATAAATATCCGTTAATTTTTATCGCGTTTGGACTTCGTTTGATATGGATATTGTGCGGAACAAAAAACATGCAACAAACATGAACTGGCACTGGATCAATATGTTAGTCCAAAAAAAAATGTTGCAAAAAGTATATGAAAGTTATACGATATTGGTAAAAATAAAAATTATAGATACGGCGAAGACGTATAATGAAGTGCTCCAGCAAGTGAGGCAGATCACTGCTGCTAAGCCATTTTTGCTTCAGTGTGTTTTTGGCTGCAAGGGGTTCGTCGAACACACTCAACTATGGCGATCCGCAGATGCCTTCGAGGATCTCCCGAAGAGCGCATTGGACGCGGGCCATTACTTCAGGGCCATGCCATGGAGAGAGCATTTTGGCAACAGTTCCAGGCACCATCGCATCTGGAGCTACTGAATCACCAGATGAAGTAGCTAATGGAGCTCTTCCGTATGGCCAAGCTGGCGCTGGAAGATCTCTGCGTCCATCTCTGGCCCGCGGAAGCACTGCCAACCAGCTTCTTCGGTCTGGTGGCCTGTCCGCAAGAAGCCGGCCCCCAAGTGATGTGCTGGAAGTGGTCCATGTGCTTGGAGGGCGTCCATCGGGCGTATGGTTGCATGAGGACGCACTATCCGCGCCTTGATGCGACGCTCATGGCCTCAGGGCCCCCTGAAGGGAAAGACCGGACAGCGGAGCAGTTCCTTGCTGGGGTGATGGAGGAAGCTCAGATCACGGAGGCCCAGTGCCCTAAGGACACCTTGTATTTTTAAGTTTGCACTTCGGAATGCCGAAGTTTAGCGGGATATAAAAAACTTTCTTTTGTTTAAAATGAATGCGTCTTTTTATTCCGATGTGTGTATGTGTACATATGTATATTTTTGACTCCTATGTGACCGATTTAATACTGAAAGCAATTAGGCAATATTGACCCTTAGCCGACGCCTCGGTTCCCGGAGGCGGACCGTGCATAGGGAAACAAGGCAATTAGACTATATTGGTTTTATAGCTTTCATTTAGTCCTAGGAGCGTAACTATGGAGGCTGGTGAGAAGCCCCCGATGTGTGAAGTGTTCGGCGGTTAGCCGGGGTTTAGGCCACTGGTCACTTCAGCTTATTTTAAGAAAAGCCCCTCGTTTGACACGGATGATCTCTAATGATCCTTTGTTTGACACCGTCATTGGCTGGCCGACCAGTTTATGCTTACCAAGACAGTCGGTTTTCAGCTTTCTCCACTGTGGCGCTTTATCATCCGAGTTGGAAGCGCAATCGCAGTGGTTCTCCCTTTACACTCTTAGCCGAATAGGTCGAGAACGTAAGAGGTCAGCACAGGAACCGGACAACCTAACTATTGATAAAAATCGAGGTTCGAAAATGATGCATATAACACAACATCCGAGACATCGAATAGACACTTCAGACTTGTAAGTTAGGCACGAGATTAAAAGCTGAGCCCACGGTTAATTATATAAATAACGCTTATGTGGTGAAAGTAGTCTTTTGACTCAAAGGCAGGAAATGAAAGGAACATGAGTATACAATATGTGAGCTCGAACGGTACATTCTCCTTTATTTCATATGGTCAAGCTGTACATGCGAAGATGTAACAAAAGAGACTTCTAAAAGATACAATATGGTAAAAAAAGATGAAAGGGAGTGAAAACAGGGCGGCTATTGCCGGGTTCACACATCCTCTCCTCTTCGAGGAAATCCCAACGCAGCTCACAAGTAGCAGCGGTTGCTCCTCTGTTCGGAGGGAGCATTCAACCATTGACTATGATAAGACCATTTGGTCCCGGCTTCTTTAGCTTTAGATATGCATAGTGCGGGACTGCATTGAAATGAAGGAGTGCGGTGCACCCGAGCCGTGCGTGGTAGCCGCTTCGAAAGGAAACGATATCGAAGATTAAATCTTCACTCCGAAAGTTCTCGGGTGATCCGAAGACTACTTCTAGTGTGATTGTTCCCGTGCAACGAGCTTCGACACCAGGTATGAAACCTTTGAAGGTGGTGGTGCTGGGCTTCATCGGAGATGAATCAATGCCCATATTTCTGACCGTATCCGCATAGATTAGGTTCAGGCTGCTGCCTCCGTCCATAAGGATGCGTGTTAAGTGGAATCCATCGATAATGGGATCCAAGACCAAAGTTGCCGATCCTCCGTGCCGGATGCTAGTCGGGTGGTCATGCTTGTAGAATGCGGTAAGCCGACCATGGATTGTACTTCGGGGCGACGAGCTCTAAGGCCTAAACGTCCCAAAGTGCTCGCTTCCTCTCCCGTTTGGGGATGTGAGTGACGTAAGTCATGTTCACGTTTTTTACCTTGGGAGGGAATTGTTTCTGGCCTCCATTGTTCGACCGCCGAGGTTCGTCCTCGTCTTGGCGACGAGGTTGGCCTTTATTTGACCCTGTGTCACCATTTTTCCGGCTTGCTTGAAGACCCAGTAGTTTCGGTTAGTATGATTTGAAGGTTTATCCGAGGTGCCATGGATCTAGCTTGGTCTGTCGAGGATCTTGTCCAGTTAGCTGTGTCTGTCCTTGTTCCTGCTACTTGTGAACTGCGTTGGGATTTTCCCGGAAAGGAGGGGATGGTGTAGTATAGTAGAGATAAGTATTTTCCTCAGTTAAGAACCAAGGTTATCAATCCAGTAGGATAACCAAGCAACACCTCATTAGCAGCACCTGCACACAAACAACAAATCATTGCAACCCAACGCGAATAAGGGGTTGTCAATCCCTCGACGGTTACGAGCAAGATTAAATTGTAAGGTGATAGATAGATCGATTGGACAAAAATACAAAATAAAATAAATAAAGTAAAAATGCAACAAGGTATTTTTGGTTTTAATATATGATAAAAGATAGACTTGGGGGCCATAGTTTTTCACCAGAGGCTTCTCTCTTAAAAATAGCATACGGTGGGTAGACAAATCACCATTGGACAATTGATAGAAAAACAAATAATTATGACGATATCCAAGGCAATGATCATATATAGGCATCACGTCCGAGACAAGTAGACCGACTTGTGCCTGCATCTACTACTATTACTCCACACATCGATCGCTATCCAGCATGCATCTAGAGTATTAAGTTCATAAAGAACGGAGTAACGCCTTAAGCAAGATGACATGATATAGACAAGATAAACTCATGTATGAATAAACCCCGTCTTTTTATCCTTAATAGCAACGATACAATACGTGTCATGTCCACTTCTGTCACTGGGATTGAACACCGCAAGATCAAACCCATTACAAAGCACCTCTCTCATTGCAAGATAAACCAATGTAGTTGGCCAAACCAAATCAATAGATCGGAGAAAAATACGAAACTATAACAATCATGCATAGAAGAGTTCAGAGAAAACACAAATAATATTCATGGATAAATCTGATCATAAACTCATAATTCATCGGATCCCAACAAACAAACCGCAAAAAGTGATTACATACGATAGAACTCCAAGAACATCGAGGAGAACATTGTATTGAAGATCAAATAGAGAGAAGAATCCATCTAGCTACTAACTATGGACCTGTACACCACACCACCCTTTCCCTCACATGATAGCCCACCGCCGGCTCGATCTGGGTGACGAACGTAGCTAGTCCTCGATGTTCCGGCCCGTGCATGTGTCCGGTTTGTGATGCATCTACCCCGTCAAGGATGTGCATTGGGTATTCGTACACCACACCGCCCTTTCATACATATGCCTTGGCCACATGCATGCAGGGCCAGTTGCCGGACCCCTCCTCGGGCGGCTTTCCGACCGAGCACCTAGCCGGCGGCCCCGGCGGTCTACGGTGTTGACCGGCACCGAGAGGGGGTAGAGGTTGGTGAATACCTACTTCTCCGTATTACGGCACGTCATTGTTTTCATTCTTTTACTTTATAGTGCTTAATTAGAAGTTGAGGTTTGAAAAAATCTAACCGAAAACAGAAGTCATCAAAACACATGGAATTTTGGAACTTTAGTCATTAAAAGACATGAAATATCAGAAAAAAGAGTGGCAAAGAAACACACACAAATGAAAGGAAAAGAGGATGTGTGGCCTTTACCAAGAGTCGATAAACGGCTCTCGGTAAAGGTCCTAACCCTAGGTCTACACATCCTCTCCGTTCGTCGTGCTCGGTAAATACGTGTTATTCTTTTTGTTATTGTTTACATCTCCTTTATTCTCCTACATGCTTCGCAAAGCACCTTACCATTTTAGTTAGACATTATCGAGATGGGGTTTTCCGACCGTGCACCCTTATACCGTGGCTCGGACAGTCTACGGCATAGACCGGCACTGAGAAGGGGTAGGGGTTGATGAATACGTGCTTCTCTGTGTTATGGCGGGTCTCTGTTTTCATTCTTTTACATTATAGTGCTTAGAAGTTGAGATTTGAAAAAATCTAACCCAAAAGACGAGTCATCAAAAGTCATGGCATCTTGAAACTTGAGTTACTAAAAGACATGAAATATCAGACATAAAATGAGAGTGGCAAAGAAACACACAAAAATAAAAGGAAAATAGGATGTGGCTTACTCAGTACCAGGGGTCGATAAGCGGTTCTCGGTAATATCTGCCTGTACTCGGTACAGGTCCTAACCCTAGGTCTAGGGGTCTTCTCTGTTTGTATCCGTGCTCGGTAAAAATCTTTATCCCTATTGCAAGTATCTCTTTCTTTCCACGCAAAAACAAAGTATCTCTTTCTTTCCTGGCCTAATTGATTTACTTGCCACTAATGAACAAATTAGCCAAGGATGACTTCGTCCTAAATCCTCTATAATTTTGTGCCTTGGTCACCGTGGCAAAAATAATACACCTTACGTAAAGGAACGGAGGGAGTAGTTCTTAGAAGTTGAGATTTGAAAAATCTAACCCAAAACACAAGTCATCAGAAGTCGTGGCTTTTTGAAACTTTAGTCATTAAAAGATATGAAATATCAGACAAAAAAATAGAGGGCAAAAGAACACACACAAAAAAGGAAAATAGGATGTGGCATATATTGTACCGAGCATCGACAACCGGCTCTTGGTAATATGAAAAGAAACTGACGGAGCCGTCAGGTGCGAACGGGCATGCCACGTGGCTACTATTTGCCGTGTGGTGCTCTCGGCGTTTATACCGTTTGCCGGGTGTAGTCTCTTCCCCATGACACTGTGTCTGCAGCATGGGCTAGTTGCCGTGAACCCACTTTTGCCGAGTGCGGCTCTCGGCGTACTAAAGTTTGCCGAGTATCCGTGGTTTGGCTCTCGGCGAAGAGCCGCACACCCGGCGTATACCAAAATTCCAGTAGTGTTTTGGGACCGAGGGAATATGAAATAAAGTTCGATTTGTTCTTCATTAATCGTACCAATGGTCTAGATGATAGTTCAGAACAGTTTTAGTGTTAGAAATTGGTTCATTATTTGTAGTTTTCAGGATGCAATATTTTGATCGGAGAAGTTTTACTTCTGCATGCCTTCCCCCATATCAGATTCTTCTATTCAGTTCTCCTCTACTGCGCATATATATTAGGCTTCAGCTTCTGTAGATTTCCACAAGTTGTCGGACAAGGCTTCCAGACATTCATCTCATCACAGGCTCATTCACAAAACCTTTTGAGTCCCTTACAATTGGTTTTCTCTGCGGTTTTCATCTGTCATGTAAATGAATGCATTCCCCAATAACTGATACAGCATATCACATGACTTCGAAAGGAAAGTTTTGGCTGAACTGAGATTAATCAGTAGTGAAAAGAGAGAGAAACACAAGGATTGGGAACCTCCTGTAGTCCTGTAATTCATGCTGTCAATATGCTAGAAGATTCTTGCACTGCATCCTGTCCAGGCCATCAGTTAGTTGAGGTTATGGCTGCCAGAGCCAATAATAGCTATTACACGGTCAATATATACTGCACTGAAGGGTGCACGTGCCACATTACCTCATGCGTGCTCTCACGTTTGCCAAGCTTTGCACTCTACTACCTTGGTAACTATGACCACAAATCGTATCAACTGCACCAAGCGTCCATAGCGGCCACATAATCTCCGCCTTTGATCCACAACGTCTCATCAAGAAAAACGCCTTTTTCGTGTGTATGTTTCAACACTTCTACTTATCAGATTATATGGTTTGGGGCGATAATGAGAACCAGCTAGGTGGTCTGCATCACCTAAAGTGTCACCCTGCAGTAAGCGTGGGGTAACTACATTTACATCAACCACCCACGAGCATATTTCCTAGGTTCGTCTCTAATAATGTATGCATGATCTTTTTTTTTTGCACGTACCAGTGTTCAGATTCTACAGATGCTACCTATAAAAATATGATAATATATAAAGTGGGGAGCTATGATAACAGAGTGACCTTTCAGTCATTTCCATATTTAAAGTGGGGAGCTATGTACGTTGATGATGATCCAAATATTGTCAGCTAAATATGTTTTGACGAAATTAACAGATTTATGTGTTCCATTCTGTGCAGCAGAATGATTAGAGTATATGCATGACACTTTTCTATTTCTTCGAACAATACCCTAGATTGGGAACTGTAAAAAAAGTGTGTGAGAAAACTTAATTACTACCATACTATCCGTATGAAGATTGAAAATAGGATTTGTAATATATAGCTAGAAGTTTTAAATGATTTATCTACCTTGAGTTTCAGTATGGTCCATTGTTGATCACATTTTAAATGCTCCTGCTATTGCAGGCTCGACTTGAATTTTGCCTTCTGCAGGTACGGAGTTGATTCACCTCTCCATAGGCTTCTACCTCTCTGAATTCCTCTTCCTGTTGCCACAAAATTACATCATTTGTGTTTTGGGAAAATCAATGTATAGATGAATTGTCTCTCTCTGTAGTCTGTACAACACACATGCTCTTATATGTATTTTGAACTGATTCTTCCATTGTTTTCTTGCTATGCATGGATAACTACAGTATACTAATTTGAAATTATTTGGCAGGAGTAGAGGAGGCCATGGCGGAGAATGGTGCTAGAGGTATATGTTGTAGCAAGCTGAATATGACTGGAGCAAGTTGTAATTTCTATTCCAGAATTACCTAACCTAAGAGTTTCATATAGCTTGATAGTCGTGCTTTATTTCCTGGGACATCATGCCCTTAATGTTCATATCATGGTTTGCTTACACATTATAATTCATTAAAAAATCAGAAGTTCTAATTTAATAATAGTATCTAATATAATGGTGACCCCCTATATGTTGCATTGACATTTTAAAGACATTTTTGTTTCCTAGATACATGGAGATACACCATGGCCTGTTTCCGGAAATAGTAACAGAAGCACTCACCACGGCCTCTTTCCAGAAATAGCAGCAACATCAACACTCACTTTCAAGACATGTTTGTTTCCTAGATTTATAAATTTTGTATGTACGCAGTTATTTATGGATTAATCTCGAGATCAGCATTTTCCAGGCAGGTAAGGCAGACCTCATCGCTATGTAGAATAGGTTTTAGAGATGGTGTGACTACTTTAAAAAGAAATATGTTAACATTGCCCACCAGATCTTTCTCTTTCTCTCCATGATACTCGATGTGGTTGATTGCTTGACAAAGAACTTAATTGCATTAACTGATTAAAAGTGGAAATTGTATCGTGTTCTAATATCTCAGTCATATTTCATATAAATGTTTGGTAAATGGCCGCACTCTCCCTTGTGCTTATATATACTAAATTCTATATTATGTTCCTCGAACAAAGGGGAAATGAAAGAAAATAGATATAAGAATATAAATCCATATGCGGCGTTATTAACAACTTCCACATTTCTATTGTGGCTCATAGGGCACACTACCAGTTCAAGAGTGGAACAAGTACAAATTTCGTTTTGTGCCCATGGCCGCATGGAGCTCATGGCCAAATCAATAGTGGATGATACATGGTTGTTGTGTATATATGCCTGCTATGTAAGTAAAATATTAGAAAAATCTACTCATATTAAAATAAAATGCATGCATATGATTGAAATTTTAGCATAGGTCTATATTTCTATATAACTTGCAACATTCTAATCTTGTCATGTCCCACTGTCCTTAATTCCCGAGCGAATGTACATGATGAGCATTTACCTTCTCCTTAGTAATAGATTCCTACGTGTCAAGCTAAGTACAAGATCAAATTAAGCAGGCTATCCGCATTAGCATTTTAAATCTTAAAAAGGTCATTGTAAAAGCATATATGACTTGAAACCTGATCATTATTGCACTGTTAGATCTATTGTTTTAGGTTGGATCCCTTTGGAGCCAATTAGTAAGTTAATTTCTACCGGACAGTACTATAAGTTGTTGGATGCTCAAATTCTTATATAGGGCATTCCTCTGTGTAGCTACACACATTTTAATAGGATCTAACTAACTTGTTTATATCATCCATTCCTCTGTTTAAATGTAGCGATCTATTATGATGTCTTATTTTTCAAAAGTATATTAATCACCAAGATGTTCTTAAACAGTGCAAGCCCGTGCAAGTGCACGGGTTGACGACTAGTATCAATAATCACTGGAGATTCTCTATTTTTTGTCATTTCAAGTTTTAGTCCCCATATTGCTATTCACACTCGGGCTAAATTTCTTGGTATATTTCCATCTGTTCCTTGCTTTCTTAGTGCCTTATTGATTTGGTTGTATGTTCGATAACCATTGGTCTTTGTTGGTTTTCGTTGTGCTCAGTGACATCATTCCATACGAATTAACATCCAGTGTTGTTCTCTTCTAGATAGTTGTACCTTGTGATCACACGTGGATCCAAGAATTAATACATTATTTTCGTGAGAGAAGTGAAATTCAAAAAGTGATCATCGTATGATGTGGATCTCGAGCCAAAACGCAATATGTGCCAACCACCCATGCCTACCAGGGTGTTTCAGAAGGCTCTTGGGTGAAGTCGACGAGAAGGCCCTTAAGACTGTGCATCCACCTTTACTTGCCAAGTATCAAGAGTAAACTACTAATTGCACGCTTTTAGTTTGAAACGTCTAATAATAACTGTTGAGCAATGTCATATTACTGAAAATAATGGTCGGGATCATGTTGTAGTTCACACCCAATGATTGCCGGCGGTCTGGTTGTAGCATCTCGGTGGCCCATTCACTGCAGCCAGCGGTGATGTGCAATAACGCCAATGTCCCCTTCCGATCTAGCTCGAGGGAGAGAGGCGGGAGAGAGTGAGCTTGTAGCACCGCTGTGTGCGGCGGCGGCGGTCGGCTGCCATGGCCTTGTCTAGTGTGTGAAGAGAGAGAGAGAGAGAGAGAGAGAGAGAGAGAGAAAGAGAGAGAGCCTCGCCAGGAATATGATGAGACTGGGTATGATGTTTTCGGAAAGGCCAAGGACCCACATGGCACATGTCTATTGAACAAGATGTCCGCCCTCTCACCCTCACCTCGGACCACAACGAGCGACATGTGAACGCAATAACACTCATGTTGCAAACCGGCCAGAAAGTTCCAAGTTTGGCTGTGTGTTGTTCGATCAAACTCAGATCGAACAGTGCGAAGACGATCGAAACATGCCAAGTAATGCATCGTTGAGCTGAAGCGTTTTCCATCAATAAAGCATGCCATGAAATCTTTCTAAAGATACACACCCCAAACTATAGCAATGACAGATCGGGACGCGTGCACCATTCCACTTCTTCAAGTGAAACACCACAACTTCATGAACCTTTGCAGCGACTACAAAAAACTAAACCAATTGAAATTCTCAAATAACACTCACATAGATGTTGATGATGTAGATCATAAACTCAACTCACCGATGGTAAACACGGCAAAAACCGGGCACAAGAAATGCACATGCCTATCGCACACTCGCCCTCTCACCCTCACATTGGACCGCAACAAGCGACATGTTGCGCTTCATGTGAGCGCAACAATACTCATGTTCCAAACTGGCTAGGAAATTCCATGCTTGGCTGTCCGCCGTCTGATCAAAGTCAGATCGGATGGGCGCGAAGACAACCGATGTGCACGGAGTAATTTGTAAGCGTTTTCCTTCAACAAATTCTCAGATCGGACGGGTGCGAAGACAACCGACGTGCATGGAAGTCTGTTGTGCCGAAGAGTTTGGATAATCCGATGATTGAGCCGAAGTGTTTTCCATCAATAAAAACGTAGATCAGATGGCGGTTGAGCTGAAGCGTTTTCCATCAATAAAGCACGGAATGAAATCTTTCTACAAAAACACACCCAAATTTGCAAGGCCTAATTTGCAATGGCAGATTGGGATGCGTGCACCATCCATTCCGCTTCTTCAAGCGAAACACCACAACTTCATGAACCTTTGCATCGACTACACAGAATACTAAACTGATCGAAATTCTCAACTAAACCTCACATCCATAGTTATGATGTCGAGCCCAGGATCAACTCATGCAAATATGAGTTCAGACTATAACTTGCCGACTGCAAAGTGCAAACACGGCAAATTAACCAGGCACAAGAAATATAAGCAAACAGTTCAGTTGAAGGTGTATTGCATTGCGTCCATCCAATGATACAATCGATAACAATGACAGAATATGGTTCATGGCAACTGGAAATGAAGGTAAACATACAGGAAACGTTGCCGATCGATCACTGATCGAGGCCGTAGTCGATGCTCAGCTCGCTCATCGGCGGGATGATCTCCATGCCGAAGACCATCAGGTGGGGGCACGACTCGTCCTCGTCACCACGGACCACGAGCTGGACGAAGGCGTTTGGCACGAAACTGCTGTGGCTGATGTAGGCCGCGATGTTTTTCCTCTTGGATATGTCGAGCACGTACCCCGGCGCCGGGCACTGCACGAAACGGGGCGGTTCCTCGCCGTCGGCTGGAAGCACGGCCGCGGGGGCGTACCCCCACTCCATCCACCTCGTCGGAAACTTCCTCGGGTCGATGAAGCAGGCCCACTCCTCCGTTGACGCGCCGGTATTGGCATTGGCGTTCGCGTTGGCAATGCGGGGGTCATCCGCGAGGAGCACGTCCCCGGCGAACTCGCAGAGGAATGCGCCCGGCTGGATCAGGTCGAGCGTCCTCACGCCCCAATCCGTCTCCGTGGACCGGAACACCTCCAGCCGGTGCCTCGTCCCCCGCTGAGTCACCCGGTTGGGGCAGCTCGCCGGGCACCCACACGACGCGCCGCACTCGTACACCACCGGCCGTCCCCTCAAGAGCATGCCGTCAGCATTGTACGCTGGGCCGCCTCCGCCGCTCCTCTTCACGCAGGCGCAGCCGGCCGTCTCGCTGCACGCAGTCTTGGCATTGATGCAGGTGCAGCACTTGTGGCCGGGCATCGCCGGCGGCGCCGGGAACTCGGGGCGTGCGAGGTACTCGAACTGGAGGGGAAAGACGTCATGGTCAACCGAGTTGCGGACGGGGACGGGAACCGCTTCCTTGCCCTTGGACATGTCCAGCGTGATGTAGTCGGGAGGCTGGATCTTGGCGTCGAGCTGGTTGATGAGGTCTCTGGCGGAGCGCCAGGTGTTGCTGCCGAGCGCTTCCTGGCCGGGCACACGCACGAGCTTGAACTTGCAGACCTCGGATGTGGAGAAGACCTTGTAGAGGCCGTCGTAGACGTAGAGCTTGCCGCTGGGGCTGGCGTGGCAGTCGTGGCAGCGGATGACGCGCACCTCGATGCCATAGTTGCAGCTATATGTGAGGGCGAGGTTGCCGCCGTTCGGCGGGCTGCCGCCGCTTCCCGTGTAGATCAAGACGCCCCCGTTGTCGTGGTCGTCGAGGTACCTGCCCGAGGATACGATGCTGGTGGCGACGGGGTGGCCCCCGTCGAGCTTGCTGGCGGGCACGTAGCCGATGTCGGCCTGCGTTTGGTTGTGCAGGCCGACGACGAGGAGCTCAGCGCGGTAGTTAAAGGCGTCGCCGACGAAGACGCCCGGCACGGGCCCTACGATGCGCTTATCGCGGTTGAGGCAGAGCCTCCCTTTGATCATGGCGCCGAGGGCCCGCAAGTCGGCCCGGTTGCGGCTGCCGGGGACAGGGTTGTTCTCGGCGTTGCGGTGGTAGCGGCCCCAGAGCGCCTCGAAGGCGAGTCGCGCGCGGCGCACCAGCGGTCGATAGTGGAGCGTGTCCTCCTGCGCGGATATAACCCGCAGTTGCACCATCTCCATCGCCGGGTTGGCATGCGCGCTGGGTGGAGGGGGAGACGGCGCCCGTGGCGGCGGCGGGGGCAGGGGAGAGTTTGGGCGTGTCGGCGGGGGAGACGGTGGGCGTAGCGGAGGTGGCATGGCGGAGGGGAGGCTGGCGGCCGAGGACGAGGCCCGCAATGGGTCGGCATGCGCGCGGGGCGGAGGAGGGGGCGGTGGCACGTGAGACGTCGGCGGGGGCAGGGGAGACTGTGGGCGTTGCGGTGGCGCCGGCGGGGGCGTGGCGGAGGGGAGGCTGGGGGAGATGGCGTCAAGGCGCTGCTGGGTAAATCTCAGGCGGAGGGCGAAGTCGGAGTGGTCCTCGGGGGAGGGCTCGAGCTCGCCGCGCAGCAAGGCGATGAGCTCGGGTGTGAGAGGGATCGTCGGCGCGCCGGCATCGGCGTCGGACCTGGCGGCCAGCCGGCTGGGCGCGGTGCAGTGCTCGGGGGTGAGCGGGACCGCCGCGGCCGCCGCCGGGGCCTGGGGCGCTGCGTCGGGATCTGGCGTAGCGCTCGGATCTGGCGTGGGGAGGAGCACGGGAGCGGGCGCCATCGCCGATAGATCTCAGGTCGGGGAGAGGGGTTTTGGACGCAGGTTTGGGTTGTGTGGGGAGCGGAGGGAAGGGGAAGGCGCTAGCTGCTGCTTTCTACTCCGAGAGCCGGTGGTGTGGTGGCGTGTGTGGAACACGCCGCACTGCGCTGGCCTGGCCCGCACGACAGCTTTCCTCTGGTCCCACCTCCAGCTTCCGTTGCCAGTTGGGGGCCTGGATGGATGGCCACGGGTGGTTGGACTCGATTCCTTGGTGCACGAGTTGTCGTGTCCGGTCCGCCTAGTCCCGCCTGTGTAGCGTAGCAGTAGCACTACGCGCCGCCATGACACGACTGATCCTTTGATCGACGGTGCACTTCTACTACGGTTCTTGATCACCGACTCACCGTTTGAAAGCACCAACACGTTTTGTAGGAGCAGGTCCTTCATTCATTCAATCCGTTTCTATGTTAGTGATGGCTTAAGTGGCGGTTTAGCCTTGTTCTGGTCATACGAGGTGGATATCAGGGTGAATGACAGGAAATTACAGGTGCTCGCCCATGTTTTATTTATTTATGAGAAGGCATGGCACTGGGATGAGACTTGAATAGCGGTCGTGAATGGGTGGGAGTAGAGGTCTGGGGTTTCTTGCCTTTAGGACGTCCAAAAAATCTCAAACACATGCAAACCCAACTGAACAACTGGAAAGGTAAAAAAATGGGGATGATAAGCGCGAGATTAAGAAAGCCAGGAAGGAGTTTGAACAATAGAAGGGCAGCTCGCTATACCATGGATCTTCGCCGCACGAGAGGGAGCTGGCCTGACAATTAACTGAACGAGCCTTTGCACATGGAAGAGATCACAGCACGACAGCGGTCTCGTGTGGACTGGCTTGGAACGGGAGACTGGAACACGGAATTTTTCCATGTCCGGTTGAGTGCGACGAGAGCGTGAATAGGATTTCTTCTCTGGAAAATGCCAGTGGCGTATTATGCAAAAGCAAATAGGATATACATGCTAAAATCCAAGGCTTCTACACAAGCTTGTAAGCAGCGCGGGGTGAGCTTGTGGTGGACAAGGTGTTAAATCATGTTCCATCTAAGGTTCAAACTAAAATTATGACTGGGCAAATTAGGGAGATGGATGTGGCGCTTGCCACCCAGACTCGTGAGGCCTGGAACACAAGCCAAAGGATCATCGCCAACCAAGATGAGGCGCTGCGCATGTACCGTTCTTGTATAAAGGATCTGGAGGTTGGCAACAAGCTTCTGATTGACGCCCCAACTAGCGTCACCACACCACCTCCAGCAAAGAACACTAGTGCCAATAAAAAGGAGACTAAATGCATCCAACCGGCTTAGCATGTTAAGCTTGGGGGCATTTTGAAGCCCTTTTGTATCCCTATCTCTCTCTAGTTAACTTTCAGTTAAAGTTTTTATTTAGCTCGAATAAATGTGGACAATCATGCTTTCTTGATAGAGGGAGGAATTTTATCCAATGACTCATGGATCTTTTAATGGATATTTCATCACGGCTTTCATATGAAATTGCTTTGAATGTTAGGCCCTTTTGTGTGCTAAATATTTCTGCTTATAGATGATGATTGTAAGTCTTTCACATCTTCTGTATCGATCGGGAAGGAAAAGTTAACAACTTGACATGATATGTCACCTTTATTTCAGTTATCTTGTGATTGCTTGGTGAACTCTAGAAACTAATGATCCAGATATGAAATAAAGCAAGTTTCTTTTCTGGTTAAAATAGAATATGACTGGGCGGAGGGGGAGACAGCGCATGTGGCGGCGGAGGAAGCAGAGGAGAGTTTAGGCGTGACGGGGGGGGGGGGGGGGGGGGGGGAGGCGGCGAGACAGTGGACGTGGCGGAGGTGGCATGGCGGAGGGGAGGCGGGTGGCCGAGGACGAGGCCCGCAATGGGTTGGCAATGGCATGCGCGCTGGGTGGAGGGGGTGGTAGCACGGGAGATGATGCCCGTGGCAGCGGCTTGGGCAGAGCAGTCTGTGTGCTTTGCGGTGGCGGCGGCGAGGGCAAGGGAGACAGTGGGCGTTGTTGTGGCGGGGGCGGTGGCGTCGCGGAGGGGAGGCGGGCAGAGATGGTGTCGAGGCGCTGAGAGACGGAGGGTTTGGGCTAAGATGGAGTGGTCGTCGGGGGAGGGCTCGAGCTCGCCGCGCATCATGGCAATGAGCTCGGGTGTGAGAGAGATCATCGGCGCGTTGGTGTCGGGGTTGGACCTGGCGGCTACCTAGCTGAGCGCGAGGCAGAGCTCGGGGGTGAGCGGGACCGCCACCGGGGCCGGGGCTAGGGCTCGGACGCACCGTCAGGATCTGGGGTTGCGTCTGGATCTCGCTTGGGGAGGAGCAGGGGAGCCGGCGCCATCGCGGATGGATCTCCAGTGGGAGAGAAATGGAAGGAGAGAGGTTTTGGAGTGACGCATGCTAGGATTGGGGTTGGGGTTGGGTGGGGAGGCGTTGCTAACTATGTTGTAGTGCTTGGGGAGCCGGTGATGGCGTGTACCACATCACTGGTTTGGTCTGGTCTGTACGACATCTTTCCTCTGGTCCACCTTCGGCTTTTGTTACCAGTTGGGGGCCTGGATGGATGGTCATGGGTGGTTGTACTCGACTCATTGGTGCATGAATCGTTGTGTCCGACTGACTTTTTTTCCGGATGATGTTCGCCGGTCGTCCAAGGACTGTCTGTTCCTTTGATGATAGATTGATAGTGCAGTTCTACGGTTCTTGGTTCACCGTTTGAAAGCACGAACACGTTCTGTGGGAGTAGGTCTGTCGTTCATTTCTATGTCCTATGGAAGTCTCGGGCACCCTTGCAGTGCCGTTTTTTCGCCTGGCTGGCTTTCAAAAACAGCTGTTGGACGTCCAACCGTCTGGGTCGTCGTGGGCTACCCCACCAGAACGCGTGCCCTTTCTGCAACCAACACAGGAAAACTATCCAGCATTTGCTACTTGGTTGCGTCTTTGCAAAGCAGATTTGGCATTGGTTGGGGAGGGTCAATGACAGGAAAGAATTTGAGCCTCATAATCATGAAGGCCTTAGTGAGTGGTGCTCTACACAGGATTTGATCCCAATGGATCGTAAGTCTACTCGGGCCATGTGTCTGCTTGGCATGTGGATATTGTGGAAACACTGGAACGACGTCATCTTTAATGGTGCCACACCGTCTGTTTCTGGGACCTTGCAGAAAATTCAAGAGGGCAGGTTATGGGCAAAGGCTGGCCTCATGAAGGGCAATACCAAAGGTTTTGAGGTGGACTACGGTAGTAGGGAAAGCTAGGAGTAGTAGCCATTTCTAGTACCTAGGGTGGTGCCGGATAAATCCGACGCGTAAATATGGGTGTAAAAGTGGACAGGAAGTCTTCCCTCTTCTTCTTTAATGAATGATATGCACACTCGTCTGTATTCGAGAAATTTGTGTGTCCTATAAGCAGTGATGGCTTAAGTGACGGTTTAGCTTTATTCTAGTCGCGTGAGGTGGGTGGATGTCATGCGGCGGTGAATAATGTATCTAATCAATATATTACTGTTGTTGTCTATGATGTAAAGAGTAATACAAAAATTGGTTTCTAGGCTAAGCCTTGTAGAAGTGAGCGATACGAGAGCTGGAACTTGTTGAAATGGTTGAAGAGGCAATCTGATATACCATCGCTATGCGAAGGGGATTCTCCACAACTAGGAATATTTTGATGCTAATGAAAGAGTCGAGCGGCAAATGGCAGGGTTCTATGGAGTCATGGATTTTTCTGATTTCAGGACCTTGGATTCAAAGGTATCCCGTTCACTTGGGAGAACGGGCAAGATATTGGTGCGAATGTAAAGGTCAGGCTCGATATTTTCTAGTTAACCCAAAATTCTTGCAGCTATATTGATGCAATAGGAGTGCGGCATAATCCTCCACCGAGGTCTGACCACTGCATGCTCTAAGTAGGTATTAAAAAGGTGAAGGAAGTGACAGGTGTTGGCCTATTTATGAGGAGTCATGGCAGCGTG
Source organism: Aegilops tauschii subsp. strangulata (assembly GCF_002575655.3). Lineage (NCBI taxonomy): Eukaryota > Viridiplantae > Streptophyta > Magnoliopsida > Poales > Poaceae > Aegilops > Aegilops tauschii. Next base: position 568,663,844 of record NC_053037.3, on the reverse strand, counting down.
ATGAGAATTATGAGGTAACGGTCGCGAATGGGTGGGAGGAGAGGTCCGGGGCTTCTTGCCTTTCGGACCTCGAAAGAAATCTCATCACATGCACACCCAACTAAACAACTGGAGAAGTAAAGAAATTAGGGATGTTAAGCGCAAGATTAAGAAAGTCAGGAAGTAGTTTGAACAACAAAAGGCAACTTTCTATACCGTGGATCTTCGCCGCGTGAGAAGGAGTTGGCCCGACAACTGAACGAGCTTTTGCACATGGAGGAAATCATGGCATGATAGTGGTCTCGTGTGGACTGGCTGCGAGTAGGAGACGGGAACATGGAATTTTTCCATGCCGAGACGAGTGCGTGGAGAGTCCGGAATAGGATTTCTTCTCCATAAAATGCTAGTGGCGTATTATGCAAAAGATAACAGGACATACATGCTAAAATCCAAGGCTTCTACACAAGCTTGTAAGAAACACAGGATGAGCTTGTGGTGGACAAGGTGTTACATCATGTTGCATCTAATGTAATTGGTGCGATGAATGCACGGGTTCTGCGCCCATTCGAGTCCGAGGTGGTTGGCAGCACCCGCCTTTGTATTCTTGTGTGAAATGACGATCGAGGGAAAGAGAGTAGTGGATTTGCGAGCCCACTTGGGTTTTGCTGGATGTATGGCCGTAAGTAGTGATGTCTTAAGTTGCGGTTTAGCCTTGTTCTTGTCACATGAGGTGGATGTCACGCTGCATAATGTGTCTGATTAACATATTGATGGTGTTGTTCAAAATGTAGGGAGTAATATGGAAACTTGGAGATTTACTATGTTGCAACTTGTTGAAGTGAGTGATCCAAGAGCTGGAACTTGTTGAAATGGCTGAAGAGGAAAAGTGATATACCATGGCTATCCAGAGGGGATTTTTATGAGATTCTCAACAACTAGGAATTTTTTGGTGCTAATGACATAGTCGAGTGGCAAATGGCAGGGTAAGGGAAGTCATGGATTTTTCCGATTTTCATGATCTTAGTTTGAGAGGTATCACATTCACTTGGGACAACATGCAAGAAAATTGTACTAATGTAAAGGTTGGGATGGACCATTTTCTAGCTAACCCAAAATTCATGCTGATATATGTTGCAACAGGGGTGCGCCATATTTCATCGCCGAGGTTCGACCATTACATGCTCTCGGTAGGTATTAAAAAGGTGCAGGAAGCGACGGGTGCTAGCCCACGTAATTTTATTTATGAGGAGACATGGCAGCGTGATGAGACTTATGACGTCGTGGCCATGAATGGGTGGGACCAAAGGGCTAGGAATTCTTGCCTTTCGGACCTCCAAAGAAATCTCCATTACATGAAGACCCAACTGAATAACTAGAAAAGCAAAAAACATGGGATGTTAAGTGTAAGATTAAGAAAGTCAGGAAGGAGCCTGACTAAGAGAAGGGTAACTCATTATAGCGTGGATCTTTGCCGAGCGAGAAGGAGTTGGCCCGACAACTGAATGAGCTCTTGCCAAGGGAGGAGATCATAGAATGATAGCAGTCTTGTGCGGACTGACTACAAGAAGGAGACCAGATCATGGATTTTTTTCATGCCCACTCGAGTGCGAGGAGAGCGTGGAATTGGATTTCTTCACTGGAAAGTGCTAGTGGCATATTATGCAAGAGCAAAGATGATATACATGCTAATATCCAAGGCTTCTACACAAGCTTCTAAGCAGTGCAGGATGACCTTGTGGTGGATAAGATGTTACATCATGTTCCATCTAAAGTAACTAGTGCGATGAATGAACGGCTTCTGTGGATGATGTTTCGAGAGCGGTTGGAGACTTCCCTAATGGGGGTCATATGCCGGAAGCGGTAAATAAAAGGGTGATTATTCTAATTCCTAAGGTTAAACATCCTCGAAATATTACTCAGCATAGGCATCTTTCCCCATGTAATGTCATTTATAAGCTTTCCTCTAAGGTGTTGGCTAATTGTCTTCATGAAATTCTTGAAGAGATTATAGCCGACAAAAAAGCGCTTTGCGCCTGGGATGCTTATTACTAACCATGTAATTACTACATATGAGTGTATTCATGCGATGAAGATGAAGAAAGGAAAACAAGGTTGGGCGGCCGTTAAAATTGACATGATGAAAGGATATCACCGCGTCGAGTTATATCATTTGCGAAGTGTTATGCTTCAATGGGTTTTCTCGGAAGTGTGGGTTTCTATGTTCGAGAGATGTGTTAATTTAGTAAGCTTCCAACTGAAAGTTCATGGGGAGTTGCTACCTTCCTTTTGTCCATCTGGAGGCATTAGGCTAGGGGATCTGACCTCTCCATACCTCTTCCTATTATGTGGAGAGGGCCCAAAATATTGAAGAATTATGGCGGTGGATGGATTGATAGATGTATACGGGCGGGACTGCGGTTGTCGTGGCTGTCTCACCCTTTTTTTGCTGATGATGGTCTGGTCTTCACGAAGGCAAATAGTCGGAGTGCACATCATCTCAATGAATTCTGAAGCTTATAGCCTTGGCTTCGGTCAAAGTGCGAAGAAGCTTAAGAGTTCAATATTTTTAGCCCTAATTGTGGGTCTTCAATACGGGTAGGGTTCTAGAATGCCTTACAAATCCTAAGGGAGGCCCTCGTAGAGAATTACCTTGGTTTGCCAACGGTGACAAGAAGGATTACAAAGCAACATTTTGAACATATTGTCGAGCAGGCGAGATCGAGGGTACAAGGTCCATGTGAGAAAAAAGATCACATGTGTAGGAAAGGAGGTGCATCTTAAGTCAGTAATTCAAGCGTTACCGGCCTATTCTACGAGCTGCTTCAAGCTCGCAAAATATTTGTGCCATAAATTTATGATAGTCAGGCAATTCCAAAGCCAAAAGGGGTTCTAGGTTTCAAAGATTGGGAATTATTCAATGACTAAATGTTGGCTAAATAGGCATGGATGCTATTAACTAATCCTGATAGTCTCTATGCTTGTGTTCTTTGAGGTCGGTACAACTGAGATGATAACTTTCTCAATGCAGGGTGTCCGAAAGTGCGTCAGCTATGTGGCGGGCTTTTATTCAAAGAGGGGGGGGGGGGGGGGGGTGGTCCTGAAGCAAGAATAGATACGTCAAGTTAGGGATCACAAGGAAATTTGGCATGACTTGTGGATCGCTAGCACGACCACCATGAAGCCTATCAGCAGGATGTCTTAAGATCCAGTGCACTTGGTGGCGGATCTATTGGACAAAGATTTTGTAAATTGGAACGACGAGCTGGTAGGAGATTATTTATAGTTGTTGATGCACAGCCGTTCTTAACATGCCTAGGCCAAGAGTGCCTGCTGAGGATTTTTGGACATGGGAATGGGATAGATCGGGTACATTGTCAGTAAAATTTGTGTATCGTTCTAAAGGAGAGACAATGCAATTTGCAAGTGCCGACTAGTTCTTCTGATGGCAAAGAGACCTAAAAGGTTCATGTGCAACCGAAAATCAGGGTCATTTGGTGGAGGTTACTGAAGGGTTTTATACCCACTGAAGGAGAATTAGTTCGGAGACATATCCAGGAAGATGCTACATGCCCTATATATGGTAATAGGGAGGTCGTTGTACCACCTCTTGATCAGTTGTGAACATGCATCACTCTTTTGTGATGAAGCTAGAAGCTTTTTTGGGCTCAAGCTTCCTCGGTTGCACACTCTAACGTGGGCTATGGATCTGCTAGACCTGACGCTTATCAGCAAACATGAGGCTGCTATTACAATCTCAGATGTGTGGGTTGTATGATGAAATAGAAACAAATATACCGATGAGGACATTCAATATCAACATGTTCGCTCTATGGAGTTAGTACAAGAATTAACAAGAGCTATGGATATTCCAGCCAAGGCCGGGGTGACGACATTGGCACGAGCGAGATGGAAACCAGCAGGGGTTGGCATGGTGAAAAACAAACCGACGGTGCTATAGACGCCTTGAGATGTTGGGCGGGTGCAAGTATGGTAGATCAGAATCATATTGGAAACCGATGGGGCAGTAGACACCACGAGATGTTGTGCGTGTGGAGGTATGGTGGCTCGGAATCGTACTTGAGAGTTCCTATTAGGGAGGTGCATCTCGTATCAAGGTATCTCTAACACATTTGTTTGCGAGGGATTGGCTTGTCGGGAGGCTATATTGACGGAAACTGAGAAGGGTTGGACGAAGATAGTGATTGAAACTGATTCCCGAATGCTTGTGGAGGACTGGCACAGAGGTAATAATCGATCTATTTTTGGCCACATTCTTAGAGAGATGCGTATCTATGTAGCGTAGCACTACACGCCTCGATGACATGACTGATCATTTGATGATCTCTACTCCTAAAACTCCTAAAGGGGGAATTGGTAGTTTCATCTCACCTCCCACCAACCCCTCCGCAAATCCTATATTACGCCTGCAAGCATCTTACAGACAACCTTTCGCTGAAGCGTAGCCAAATTGGGCTGGCCCATTTGACGCGTGCATTAACTCAATCAAATCGGCACTTTCCCAAAACAACATCGCGCATTAACCCATTGCAATTAAATTAAATCTTACCAAAATTGCTCGGCCCATTTGACGCGTGCATTAATTCAATCAAATTGGCACCTTCCCAAAACAATATCGTGCATGAACTCATTAAAATCAAATCAAATCTTACCAAAGTTGGCGGCCAATTTGACGCGTGCATTAACTTGATCAAATTGGCACTTTCCCAAAACAATGTCGCGCATTAACTCATTCAAATCAAATCAAATCTTACCAAAGATGGCCGCCCATTTGACGCATGGATTGATTCATTCAAAGCGACACATTCCCAAAACAATGTCGTGCATTAACTCATTCAAATCAAATCAAATATTACCAAAGTTGTCCGGCCCATTTCACATGTGCGCGAGTTTTTATTTTTTGTTTTTTCTAAGTTTTTCTTTTGGTTTTTTTTTTCTATGACTGTGACAGCCTGATTTTTGGCCCTTTCTTTTTCTTTTGTTTTTCTGAGGTTTTTGCTTGAGTTTTCTTTTTTCCGTGGCTTTGTGGTCTTGAAAGTGAAGAAGATGTACTCTTCTTTGCTTCCAGAGTGGCTTGTCATACCCAAATCCTTCCCTAGACCCTGTCATTTTTATCCTAGCCAAAATCCCAATATTCTTTTTATTGAGAATATTCCTTTTCTATTAAAGGAATAACTCAAATTGCCCTAGGTTGTGCAGCAACCTTTATTTCCATCACTCCTAAAATTCCCAAATAATTCTCATAAATTGTTTGGGTCATATCTTTCTCAAATATAGCAAAATATTTCATTTGTCATGTTTATCATCATGCTCAAATAATTCATTTCCTATTCTGCCCTAAATGGCACATTGTGAAGCAAGTGCTATTTACCTTTTCCCAATTGACCTCAAACTCCTTGGACACCTTTTCCTGCCCATATCATTGCCACATGCCAAAATGCAACCTCATTTGCCTAGTAATTATTAAATTATGATTTTCCAAAGTTTCTATCCAGAAAGAAGCTTTGTGAAGGAGGTGCAAGCTAGGCATATCCAAATGAGATGCCATTTTGCATGATCCCTCATATCATCATATCATATCCCTCCACCAAAGTAGAGCTCATGTCATGCCTTCATGTGAGCTCATCTTCAATTCTTTGATTCTGTCCAAAATTTCAGTTTGTGAAGCAAGTATATTTTTATCTTGCTCCATTATGGCTGCCAATTTTTCTAGGCCTTATATTATCCATATAACCTACCTCCACCCATTTTGGGCATGTTTCATCAAGCCATTTTTCCTCTGGAATTTTTGCAAGTTTCTGTCCAGAGGAGATGTTTGTGAAGCAAGTACCAGTTTGGCTAGGCCAATTGGTATGAGACTTTTTGACCAAATGACTCTGCCTTGCCCAATTTGAGCTCAAGTTGATGCTTCATCAGTGTGCATCATCCTAATCTAGTTTCTGGACCAGTTTATGTGGTTGTTAAGAAACTACATTAAATCTTGATCCTAATCCTCTCCAAGTTACCAGGGTGAAAGTCCTTCTTACCCTAGACCTACCAGACAACTCCATTGCTTCCAAACTCCTTCCTGTTGATCAGCAGTTCTCATCCAAGTTTACTGTAGTAAACTTCAGAGGTTAATTACCATTCAACCGGAGCTCTTTACACCGAACTACCACCATAGTTGCAACTCCCCTGGATGATCTATCAGCTAGACAACGTTTTGGGTGCTGTAGAGCATTTAATGCCCTGGTTCACATGGTGACCACGACAATGGCGTGCCTGTGCACGCGCTCTGTGCGCAGTGGCGTGTCCAGAGCATCGTTTGTGCTTTGGCACCGCTCCCTCTCGTCGTCTTAGAGCTCGTGTGCAGGTCCAGTGGCTGCATCTCGTCGTCGCCGTTCCCCTGGACCCCTCTCCCCTCCGTCTGCTTGCTCACCGACGCTCGTCGTCTTCTTCCTCCCCGTGCTCCGTGGGCTCCTCCCTGCGTCTCCCCGTCGCCATTCCCCGAGCTCGAGTGTGCGCACACGCGTCCGCGGCGCCGGCCACGCGTTCGCGGCGATGCCAGCGCGACACTCCCTCGCCCTGCTATAAATAGCCATCCCCGGCCTCGTTCGAGCTCACCACCAGCCTCGCCTTGCTCCTCTAGTCCTCCCTAGTGCCTTGCCCGAGCTCGAGCCGCTCTTCTCGACCCCCATCGCCACCATGGCCGCCGCGGCCTCCCTCCTAAATTAGCTCGAGTCCGAGCCTCCCTCTCCCTCTTTCCACTTCCAGTAGACAGCCCGGAGCATCCCGAACCTCCCCACATCTTCTCCTCCTCCTCGGGTGGCCTGGAGTGCCAAGTCCATCATCGCCCGTAGCCACCGTCCGCCGTCCTCGAAACTGCCCTCGCCTTGGTGCTCCTCGGTGGCCGTGCCCTACGCCATCAGATGCGCCGCTTCTTCCCGAGCACGCCGGTGTGCCGAGCTCCGCGGGAAATGGCCGGAGTCATCGGGATTCGCCGTCGAGGCGGCCGGCCTCGCCTCTGCCTCTCTCGAGCGCGGGAGGAAGAAGAAGGAACGAGGGAGGAGAGAGAGTCAACGGCGGGCCCCACCTACAAGTGACCCAGGAGCCCAGCCCCGCCGCTGATGACGTGGATAAGTGGAAGCACCCCGGGTGAGTGCGTTTTCATTTGCCCGAAGGCGTATTCCCAGTTGTGCGCTTTCATCGAACGAAAGCGTACTTCTTTCTTTGATCAGCCCAAAATACGTTTTCCTGGTCTGAAAGCGTATTTCTAATTTTGCGCCTCTGCCTTATCCACTCAGGGACCCGGCTGTGAATATATTTTTTACAAAAAAGTCCCTGATCTTCTACACCTCATAACCCCGGAACCGTAACTCCGTTTGAGGTGATTGCAAAGCCCACTTCTTCGTCTCGTCGAGCCCGTTCTGTTGGTATCATTTTCACTATGTGTTAATATGCTGGAAATGACCTTTTTACCCTTGCACGTAAACAGCCCCTCCGAGAGAGAACTATTTCCGGCAAATCTTTTCGCGAGCTTCTCGCACTTCTTCCTGGTGTTTTCTTCACCCAAGGCAAGCCACAATGCCCACTTGCATGATAGTCATGCAGTAGCCATGGTTTTCAACTTGAATATTTATTAAATGATTGCTTATTTAAAATATGTTTATCATTGTTTCGGTAATGCTTCTGGGTTAGTGCTTACTTTCTTACTATGTTGTTATGCACCTAGTTATCAGGCCCTGCTAGTGCTAGTATCCCTTTCATATGCTTATGCTTGCTAGTAGTACATGTTGATGTTGGTGATTGTCTTCGGTGCATGACTGCCGTCTATCCCAAGTACCGTTGTCATGCACGTTCCATTGCATCCAGTTGGTTAAATGATTGCATGGTAGCATTGTTGATATGTCTTGCATGATATTTATTGTTGATGCTAGTGGTCATGCTAGGTTTCTATGAGTAGTGTTGTACTTGTGATATTCATGCTCGTCATTATACTATGCTCAGTTGGATATGATTCATTGTGGATATGGTGGATAGTTATGTTGCACCCCGTGCTTATGTTGATATCATGTTTATGCATTATTGCATCATGTTATTTTATCATGGCTTAGCATATTGCATTCAAGTTTAACCGGATTAAATTGAACTTGAACAACTGTTGGCTGAGTCATGGTGCCATCAAATCAAGATGACCAGTGCAACCACACTTGCCTTATGGGGGGTCCTAACTGGGTCTATTGTCGTGCCTCTCACCGGTGCCTCCAATTAGGGAAGGTTATGGGCATGCGTACCCTGATCAGGTAAGCAGACATAACCTTGTGTGTCCGTAGTTGGATGATAAGCGCTTTTGTCCCTGTTTGGGACGGACCACGATGGTGGTCGTTGTGTCTTTGGTAGACATGGGGCCACCCAGGACTAGCCCAATGGGGAGTGGTCGGAGTGGCCGGGAGAATGTCTTGGCAGTAGATCGGTTTTGTCGGAACGCCGTTGGTCCACCCGAATGGGAGTGCGAGGCCATGGGTTCCGTGGTATGGGTACAGTGTACTAACCTCAGCAGAGTGTATATTATATCTATCGATAGCCGCGCCCGCGGATAAGGGCCCAGTTCGTAGTCGGTCCCACTGTGAGTCAACAGTATTAATAATAACTTGATTAATGACAACCCCGGTTCGACGATGAGATAAGTTGGTTGTGATCGCCGGAAAGATCACCGTGTAAGACCAAGTGTTGGTCATGGTTGTGATTGCCGGAAAGATCACCGTGGTATCGAGGATACTGAGTTGTTGTACATTCGTGATGTTGTGCGAGAATCGTCGGTAAAAATCAAGCTCCTTGTGGTCATTTAATGATTACTACGGTATTGTTTATACCAAGCTTGATTTGATCCTGAGATGATCGTGTGATGTCCGAGGTTAGTAAGTGATGCATGTGATGGTTACGAGGTAACCCGAACAGAATAAATGGTGCATGTAGTGTCATCATGTTGCATGCTAGTATCATCAGATTTATATGTTCATGACATGATCATATATTGTCCTAGCGATATTATGTTCATATTGTTCATGCCATGTTATCCTGATGATCTCATGATAATCCCTGATTAACCTGTAATTGCCATACTGTTGTTTGTCTTGAATGCGTCTGGTTATTGTGAGCTTGCAAGTACATTCAATGTACTGACCTGGCGTGTCATGCCAGCTTGCAGGTCGTGCCTGGATTGCTTGCTTGTTTGGTGTTGTTCCTGTGTTCGCGAGCTAGGATAAGCGTTCCAGCCAGAGTCCCTGCGGAGTGGAGTTCACCACCGTTGTCGTTGTTCCGCTGCTAGGAGTTTTTCTGCTGCTTGCATAGAGCAACTGAGGATGGCGTAGTTTCGTCGTGCCGATGTTATTATAATATCGGAGATCTTGTATTCATATTCGTGTAATAATAGTAAGCTGGTTTATTCTATAAGCAGTTCCGTATTCCAGAAGACTTCTCCTCGATCTCTGGGCTGGAATATGGGGCGTTCCGGTTTTCTCTGAGCCGGGGTGCCACAATGACCAACCTATTATTTTGTGCTCTACTCCTAAAAGGAGAGTCCATACGTCATTTTGTTAGTACTACCAACAATCCCCTTGATCCAACCCTCCCACCGATATTTACACGATCCCATCCTTCCACCGATTTTTATTCGATCATAAAGCTCCACCACACTGATTTTTTCAGTCCTAAGGCCCATTAGTGGAAGCCACCGGCCAAATAATCGTTACCCCCTGCCCCACCCCTCTTGCATTCTCCCTGGTCTCCCCTGCTGAACCAAGCACTAGGGTTCTGGCGCTACCCACCCTGCTTATGCCAACGCTCACGACGCCGATGGCGAAACAGAGAATGATGGCGCGACACCTAGGAACTGGAATAACTTTATCTCTTATTCACTACTGGAATCAGCTAATTTGCCATCTGCCAGCTCTTTGCCGTCTGCTAGCTGAAGGCAAAGAAGCTCTTTGCTGTCTGCTAGCTGACGGCAAAGAAGCTCTTTGCCATCAGCTACCCAAAAGCAGACGACAAAGAAATGGCAGACGGCAAAGAAGCTCTTTGCCGTCTGCTGGCAGACGGCAAAGAGGTGGGTGGGTCCAGTTATTGTTTAACCAACTCAAGCCCACCGGCCCCACCTCTTTGCCGTCCGCAAGCGGACGGCAAAGAAACTTTGCCGACCGTTGGCTGACGTCAAAGAGGCGGGTACGTTAACGGCCGTCCCGCCCCGTCTCTTCTCCCCACTCTCTCATTCCTCCCTACCCACACCCGCGCCGCCGCCGACTCCGTAGCCGGCTGCCCCGCCGCCCCACACCCCTCCCCTGCGACCCCCGACCTCCACCGCACCCCCGCCGCCCCTTCCACGTCACCCCGCCCCCACCGCCCCTCCCCTCCGTCACCATCCCCCACCCACACCGGCCCGCGTCGCCGCCGTCGACCCCGTCCGGCGTAGCCGGCCGCCCCGCCGCCCTGCATCCCTCCACGACCTCCACCGCGGCCCCGCCGCCTCTTTCACGTCGGGAAGCCGCGCAGCGGCTGTCCCCGCCCCGTCCCGCCGCGGCCGTCCGGCCTCCCCCTCCACCGGGTCGCCGCCTCCTCCAGCGGCCGCCGCAGCCGTCCGGCCTCCCCCTCCACCAAGTGAGCTCCTCTGCCCCCTTTTTTAATTAGTTTCTTTTTGTTTATTTTAGTTTAGTTTCTGTTTTAGTTATAGTTTTAGTTTAGTTTTAGTTTTAGTTTAGTTTTAGTTTAGTTTATTTTAGATTAGTTTTAGTTTAAGTTTATTTTAGATTAGTTTTAGTTTTAGTTTATTTTAGATTAGTTTTAGTTTTAGTTTAGAAGAAGAAGTAGAAGGACGAGGGAGAAGAAGAAAGAAGAAAAGAAGAAGAAGAGGAAAAAGGAGAAGAAGAAGAAGAAGAAGAAGAGGAGGAGGAGGAGGATGAGGAGGAGGAGAAAGAAGAAGAAGAAGAAGAAGAAGAAGAAGAAGAAGAAGAAGAAGAAGAAAAGAAGTAGAAGACGGGGGATGAGAAGAAGTAGAAGAATGAGAAGAAGTAGAAGTAGTGGAAGAATGAGAAGACCCCCTGACCCCCAACCCCGACACCCGACCCTGACTCCACCCCGACACCCGACCCCCTAACCCCCTGACCCCGGCACGACACCCCGACCCCCCGACCCCGAACCAGCACCCCGACCCCGACACGGCACCTCGACACCGACACGACACCCCGACCCCCGACACGACACCCCCGACACCCCGACCTCGAGACCCCGACCCCGACCCCGACCCCAACACCCCGACCCCGAGCCTGACCCGACACCCCGACCCCGACACCGACACGGCACCCCGACCCCGACCCGGCACCCCGACCCGACACCCCGACCCCGAGACCCCGACCCCGACACGGCACCCCGACACCGACACGACACCCCGACCCCCGACACCTCCCGAAAAGGTGTTCTTTGGCCTTCCAGAGGCCGACGGGGTCATATATTTGTGAATTATTAGTTAGGTCATATATTTTTCGATTTTTTTTATGAAAAACATCATATATAATTGTGTTGATCGGGTAGTTTTAAATGTGCAGTTGTTTCATCGCTGCGAGGTTTGGTGTTCGACGACCTCGCCGTGCGTTTGACGAGCTCTGCCCCTTCGTTCGTGGGTGAGCACAAATGACATGTCCTCCCCCCCATTAATTATTTGATCTATTCCGATGAAACTGGATAGCTAGCTATATATGTGTCTTGAATCATCAGTATGCGTAACCAATATGTGTCTCCCGTTCGAAAGCGTCATAGTTATAAATATGCATGCATTTGCATATTTATAACCTTGATTCTTTCGAATTGTCCAACGCTATCCATGGACAGCCCGAGTATGTTTCGATTGGGTTCGTTTTCCCATATGCTTTGCTCTGGATCCGACGCATAAATTTTGTCAGTGCCTCCCCTGTTGTTCTCCGGGTACACATCTTCTCTGCTTATTGCAGAGACGTGTATCAGGAGAACAGCGGGGAGGTGCTGCCGAAATTTTGCGTAGGATCCGGAGCATAGCATGGGAAAATGAACCCAATCTAAACATACTCGGGTGGGATTAGGACCTATCATTACCTATTAGAGTGTAGGTTGCATGGACGTAATAAAATTGACAAAGTAGATCAACTGATGAATATATACATGGTGAATTATATATATATATATATATATATATATATATATATATATATATATATATATATATATTTGTTGTGTGTCTAGTAGCTCTGAAAGTCAAGATGAGTGATTGTGCGTGGATGTACACCGGTCACACTGGTCAGAACAAATGGAGCACTGAATGGTTCACAAAAACCAAGGGGTTTGTGCGAGCCGCATTTGCAAATGGCCAGAGGAAAACCTGGTGCCCCTGTTTACGGTGCGGCAATTGGGAAAAGAGGACAGAGGCTGAAATGGGCAAACACCTGCAGAAAGAGTGGTTTTATGCCCGATTATACGGTGTGGACATTTCATGGTGAGTCTGCCCAACGTGACCGAGCTGAGGTGGATCGTCGTCGCACCGACGAGCATGGTACCGGGATGGAAAACATGGTGCAAGACTTCGATGATGCTCGGGATTCGGACGAGGAGATGGAGGAATCTGCAAAGGCCTTCAATGAAATGTTGGAGTCTTCAAAACGTCCGCTCCATGAGCACACTGAGCTTTGTCAGTTGGATGCCATCTCACAAGTAATGGCTCTGAAGGCTCAGTTCAACTTGGGCAGAGAATGCTACGATGCAATGATGACAGTATTTGGACGCTTTCTACCCAAAGGCCATGTAATGCCTGCAAACCTGTACCGGTCGGACAAAATCCTCCGTGCACTGAAGATGCCCTATGATATGATACATGCCTGTGAGAAAGGATGTGTCTTGTTTAGGCGTGACTATGCGGACTTGAACTATTGTCCCATTTGCAAGTCTTCCAGGTATGTTGTGGTAGACAACGGTATGGGTGAGAAGACACAGACCAAAATCCCCGTTAGTGTTCTTCGGTATATGCCAATCGTACCAAGACTTCAACGTCTTTTCATGGTCGAAGAGACGGCCAGACAGATGACATGGCACAAAATGGGAAAAAGAACCGAACTAGATGCAGATGGGAATCTGATGATTGTACACACATCGGATGGTGTTGCGTGGAAAAAGATTGATGAATTACATGGTGACAAAGCGGCAGATCCGAGGCATCCTCGAGTCGGCATCAGCACGGATGGGTTCAGTGTGTTTGGTATGACGGCAGCCCAATACAGTTGTTGGCCCGTATTTGTCTTTCCACTCAATCTCCCCCCGGACAGATTATGCAAAGGAAGAACATTTTCCTGACGTTGATAATTCCAGGGCCCAACTATCCGGGGAAAAATATGAATGTGTACATGCAACCGCTTAAGGACGAATTGCAAGAAGCCTGGGATAATGGGTTCAAGGCATACGACGCCTATAGCAAACGGAACTTCATAATGCGTGTCTGGTACATGTACTCGACGCATGACTTGCCGGCGTATGCGCTATTCGTTGGCTGGTGTGTGCATGGAAGGTTCCCGTGCCCCACATGCAAGGGAGCTCTTGAGTTTCGTTGGCTTCAGGCCGGTCGCAAGTTTTCTTGCTTCGACATGCATAGACAGTTCCTGAATCCTCGCCATAAGTTCAGGAAAGACAAGAAGAACTTCATCAGAGGTAGAGTTGTCAAAAACTATGCACCACCTGCATTGACAGGCCAACAGACCCTGGATCAGTTAAACGCTCTCGAGCCAGATCCAGAGCGTCCAGGTTACTTCAAGGGGTATAATTCTAAGCACGCCTGGACTCACAAAACATGCTTATGGGATCTGCCTTACTTCAAAGACCTCCTTTGCCCACACAACATCGACGTGATGCACACTGAGAAGAATATCGCCGAGGCACTTTTTGGTACATTGTTCGGCATAGATGGGAAGTGAAAGGATAATACTAAGGCTAGAGTCGATCTGGAGGCGCTATGTGATAGGCCGTTACAAAACATGAAAGAACCAAAAGGAAAGCAGAACTGGACGAAGCCAAAGGCATGGTTCAATCTTGGAAGGCCAGCTATGAGGGAAATTATCTTGTGGGTGAAAATGCAGTTGATGTTCCCCGATGGGTATGCAGCGAATCTACAGAGGGGAGCCAGTCTTGATAAATTGAAGATATTTGGTCTCAAGAGTCATGATTGGCACATATGGATTGAGCGGGTAATGCCGGTGATGTTGCGTGGCTTCATCCCTGAGGATGAATGGCTAGTACTGGCAGAACTCAGCTATTTCTTCTGTGTTCTTTGTGCGAAAGAACTATCGCCTGGCGTGCTAGAAGAAATGGAAGAGTTGGCGCCGGAGTTGATTTGCAAGTTAGAGAAGATCTTTCCACCGGGCTTCTTTAATCCAATGCAACATTTGATTTTGCATCTCCCGACCGAGGCAAGATTGGGGGGGCCCGTGCAAAATCGTTGGTGCTACCCAACTGAGAGGATGCAGAAGACGCTTCGACAAAAATGTAAAAATAAACATAGAATTGAAGCATCGATGGCTGAGGCATTCATCACTGAGGAGGCGGCAAACTTCGTGACAGCACACTACGAAGCCAAAAATCGTCATTTGCATAATCCGAAGCCTCGGTACAATGCTGACGACCCTAAAAAGGGTGGATCCAACCTCAACCTATTCAAAGGGAATCTCGCACCAGCCAGTGTTTCAAATCCAGTATCTTTGGATAACGAACAATGGCGGACCATTTCGTTGTATATCTTCAACAACCTGATAGAAGTGCGGCCGTACATCGAGTGAGTTCTCGGTACATAGTTTCGCAACTTCTATTTCCTTTGAACTACTCTTATTCCTGGATATTTCATACAGTCGATACGTCGCCTTATTCTCGTATGGAGCGGTGATCCAAAAGGATTCTGTCGAAGAGTATGAGCTTCTCGCAAAGCAAGGAGGCGGCTATCCCGGTTTCATCTCTTGGTTCAAACAAACGGTAATTTCTATTAGACTTGTAGGCTAATTTGTAGGCGGCTACCCCGGTTTCACTCGCTAATTTGTGCGTAATGCAACAATCCTTTCATATTAAACTTGTAGGCTAATTCAGAGTCGATGGAGGCCGAATTGAGACAAGTCGCTAATGGTTTTGACTATAAGGTCCGTTCATTTGACAAATACGACATCAACGGGTATCGCTTTCGTACCTATGGCAAAGAGCTATCTATGGCCGACCGAAAGTCTAAAAATTGTTGTGTATCTGCTATCGGCGAAGGAGGTACCGAGTATTATGGGATAGTTGAAGCAATTTATGAACTTCTATTCTATGGTGAAAACCCACCGAATGTCGTAGTCTTCAAATGTTAGTGGTTTCAGCCGAAGGAGACTAGAAGGACTCATGAACATATAGGGCTAGTTGAAATCAACCAAAGCACCCATTTAGATGTTCCTGATGTCTATATTACGGCTCAACAGGCGACCCAAGTATTCTATCTACCGTGGGCCTACCAAACTAATCCAAATATGAAAGGTTGGGATGTCGTTTATGAAGTGCCGCCACGTGCTAGACTATCTCCCCCAAAGGAAGAGGATTATGAACCTCACATTAACCCAGACACATATGAAGGAGAATTCTTCCAAGAGACACGTCTTTCCAAAAAGTGTTTCAAGAACCGCTATACTTCACCCCAAAACATTGAAGTAGACAGCGACAGTGAATCCGACATCACCCCAGAGGAGGAACAAGAAGAGCCGGAACAAGAAGAGGTTACTACTGCGGATGACCTGTCATTGCTTGACCGATTACGTCAAGGTGGCCTTCCACATGTTGATGCCACTGAACCCTATGAGCCCGTCATTGATTATAGTGATGATGATGATTATGCATTTATTGATGATACTGATCGAGCTTATTAGTAGTGTCAGGTACTAAATTTTTTTATGTTGTACTTGATGATGATACACTTAAGTGATACACATATTATTATTCATGTCGGTCTTTTTTTTATGTTGTACTAATTTCGTTTACTGTTTGTCATGGCAGGTGTTGAATGATGGTGGGCGCTGGTCGGGAGCGCGCCAAGGCCCCTTCTTCGTCGGCGCGTGGTCTGAGGTCTTCCATTCCAGACGCACCTCTCCGCCGAGCGTTGCTGGACAGTATGGCCACACCGCCGGGCCCTTCTTCGTCGACCGCGGTGCCCAGCAGGGGACGAGGTAGGAAGAGAGGAGGTGGGGCACGTGGTCGCGGGAGAGGAGGTAGGGTGGACTCGTCCGAGGAGGAGGCTACACGGACTCCAGTCCACGAGCCTCCGGTCCACGGGTCTTGGGCCCACGAGCCTCGGGTCGACTGGCCTTCGACCCACGAGAGTTCGGCCCACGAGACCCCGGAGGAGCACACGTCCGGATGGGGTACCTGGCCGGATCAGCCGGAGGAGCCGAGTGGCCATGCTGATGATGGCGGGGAGCCGACTGATCTTGAGGAGGAGGGGGGCACCGTCTACCAGCGTGGTGCTACACGGCTCCCGTCCGTGCCGGCGACCCGCGAGCAGAGGTGGTTGATTTTCCCTGATGGGGAGAGGTACGTAAGTGCATTTAATATTTTTGTACCTTGTGCATTCACGTTTCTTCAAATAACTAATGTGTTGGCCTTGTCATGCTGCAGGGGTTGGGACCACCATCATAGTGTCCGCCGGCCTAACTCCGTCCTTGGAGTTCTTTGCCGGCAAAACTTCCCGGGGTTTGTCACGTTGCCTGGTGAGGGTCGGCTTCCAGAGCTTGGATTGAGCTGGGAGCACTACGTGGCTGCCCCGGCCCCGCCGGATGAGATTATCGACGGTGTCGTGTGCGACACGAGGGCAGACATGGTGATCAGAAAGTTCTGGGTAATTTCTCCTTTACACATTTAAAAATCTTCAACTAGCTAGTTATTAATTGCAATAATCAATATTGTCTCATTTGATTGCAGACATTCTACAGGTGTGAGGAGGCATACGAGGAGGACGCGGCACATGTTATCGAGAACGTCTGCAAGCGCCTACTCCAGAACTTACGGCACGAGGCTCGGGTGCAGGCTGTTCGAGACTACTACACCTTGCGTGGTATCAAGAAGACCAAGCCGGCGTGCCGCGATAAGTTCCTGAGTAAGGAGCAGTACATGAAGGTAATTCTTAAGGCCTTCTACTTAAGTTCCTTCATTTAGTAATTCTTAGCCGTAGCGCTCAAGTTTCTATTTGCTAACTTAGGCGCCTCCGAGATGGTGTGCGGATCGGATGGATTGTTGGGAGGTGTTGGTCGATGAGTGGTGCTCAAAAGAATGGCTAGCCCTCCACAACGAGGCCAAGGACAAACGTGCCCAAATGGAAGGTGTGCCACACCATCAAGGCAGCTCCAACTTATATCAGTTCGGGCGCAACTGGGTATGTGGTTTGCTTCATGATTCATGCAATTCATTCATCATGCTAGCTTGAGCCCTTTAATTACTAATTTTCATTGTTTCTCTCTTTCAGGCACGCTACAATAAGGCGGATAAGGTGCGAGAGGTGTACGACCTGTATGCCATGGCCCACACTGCCTCTTTCAAGAAAGTCAAGGCATTCTCTCAGTCTGACCTCGATGATGCAAACAACTTCACCAACATCTCCTCCCACAACAAGCTCGTGAGATATAGAGATGAGGGGAAGGCGAGGAAAGGGGAGGACTTTAACCCGAGCCAGGGTCCCATTGATCCAGAGCTGGTGATGATATCTGGTGGCGGGAGGTCCCATGGCTCCATAGCCATTGGAGATGGACTTATCCGTTGTCCTAGCACTCTCCCGGAGATCAAGGCGCGCCAGTCGAGCTCCGCTCCTGATATAAGGCCTCGTGAACGGCCAGTGCAACTCGCCATCAAGGTTAGTGATACGTACTCAGTTATCTTTCTCCATTACATTGTGTGCGCTTCCATCAATGATTACAAATGGTCATGTGAGTGGTGTTGCAGGCTGCTATACAGAGTGAGAGAGATAGAACGGAGAAACTTCTGGCGGAGGCGGCGGAGAGGCAGCGGGAGTTGGAGGAGAGGACGACAAAGATGATGGAGGAGGAGAGGGCATGGAATGACATGCAGGCAAGGGCCATGTACGAGCTCCTTGTGGTAAGTTTCTTCTATAGATTAGCCAAAACATTCATGTAGTGTTTGTCTCATTACTAACTAGTATGACTGAGTCGTCAAAACCAAATGTGCAGTCTATGTGCGAGAAGACAGGTCAGACCGCTCCGCCGATGCCAGTGATTGCTCCTGGGACCACGGTGAGTTTTATTTGAATGGACATTACTTGCTAGTCTTAACATTTGAGTGTCATCATGCTAACAAGACATTGGAAATGATCTTTGGTGCAGCGTAACTCCCGACAAGCATCGCACGATCCTTCTCCAGCTACCGACACGAGCCACCCCGCTCCTACACCTCCTGGATCTTGGTAAGTTTATCTAGTGTTTTGCTTAACACATGCATAAAGACCTAGACTTAGCTTTATTTCCTCCAATGCTTACCATAATGACCTAGACTTAGCTTCTTCTCCTCCAAAATGACTTAATAAGCTTACTGACCTCCAAAACCATCCATTTTACCTAAGTTAGCTCTAAAACGATCTGTACTTAGCTTACTTATGTCAAAAATTGCATAATTAGCTTAGTTAGCTCATAGACGATCCATTTTACCTAAGTTAGCTCTAAAATGACCCATTTTACCTAGGTTAGCTTATAAATGATGCAGTTCATCCAAGGTAGCTAAAAAATGACCCATTTTACCTAGGTTAGCTCCAAAATGACCCATCTTACCTAGGTTATCTCATAAACGATCCATTTCAACTAATTTAGCTCATAAACGATCCATTTCACCAAGTAAGCTAAAAAACGATCCATTTCACCTAAATTAGCTCTTAAATGATCCATTTCACCTAAGTTAGCTCAAAAAGATCCATTTCAACTAAATTAGCTCATAAATGATCCATTTCACCTAAGTTAGCTCAAAAACGATCCATTTCAACTAAGTTAGCTCATAAATGATCCATTTCACCTAAGTTAGCTAAAAAACGATCCATTTCACCTTAGTTACCTCAAAAACGATCCATTTGACCTTAGTTAGCTCATAAACGACCCATTTCAACTAAGTTAGCTCATAAATGATCCATTTCACCTTAGCTAGCTCATAAACGACCCATTTCAACTTAGTTAGCTCATATATGATCCATTTCACGTAAGTTAGCTCATAAATGACATACTCTTCTTGTTCTAGTCTTCTTCTTGTTCTACTCTTCTTGTTCTAGTCTTCTTCTTGTTCTACTCTTCTTGTTCTAGTCACCTATTTCTAACTTTCTTATTTTGCCATTTTGCAGATTTCATTCACTTCATGGAAGCTACTCTTCTTGTTCTAGTCTTTCTGTTTATGTATGGATGAAACTTTGTTTATGTATGAAGGCTCTTTGTGATATGAATGGAACTTTGTTTATGTATGAAGGAACTTTGTTTATGTATGAAGGAACTTTGTTTATGGATGGAACTTTGTTTATGTATGAAGGAACTTTGTTTATGGATGGAATTTTGTGATATGAATGCCTGTGAAATATATCTATACATGTCATATATATTTGGAGTGAAAATTGTTGGATTTAATTAAAAAATAGAAAAAAGAGCCAATATGCAGGCTCTTTGCCGTCTGCCACCGACGGCAACGGGCTCTTTGTCGTCCGCCGCGGACGGCAAAGAAGCCACGTGGCCTCCAGCTGTGCTTCCTGGGAGCTGACCCATTTGGTCAGTTTGCCTACAATGGCAGACGGCAAAGGCTTGAGGCTCTTTGCCGTCAGCGGCGGACGGCAAAGGCCTGCCATGTAGTGACGTGTAGATGACATCATACGGCGGACGGCAAAGGCACTAGAAAGTTTGCCGTCCGCGGCGGACGGCAAAGGCCTGCCGTTAGCCACTTAACGGACTGAGAGCACAATTATTGCCGTCTGCTCTCTTTGCCGTCCGCGGCAGACGGCAAAGGGCCTTTGCCGTCAGCCGCCAGGAAGCAGACGGCAAAGTAGCTGTTTACCGTAGCCTACTTTGCCGGAGCCTTTTGCCGTCCGCGGCTGACGGCAAAGGCCTTTGCCGTCCGCGGCTGACGGCAAAGGCCTTTGCCGTCCGCCGTGGCAGACGGCAAAATAGCTGATTCCTGTAGTGATTATGTGATAGCGCCATGACGGATTCTAGCTACTCTGCACCACGGTGTGGTGGGGGCGAGTACTCCATGCCACCAACATCGCTAAATCCGGTGGTATGCCGACTAAGAGGGTGACATAAGATCACCTGATCCTTGTGGCAGCTAATTCCATGCTCATTAGTCACGGAGGATGGCTAGGAAGATGTAGGTTGAGGCGGGGAGTGATAGATCTCCATCGTATCTACTTTTCCAAACTCTTTTGCCCTTGTTTTGGACTCTAATTTGCATGATTCGCATGGAATTAACCGGGCTGACGCTGTTTTCAGCAGAATTGCCATGGTGTTATTTTTGTGCAGAAATCAAAGTTCTTGGATTGACCTAAAAATTTACGGAGAATTTTTGTGGAATGTATAAAAAATACTGGTGCAAAAAGATACCAGAGGGGGTCCACCCACAGTCCACAAGCCCTGCGGGCGCACCCACCCCCTGGGGCATGCCCTGCAGGATTGTGGTCCCCTGGACCTCCTCCGACCCTAACTCCAACTCTATAAGTACCTATTCACGGAGAAAAAAAATCAAAGAAAATGATTCATCGCATTTTATGATACGGAGCCGCCGCCTCCTGTTATTCATTGCGAGGGCTGATCTGGAGTCCGTTCGGTGCTCCGGAGAGGAGGATTCGTCACCATCATCATCACCAACCTTCCTCCATCACAAATTTCATGATGCTCACCAACGGGAGTGAGTAATTCCGTCGTAGGCTTGCTAGACGTGATGGCTTGTATTAGATTTATCACGTAATTGAGTTAGTTTTGTTAGTGTCCACTATGTTATGAGATTGATGTTGCTATGAGTTTGCTATGCTTAATGCTTGTCACTAGGGCCCGAGTGCCATGATTTTCGATCTGAACCTATTATGTTTTCATGAATATATGTGTGTTCTTGATCCTATCTTGCAAGTTTTAGACACCTATTACGAGTTATGATCTGCATACCCCAAGGTGACAATAATTGGGATTCTATCTGGTGATTACTGTAGTTTGAGGAGTTCATGTATTCACTAAGTGCTACTGCTTTGTTCCAGTTCTCTCTTAAAATGAGGCCTTAATATCCCTTAGTTTCCATTAGGACCCCATTGGCACGGGAGGGTAGGACAAAAGATGTCATGCAAGTTCTTTTCCATAAGCACATATGACTATATACGGAATACATGCCTACATTACATTGATGAATTGGAGCTAGTTCTGTGTCACCCTAGGTTATAACTGCTACATGATGAATATTATCCAACACAATTATCATTGCTGATCCGATGCCTATGAGCTTTTCACATATTGATCTTTGCTAAGTTACTTTGCCGTTGCTACTGTTACAATCGCAACAAAACTACTACTGTTACTTTTGCCACTGTTACCGTTACTTCCATACTACTTTGCTAATAAATATTTTGCTGCAGATATTAAGTCTTTCAGGTGTGGTTGAATTGACAACTCAACTGCTAATACTCGTGAATATTCTTTGGCTCCCCTTGTGCCGAATCAATAAATTTGGGTTGAATACTCTACCCTCGAAAACTGTTGCGAGCCCCTATACTTGTGGGTTATCAAGACCTTTTTCTGGCGCTATTGCTGGGGAGCATAGCTCTATTTGCTCAATCTCTTGGGATTTATATCTTTTTATCACCATGAATAATCTGAAAGATACCAAAAACAAGATTTTCCCCCATTACTACGAGGGGAGGTAAGGAACTGCCATCACACTCTGCACTTGATTCACCTTCTGTTTGAGTAAGCTTGCAACACCTACACCTGCTATTAATTGCGATATTTCGCAAGTTATTGATGATGCTACTTCTACTATGAACAATGCTTATGATGATACTAGTACTTTGCTTGATAAGACTGTGCCAGTAGGTGAATTTCTTTAAGAACAACTTGCTAGATTAATGCTGAAACTGATGATATTTCTGAAACTGATGAAATTATTGAAACTGAACACTTTGAAACACCTATTAGACCTAGCACTCCTAGATATGAATTGCCTATTATACCTGAAGGTTATGTTATGGATGGAGAGGTAGCTAGGAACTTTCGTGCTTGTAAAGATACAGAGGATCTTAAGAAATTACTAGTCAAGTTGAAAGAGAAATCTCTGAATGCTAGAATGCAATATGATCCTAAGTTTGCTACTTCACATATCTTTGTTACTTATAAGGATTATGAATTCTCTGTCGATCCTGAGTTAATTACTATGGTTGATGATACGTCTCCGTCATATCTATAATTTTTTATTGTTTCATGCCAATGTTCACTACTAGGAAAAGAACTACTAGTGGCGCACCAGTTTTGCCTACTAATGGCGCACTACTGGTGCGCTACTAGTACCACGCCACTAGTATTAAATACTAATGGCGCACCACTGGTGCGCCATTAGTATCTGGTATACTAATGGCGCATCACGCCGTGCGCCATTAGTATAGACCAACATGCGCCATGAGTGTGCCTCCCAGGGGGCGATATTTACACATGTGCTTTGCCATACTAATGGCACACTATGGAGTGATGCGCCATTAGTATCCTTTGGCATACGAATGGCTCACGTTGGGGTGATGCGCCATTAGTATGAATATTAGGGATTAATTTTTTTTTCTTTTCTGATATTTGCACAGGTTACAAAATATATTATTGGACAGTATATAGACAGCACCACACAACAACAGCAGATTCATCGAATACAATAGAAGATTAGTCTCCGAATACAATTCATCATATTAGTCTCCGAATTCAAAAGCCCGAACAAAGATAGAACATTACAAGTCTCGAGACCGCGAGTAGCGAGTTTGCCTTCACATTACAAGTCGATATCGATCATCTAAACTACCATCACATAGAAGAGAGCTGCGGTCATCACGATGAGCATCATCGCGATGAAACTGGTCTTCATCCGGTTCCTCCAACACTCCCTCCTCTCTCCCGCTAGATAGCGCACGTATCTAGATTCCGCCTCCACCCTAGTGGTGTACCCTTTGTAATTGCTACCGCTGAAATGGTGAACCTGTCTCCGACACTCCTCCCAGTCGTCGTAGACTCCGGGAACCATACCCTTGTACACGACATACGAAGGCATCTCTATGCACTAGCCAAGCAACAGACAATACATAAGCAATATATAAGTATGCAACAAAAGGATCGGAAGAGAAAAGCAAGACATTAATAGCACGATTCATGGTCCTACTAATAAATAGCATCGATTACATCTAAGTTGAACGACTGTCCAAACCAAAGAGACATACAAGTTCATTAAAGTTTAATTACAACATGAGCTAATCGATGTTTCAGAACTACACATAGCATCACTACTTTCGACTCGACTCATGGGACCGGAGCGTGGATGAAGCCGCCGTCTTTCGTGATGGTCATGAAGTCGCGGGCGTTGTCAGCCTGCATTTGTAGCGTTGTGTCTATCTCACTGTTGGACGGTTGAGATTTGAGGTAGAACTGCCCCGAGGTACGAAGGACATCTTGATGGATGATTTCTGCAAACTCCGACTGGATGCAAAAGAATTCTTGTCGGATGTCCGCGTCCTGGATTGCCGCCAAGCTTGCGGCCCAATATTTGAGATTATTTGGTAGCAGAAGGTGATTATGGTCCCGTACGATCGCCCGCATGCGATGGAGGGCGTAGTAGGCATCCTTCTGACCGCCAGGCGGCTGCTTGACGCAGGGGAACGTCGTATTGTGGGTGAACATGTGCCTGTCGTACCTACGAGCTAGCCTCTTAAAGGTGCCTCCAGATGCGGCGTAGCCGGGGAGAGCATCATCAAGAACTTTCTTGATATTTGTGTAGTCTATCTTGGAGTCACGGTCCGGGTCGAAATACGTGGCCATGGAATATTTCACGCTTAAGAGGATGAGTGTGCAATGTGTGTCACTGCACAGAACACGGAATGTTAGAAAAAAAAGAACGATCGAAATCTAAGAAATCATATGTTACGGGGCGGTTAGGGGATGACTTACTCGGGAAAGTAAGGCACGGGGAAGTTATCCTTATCAGGGTTTGCCAGAATGACGCCTTCGAGGTCTGAACTCGCGACTTGCCGGTCCCCAGCGCTGCCCAAGATCTTGGCACGCATGTAGAAGGGGTCGACTATCACAATGTCCGGGGTCTTGTCTCTAATGATCCGCATCTCCATACTCAGCGAAAACAGCCAAACGAAGGTGTAGTGCAGCGGATGAAGGTTAAACATAGCAAAGATGTCATCAAACCGCAGGACGATCGTACCCCCGACGACGCTATCCACAAAGCCCTTGCCCTCTGGCACCTTGGCCACGAAAACCGGGTATGCCACATCATTCTCTCTGAGATGCCGCTTCTCCAAAGAAAGAACACTGTCATGCAGACTCCGCGTAGCACTGGTTGCAGCATTGAGCATATTTGTCGGTAGCATCGCCCTGCCCGCCACATGCACCCTCCTCGAGATATCCTTAGGTGAAGGTGGCCCGTCCTGAGCACGGATCGTACTCGGTGCCGGCTGGCTCGCACGGGCGCCCTTGTTAGTCTTTCGTTTCCGTCCCTCCTTCTTGATCTGCTGTAATG
Source organism: Aegilops tauschii subsp. strangulata (assembly GCF_002575655.3). Lineage (NCBI taxonomy): Eukaryota > Viridiplantae > Streptophyta > Magnoliopsida > Poales > Poaceae > Aegilops > Aegilops tauschii. Next base: position 568,639,061 of record NC_053037.3, on the reverse strand, counting down.
GGATCGAGTTCTGCTCACATACCGCCTTCTTGAGCGTGTTGGGGCTGATAATATTTCGCACCTCAGCTATCTGAGGCTCGGTGAAGGCGGCAGCTGGAGGCGTCTCCTGAGAACTGAACGGCAGACGACGCCTGTTGCAATTGGGTTTCTCCGCCGTACCAGCTAGATCGCGGTCATCTTTTTCAGGGTTGGGTTCTTGAGAAGGAGGCCCGCAGAACTCGTCACCGTACCCATGTTCGGCAAAGTACTTATCGACGTTGGTAAATGTACCGTCGTCGTTGTCGTCGTCGTCCGGATCCTGTGCCATATGCATGTCCGGATCCTCTACCATAGGGATGTCCGGCATGTCCGGTAGCGTTGCGGCGTTCTTGCAATCCATGTCGTCAGCCCCTGAATCAAGGTAGGCACCATGGTGGTGAGCGTCGTTCCCAGTTGTTGTTGCACTTGCTCTTGGACAATCTCCGGAAACCGCACCACTTGTGCCTTGAGTTCTTGAACCTCGCGCGACTGGCTTTCCGAGCTGGTCTTTTTCTCCTTTCGCCCACCAGCGGTATAGTATGACGACCATTTTGTGGACAAGCCTTTGCCGGCCACACGACCAGCTGACGACGGCTTACTGAGCTTACCCTTATTTTTCATTACGTTCAACGCCCTATTTAAAGGGATGTCGAAAGGGGAGCTCTGAGACGACCCCGCGCTACTGCTTTCAGCCTCCTGCGGAAGGAATGTGAACCATTTAGAAATTTGGCTTCATTAATTAGAATGCAACCATATGGAGCTAATTACGCGGGGGTGTATTCCTTACCAGAACAAGCTCAAGCGCCCTGGTCTTCGGATCCGTGGTAAGCTCCTTTGTTACCGGGTCCTCCTTGTACGGGGACCTGACAAAGTTCCTGGTCTGCTTGTCACGGTATTTCTCAAAGCGGGGCGGTAGGCCTTGCTCGGCACGCTCCGCGTCCTCCTTGTCCCATATAGGCTCCGCCACTCTGTAACCGCCGGGACCGAGTTGGTGGACCCCTAAGTTCAACTGCCGCATTTCTTTCCCCCACTGACTTGATTCGGAGGTTGCGCTGCTCTCGCACTTGATCTTGAAATCCTTGTAGTCATCTTCGCTGATCAAAGGATATTTCGCCTTGATCTTCTCATAACTATCACCTTTTTCAATCATTGCCTTCACCGTGCTTCTCCAAGTAGACAGGGCCGTGCTCATCCTTGTGAGGGCGGCACTGTTCACTTTATTCCCTGAGAGGCGTGTGTTTGCAAAGTCAGCGGGGAACTTGTATCGTTCGTGCAGCTTCGTGAAGAGGAGGCTGCGCAAATTCCCTCGGTCCTTATGCCTTAGGTTCTCGGTGTTGATCGAGACGGTGCTCCGGAGAATGCACCCGAGCTGAACCGAGTACCCCTTGACTAATTCTTTGGGCGCCGTTGGATGCCCGTCGGAGTTCACTTCAGTAAATTCCTCCTTGATGATGCCGAGCACGCTCGGGCGCCGGTCCTTCCGTTGCCTCTTCGGTTGGCTGCCATCTGTGTGTGCGCCGCCATCATCAGTGGTGTCATCCCCGATGCCACTAGGGGTTGTGTAGTCAGGATCAGTGTCTTCCGCGGCGTCCTCATAGCGGTAAGGTTCTTCCTCCAGCTCCTGGGACAGCTCCCAGAATTGCTTGCCGCCTGAACCGCCGGCCTCATCGTTGTGGGCCATGTTTCACTCTAAATAGGAAAAAAGTTTGGTCAAAAAGTTGGTTATTGTCAAGGAACAAGATCATGGTCTCATCATTTAGGGTTTGTCGACACCGAGGCATCCTAAAAGCTAAGCATTTATCATTTTGGGTTTGTCGACGCCGAGGCACCCTAAAAGCCTAAGCGTACATCATATAGGTTCTCATCGACACCGAGGCACCCTAAAAGCCAAGGTTTTATCATTTAGGGTTTGTCGACGCCGAGGCACCCTAAATGCTAAGTTAAGTTTTCATCATTTAGGGTTTATCGATGCCGAGGCACCCTAGGTTGACTGATATATATGGGTATCTTCTAATAATATACCCTACTTAATTAAGGACAAACACCAAGAGACAGTAAACATATCACACTTCTATATGTATAACACAAGAAGCAGTTGATCCTACTTAATTAAGTACTAAGATACCCCGGCCCATGCATTAGTCGCAAGTACCCCATATGTCCTATTTTTAGTAAAGTCATGCTAAAATTCACGGAAAATTTCAGCATGACCTTTGCTGAAAATAGGACATATGGAGTACCCGAATTTGCCGGAACGGAAGTTAATTGACATTCCAGCAAACTCAAGGGCCTCTCAGGGTACCTGCAAAATAATCACGACATGATGGTCGGAGACAAAACCCAGCAAACTCGCAAAGTTACTGACATGTTTACAGAAACTGTTTTCTGTAAAAGATGATCATCATCTTTACAAGTCTTTCTCAATGTGATCAATTGATGGATCAACATGCCAGCCAGCCAGGCAGGTGATTGTCACTCAAATTAAGCTGGGCTTAGACTGACTGAAGCATCTGTCTTCCTCCCTTTCTTTTTCTCTCTTCCTTTCACATTAACTTTACTTTCCAAAGGAAAGAAAAATACAATGCATACATACATACATACTAAAGCAGGTAGATAGATAGATAGATAGATGAGAATGTTCAGTTTACAAGAATGAATATAAACAAGCAAAGAATGCATGCATGCATATCAAAAGTTGGCATCTACTGCTACTGCTACTGCTTGCCTTTGCTGCTTTATCAGCCCATGCCCCTGCCCATGCAAGTCACTGCATATGCATCCCACTGCAGCACAAGCCTTGGCAAATCTACCAAGCCCGCCTAAAGCATGTTTGCATGATGGGTATCACACTATCAGTTACTACCAGTTAATTACTAGTCATGCCAAATAAGATACTCCTCCTCATCATCATATAAAAAAAGACCAATCAGCACATGCATCAATATGCTCCTCTCCTCTGCTATTACTTCTCTACTTCTACAAACATAACCACAACAACAATAACAACTAGTGACCACCAACCAATAGCAGTCTCATTCACCACACAATTCAACCAGACAACACAGACAGACTTTTAGGGATGGTTTGATCAACCTAGAGAGTCTCTCTTTAACAGTAGCGAAATGGTTTGATCATTTTACATGCGATGTTCAGTAAATCAGATAAAAGCTAATTCTGTACCATTTTATACAACTTCTTTGGCAAGCAAGTACTTGCAACTAACAACCTAGAGCAGGATATCCACTACAATTTTTATGACAACAGATTAGATGGTGGCATGGTTCTTCCTCCCGCGTGATGGGCATTCCTAACAGCTAATACTCAAAAACATACAAGATGCACTACACTCTAAAGCCTCCAAGGCAAAAATTGATTGAACAGTTGCTTATAGGCCTCTACTGATCAGCCCATAAAAGGTCAGGTAAAGCTCTATCCCAATACCCCGTGCACACAATGGAATTATGGAACAAGCCCTTAACCTCAAAAGAAAAAGATTTATGTGTAGTTTGTACCAAATTTCAATACTTCCACAGCTAATTTGTTTGTTTTTGTTTCTATAGGTGTTAGGTTATGAGGGTTACAACTAGGTGCAAATCTTAACAGATACTTATCTTCTTGGGATGCAAAGAATGAAGTTAAATCGGTCTTTCTAATTGAGCAACAGGTCTGGAGGGTTAGAGCAGATTGAGACCACCGAGTTATGGTGGAGCTGGTGTGCACTTTCTGTAGGTACTGTCAGGGAGATGCCCAGTTAATCCGCAAAATTTCTCTATTTGAGAGATTGTGTCGGCTGCTAGTTCGTGCAGATTTTGCTTCTATCATGCATAGTTAAAACTTATCTGCTCACATACGTTCAGCTACTGTAGATGAAGCATGGGTATTGCAGTAAATATGTCAACAGTATTAACTGAACAATTGATTCAGTAACTCCACTTTTTATTTGACAGATCTACATGCCTACAAAAATACAAGCAGTGTTCCTTTCTTCTGATGAAAATACGTGATTCTTGTCGCATACTCTCTGATAAAAACTTGATCAGAAGGGGAGAGAGGCGAGAGAAGAGGTCACCTTGGCAACAGGGGAACCAAATCCAAAGAAATTGAACCAGCAGTAGCTAATCCACGACCCTGTTTCTTCACCCAACACAACCAGATTAGATGGGCGCAATCTGCCTGCACAAACTGCACACACGCACGCATGAGATGCGGGAGACGAAGAAGAAAACTAGAAAGGGAAGAAGAGAAGAGGAAGATGGATTCGTACCTCTTCTTCTTCTTAAGGAGGAGAGGCTACAGACTTGAGTCCGGTCGGCGGACTGGATTGGGGGGAGCGGCCTGCGGCGAGGGATCCGCGCGGCGGAGGGGGCGAGGCGGATGGAGGGAGGGGGTGGCGTGGCGGAGGTCCGGTTCATCAAGGTGGGTCGGGGCCTGCTTCGGTGCTCGACGACGTGGAGACGGAGACACGTCGGGGTGGGGTCGGAGGGGGAGGAAGGGGAGGATGGGCAGAGGGAGGCGGCGGGGGCGCATGGGCGACTGCGGCGCAGTGGGTCGGGGCAGCGGCGGCGGCGCAGTGGGTCGGTGCAGTGGGTGGGGGGGCTGAGAGAGATGTGATCGATTGGGGGAAAGGGGATTGGGGATTTTAGTGGGGGGGAGGGTTAGTAATGGCGCACCCCCTAGCGGTGCGCCATTAGTAATTTTTTTTGGATATCAATGGCGCACCCCCAAGAGGTGCGCCATTAGTAATCTTTTTTTTGGATAGCAATGGCGCACCCCCTAGCGGTGCGCCATTAGTATTTTTTTAGGATTTTTTGTTGCCTAGCGGAGGGCCGGCAGCGGCGTCTTGAACCCTAGGTCTCGCTCGGGGGGGAGGGAGGGGTGGGTGGTGCGCTCGGCCGATTCCATTCGGGGAACCGAGCGAGGAGACAGGGGAGGGTGCGGGGGGTCGTCGGCGGCGGTGGAGCGGGGGAGGCTGCGGGGGGTCGTCGGCGGCGGTGGAGCGGGGGAGGCTGCGGGGGGTCGTCGACGGCGGTGGAGCGGGGGAGGGTGCGGGGGTGCTCGGCGGCGGTGGAGCGGGGGACGGTGCGGGGGGTGCTCGGTGGCGAGGGGGATCTGGCGAGGGAGGATAGCGATCGAGATGGAGGGGGATTGAGATCGAGTGTCCTCATGAATATTCAACATTAACAAATTCAATTCGAGATGTGAGTTAGAAATTCAATACCATAATAAACATAAATAAATATTCATGAGGACACTAGAACAGAAAAATATCATTTCAATATGTCGAAATACAATCGAGAAATGAAGGATACAATTTAAATACAATCGATCTTAGCTAGCTATCTGTTCACAATCTTCTTGCCCTTATTTTTCGTAAATGGAGTTCTTCTCTTGAACGGACGTCCTTTAGGTAGGGTGGTTGTGGCACCCCGGCTCAGAGTGACCGTTTACCCTGCATTGCCAGCCCAGAGATCATGTCTTCTGGCAACACACAACATATTGGTACAGAAAACAACTGCTTTATTGATGCTAGCGGAACAGAGTTCATATTACAACAGTGGTCGAGGCCAAGCGGCACACTCGGTGCTTCGGAACAATATGTACATTATTTAGTGAACATAAAGGGGCCTCGAGTCGAACAACTACATGGCAGCGGAATAACGTCGTAGCGGAAGCTCCATATCACAGGGACACTGATGTGGACACGATCTAGACTCGAACAGCGCTCCTTTCCAACGAGACTTTCCTGAAATCTGGCATGACACGCCAGGTCAGTACATTGAATGTACTTGCAAGCTCACAACAAGCATAATCATAATGACAAACAATACCATGATATTTAACCAATTATTGATAATGCAACATTATATGTCAACATGCTGTGATCAAGCCCGAACGTCCCTCAGGACAACTTACCAACTGTGATCATGTCTGGACACATACACACCACCATAGTGGTCTTTCTCAAGAACAACTCGTGATCCTTACGGCGATCACAACCACGACCATCATTTGGTCCCAAATACCTCGATGGCCTTTCTGCCATCCATTGACAATGCAAAGTTCATAGCTTAGTGTGCAATTTTTTATTAAACATTGACTCATGGTGGGACCTAGTACGAGGTGTCCGTGACCGTGGACTCGGCTATCGATAGATTATACACTCTGCAGAGGTAGCACACTGTACCCACACCACGGAACCCATGGCCCCGCATTCCCATTTGGGTGGACCAACGGCATTCCGACAAAACCCCTCCATTGCTACAGCACTCTCCCGGCCACTCCGACCCAAATCCCCAACGGGCTGGTCCTGGGTGGCCCCGTGTCTACCAAAGACACCCCGACCACCGTCGTGGTCAAAACACTCCCACTCGGGGACTCGGTACCATAATCTCATCAACGAGCACACAAGATTATGTGTGCTTACCGGGCCAGGGCAAACACGACATAATCTTCCCTAGATGGAGGCAACGACCAGAGGCCGTGTCAATGGACCGAATCAAGGCCTTCCCACAAGGCAAATGTGGTTGCACTGGAAAGAAACTCGATTCAGCGGCAGCATGACCCAGTGAACGGTATATTCAAGTTGAGTCATATTCAGGATTAACTTTTAACTAAAAATGACCGGTGTCATAGCATGCCATGAAATGCAAAACAACACATGCATCACATATTGCTAAAAATGACCGACATCATCCATATGCACACCAAGCATAAACGTCAACAACTCATATTACTCTACTTGCTCAAAATGACTCACAACTTAACCAAAATATTTTGCAACAAGTTTTATTAATTTCCTACGCAAGAAAGTAACTCCGATAAATTTTTCATATGCTTGACCAAAAGATATCATTATCAACAACTCTTAATTTCTTTATCACTAAGTTGGGTTCAAACATTCTGTAAGACAAGTAATATGATTAAACAAGTATTTGACAAAATATTTTCTAACAAATTTTTATCAATTTAAGAATGCAAACACAAAGCTTTAAATAATTACTCACATTCATAACAAAATTATTTCTACCATCACCTCAAATAAATTTTAACTTGCTTTACCCACTTAAACTAGTTTCAACTATTCTTTAAATCAAGCATAACAACTGACCAATACTTAACAGAATACAAATAATTCAATAATTATTTAAATGCATGGGTTAATCATTTCATTTAAGTGAGAAAATCACAAATATTGAAATGGCATCATAAAAATGTTGCTGTGGCTTGCCTTAGTGCAGATGAGGTTCACAAGCCTCCTGGTGATCCTCAAGACAAGCCTCACCTTCTGAAAATAATTTTAAACACAAAAAGAGAATATCAAGAACACTTCTGAAATTCACCATAAATTCTAAACAGCTCAGAAAAATCTCATCTTTGGTGAGCTGTTAGATTTCCATTCAAAGAACACAATGCAAAAAGAATCATCTCATTTGGACTTATGGTTAAAAAGTTAAAATTGTTTGAAGCTCTCTGGAATATAAATGAATTTGAATAAAAAGAAACAGCTGGGGGGGGGGGTGACGTCGAAGGCGTAAAGCCCAGGGGCTCCACCACTCGTACCGCTTCGCGCGTGTACTGAGTGGCTGACTAGCGGGCCCCGCTAGTCAGGTGGGGGAAGAGGGAGAGAGAAACAGAGAGGGCCGCGGCTTCACCGGAGCTCTCGCCGGCGACGAGGGCTCCTTGGCCCAAACGAGAGGGAGGGATTGAGAGAGGGGACGATGGCGCACCTGCCCGTACCCGTAGCGTGGCTAGGGATGGTCGGACGGCGTCAGAAACTAGCTCGCAAGCGGAGGCAGAACATGGAGGTCGCCGGAGTTGAGGAAGACGGCGAGCAGAGGTCACCCCAGAGGCTCCAAGTGGGCGTGATGGCCTCACCGGAGAGAGGCGGAGGCCTTGGAGGGGTCGCCCAGGCCTGGGAGGGGCTGGAGCTACCGCGGCGACCAAAGGGTATCGCCGGCGAGCTCGAGCTCGGGGACGGCGGCCCGAGGCCTGCCCGGCCGGGCTACGGCTTCCTACTCGATCGTTGGGTGTGTGTGAGTGCTGGATGGTGCTCGAGGAGGCTGGGGGTGGCTCTATTTATAGGCGAGCGGCGGGGGTGCTTCGGGCTCCGCCGGTGGACACCTGTCCACGGCGCCCGGCGACGAGCGGTGTCAGTGAGAGGGGGAGAAGGCGACGGAGGTCACGCGGCCACTGTGGGCGAGCGTAGACGAGCACACGATCAAGGGGATGGCGACGAGCACAGTGCGCTCTGCACTATTGGGCTGGCCGGACCTTGCCCGTGCTCGCTGCGGCGATCTCCGGCGTCGGCGAGTGCCAGGGAGGAGTTAAGGACGTCGAGACGATGATGGTGGCGGGGTTTGGCATGGTTGGGCAGGCGGGGGAAGCGAGCACGCTCGAAAAGAGCACTCGGCGTCACCCAGAGCGCGTCGACACGCATGCCTGGCATCGTGGACACGCGTGGTCACCGCTCGAACTCTCTCCTCAGGCCAGCCTTCGTCCAAAAATCATGTCTGGCATCTTGTTCGTGGTAGTTTTGAAGTTTACCACGGTTTGGTTTGGATCCAGTTGCAGTAGAGAAGATTTTACAAGCCAAGTAAGTTTCTGGTCAGTAACTTTGTGATGTTACTGTGGTCAATGGCTGGGAGTTTGGGGCTGTGCTTTGGAGGCTAGTTATAAGTTACTAAGGTAAAGATGCACAAGAAAGTTCAGGTCAAATGGAGCAAGTAAAATGGTAGTTGCTGTAGAAACCACAATTTCTGTCCAGAACAGAAAAGATTTTCTGTAGCAAAAATATTCCAAAAAGTGATGAGATATTTTTGCGCAGGGAGGTGCCCTAGGGTCCCTAGAATATTTGTGAATTATCTTAGAATTTTCTGAGCCATAAAATTAGGGTTGCCTTGAAGCAAACAGATCTGGCTTAGGGTTTTTGAGAGAAAATGAATATTTTTCATTTAAGAAAAATATTCCAAAAGTTATTTTGTGGTGGATCATAAGTGAAGTGATGGTTTGGGAGAGAAGTGAACACTTGGGTGAAAGCCAAGGATGCCCAAGTGTTTAAGTCCAAATGAAAAGATTCAGAAACTCCAAGTTTCAAAAACTTTCAAATGAAATTTCAAGCAAATAAGAAAAGGGCAAAAACCAGGCTATCACAGTGGTCCTGCTTCTTCTTGTGGTGTATGCTGGTACTTCATCGTCGTCATCATGTTCCATCTTCGGGTCGCCGTACTTGTCGAAGTCTTGCTCATTGGCGACTCCATCCATTCCGATGATCTTCCTTTTGCCTCTCCTCACGACAAGACGACTGGGCTTTGACAGGTCGGTAATGAAGAAGCATTGGTCCACTTGGGTACGACAGAAGCTTCTGCTTGAACCAACTCGTGAAACATGAGTTGTGCTCTTTGATTATATCTCCGTCTGTCCTCTGTTGGTGTCGGTCATTGTACGTCTTCTCAATAAAGGTTTTGTGCTCTACCACCCAAGGATCGACCACGTCTATGTGTTGTAGCGCGACTAGGTTTGCTCTTTCAAAGTCGGCGAGTCGACCCTCGAAGTCGACATGCATTTCGCGGCGACCCTCATGGTGACCCCATCCAGCGAGCCTGCCGAGGTGCCTGTTGACGGGCAGACCAACGGGGTTCTCGATGCCTAGATAATTCGTGCAGTAGGAGATACACTCTTCGGTCAGAAAGCCCCTGGCTATGCTTCCCTCTGGACGTGCCATGTTGCGAACGTATCCTTTGATGACACCATTCATCCTTTCGAACGGCATCATGCTGTGCAGGAACGTCGGCCCGAGTTGGATGATATCCTCCACGATATGGACCAGCAGATGCACCATAACGTCGAAGAATGCGGGCGGGAAGTACATCTCAAGCTCGCATAGTATCACCACGGTCTCTTCCTCTAGCCTTCTGAGTTGCCTCACGCCAACCGACTTCCGAGAGATGACGTCGAAAAAGTTGCATAGGCCAAATAGCGTTTCACGGACATGCGCATCCATGATCCCATGGATTGCAACTGGAAGTATCTGCGTCATCAGCACGTGACAGTCGTGAGACTTCATCCCGCTGAACTTCTGCTTCGCTGGGTCTAGGTATCTGCTTATCTTCCCCGCGTAACCGTAAGGCTGTTTTACTCCTACGAGGCAGGTGAAAAACTGATCGATCTCCTCCTAACTTAGAGTGAAGCACGTGGGAGGGTAGTCATTTCCGGGTCTTCTTGGCCTTTTTGCCTTTGTGACGACTTTCCGTGTCCTGTTTCGCCTCATCATCATCATCATCATCATCATCATCATTAGCGTGAAGCTCCTCCCTGATTCCCATTGATTTCAAGTCTGCCCTTGCTTTCGGCCCATCTTTGGTCCTCTCTGGCATGTCTAGCAGGGTACCAAGCAGACTCTCGCACACGTTCTTCGTGATATGCATGACATCAAGGCTGTGAGGCACACGGTGGATCTTCCAGTACGGCAAGTCCCAGAAAACAGACCTCGTTTTCCATACCTTCAGCAGCGGCTCTGGCGCCTTTTGCTTCTTTCCCAGCTCTGGCGCCTTTTGCTTCTTTCCCGGCAGTGGGCAATCTTTCCAATTTTTCAACAGCTTGTCTATTTCCTCGCCGCTCCTCGTACGCGGGCGTCTTCGCGGTTCGGTTTCACCATCGAACAGATCCTTGCGTTTCCTCCACGGGTCATCGTCGCGAAGCCACCTTCGATGTCCCATGAACACGGTTTTCAAAGACCCGGGATCTCTATCTAGCTGGCGATACGTTGTGTCATCCATGCACCTGACGCATCCAGAAAATCCGTGGACCACCTGCCCCGCGAGAAATCCGTAACCGAGATAGTCGTGCACCGTCGTGAGTAGTGCGGCTCTCACAGGGAAATATTCTTTCTCTGCGGCGTCCCACGTATTGGCTGGCGTTTTCCACAGCGTGTCTAGCTCTTCTTTCAGCAGCCCCAGATACAGATTGATGTCGTTCCCTGGTTGTTTCGGCCCTTCAATTAGCATACTCATGTGAATGTACTTCCTCTTCATGCACAACCAGGGGGGAAGGTTGTACATCCACACAAACACAGGCCAGGTGCTATGTGTGCTTCTCTGGCTGCCAAACGGATTGACTCCATCGGTGCTCGCGCCCAGCACGATGTTCCTTGGATCCTTCCCAAATTCTGGGTGTTCGAAGTTCAACGCTTGCCACTGGCTCCCATCCTTAGGGTGACTTAGCATCTTGTCTTTTTTATTTATGTCCGGATCATTTGCATCATCTTCTCGCTTCTTCTCCTCCCTATCCGCGTGCCAACGCAGGAGCTTTGCTACCTTAGGGTCCGCGAAATACCGCTGCAGACAAGGAGTGATCGGAAAGTACCACACCACTTTTCGAGGAGCTTTCTTCCTCTTCTTGTATCGAGTGACGCCGCACACCGGACATATGGTAGACTCCGCGTGCTCGTCCCGATAAATGATGCAATTTTTCATGCACACATGGTATTTCACGTGTGGTAAATCCAGAGGACACACTATTTTCTTCGCCTCCTTGAAACTGGTCGGGCACTTGTTCCCCTTGGGAAGACGTTCGTGCCAGAATGACATGTTCTCGTCGAAGCATGCGTCGGTCATTTTGTGTTTTACCTTCATCTCCAGAGCCATGAGCGTTACTTTCAGGCGGGTATCCTCGGGCCTGCATCCTTCATACAATGGAGTAACCGCGTCTATCTCCAGTTGATCCAGCGTGGCTTTGTCTCGGGCGGCAGCTCTTGCGTTATCCGTCTGCTTGAGAAGCAGCTCTTGAATATGAGGGTCCTGCACCCAGCCCATCGATGGTCCATCGTCGTCTGTTCCGCCGGCATCTTCATCTTCATGATCATGCCCTTCGTCTGCTCCGGCATCTTCCTCATCATCATGTCCGGCATCTTCTACATGATGACTGTGTACAGCATCACCGTCGTGATCATGTCCTGGAGATTCTTCGTCTTCTCGCCCGCCCGAGCCACAGTGGTTGTCTTGCTGCCCTTCCTCATTTCTTGCCCGGCCCCCATGGACGACTTCATAGTCATCTTCATCACCTTGCCACTGATAGCCATCCATGAAACCACGCAAGAGCAGGTGGTCCCGCACCCGCCCGGAATCCGGGTCCGCAATAAGGCTCTTCAGCTTGCATCTTCGACACGGACATCTTATCTCCGTCTCATTCTTTTGAAGCATCTCGGCCTTCGCGGAGCTCAAAAACCTATTCACGATGCCTTCGGTCATCGTGCGGACAATGGTCGCCTGCGGGGTAGAGCAAAACGATATTTTAGAACCAAGAAAAAAATTGGCATGAATTTCCCTAAAAATAGGACCAAAAAGAATGCATAGTGCCAAAATTCTCGCCGAAACGGAAATGAATCAACATTCCAGCAAAATATTGGCAACTATCGCATTTCAAATACCGGTACCTGCAAACACAAACATATATGCAACACCACAAACATATGCAACACCACAAACATACATAGATCTAGCTAGGCCATAAAAAGTGCATGTGCACGTTGTTGGAGGGAGAACAACATAAAGATAGCTTCCCCCTTACTTACCTATCAAAAAAAGGTAATTTAACCACTTAATTTGGATGAACCTATGGTGCAAATGAGGTGAGGAGGAGGAGGCAGCCGAGACAAGGTTGGAGGAGGAGGTGGAGAGAATGAAGTGGGGAAAGTGAGTGGGTAGGTTTGGCTGTCCAAAATATCTAGCTGGTCCCAGGTTACTAATGGCGCACCACCTACAAATGCGCCATTAGTAACCCTAGTTACTAATGGCGCACCTGCTGGTGGTGCGCCATTAGTAGTTTTGCAAAAAAAAAATACACTAATGGCGCACCAGGGCACAGTGCGCCATTACTAGTTTAAACTAGTAATGGCGCACTATACCCTGGTGCGCCATTAGTAGTTTTGCAACAAAAAAATAGTAGTGGCGCACTATGTGGCTGGTGCGCCATTACTAGTTAGAACTAGTAATGGCGCACTGTGCCCTGGTGCGCCATTAGTATGTTTGGAAAAATAATAAAAAATAATTTTTTGTTACTAGTGGCGCACCGTGTGTCTGGTGCGCCATTAGTGTCTTTGACACTAATGGCGCACTAGCACATGGTGCGCCACTGCTATATAGTAGTGGCGCACCACATGTCTGGTGCGCCAATAGTGGCCATTTCATCTATATCCCTTTTCCTAGTAGTGGTTATACAACTTTCACATACTTTTGTCAACATTTTATATGATTTATTGGAGTAACCTATTGATCCAGTGCCAAGTGCCGGTTCCTATTTTTTGCATGTTTTTTGTTTCGCAGAATATCCATATCAAACAAAGTCCAAATGCAATAAAAATTCACGCAGAATTATTTTGGAATATATATGATTTTTGGGACTTGGAATCAATGCAAACGGAGGCCCACAGTGGGAAACATACACCAGGGCGCGCCCCAGGCCCCTGGCGCGCGGTGGTGGGTTGTGCTCATCTCGTACGTCAGTTGGAGCTCTACTTCGGGCGCAAGGAAGCTTATATCCGAAAGAAAATCATGTTAAAATCTCAGTGCAATCGGAGTTACGGATCTCCGGGAATATAAGAAATGGTTTTCGGCCATATTTGGGGAACGCGAAACAGAAGAGAACATGGGGATAGATCCAATCTAGGAGGGGCTCCTGCCCCTCCACCGCCATGGAGGCCATGAACCAGAGGGGGAACCCTCCTCTCATCTAGGGGGGAGGCCAACGAAGAAGAAGGAGGAGGAGGGCTCTCTCCCCCCCTCTCCCGGTGGCGCCGGAATGCCGCCGGGGCTAGGATCGTGACGGCGATATACATCAACAATCTTGCTACCGTCAACACCAACTCTCTCCCCCTCTATGCAGCGGTGTAACACCCCTTATCTCCGCTGTAATCTCTATTTAAACATGGCGCTCAACTCCATATATTATTTCCAAATGATCTATGGTTATCCTATGATGTTTGAGTAGATCCATTTTGTCTTGTGGGTTAATCGTGATCTTGGTTGGTATGATTGTATATTTTATTTATGGTGTTGTCCTACGGTGCCCTCTGTGTCATGCAAACAGAGGGGTCCCCACTGTAGGGTGTTGCAATATGTTCATGATTCGCTTATGGTGGGTGGCGTGAGTGACAGAAGCACATACCCGAGTAAGTGGGTTGTTGCGTATGGGAGTAAAGAGGACTTGATACTTAATGCTATGGTTGGGTTTCACGACCATAATGATCTTTAGTAGTTGCGAATGCTTTCTAGAGTTCCAATCATAAGTGCATATGATCCAAGTAGAGAAAGTATGTTAGCTCATGACTCTCCCTCATGTAAAATTGCAAGAATGATTACCGGTCTAGTTATTGACTGCCTAGGGACAAATGACTTTCTTGTTGACAAAAGCTATCCACTTTTGTTACCTTGCAATTTATTTGTAGTTTTATTCTCGCAAAGTACACGTAGTTTTATTCTTGGAAAATAGTTTCATACTTGTTTTAGGTAAAGCAAACGTCAAGTGTGCGTAGTTGTATCGGTGGTCGATAAAACTTGAGGGAATATTCGTTCTACCTTTAGCTCCTTGTTGCACTACAAAAAAAATACACTTCCGTGATGATACGTTTTTGTCACAGTAGGTCACGTTTTCTGTCATGCATGTACATCCATGACGATTTTATGACAGAATCAAGATAGTCATACCTGTGCTATCATAGAAGTGTTCCATGACATTACCAAAATTATCATCACGGAAGTGTCCACTTCCATGATGATAAATCGCGCGTCATAGAAGTGCTTTCGTCAAGGGTGACCGACACGTGACATCCACCGTAACGGGTCACTGTTAAGCTATCGGGTTCCGGTTTGGATCTGATAACCCGTTAGCAGACCGGACCAATGGGGATTTTCCACGTGTAAAATTCTCAATGGCCAGAGGAACCATGTGTCGGATCACCGTTGCGACAGATGTCATCCACTCATTGGACAGAAGGCGCCTATGATACGTCAACACGTGGCACGGCCCAACAGAGGCCCATTCCAGTGAAAAGGCTGGCCCGTTTGACTTTGTAAAAAGGTAGCGGGCTGGCCCACGGAAATCCTGTTAACGGCCTGTTCGCATATAGCCCATTTACAGCCCGCTAACTCATGGCCCGTCACGGCCTACCAGAATCTGGCCCAGTAGCGTCATCTGGGCCATCCAATATGATTCCAGCCCGTTGTAACTTCCGGCCCATGTATGGCCCATGACGTCTTTCGGCCCATAGGAGGCCCTTTGTAACTCTGGGCCCGAGATTAAACTGGCCCATAATGAACAGTGTATCGCTTTATACCCATTAACGGCTCATTATTCCGTCGGTCGTTTCCAGCCCGTGTTAACTTTCAGCCTTCTAAGGGCCCATTTATTCTTGGGCTCATTTCTAGAATTCGGTTAGTTACAGTCCGTTACTAGCCTGATCCGTTTGTGGGCCAAATTCAGGGTGTGGTTACAGTCGGCCCGTTTGTGGTCCGTTAACCCGTTGGGCTGTTTTCATAGCGTCATCAAATACGGCCTATTAACGGCTCGTTATGATCCACGAATAGTACGACCCATGTTTGGCGAAATGATTATATGGCCCGTAGAAGGCACATGGATCCTACGGCCTGTAGAAGGCCCATGGATCATACGGTCTGTAGAAGGCCCGTGGATCCTACGGCCCGTAGAAGGCCCATGGATCCTACGGCCCTGAGGAGGCCCATGGTTACAATAGTCCATGTGTTGCCATGGTTATTGTGGCTAGTTACAAAAAATAGGTTATTGTGCCCACTAGAAAAACGTGAAAAAAGAACTGCAGTGACTACAAGCAAACAACTAAACAAGACAATAAGGAAATAAATAAGCAAGCAACTAACGCTAGGCTATTACGGCTATTACACATATTACATCCACTGGGCGTCAAAGTTCGCCACCAGTGCAAATATAGGGAACAAAGCAACATATTACATACACTGGCCGTCTAAATTCGCCACCAGTGCAAATAAACGCGGCAGCAAAGCAAGTCCATAAATGAAACAACTTCACAAGAGCTCAAGAAACGTTATCCTGGGTATCCACCATGCTGGCAATAAGCTTAGCAAGCTTATTAGCTTTGCCCTGTTTGGCGCTAGAATCCTCCAACGCTTGTTGTTGCACCAGAAAGTATGCATCGGAATGCTCCAGGGACTTCCACTTTCCTTTCACTTCTTGTCGTAGTACAGTTGATCGATGTCTTTCAGCTTGTAGTTGAGACTCAAGAAACCGAACTGATTCAGACAGTGAGTTTGAATAGCTTGTGCAAGCGGTAGTGGCCAGTAACTCGAACACTAAACCAAGACAGGACTTTGGGGTTGTCTCACTGTCTTCAAGATAGTTTTCCTTAGCTGTTTTATCAGCTTTGTTGGAGACCATCAAGGATGTCTCACTATCCTGAACCTTATCTGCATTACTTCCTTTACCATCGCTTAATAAGGCACTCTTCCCCAATATTCTGTCAGCATTCTAAAAGAAGAAACAAGCAGACACATAATAGGTTTAGCATGTACTAGTATATGAAACTCACTTCGGTGAATCAATTCATTAGTAAGGTGGATAGGATTAAACCACCAAGTCTTCTATAGCCAAGTAGTGCATAATAAAAGCATCAAACAAACAGATGGGTACCACGGGTCTACATGTACAAGAACACTATTGGCTCTGTTGTGATGCTAGTAATGTGCATGATATGAGACGTCAACTGTATACACAATTGAAATTGAAATCAATAGAGCTTTTTATAAGAGCAAACCTGTTAAAGAAACATGCGTAAACATACTTGTTGTGCCATTGGAGTTTCGATTGGATCCTTCAACTTAAAATAAGTTTGTATGAGTAAATAAAGTGATACAAGAGCAAAGCAGTATGCATGATAGCAATGGAATCTTAAATGAGAACAGTTGTTCTTCAGGTTTAAGAACTTGTTCTACATGAACAGAGTACAGTAAGACGCAAGAATATAGTACTTAAAATAGAAAATGAGCTCATAGACCTTACCACATTCTTGGTCCGGGACCAGTACAGAACAAGGCATTCCCAGTCATCGTCCAGTAAATGTGGCTCAGGAGAATGTAAGGGAATTTGATGAGTTTCTTTGCCAGTGAAGTATATTTTCTTCAGGTAATTCCAATACTGCCACCAAGCATTCTTGAAGATAGCAGAGGTATTAGCACAGGTTACCTCATCCTGAGTTTCCAAATCGGTCCTTCTCAATAGAGAAAAATGGGAAAATTTGTTGTATTATAACCATCATGGAGGTAGAATGTATGGGACAAAGCGAAGTAATTGCCATGAATGACATTACTTACACATAACTCCTGGACAAACACCTGCAACTGGCATTTTCCTTCATCTTCAATATAATATTTGCATGATGGGAAGATACGCACATAGGATTTAACAACTTCAAATGCGATAGATGCTAAACTACGACTGGCTGGTTGTGCTTCCTCCACAGGAATAGGTGCACTAACTGGTGGAGTTGGTGTTTGCCGTGGTAGTACTGACGCTTTGGGCACTGGGGATGCCTTACTAACTGCTCTTGTTTGGGAGCTCTGTGGTGGAGATGGTGTTGTGTCAACAGGAACTGGGTTACTATCTGCTGGGGTTGGGGTTAGATTGGGTGAAGCTGGTTCACTGTCCATCGCAGCAGGGGTACAATCTGCGAGAGTCTGGGGTATGTGTGGTAGGGCTGGTTCCCGTGCACGTACAACCGGGGTGCTATATCCACCAAGAGGTAGCACTGTTTTATTTGAAGACCGTGATTTTACTCCGCTAGATATTGTCATCACCCGCTCCAATTCAAATGGCTGATAAATAGAAACATAGTTGAATGTACAGACAATGTATGAGAGATAGATGCAATAGCTAGTGTGGAAAAAAGAGGGCATCAAATAGTTGACATGTATATTGTTTAACTAAAAAGGATAGCATGACATAATTTCACATATATGATGTCTATCTAAACTGGATAGCATAGCATGACATAATTCAAAGATATGATGACTAACTAAACATGATGGCATGAGATAATTATATGATGTCTTTAGTAAACAGGTTCGCATGACATAATTCACATACTCCCTCCGTCCCAAAATTCTTCTCTTAGATTTGTCTAGATACGGATGTATCGAATACTAAAACGTGAGTTGATACATCCTTATCTAGATAAATCTAAGACAAGAATTTTGGGACGGAGGGAGTACATGTTATCTAAGTAATCAAGATCGCATGATTTAGTTCACATATGTGATTTATATGCTAAGCTGAGGGTATTCGCATATATGATGTCTGAACTAAGAACATGGTGTTGAATATTGTGTATATAATGTCTAAACTATGCAATGCAAGACACCATATGCATGATATGAGCAGTATAACCGTGCCAAGTTAGAGCATACACCTCGGTGGGGGAATAGGACTGGTCATCTATCCCTGAATCCATCTCTGAGGAGCTATTGGGACACAGCAAGAGATCTGCTTTGACATGTAGCACTGTCTGCTCTAAAGACCTTGTTTTCACTCCCGACTTTTCCATTACCCACTCAAATGGTTGATTCAAAGGAAAAGTAGTTTAATGTACAAACATTGTCGACAAATGGAAATGTAATGAAGACAAGGATGGACAAGATATCATTCAGATATATGATGCCTGGTTAAACAGGATGGCATTGCATATTTCACATATATTATGGCTGGCTAAAAGAGATGAGACTACATAATTCCCATATATGATGTAGAAACTAAACAGGTGGCATTACATAACATGTCTAAACTAAGCAGATGACATATATCATGTCGAAAGTAGGCACTACAAGGCAACATATGCATGATATGACCAACATCATCATGCCAAGTTAGAGCAAACACCTTGGGGCGTAAATAGGAGTGGTCAGCTGCGTCTGAATCCGCCTCAGAACAGATATCTTCCTCTGGATTACAATCTGGAGAGTGGGGGTTTGCCATTGAACCCACGATGGAGTGATGTCTGCATGACATTGTATTGTCGCGCAAAACTCTTCTCTTTTTTTCTACATGTTCAGCATGACTGTGTACAATATCTGACATGCATACGAAAAATATATAGTGAGATTATGTAAGGAGACCATGCAGAAATCTAGAGTGATGGTAACAAACAGTGGATGGATCCAAAAATAATGATAGCAAGCTGATGATAGCTTTAATTTAATAAAAAGACAGATGATGATTGCTTTACTATTTGTTTCCCACCCAAGATGAACAACATAGGCATACCATAGGTGAACCAGATAATAGACAAAGATACTATTCATAGCTGCCTCGATATGTGCCTCACAAGTAATTTTAAAACTCGGGTTTGAACATTAATTTGGACCTGACTTGGAGTCTAAGAGGTGAATAGGGTGATAAAGTAGCAGGTAATATTAAGCAATGCATAAGATAAGAAGAAACAAAAGAGTGCGACCTCTCTTGTGGACCCGTGTACTCCTCAGGTTCTTCTGCTGAGTTGATGATGGTGATGCAGTTGCGGTGGGTGCCGGCGGCAGGCAAGGAGATCTGATGCGGCGAAAGATGGTCAGGAGTCGTGATGTCTGGTTTGGTGGATGCTTCTGTCGATGGAGCAGCTCAGGTGAGGTGGACGATGTCGCGGAAGGAGCAGGACAAACCACACAAAGTTTTTTAGACACCTACCTGTAACTGAAGTTATTCTGTAAGGGCTCCTATGGCTTACAGGATTCTAATAACGCATGGATAGGAAAAACATCGGAATATGATAGGAATGCAAGTGGGAGACATAGCATTTGTAAACATAAGATTTCTATCAGCTTGAGTGTTTGTTTCACATGAATTGGAAGAGCAGAGGAATGGAAAGAAACATGGCCAAATTAAAGTGAAACCATATGAAAGCGTGTACAGTTAGAATGTTATTCTGCCACTAATGCACTTGGTCTTGTTTTCATGCATAGGATTTTGAAAAGTAGGTCCAGGTGGATGTTTTGCTCCATTCCTTTCAACAAAATGCATGAATAGTGGAATAGTAGAGTGCCATAGGAAAATTTCCAATTGCTATGGTTTTCCTTCAGTTTTTTCCTTTGAACCAAAATAGCCCTAATGGTTCGACATGAATGTAGGGTAATAAGTTATGCGACAAGTGCACAACCTCTTTGCCGTAGCCATGTCGACCTCGGCATCATTGGGTTGGTCGCTGAAGAACTTGAGGCAGAGGTGGCTGTAGGAGGTGTGGAGGAAGAACTGAGGAATCTGTAGACGGTGTCCAGGGCACTGCTCTGTTGTGATGGATGGTTCCGTCGTTGGTTC
Organism: Aegilops tauschii subsp. strangulata; assembly: GCF_002575655.3. Lineage (NCBI taxonomy): Eukaryota > Viridiplantae > Streptophyta > Magnoliopsida > Poales > Poaceae > Aegilops > Aegilops tauschii. The sequence continues at coordinate 568,618,700 of NC_053037.3, read as the reverse complement.
AGCTCCGACGAGCCATAAGACGTCGAGGCTGAAATAGTACAAGACAGACATCGTTAGTCTCAAGTGGGATTCTAATAGCATCTCCAATAGATGATGTAAAATACATAACCAAAAAGTGATACATGTAAAATTTACATCATCGAAAAACACCTGACTACAACAGATGAGGTAAAAACGGTTGACTCTGAACTTAACTATCGAAACTGAAATTTACTGTGGAATCTAAATGTTACTGTCGAAACTGAACACAATGGTAGCAGAGAGGCACTTCACATGTAGTTTAGGGAGGGCCTGCAGTTCATCTTCAACCTCCACCCCCTGAGCCGCCAGCCACCACCGGCCAAACAGCCGGCCCCCACTGACCGCAGCCGGCGGCGCTCCCGCGCCGCCTCGCCGCCCCGGCCGCCCTGAAACCACTCCTCACCATCGGTGCGCCGCCGCCCTGGCTAGCCCTCTAGCCCCCCGAGCCGAGCTTTTTCTCCAGCAATCCCCATGCCACCGCCCCACCACCGCGCCCCCCACCGCTGGTGGCCACCGCCCCCACCCTGAACCATAAGATAGATAGTGGGATACCTCTCCGGCGAGCCCCCTCCCTGCTGTGGCTGGTTCTTCCTTAACTCCGGCGAGCCCCTCCCCCCCACCCCCTGAAAATTGACTGACCCAAAAGTCGATCCAATCGACTGAAATGTAGCTAAATCGGAGCAGAGCAGCAGCACAAGCGAGGAGAGCCGGAGCAGCATCAGCAGATCCAACTGGTATGGACGCCGCTGCCGAAGGGGCCTTGCACTGGGGGAGAGCCACCATGGAGATGTCGCCCGCGGCGCCGGCTTCGAGGTAGCTGCGCCATGGGGGTGCGGGATGGAGCACCGTCGGCGTCGAGAGGTCGAGTTAAGGAGAAGGTGTGATGCGATGAGTGTACAACCTCTTTGGTGGCGCCGAGTAGTCCGGCTTCGTCCCAGGAGTCGGTGAGGATGCTACAGTTCTGGTGGAGCAGGTTAAGGCGACGCCGTTGAGATGGAGTAGCCGCGATAGATGAGGCGATCATCGGAGCAGCTCCTTGGAGGTGGAGGACGGGGTGGCTAAACCAGCGGGACGACGAGATGGAGGACGGATCCTCATCCGGGGAGGTGGATGAGGGACGTCGAGCTGTTGCGGTGGACGATGTCGTCAGGAAAGAGGCTCTGTCTGGCAGTGGTGAGGTGGCGTACGGAGGAGGGTGGGGTTTCGTGGCTGGAGCAGAGAGGTTATGGCGGCCCGGGATTTTGGATGGCGAAAAGGAGGCGATGGGAGGGAGAACCATGACTTAGGGACGTGCTTGTCCAAAATGTAGGGTGTGTTACGAAGGTACCCCCACCTATTTGAACTAGCGGCCCTTTCGGCTCAGGGTTAGAAGGGGGATTTCGCATGTCAGGATTTGGTAGCTGGAGGGAGTTTTCTCGCGCGTTGTAATTTTCGGGATAGTAATGCGCGGGCTGTGAAGGCGCGAGTTTTGGGAGCACGATATCTGAATTTTCGGGATATAACAAGGCGCTGGTTGAATTTTAGGGACAAGCCTAACGTGTAATATTGTACTTGTACGTACCAAATCAATTCACACTTCCCTCAATGAAAAAAATGAAAAAAAATAAAACTGTTCACACCACACAAAGAGAGAGTCTTGTCCTGTTTTACTATACAAATGCTATTCAAAGCTATGAATACATGTTATGTCAAATTAATTTTTTTTGCTGGCTATATAATGCATGTAACCTACTCATACCAACATTTTAATTAGTGCATTCCAAATGTCTATACTACTGCTACAATTCGAACTAAATTTGAATTCGTTTCTCTATTTCAATAAGAATCTACAATCATGATTGTTGCCAACTTCAACCATCATTCCTGTATTACCTTAACAACACACCACATGATTACTATAGAGATAGATATGAACTATGTGTACTATATGAACTCGAATTCAATTTTTTGAATACACTTGATGTTGATTCCAAATAATAGTACATTTGATGTACTAACTAGATATTCATAATCTAAACCATGTTCCATACGTACACCGTGTTTATCACACAAAGTATAATGCCCTGCCCCCTACATTATGACAAGTATTTAGCCCTGAGCTGCAAAAGCCACACATTATCCCAAATTATAATCAATGTTCTACATTATGATATCTTCTTCAAATATCCGAATCTACTTTTTTATAATGAATTATGATCTCTCTTCGTCTTTTACACCTTCACGATCCTCTTATATTTGTAGCTAGCTAGCGCTAACTTTCTATCGTGCATGCACACGCCCGCGCCCTCTCACCCTCCTTCAGCGTCCCCTCCATCACGCACATTCGTTATTTCTCTTTAGGTCGTTCACCCACGGTGTGCGTAGGCCCCCAGCTCCTTCTTTCCAGCACACACCGATCGATATACCTCTCTAGCCAAGTGTGCCTACCACAAACACACACTTCCCCTCTTCTCTTCTCACCGTCCATGCCCCCCTATGTCCAACACGATTCCACGCAGGTGCACACTCCTGCCCCTCTTTTCATCGATCTCATACTCGCACACTCCTCCCCCTCGACATAGTAGGCCTCTCGCACCACCTCCTAGCGGCACCTCCTGTCCGTCTCTCGGGACCTTATTTTCTTCTAACACATGCATGCATGTATATGTACCGATCTCCCTACATATAGCTAGGTCGACTATAATTCTTTTTCCCCATGCACCGGTAGACTTACCTCACTAGTCATGTCTTTCCCATTCTCGGACACACGACGGTTGATCTTCCTATGTAGTTACGTCTGCTTACCACAACCATATCGTCCCCCCTCATCATCCTTGCATACCTCCCGACCCGTCTCTCACACGCACGTGCATAGAGAGGCAGACATCCCTGGCCCTCTCTTATTGATATTGCACTCGTACCCTTCATTTGTCTAGCAGGCCTCTCCCACCATTTGTGAGAAGCAACTCCACCACCAACCCTCCGACACTCTACCTTTGTCTTTCTCCCAACCTTATTCCTCTACTACACATATGCATGGATGCCGATCGATCTTCCTCCATACATGGCTAGGTCTCTCCTTCTCCACACATATACTAGTCGATCTACCTCTCTATAGTTAGGTCCCTGCCCCCCCCCACACACACACTGATAGTCGAACGTTGTAGGTAGGTATCCATGCCACAGAGAAAAACTGCACCTCTGCCCTCTCACATTCCAGTAGGCCAGCCGCCCTATATCTTTGATGTGGGCAAACACAAATTCGATGGCACTCTTTATCGATCGCACACCCACACACTTCATCGATGTTTTCGATTCTATCAATATCTCACGCCGACGATCACTCCACTCTCTTCTCGTAGACCGCTCCCTCTATATATGATATATCCATGACTCTGTTTCACACACATTGCATATGTTATGTTTTTTTGTTTCAGATATCATCGACACATTGCCTATGTTTCGCATAAACCATTTCTCTCACACCCACCCACGTACGTACCTGCACCTAAAGAAGAGGTGCACGCATGACGCACATCCTCACGTGTCGTTCCCGGCCACACCTGCGCAGGTACACGGTGAAGTTCATTTCTGTACGAAGGCAGCCCACGTGATAATTTGACGCGTGTAGCGATTGTTTACTCGAAGGAGGGTCGTGTACCACGCGTAGACGAAACAATGTTCGACTTGACGCGTTAGTATTAAATAAAGTTATATTCCTCAATGGCACGTATAGAATATAAAACGATTGTCATCGGGAAAAAAAATTCCACTCCACTATATACAATGGAGCCTGCCTGCCGGGGTTTGTCTCTCGTCACACCATCTCACAGAAGGCGGCGGTGGCCTCTCTCTCTCTCTCTCTCACCGATGGTCACTGATCCGACCGCATCCCGTCCGCTGGCAGAAAGGGAGGATGTGCATCGTTTCTCCGTTCGACGGTGTTAAGGCAGCACGTTCGATCTACGGTACCCATCGTTCTCTCTGACCAAGCTCCGGCGCGGTAGGGCCTTCGCCACTTGCTCGCTGCCGCAGTATGGGCAGATCCCGTCCGCCGGCGCCCTCCTAGTTACATCCCGACGACCCTCAGGTACAGCTTCTTCCAGCCTTGCTCCGTTGTCCATCTTCCCACGTTGCTGCGTGTGGAAATCCTTCATGTGGATCTTCTTTAGTTGTTTGCTTAAAACGTATCTTGGCCGGCATACTTTCCATCTTGCAATCTTGTCCCCAAACCGTTTTTGATAAACCACCATGCTGCTATCTTTGCCTTATTACATGGAATATGTTTTTTTGTCGGTGTATGTGTCTTCAACTCGTGTTATTGGGCAGTGATTGTTTCCTTTCTACCTCCTTTTGCAAACAAGGCTATCCATTTCACCTCGTTGCTATTGCGACCTTTTGGTGAACTGCACAAATCACTTTTTTCTTAAGAGTGTTTTGTGCAGTTCTGCCAAAATGTCACATGGGCAATGTTTTTACATTTCTATGGGACTGTAGAAAGGGAGATTGGTTTTGCTATCCTTCTCATCCAACTCTGTGCCTAATCTTCTCCAATAAGTAGTTAGTCCTAAAGAGAGATCGCAGAGGTGACCGGCTTCTATTTGTGTGTGTTATGTTTCATCATCTAGTTCCACATTATTGTAATAACACTGACTGAATATCTTTGCAAACAGGGATGATCAGCTTGATTTTAGTCGAGCTGCACAAAATGATCGGATTGTGATGTCCTCCATACACCTCTTTTTTGGCTACAGAGCTGGGTGAAACTAGCTGCCAACCAATGAACACTGTGCCCAGGAAATGGAGCCATGCCTACGAACAACATCGGTCAATTATATATTTCTCTTTATTTCTACACCTTCTCACAACTTTGTCTTAAGTTGTGATGTGAATATTGGTGCTGATCTACGAACCATTGAGATGCATTAGAAGATATGGTAATTTCATTGTATTTGATGGAATGTTGTAACGAGACAATCATGAGGCAAGAGGACAGATGAATCCTAAGTTGAAACCTTTTTTTCCTACGGTACCAAAGTGGAAACCTTCATAGCATCACAGTACAATTTCATTAAAATTATGCGTACATGTAAGCAAATCCTGAAGGAATGATAGCAATGCCAGAAACCATTCAACTTCGTTTCGCCGACATGTGGGACATCCTTCATCCGGCTCCACCTGCCATGTAGCAATATTGAGTGCACAACTGCAGGGAAAGATTCACCCCGGTCGTTGCGCCGCAGTAATAATGACTAGTGAGCAGTCAAATCACAGATCCCCACCTTCGCCACAGTAAATTTCTTCGATGAAGCAACCATCATTTCTCTGTTCGTTGAATCCGCTGGTACTCCAATATTCCGAGAGTAATAAGTTGGTCGGGCGAAGCAACCATCACTTCACCTTTCCCATAGTAAGTACTACCTCCTTCTTTTTTATTCTAGAAACAACGACACGCGAATATTGGATGGTAGTAGCACAGCAACTGCATCAAAAATCGCAACCAACCAATGAACTACTACTAATGGTGATCGTTTGCTAGTATCATGTACTCCGTCTGTCCATGTATATAGGGCTTAATGTGTTTTCCGAGACTAACTTTGGCCCTGTTTGGATCCATGGGTTAGAGTTAGTTTGAGCTAGTTGGGGCTCAAATAGCCCTAAAGTATCCAAACATGAGGGTTAAATTGGAGCAAGTTGCACCAAACCCACCAAAAAAACCATCCCCCCAAGAGGTGCTAATTGGAGATAGTTCTCATTGGCCCACTGAAAAATCACTTTTCTCTCTCTATCCCGCCAGCCAAGTGGTGCTAATTGGAGCTAGTTATCATGGGGCCCACTGAAACATCACTTTTCTCTCTCCATCAAGTGCATTTATTGTCAATCTAACCCTGTCATCCAAACAACTCTTTGGCTATAGTTAATTCAGGGTTAGTCATGAGTTAGTCTAACCTCTAGCTAAGTTAGAGTATCCAAATAGGAGCAGTATAGGACATGCAAGTTGCTCGAAGCATACTGTCAAATTCGTACGTGAAAGGATCTGTTTTCTTTTTAAACGGAATGTGAAAGGATCTTCGAATGATATAATTTTGAAATTATATAAAATCTTATCAATAGTCAAAGGAAACCTCGAAAAATACAGTAGGCCCTATATAAAATCTTATCAATAGTCAAAACAAAGTGTTACTACTACACCAAACAAGTTCAAAATGAGAAACTGGACCCACTCACGGCACGACACGTCTGTCTCGTTTGGTCCGTCGGTCAAAGTGCTTCCTTCTTGGCATAACAACAGAGTACAGTATTTTTTTAGAATGCTCTTGGCATGTCGCTAACATGTGATTAGTTAACCGACCTCAATATAGACGGCAAAAATGCCAGCCGGCCGCACTTTGAGAGAGACGAGGAGTGAGAAGCGATACGGGCTGGTGGATTACTAGAGCTAGGTATCGCACGGAGGCCATGAAATATGGTGATAGTGTGGGTTGCCCATGTATGATGTAACTACACTGGGCTGCCGTGTTTCGTACTCTTCCGGTCTAGTGTGGAGATGATTGTTTGATTTTATATCGCTGAATAATATAAAATATTATGAGTGCAGACGCTCCACCGCGAGGTTCCTTGCTCCTTCTCAGTCGTCAGGAATCTATATTCTTCCACTCTTTTTTTACGTGAGCTTTGTTCATCCTTTCGCCAACACGCGGGACATCTAGCATCAAGGTGCATGTGTCATGCAAGAAAATGGAGATAAGCAGTGCGTAAGTGAGTCATGCACTACGATGGCACCTAGTACTACGCAATATTTTGTCTCCTCGATGGCACGTGAATAGTGCACGTACTCAATGACAGAGCACGGGAGGGTAGCCATGGACATGGTCGGCCCTTTTTGGAGAGAATACTAAATAAATTTGATGTGTCCCGACAACTCACAGAACGATGAGAAGCTTGCTCGCAGAACGTCGAGAAGCTTGCTTACTATGCCTTCTCCCTCGCCAACGCGTGCGTGGTGGCTCGTAGCACGAGGATAAACTTTTGCTTACAAGCGGTGGACGTGCAGTAGTTCATTTGGTGTCAGCTTGCCAGAAGTAGTACTACTGTAGTACCATCATTATTGTTCGACTTCCGGAAGAGGCGAAGAGCTAAGCGCAAGGTCACCTACTAACCTACTACTCCCTCCGTACGGAAATATTTGTTCTCAAAATGGATAAATTGGATGTATCTATAACTAAAATAAGTCTAGATACATCCATTTCTAGGACAAGTATTTCCAGACAGAGGTATAGCCAAAGCTGGTCCACCTTTTTAGAGCATGGTTAATTAATATAGGCGGCTCTTGCAGCGGCACATCATTTAGGGCAAGTACACTACTCTCTTCGTAGGAACTTAAAACACAGGAATAGGAAAATTATGAGGGGGTGTCTCCAACAGTGTTCCTCGGCTCGCACCTAGCATCATGGTGGTCGAACTTGGAGTCATTCATCTGGTACACGTGGCAACTCAGATCTGGACACAAGGTGACGTACACCGTCAAGGTCCACGGTCAAGGGGGTCAGGACGGACGCGACCTCTCACTGCGTCCACCATTTGAAGTGGCGCGCCGGCCGAGGGCGCCGCTCGCTGCACTCCTAGTTGTACCTGCCTCCTCGCCGCATTCAAAAACCTACATTTAAACCCGCGTGAAATGCGAGAAACCCACTCTGACCACACACGTCCGTTCAGGAGCAGGACGCCGGCCAAGCTCCTCCTTCCACCGTTTTGTCCACTCCTTCGGCGGCATCCGTTGAGCAGGAAGAGCAGTTCTACGACATAAAAGTCATCTGGCTGGCCCCCCGAGCCCGGTAGTTACGAGCGAGGCAGGTTGCTGCTCCACCTACCTCGCCTAGCCCGTCGGAGGCAGTGGCCGCACTAAGCCAGCGCGTGGTTCCGCAGCTGGCCACTCCAATACAGCTCCAGGAAGAGAGCCGACTTGCTCCACGCCAGCTTGTCGGTGAGCATGGCGGCACGGGCATCGTCGCTGCCCTCGACGCCGCCGCGTCGTACAGCACCTCCAGTGTCTGCGACTACACCATCTGTCGTCGACGCGTGCGTAGCCGCGACATGCAGGTACAGAAAGAAGCCGTCGTGGATGTCGACGAGGTGACGCGGCTACGCGGATGTCGACGAGGTGACGGCCCGCACGTCCCTGCCCGCCGCCATCATCAAGGAGAAGTAGAACATGGGAGGCTGCCGCCGATTGTATCCCATGAAGGCCACCGCCGAGGCGACGCCGGCGAATACAGCCGGTGCCTTGCACGATTCTTCTTCAGCCGGATGCTGGAGGAGGACAAAGAGATCGGGCGGCGACCATTTAGATTAGGTATATTAATTCTACCAGGCTGGTTGTAATGGGAGTATCATAAGTAGTATGAAATTGCTTTGCACACGATCTTTGTACATACGATTTGATGTGCCTCTACTAGACTGGATGCTGCATTTCTTTTCTTTTCCCGATGGAGCTGGTTGATTGGACGAAAGCACATGCAACAACAATCATATCTGTGTCGAACGTGAAAATGTCGTACGTATGATACCGTATGGAATTAAGTTACTCCCACTGTGGTTCGTCTTAGGCCTTGTTTGGTTCAACCTCCTCCCAAGGGGTTTGGAGAGGAATGGAGGGGTATTTGGCTTGTACATGATTTAATCCCCCACAATCCCTGTTAATCTATGTATATTGTGGGCATGTTATTTGACCCCTCATTTTGCCGCGCTACGACCAGTGTGAGTGTCTTCATGTAGTACACCATCCTCTAATTTGGTGGATGACAAGTCGGCATGAAAATGAGCTATAACTTTTTTTCAAGTTGAAAAATGTTACCGATGAGGAGCCATAATTAAGCTGGAGGCGTCTCTTATTTTCTTTCGAATGGGCAATAAGCTGGAGAGCTGGAGAGTGTCTCTCATGGGCTGCCTCTATTGTTAAGGCCCTCCAGTACGACACACGGGCAGCCGACTTGGCCGATGCAAAAGCCTATCCATCTTAAAGCCCATTATTTTTGTTTTTTGCGAGGAGAAGCCCATATTTCTTGAAGAGGGGGCGATCCCAGAAAAACCCTCCTTCCTCCTCGCTTCCACTTATACTGCAGCTCGCTCGACTCTCCCGCTTCCGTCGCCCCCCAATTCCCCCCGCTCCCCATCTTCCTCACTCGTACAGAAAACCCCCGCTCACCTTCTTCCTCACTCGTACAGAAAACGCCTGCTCCTCTTCTTCCACTCCTACAGAAAACCCCAGCCCTCCTTCTTCCCCACTCGCACTGCCACCACTAGGCTCGTCTCTGGCTACTCTGCTCAAACCCATGAGCTCGGCGCGACGCCCGCAAGGAAAATGGCGTCGGCTGGCCCCAGCGCCAAGAAGATGAGGCTCCCGCCAGGGCGGCGCCGATTGTAGATCCCGCACCCGGCAGCGCGAGGAGAAGCGGCGAGCCCCCCCCCCCCCGCCCCACCCGGATCTGAGGAACCCCTAGAATCTCCGGTGGACTGCATCAGCAATCTCCCAGATGACATCCTTGGGGAGATCATCTCGCTTCTCCCCACCAAGGATTGCTGCCGCACACAAGTCCTCTCAACTCGGTGGCGCCCTCTATGCGCACCGCGCCCCTCAATCTCGACTGTCGTCAGATATCTGTCCTTCATGAATTTGATCTCCTTAGAGCCATCATCTCCTCTCACCAGCAGGGTCTCGTTCAACGCCTCTGCATCCCGACATGCTACCTGCTGTCCATAGCTGGCATGGTGGACGCTTGGCTGACATCCCCTGAATTCGAAAAACTGCAACAGTTTGAGTTCTACCATTACCACGAAAGTTTCATACCACGAACCGAACACCAAGAATTTGTGCCCACACCACCGTTGTCCATCTCGTGGTTTTCCTCCTCTCTCCCCACCACCACCTTCGCCCGGTGCCATCTACCAGATGATCTGGTACAAATGCTTCGACTCCCACTGCTAAAAAACTTCTGCTTGTGGTGGTCTATCTGTCGGAGGCCTCACTACACAACATCATCCACTCCAGTTGCCCTGCCCTGGAGCGCTTGCTGATTGTTTTGGGAATAGAAATCCCTATCGGTTGTCTCCAAATAAAGTCGCCTCACCTTAAAAGCATTGGAATTTGTTTTGAAGGACAACAGCTCATCATCGAAGATGCCCCTTCACTTCAAAGGTTGCTTCTTGATGATTGTTATAAACCTTTGCAAATAACTTTCGTCTATGCGCCCAAACTGGAGACCTTGGGTGTAATTCGTGATCCGTTTAATGATCACAGGAAGTTGGTGTTGGGCTCCTCACTTTTTCAGGTACCGTATATTATCATCTACACATTTGTAATCATAAGCTGCATTTTTCATTTGTGCGCATAAGTTTTATATCATCCTGGAGTACACTTTGGGTACTAATATTATGCTATATGCTCAATGAAGAGTTCGTCCATGGATAGCCTATCAATGCTGCTGGATTCTGTCAATATCTTATGTATCAGAATGTATAGTTTTGATCTGAACATAATTATTGGCTTACTGTGATGCTTTCGATCTCTGGAGAATTTATATATAAAGGTGATGATTTCATGCACATTGAAAGCCCGTATATATTGTACTAGAATTAACCATTTAGCTGTCGCTCTTTCGACATACTCTTTTTCAGACCTTAACTGTTTTCAATCTTCAAGTCTACTTAGGCACTGCCAACACATGGAGAAAAGCGTATAACCAATCGGTGGCATAATAAGCACCATGATTTTCTCAGTTCTCATGACATTCGTTCGAGGACGATAACGATGGAAGGATATGCATCCAACCAGGCAAAGAGAAGCTTTGTTACATTCTTCCTGTTGAATGCGAGGTTACTATTATCCATGAGGCTTAAGTTTTACAACAAGAGATTTCTCATGGACGGACACGTTGAACAGCAAAAAAAGAAGTTTCAGGTGGACGAATGGGCTTCTAAACGTGCTCGGCTTCTATTTACAACAAATTGTAGTCATCCTCAAATAAGTTTTTTTCCACAGGATGTTGATTTTATGAATCAGACCGATCCATTTGTTTGTGACTGCGAAAAAGAGTGGTTGGGTTAGATGTTATTGCCATGTTCAATCTGGGTTTTGTCTAGATTTGATGAACAATTAATCCTTGGGCTTTTTGTACCGTTTGCAAGCTTGAATTGCATGTTGTTGCCCTCATACTCCCCTCCGCCTGCCACTACACTGCCGCATCTGCCACGGCTCCTGTTTGTTCCCGTCCGAGGCCTCGCCATCGTTCTCCGCCTTGGTTCGCTCGCTGTGCCCGCCGCTGTCTGGCGTTGTCAACATGGTCAACAACCGACAGGAATCAGGAGATGACCGTACGTGGAGAGGCTGACAGTAGGGACCCACCAGGGTCATTGCATTACGCAAGCAGGTGCCTCGTTATTACAAGCCAAAAAATACTTCCTCCTAATTGTTTGACAACTAGGTACCACGCCATTGTCAATGTAGTCAATAAACGAGAAAATTACACAACGAGCGGATAACACTAGGGACCCAGCAGCTTGTTGGGGAACGTAGTAATTTCAAAAAAAAATTCCTACGCACACGCAAGATCATGGTGATGCATAGCAACAAGAGGGGAGAGTGTTTTCCATGTACCCTCGTAGACCGAAAGCGGAAGCGTTAGCACAATGCGGTTGATGTAGTTGTACGTCTTCACGATCCGACCGATCAAGTACCGAACGCACGGCACCTCCGAGTTCAGCACAAGTTCAGCCCGATGACGTCCCTCGAACTCCGATCCAGCCGAGAGTTGAGGGAGAGTTTCGTCAGCATGACGGCGTGGTGACGATGATGATGTTCTACCGACGCAGGGCTTCGCCTAAGCACCGCTACAGTATTATCGAGGTGGACTATGGTGGAGGGGGGCACCGCACACGGCTAAAAGACCAAACGATCAATTGTTGCCTCTAGGGTGCCCCCCCGCCCCCGTATATAAAGGAGCAAGGGGGAGAGGTGCGGCCGGCCAGAAGGGGCGCGCCAGGAGGAGTCCTACTCCCACCGGGAGTAGGACTCCCTCCCTTTTCCTTTTTGGACTCGGAGTGGAGGGGGAAAGAGGAGGGAGAGAGGAAGGAAAGGGGGGGGGGGCGCCGCCCCCCTCTCCTTGTCCTATTCGGACTAAGGGGGGAGGGGCGCACGGCCCTGCCCTGGCGGCCTCTCCTCTCTTCCACTAAGGCCCACTATGGCCCATTAAGCCCCCGGGGGGTTCCGGTAACCTCCCGGTACTCTAGTAAAATTCCGATTTCACCCGGAACAGTTCCGATAACCAAACATAGGCTTCCAATATATCAATCTTCATGTCTCGACCATTTCGAGACTCCTCGTCACGTCCGTGATCACATCCGGGACTCCGAACAACCTTTGGTACATCAAAACATATAAACTCATAATATAAATCTCATCGAAACTTTAAGCGTGCGGACCCTACGGGTGCGAGAACTATGTAGACATGACCGAGACACGTCTCCGGTCAATAACCAATAGCGGAACCTAGATGCTCATATTGGCTCCCACATATTCTACGAAGATCTTTATCGGTCAGACCGCATAACAACATACGTTGTTCCCTTTGTCATCGGTATGTTACTTGCCCGAGATTCGATCGTCGGTATCTCAATACCTAGTTCAATTTCGTTACCGGCAAGTCTCTTTACTCATTCCGTAATACATCATCTCGCAACAAACACATTAGTTGCAATGCTTGCAAGGCTTAAGTGATGTGCATTACCGAGAGGGCCCAGAGATACCTCTCCGACAATCGGAGTGACAAATCCTAATCTCGAAATACGCCAACCCAACAAGTACCTTCGGAGACACCTGTAGAGCACCTTTATAATCACCCAGTTATGTTGTGACGTTTGGTAGCACACAAAGTATTCCTCCGGTAAACGGGAGTTACATAATCTCATAGTTATAGGAACATGTATAAGTCATGAAGAAAGCAATAGCAACATACTAAACGATCGAGCGCTAAGCTAACGGAATGGGTCAAGTCAATCACATCATTCTCCTAATGATGTGATCCCGTTAATCAAATGACAACTCATGTCTATGGCTAGGAAACATAACCATCTTTGATCAACGAGCTAGTCAAGTAGAGGCATACTAGTGACACTTTGTTTTTCTATGTATTCACACATGTATTATGTTTCCGGTTAATACAATTCTAGCATGAATAATAAACATTTATCATGATATAAGGAAATAAAAAATAACTTTATTATTGCCTCTAGGGCATATTTCCTCCAGTCTCCCACTTGCACTAGATTCAATAATCTAGATTACACAGTAATGATTCTAACACCCATGGAGCCTTGGTGCTGATCATGTTTTGCTCGTGGAAGAGGTTTAGTCAACGGCTCTGTAACATTCAGATCCGTATGTATCTTGCAAATTTCTATGTCTCCCACATGGACTAAATCCCTGATGGAATTGAAGCGTCTCTTGATGTGCTTGGTTCTCTTGTGAAATCTGGATTCCTTCGCCAAGGCAATTGCACCAGTATTGTCACAAAAGATTTTCATTGGACTCGATGCACTAGGTATGACACCTAGATCGGATATGAACTCCTTCATCCAGACTCCTTCATTTGCTGCTTCCGAAGCAGCTATGTATTCCGCTTCACACGTAGATCCCGCCACGATGCTTTGTTGGGAACTGCACCAACTGACAGCTCCATCGTTCAATGTAAACATGTATCCGGTTTGTGATTTAGAATCGTCCGGATCAGTGTCAAAGCTTGCATCAACGTAACCATTTACGATGAGCCCTTTGTCACCTCCATAAATGAGAAACATATCCTTAGTCCTTTTCACGTATTTCAGGATGTTCTTGACCGCTGTCCAGTGATCCACTCCTGGATTACTTTGGTACCTCCCTGCTAGACTTATAGCAAGGCACACATCAGGTCTGGTACACAGCATTGCATACATGATAGAGCCTATGGCTGAAGCATAGGGAACATCTTTCATCTTCTCTCTATCTTCTGCAGTGGTTGGGCATTCAGTCTTACTCAACTTCACACCTTGTAACACAGGCAAGAACCCTTTCTTTGCTTGATCCATTTTGAACTTCTTCAAAACTTTGTCAAGGTATGTGCTTTGTGAAAGTCCAATTAAGCGTCTTGATCTATCTCTATAGATCTTGATGCCCAATATATACGCAGCTTCACCGAGGTCTTTCATTGAAAAACTCTTATTCAAGTATCCCTTTATGCTATCCAGAAATTCTATATCATTTCCAATCAGCAATATGTCATCCACATATAATATCAGAAATGCTACAGAGCTCCCACTCACTTTCTTGTAAATACAGGCTTCTCCAAAAGTCTGTACAAAACCAAATGCTTTGATCACTCTATCAAAGCATTTATTCCAACTCCGAGAGGCTTGCACCAGTCCATAAATGGATCTTTGGAGCTTGCACACTTTGTTAGCTCCCTTTGGATACACAAAACCTTCTGGTTGCATCATATACAACTCTTCTTCCAGAAATCCATTCAGGATTGCAGTTTTGACATCCATTTGCCAAATTTCATAATCATAAAATGCGGCAATTGCTAACATGATTCGGACAGACTTAAGCATCGCTACGGGTGAGAAGGTCTCATCATAGTCAATTCCTTGAACTTGTCGAAAACCTTTTGTAACAAGTCGATCTTTATAGACAGTAACATTACCGTCAGCGTCAGTCTTCTTCTTGAAGATCCATTTATTCTCAATTGCTTGCCGATCATCGGGAAAGTCAACCAAAGTCCACACTTTGTTTTCATACATGGATCCCATCTCAGATTTCATGGCTTCAAGCCATTTTGCGGAATCTGGGCTCACCATCGCTTCTTCATAGTTCGTAGGTTCGTCATGGTCTAGTAACATAACCTCCAGAACAGGATTACCGTACCACTCTGGTGCGGATCTTACTCTGGTTGACCTACGAGGTTCAGTAATAACTTGATCTGAAGTTCCATGGTCATCATCATTAACTTCCTCACTAATTGGTATAGGCGTCGCAGAAACTGGTTTCTGCGATGAACTACTTTCCAATAAGGCAGCAGGTACAATTACCTCATCAAGTTCTACTTTCCTCCGACTCACTTCTTTCGAGAGAAACTCCTTCTCCAGAAAAATTCCGAATTTAGCAACAAAAGTCTTGCCTTCGGATCTATGATAGATGGTGTACCCAACAGTCTCCTTTGGGTATCCTATGAAGACACATTTCTCGGATTTGGGTTTGACCTTCTCAGGTTGAAGCTTTTTCACATAAGCATCGCAGCCCCAAACTTTAAGAAACGACAACTTTGGTTTGTTGCCAAACCACAATTCATAAGGCGTCGCCTCAACGGATTTTGATGGTGCCCTATTTAACGTGAATGCGGCCGTCTCTAAAGCATAACCCCAAAATGATAGCGGTAAATCAGTAAGAGACATCATAGATCGCACCATATCTAGTAAAGTACAATTACGATGTTCGGACACACCATTATGCTGTGGTGTTCCGGGTGGCGTGAGTTGCAAAACTATTCCGCATTGTTTCAAATGAAGACCAAACTCATCACTCAAATATTATCCTCCACGATCAGATCGTAGAAACTTTATTTTCTTGTTACGATGATTTTCAACTTCACTCTGAAATTCTTTGAACTTTTCAAATGTTTCAGACTTATGTTTCATTAAGTAGATATACCCATATCTGCTTAAATCATCTGTGAAGGTGAGAAAATAACGATATCCGCCACGAGCCTCAACATTCATCGGACCACATACATCTGTATGTATGATTTCCAACAAATCTGTTGCTCTCTCCATAGATCCGGAGAACGGCGTTTTAGTCATCTTGCCCATGAGGCACGGTTCGCAAGTACCAAGTGATTCATAATCAAGTGGTTCCAAAAGTCCATCAGTATGGAGTTTCTTCATGCGCTTTTACACCGATATGACCTAAACGGCAGTGCCACAAATAAGTTGCACTATCATTATCAACTCTGCATCTTTTGGCTTCAATACTATGAATATGTGTATCACCACTATCGAGATTCAACAAAAATAGACCACTCTTCAAGGGTGCCTGACCATAAAAGATATTACTCATATAAATAGAACAACCATTATTCTCTGATTTAAATGAATAACCGTCTCGCATCAAACAAGATCCAGATATAATGTTCATGCTTAACGCTGGCACCAAATAACAATTATTTAGGTCTAAAACTAATCCCGGAGGTAGATGTAGAGGTAGCGTGCCGACCGCGATCACATCGACTTTGGAACCATTTCCCACGCGCATCGTCACCTCGTCCTTAGCCAATCTTTGCTTAATCCATAGCCCCTGTTTCGAGTTGCAAATATTAGCAACAGAACCAGTATCTAATACCCAGGTGCTACTGCGAGCATTAGTAAGGTACACATCAATAACATGTATATCACATATACCTTTGTTCACCTTGCCATCCTTCTTATCCGCCAAATACTTGGGGCAGTTCCGCTTCCAGTGACCAGTCTGCTTGTAGTAGAAGCACTCAGTCTCAGGCTTAGGTCCAGACTTGGGTTTCTTCTCCTGAACAACAACTTGCTTGTTGTTCTTCTTGAAGTTCCCCTTCTTCTTCCCTTTGCCCTTTTTCTTGAAACTGGTGGCTTATTGACCATCAACACTTGATGCTCCTTTTTGATTTCTACCTCCCCAGCCTTTAGCATTGCGAAGAGCTCGGGAATCGTCTTATCCATCCCTTGCATGTTATAGTTCATCACGAAGCTCTTGTAGCTTGGTGGCAGTGATTGAAGAATTCTGTCAATGACGCTATCATCCGGAAGATTAACTCCTAGTTGAATCAAGTGATTGTTATACCCAGAAATTTTGAGTATATGCTCACTGACAGAACTATTCTCTTCCATCTTGCAGTTGTAGAACTTATTGGAGACTTCATATCTCTCAATCCGGGCATTTGCGTGAAATATTAACTTCAACTCCTGGAACATCTCATATGCTCCATGTGTTGGGAAACGTAGTAATTTCAAAAAAATTCCTACGCTCACGCAAGATCATGGTGATGCATAGCAACGAGAGGGGAGAGTGTTGTCCACGTACCCTCGTAGACCGAAAGCGGAAGCGTTATCACAACGCGGTTGATGTAGTCGTACGTCTTCACGATCCGACCGATCAAGTACCGAACGCACGGCACCTCCGAGTTCAGCACACGTTCAACTCGATGACATCCCTCGAACTCCGATCCAGCCGAGTGTTGAGGGAGTGTTTCGTCAGCATGACGGCGTGGTGACGATGATGATGTTCTACCGACGCAGGGCTTCGCCTAAGCTCCGCAACAATATTATCGAGGTGTAATATGGTGGAGGGGGGCACCGCACACGGCTAAAATATCGTATATCAATTGTGTGTAGAGGTGCCCCCCTACCCCCGTATATAAAGGAGCAATGGGGAGGCCGGCTGCCCTTGGGCGCGCGAAGGAGAGGGGGGAGTCCTCCTCCTAGTAGGAGTAGGACTCCCCTTTCCTAGTCCAACTAGGAAGAGAGGGGGGAAGGAAAGAGAGGGAGAGGGAGAGGGAAAGAGGGGCTGCGCCCCCCTCCCCTAGTCCAATTAGGACTCCTCATGGGAGGGGGCGTGCCACCTCCTGGCCCACTAAGGCCCAATACTTCCCCGGGGGGTTCCGGTAACCCCTCCGGCACTCCGGTTTTATCCGAAACTTCTCCGGAACACTTCCGGTGTCCGAATATAGTCGCCCAATATATCAATCTTTATGTCTCGACCATTTCGAGACTCCTCGTCATGTCCGTGATCACATCCGGGACTCCGAACAACCTTCGGTACATCAAAACATATAAACTCATAATATAACTGTCATCGTAACGTTAAGCGTGCGGACCCTACGGGTTCGAGAACTATGTAGACATGACCGAGACACCTCTCCGGTCAATAACCAATAGCGGAACCTGGATGCTCATATTGGTTCCTACATATTCTACGAAGATCTTTATCGGTCAGACCGCATAACAACATACGTTGTTCCCTTTGTCATCGGTATGTTACTTGCCCGAGATTCGATTGTCGGTATCTCGATACCTAGTTCAATCTCGTTACCGGCAAGTCTCTTTACTCGTTCCGTAATACATCATCCCGCAACTAACTCATTAGGCACAATGCTTGCAAGGCTTATAGTGATGTGCATTATCGAGTGGGCCCAGAGATACCTCTCCGACAATCGGAGTGACAAATCCTAATCGCGAAATACGCCAACCCAACAAGTACCTTTGGAGACACCTGTAGAGCACCTTTATAATCACCCATTTACGTTGTGACGTTTGGTAGCACACAAAGTGTTCCTCCGGTAAACGGGAGTTGCATAATCTCATAGTCATAGGAACATGTATAAGTCATGAAGAAAGCAATAGCAACATACTAAACGATCGGGTGCTAAGCTAACGGAATGGGTCAAGTCAATCACGTCATTCTCCTAATGAGGTGATCTCGTTAATCAAATGACAACTCATGTCTATGGCTAGGAAACATAACCATCTTTGATTAACGAGCTAGTCAAGTAGAGGCATACTAGTGACACACTGTTTGTCTATGTATTCACACATGTATTATGTTTCCGGTTAATACAATTCTAGCATGAATAATAAACATTTATCATGATATAAGGAAATAAATAATACTTTATTATTGCCTCTAGGGCATATTTCCTTCACCATGACGTACAAAACGTCGTTGAAGACCCGGTTTAAGCCACAAAGCATGGCACACTGAACTATCGAGTAGTCATCAGCTTTGCTCTGCCAGACGTTCATAACATCTGGTGTTGCTCCTGCAGCAGGTCTGGCACCCAGCGGTGCTTCTAGCACGTAATTTTTCTGTGCAGCAATGAGGATAATCCTCAAGTTATGGACCCAGTCCGTGTAATTGCTACCATCATCTTTCAACTTTGCTTTCTCAAGGAACGGATTAAAATTCAACAGAACAACAGTACGGGCCATCTATCTACAATCAACATAGACAAGCAAGATACTATCAGGTACTAAGTTCATGATAAGTTTAAGTTCAATTAATCATATTACTTAAGAACTCCCACTTAGATAGACATCCCTCTAATCCTCTACGTGAACACGTGATCTATATCAAGTAAACCATGTCCGATCATCATGTGAGATGGAGTACTTTCAACGGTGAACATCACTATGTTGATCATATCCACTATATGATTCACGCTCGACCTTTCGGTCTCCGTGTTCCGAGGCCATATCAGTTATATGCTAGGCTCGTCAAGCTTAACCTGAGTATTCCGCGTGTGCAACTGTTTTGCACCCGTTGTATTTGAACGTAGAGCCTATCACACCCGATCATCACGTGGTGTCTCAGCACGAAGAACTTTCGCAATGGTGCATACTCAGGGAGAACACTTATACTTTGATAATTTAGTGAGGGGTCATATTATAATGCTACCGTCAATCAAAGCAAGATAAGATGCATAAAAGATAAACATCACATGCAATCAATATAAGTGATATGATATGGCCAGCATTATCTTGTGCTTGTGATCTCCATCTCCGAAGCACCGTCATGATCACCATCGTCACCGGCGCGACAACTTGATCTCCATCGTAGCATCGTTGTTGTCTCGTCAATCTTATGCTTCTACGAGTATCGCTACCGCTTAGTGATAAAGTAAAGCATTCGAGGGCGATTGCATTGCATACAATAAAGTGACAACCATATGGCTCCTGCCAGTTGCCGATAACTCGGTTACAAAACATGATCATCTCATACAATAAAATTTAGCATCATGTCATGACCATATCACATCACAACATGCCCTGCAAAAACAAGTTAGACGTCCTCTACTTTGTTGTTGCAAGTTTTACGTGGCTGCTACGGGCTTAGCAAGAACCGTTCTCACCTAGGCATCAAAACCACAACGATAGTTTGTCAAGTTGGTGCTATTTTAACCTTCGCAAGGACCGGGCGTAGCCACACTCGGTTCAACTAAAGTTGGAGAAACTGACACCCGCCAGCCACCTCTGTTCAAAGCACGTCGGAAGAACCAGTCTCACGTAAGCGTACACCTAATGTCGGTCCGGGCCGCTTCATCCAACAATACCGCTGAACCAAAGTATGACATGCTGGTAAGCAGTATGACTTATATCGCCCACAACTCACTTGTGTTCTACTCGTGCATATAACATCAACGCATAAAACCTGGCTCTGATGCCACTGTTGGGGAACGTAGTAATTTAAAAAAAATCCTACGCACACGCAAGATCATGGTGATGCATAGCAACGAGAGGGGAGAGTGTTGTCCACGTACCCTCATAGACCGAAAGCGGAAGCGTTAGCACAACGCGGTTGATGTAGTCGTACGTCTTCACGATCCGACCGATCAAGTACCGAACGCACGGCACCTCCGAGTTCAGCACACGTTCAGCCTGATGACGTCCCTCGAACTCCGAACCAACCGAGTGTTGAGGGAGAGTTTCGTCAGCACGACGGCATGGTGACGATGATGATGTTCTACCGACGCAGGGCTTCGCCTAAGCACCGCTACAGTATTATCGAGGTGGACTATGGTGGAGGGGGCACCGCACACGGCTAAAAGATCAAACAATCAATTGTTGTCTCTAGGGTGCCCCCTGCCCCCGTATATAAAGGAGCAAGGGGGAGAGGTGCGGCCGGCCGGAAGGGGCGCGCCAGGAGGAGTCCTACTCCCACCGGGAGTAGGACTCCCTCCCTTTTCCTTGTTGGACTAGGAGTGGAGGGGGAAAGAGGAGGGAGAGAGGAAGGAAATGGGGGAGCGCCACCCCTCTCCTTGTCCTATTCGTACTAAGGTGGGAGGGGTGTGCGGCCCTGCCCTGGCCGCCTCTCCTCTCTTCCACTAAGGCCCACTATGGCCCATTAAGCCCCCAGGGGGTTCCGGTAACCTCCCGGTACTCCGGTAAAATTCCGATTTCACCCGGAACACTTCCGATATCCAAACATAGGCTTCCAATATATCAATCTTCATGTCTCGACCATTTCAAGACTCCTCGTCATGTCCGTGATCACATCCGGGACTCCGAAAAACCTTCGGTACATCAAAACATATAAACTCATAATATAACTGCATCGAAACTTTAAGCGTGCGGACCCTACGGGTTCGAGAATTATGTAGACATGACCGAGACACGTCTCCGGTCAATAACCAATAGCGGAACCTGGATGCTCATATTGGCTCCCACATATTCTACGAAGATCTTTATCGGTCAGACCGCATAACAACATACATTGTTCCCTTTGTCATCGGTATGTTACTTGCCCGAGATTCGATCGTCGATATCTCAATACCTAGTTCAATCTCGTTACCGACAAGTCTCTTTACTCGTTCCATAATACATCATCCTGTAACAAACTCATTAGTTGCAATGCTTGCAAGGCTTAAGTGATGTGCATTACCGAGAGGGCCCAGAGATACCTCTCCGACAATCGGAGTGACAAATCCTAATCTCGAAATACGCCAACCCAACAATTACCTTCGGAGACACCTGTAGAGCACCTTTATAATCACCCAGTTACGTTGTGACATTTGGTAGCACACAAAGTGTTCCTCCGGTAAACGGGAGTTGCATAATCTCATAGTTATAGGAACATGTATAAGTCATGAAGAAAGCAATAGCAACATACTAAACGATCGAGTGCTAAGCTAACGGAATGGGTCAAGTCAATCACATCATTCTCCTAATGATGTGATCCCATTAATCAAATGACAACTCATGTCTATGGCTAGGAAACATAACCATCTTTGATCAACGAGCTGGTCAAGTAGAGGCATACTAGTGACACTTTGTTTGTCTATGTATTCACACATGTATTATGTTTCTGGTTAATACAATTCTAGCATGAATAATAAACATTTATCATGATATAAGGAAATAAATAATAACTTTATTATTGCCTCTAGGGCATATTTCCTTCACAGCTCGCCTAGTTGTTTTTAGTTTTAGAAATGGAGCTCAAGTGCGAGTTGTGCGGGGGCTGTGGCCCATCTAGCTCATGCTTGCGCTTTTATTTAAGCACATGACGAGCCCAGTTGATATCTTTTTTCTTTCCGAAAATGGCTAGTCCAGTTCTTTTTTTTGGAGAATACCCAAGCGAGGCCTACTTGCTTTTCTCAGCCCTGCTGGGCTAAAAATCTTTCAAGACGAGTAGGGATGTAAGTAGTAAGAAATGGGATTCCCCAGAAAATGGGCTATAAGTTGTAAGAAATGGGTTGTAAATTTTTTAACCAAACCCAACCGGCAACTACATTCAAATGTCGCTTTTTATGGATTTCTCTACTCTTATAAAAAGCAGAGTTGGTGATGATGGTGTGCCTGCCATCCTGCGATACAGGCCGTCTGATCTATATCTAATGGATAGGAAGGAAACTATGACAATTTAGCCGCACTCCTCTCCACATTTGCAGATACGGCCTTCCCTCGTTCATCCTTTTCTCCCACAAGATAAACTACTCATAAAAATGCATCTTGATCTTCCATGCAACGTGCGGGCATCTTGCTAGTCAAGATTTTAAATTTCATTCAATTTTTGTGGATAAAATTTTTTGAATTTTATTTTGGTATAATTAAAAAAATTAACGTGACTCGAAATTTCATGATTAAAAGAGTTCAGACCCCACCGAAATATGCAGAATTTTGTTGTCGGTGGGAACGACACCTATGGGTTCACTGGGATCCCTTCTACGGTCGGCTGGCGCGGGGTAGTGAGAAGAGCAGGTTTAGCCGCAAACACATGGATCGTTTACCCGGGTTCGGGCCGCGAGGATGCGTAAAACCCTAGTCCTGCTTTGGTGGATGTATTGAGTGTTCTTGAGCTTTCAAACTAGCTACGGTGGCTGAATTCCTCTCCTGGTCGCCTCGGGCCTCCTTTTATAGGGAAAAGGGGTTGCCACAGTGGCACACAGGAGGTGGAAAGGCCTACAGTGCGTGAGCCTATCGCATGGCATTACGGGGCAAAGGTGGCTCGGTGGTAGGGTCTTCACGAAGAATTTCATGCCAGCACGCAGGTGCTTGCTGATTTGGCCTGGAAGCTGCATGTTGGCATGTAGGTGCCTGCCCAGTTGGTTGGGCTGGCAGCTGCATGCGAACGGCGGCGGTGTCTGGGTTGGTGCGGGCCTGGTAGTGGCCCCGCTGACGCCCTCGGCAAGGGCCTTGCCGGGGGGCCCGGCAAGGGTCTTGCCGTGGTGTCGCAGTTGTCCCCGGCAAGACCCTTGCCGGGGATCTTAGGGGTTTCCTTCACCAGGATTTCACCGAGGGTCGTCGTCTTCTGATCCTCATCTGATCTTGTGTGTTTATGATCTTGACAAAGATCTGCATGCCACCACGGAGGTGCCTCCCGAGCCCTGGCCCCAGTGTAGTCGGTTGGGTTAGAACCCGTGGCTCAAGGGTGGCTCGCTCTGTTGGTGTTTGGGCAAGTTGCCCCGGCAAGGCTCTTGTTGGGGCCGCGGAGGCCGCCCCGGCAAGGATCTAGCCGGGGGAGTCCACCTCGCCGTTTTGCTGTCTTGTGGTTTCTGGTCTTGGCGTTGCCTCTGGTCGTCTTGCGCCTTTGGCTCATCTCCGACTTCCCTCCCCTGCCCTGCTTAGTGTGGCCGTGGGCACGGCTCTGACTGTCCGTGCACAAGGGGTAAAAAGGAGCGCCCCTACTTCTGTACACCAACACGAGCCCCAGGGCCTGGGCCACACATAAGCGCGACACGTTGTTGGGCCAGGACCAAGACGGTGGGCGGGCAGTCGGGGCGGGATTTCACCGCAGTAATTTTTTGTCCGCTGCGCTCACCAGGACCTGCGCATGACATGGGGGGTCGTGCATGATGTGGGGGGTCAGGCGTGGGGCGGTTTCTACATGCATGCGTCACATTGTGGTAAAGAGGCGGCTCACGCCTTCCCCATAAAAAGAGGGAGGCGTGGAGGCGCGGCTCATTTACTGGGTGGATTCGGGTCGCAGTCTTCAAGGCGCCCACGCCCCACGATCACGGGGCGGGGAATGGTTGCCTCACCCGTCCTTTCGATCCTGCTCGCGCGCCACGCGTCCTCCATGCAAGTGGCAGGCGGTGGAGGCGGGAAACCGGGCCGTCGCTGATTGGGGCAGCGGGTCAGTCCTGATTCCCCGCGCCTCCGATGGCTGGATTGGCTGAGTGGGGCGGCCGAGCCTCGACCCCGCCCCTTTATAAGAAGGGGAGGGGGCGTCATCCCACATCCCTCCAGCATCAATCCCCCTCCACCTTTGCTCCTTTCTTCCACCTGCCATGGCGAGAGGAGGTGCTGGGCCTTCGATGGTGGCGGTGAGGGTCGTTGCTCGTCAATGCGTCCCTCCTTCGCACGAGCCCGCGGCGGCGAAGCCGGCCACGAGAGGAAGGGGGAGGGGGCGTGGCTGAGGTCGCCACGGCGGTCGGGGGAGAGGGGGACGAGGTGGCGTGATGGCCGTGCCTCCGCCAGCGGTGCCTCCCGCGACGGAGGGCCACGTCGCGGACCAGCCCCGCGAGTTCTTCATCAGGCTGCACCGGCCACCGCGTCGTCGTCTCCGTCTCTCCACACCCTTTGCTCAAGAGATGGAGCTCGATCCGTCCCAGACCCTCAGATTGCACATGAGGGGCTGCGGGACCGGCGGCACGCGGGTCAACGTCGACTTCCCGGCTCCTCATTTTATGTATCTCCATCGCGGATGGAAGACATTTGCTCGCATCCATAGCCTGACGGTGGGGCTCATCCTCTACTTCAAGTTAATGGAGGGCGGCCTGCTCTCCGTCAAGGTCTTCGGAGATCTTGGCACTCGCCTGAAGTGCTGCATGGAGAGCTCCTCCGACGATGAAGATTCCTCCTCAAGCGGGAGTGACGAGGAGGACAGCGACAGCGGCGACGAGGGAGTCGAGCGGCAGGATGCCGACTCTGACTTCGACTGACCGCGCCGCCCCTCCCTCGGCCACGCGCCCTACCAAGGGCCATCCTTGCCAAGGTCTCCATCGGGGTGCTCCCCATCATCTCCTTGGGCAGCTGGCGTAGGAGGGCCGGAGAAGGCGAAGAAGGCGGGTGGCGGCCGTCAAATAGGAGTACACGGGCACCGACGCCCTCGTCGCGTATTGCCGGCCTCCTGCCTTGTCTTCCAGCTCCTTTCCCGGCACCAAGATGTTCTCTTGGTGCCTTCTGCTCCTCGTACCTTGCCTAGGCGCTCTTTTTGCCCTCCTGCTGTCTTGGTCCACCTTCTGTGGAGAGGGACAAGAAAGGGATTACGGGCACCTTATTTCTTTTTAGTTTGTAAGCCTGCGGGCACTTGTTAATTTTAAGACTTGTAATCCCCTTGCTCATGTTTTTTATTTCGTATGAACTGTATCGGTATGGGATGTTTTTAATGAAAAGGGTGCTTGCCGTGTTCTTTGTGCGTGAGCGAGGCCCATGCCAAGGATGAATCCTTGTTATTTTTCAGATAAACATGGTCGCCCGGCAACAGGCCTTGCCGTTCCCCCACTTCGGTCGACCATTCTCGCGCTCTTGGCGGAGACAGGGGAGAAGTAGAGTTAGGCCCCTCGTTCATCTCCTCGCCACCGTGACTACTACCAAATACAGTTCTATAAACGAGGCATGATGGTCGAGCTCTTGGGTACAAGAAAGGGGGAGCATGATGGTTTTAAGAACATAAACGAGGTTTCACATATCCCAGTTCTATACGGAAACACATAACAGGGGGATGAAAGACTTATCTGAATCCGCAGCCCCCGGCAACCTTGGCTTGCCATGGTTGGATCCTCGTATCTTCAGCCCCCGGCAGTCTTGGCCTGCCGGGGCCGGAGCGCCGGTTTGTTCTCTTTTTCCCAAGCGGCTCAGCAGAAGTGTCTGCGTGCCCTGCGAACCAAAGAGAACAGAAAAAATGCACACTCGACCTCTAGGCTAGGGGTTAGTCACTGTTAAGCACTATCAACCCTAACCGAGGGAGAGACTTAACCCAGCATGCATGCTATAACTTAGGGCGCCAGCGCTTTATTTATTTATGCTCAGGGTCTGCGCCTGGCTTTGTACCGAGGGTTACATGCCTTGCCAGCAAAGATTGTACAAAAGGTGGCTTGCCGGGGAGCCCGGCAAGCCACGCCTTAGGGGTAGAACTTGCGAAGATGCTCGATGTTCCAGGAGTTGCTCGCTAGGACAGCATCTTCGGTCTCCAGGCAGACTGCGCCGGGCCTGGTGACTCGTATTACCCGATAAGGGCCTTCCCACTTCGGCGTCAACTTGTTGGAATTCTTGGCCGACTGAACATGCCAAAGAACAAGGCCGCCTTCCTCAAAGCTTCGGGCATGAACCTTGCGGCTATGGTAGCAGCGCAAGGCTTGCTGGTAGCGGGCTGCTCTCATAGCCGCCCGAAGACAATCTTCCTCAAGGAGCGTTGCGTCATCTTGCCGCAACTGCTCCTGCTCAAGCTCGTCATAAGCGAGCACTCGAGGTGACCTATGAGTTCCGTGGGGAGAACTGCTTCTGCCCCATATACTAGGGCGAAGGGTGTCTGGTCAGTGGATCGATTTGGCGTCGTCCTGATCGACCAAAGAACCGCCGGCAACTCATCAATCTAGCGCCTTCCGCTCTTGTGCAGCCTGTCAATAGTCTTCATTCTCAGGCCTCGCAACACTTCAGCATTTGCCCTCTCCGCCTAGCCGTTGCTGCGGGGGTGTGCCACGGAAGCAAAACAGACCTGGCTGTCGAGGTCTTGGATGTATTGCATGAAGGTGTGACTTCTGAACTGCGTGCCGTTGCTGGTGATGATTCTGTTTGGTACACCAAAACGGCAGACTAGCCCCTTGAAGAACTTGACGGCTGACTGTGCTATAACCTTCCTCACTGCCTCCATCTCTGGCCACTTTGTGAACTTGTCGAGTGCAACGTACAAGTACTCAAAACCCCCGATAGCGCGAGGGAAAGGGCCCAGTATGTCGAGCCCCCAGACCGAAAACGGCCAGGAGAGAGGGATTGTTTGAAGGGCTTGAGCTGGTTGATGAAGCTTCTTCGAATGGAACTGGCACGCTTCACACCTGCTTACTAGTGCCATCGCATCCTGGAGGGCGGTGGGCCAGAAGAAGCCTTGCCGGAATGCCTTGCCGGCAAGGGCCCTCGACCCTATGTGGGAGCCACATATGCCTCCATGTATCTCTGCCAACAGCTCCATTCCATTCTCCCGGGGGATGCACTTCAATTTCACACCGTTCGGTCTTTTTCTGTACAGGACGTCATCGACGAACTGGTACAAGGCAGACCGACGGGCTACTTTTTCTGCCTCTTCCTGCTCCTCAGGAAGTTCCCCTGTGTGGAGGAAATGGACGGTATGCTGTGCCCATGCCGGAGCCTGGGGCTCGACGGCAAGGACCAAAGGCATCTCTTCCGCCATGGGGGCAGCCGTCTCTACAGCCAGGGCTTGGCGCCCTGCCGGAGCCAGGTGCCCTTTGGCAGGCTCAGATTCCGCAGCAATACCTTTGCCGGCAGCCCCTGGAGGCTCGGCAGGAAAGTACTTGCCGGGGCCTGATTTCCTCCGCTTGTTCTGCTCCGTTGATGGTTCGACGGATGGTTGAGTTAACCGGAGCAAAAAGGTACCTGGTTCCACAGGTAGCTTGAATGCAGCGCGCTTTGACAAGTAGTCAATGATGTCATTCTCCGCTCGAGCAACGTGCTCCGCTTGTATACCGTCGAAGCACTCCTCCAGCTTCCTCACCTCATCTACGTAGGCCTCCATCAACGGACTCTGGTAATCTTTATTGACTTGTCTGATGACAAGCTGTGAGTCACCACTGACGATGAGCTTCTTCACCCCGAGGTCTGCCGCGATCCTGAGACCGGCAAGCAGCCCCTCATACTCAGCAGTGTTGTTTGTGGACATCTCCCTGGGAAAGTGCATCTAGATCACATACTTGAGGTGCTCTCCGGTGGGTGCGACAAGCAGCACACCGGCACCGGTGCCATGCAGTGAGAAAGCCCCATCAAAGTACATGATCCAGTCGCGACTTGCTTCCTTGCCGGGGACAGCGGTCTCCTGGATTTCTTCGCCGGGCGTTGAGGTCCATTCTGCAATGAACTCCGCCAAGACTCTGCTCTGGATTGTCGAAGTGCTTTCAAACTTCAACCCAAAGCTTGACAACTCCAAGGCCCATTCCACAATCCTTCCGGTTGCATCTGGGTTGTGCAGTATCCGTTGCAACGGGAGGCGGGTGACGACAGTGATCTCATGGGCTTGGAAGTAATGTTGCAACTTCCTCGAGGCCATAAGGAGGCCGAAGAGCAATTTCTGCACACCTGAGTACCTTGACATGGCCCCCTGCAAGAGGGAGCTGACAAAGTAAACCGGGTGCTGCATCGTCTTCTTCTTCCGCACCACTTCACTTGGCTGCGAGGGCCCTGCCCCGATGGCGTTAGACTCTGCCGTGGGCCTTGCCTTGCCGGGACCAGGCCCTGCCGGGGGAATTGTCATGACCGGTTTTTCAATAAAATATTTATTGAGAGACCAATCCCTTTTACGGACCAGTAAAGAAGAATTCCTTCTCACTGGTAGACAATATCTTGGTCACAGAAGAGAAAATACCAGGAGTACTGAATATAATAAAAGGTTGAGCGGAGACTGCTCAACAATTTATTACATGAACACCGATAAAACATAACGGCGGATAGGGTGGCATGACTACTAACTTACGATAACAACGGTGGTGGAAATATCACCGCGAAGTGGGTGATATGACTCCTGAAAACTACAGCTCTTCGAGCGTCGGAGTGAGGCTGAGGAGACTTATTGCGGGAGGCGGAAGCGTATATAATACAAGTGACCAATATCCAGGATCGCACAGGACTGACTGGGACTCCTCTAGGCGTCGGACGCACTATCAAACTCTTCATCCAAGAGATCGCCTTCGTCAACATCTGGCCAAATCAACAAGCCAGGTGAGTACTATGAAAGTATTCGCAAGACAGTTCGGACATAAGATATAACAAATGTAAACATGAAGCATATGAATAGATTAACAAGTGCGTTCAGACATAGAGATAATGATGCATGAGAAAATAACAGAGAAGTCGGGCGGTAGTCCTCCCGAAATCCCAAAATAAATACTGGGTGCCAAACGAGGGTCTGAATGACTCCTCGAGAGGAAACTGCAAGAATAATAATGCCGCAGTCGGGCGTCAGGGCGACACCACATAAAGGGCTTATAAAATGAAATAAAAGATAGTGCATGCCACAGTCGGACGTCTGAGCGACATCACATAAAGGGCTTATATCAAAAGTAAATAATCAATATGCCACAGTCGGACGTCTGAGCGACATCACATAAAGGGCTTATATTGGGAATAAAAGACAAACATGCCACAGTCGGACATCTGAGCGACATCACATAAAGGGCTTCATAACTTAACACCTTATTAGCTCAAGAATTTAAATCATATCCAGAGAATAATCAGGCATGAGATAAACAACAGGGTTAGTCCGTCCACAGGAGTAACGTTCAGCTAAGTCTACTACTCATCCTCACTTACCGGAAAGAAGAACAAACCACGAGGACTTGACATAGATATGGATACACTGATCACGATACTTGACCATGGATACGATGACTCGAAAGGATTTGACTCTGCAGAGTTTGTACTATAACCACAGCCAACGGATTTCAGTAGTCACGGGGACTAGTTCCGTCTACGGTGTTTTGGAAGAAACACGTCTAACCAGTACACACCCATTTAACATTCCGAAGCCAGGAATCACCCTCGGCAACGTTCAAGAAAAACCTTGAGACGGGGAGGCTACAACCTCGCGTAACATGGGATCAAAATTTCTATACGCGCGCGCTAAGGGGTGCCCCCTCTCGGTCCCAACCGGAAACACCCATGCCCCCTGACCGGATGACTGGCTTTAATCCAGGGCCATGGAACCATCATCCCGGCCCCTCTGTTTAGTGTGTACACGGAAAGAGGTTACCAACTTACTAAACCGCATTCTGGCAGAAAACATGTGGTAGCACGGAAGGGGGAAGAACGATAACGTGACTCCGTCCACGTTAACCTCGGAATTTAACGGATGACGTAAGGCTGGCATGCTACAACAGTACCACCTTACTACCCTTCATGTCACCACATGACTAGGCCATCTCTCATCAGAGATCACCGTAACCTTGGAACACACGGGTAGTTGCCTCACATGCAACGAGGTGCTCACCGATACTCGTATGCCATGCACAACCTTTCACGCAATCATGCAAACACCTATCATATCAAAGGTTCAAACATGCTTGCCTGGTTCGGAGAAGTCGGAGTCTAGCTCGGCGAAGTTCGCGGCTCCGTCACCTCTTCCGGAACCTACGGTATAGCGAAAAAGCATACTAACGTGAAAACCAACGCGTGCATAAAAGTTGTTCCAAATTTTTTTTCAAATAAATCCCATAAAAAACTAGGCAAAATTTGAAGATTGTCAGAAAAAGAATCACTCAAAAATCACTTTTTATTAAAAAGTTATAAGGGTTTCTGCCCAGGGACTCATCTGTAATGAAACAGAGAAGTTCCAGGGGCTTAACTGAGAAAACAGAAAACGGTTCGAATAGAAACGCGCAAGCCCACAGAGAAAACGTACTCTGCCCGAAGGATCCAACAGAAAACGGTTCGCGGGGAAAGAAAGAGAGGCTGACGTGGGGGGTCCACATGTCAGGTTTGAAAGACCTCGCCGGCGCCCGAAGGCTGCGGTGGTCGCCGGCGTCGAACCACGGCGAGTCAGGGAGATCGGAGTGTACCAAGAGTATCAGCGTGTCCTCCCGCGTCGGTGGGTGGTGGACTTGGGCGTCGGGGAGCACCACGTCGACGGTGACACTTTCTCCGGCGGACGGCGGCTCGGGCGATGGTGGGGAACTCCGGTGGTGTGCTGCAAACTTCGAATTGAAGCGCGGGTCAGAAGGAGGGATGCACTAGAGAGCTACTGGCAAGAGATGGGAGGCAGAGGTGCACGCACGGGAGCGAATCGAGCTGGATCCCGTGGCGGGTCGCGGCGGCCGGAGTTGAGGAAGGAGACTCCCTCGGGGCTCTTCCAGTGGCTAGGCGGGGTCTTGGTGGAGTGCAGAGGTGGTGTGGGTACTAGCTGGAGCTCGGGGCTCTATTTATAGGCGGCTCATGGGGTGGCCGTGAACGGGGTTGCTCCGGCGAGCAATTACGGCGAGGCAGCGGCTTGGCAGAGGATTTAGGTGGCCAGGCAGCACCAGTGAGAGTTACTGGTCCCGTTCCACTGCTAAACTCGGTCGGGCATGGCGTAATGGCGTCGGTCTTCGTCGGGGTCGCCGTACTGGCACGGCGGCGGCAGAGAGCGCGCTCCACGCCCAGCGGTTCACGACGAGGGTGGCAGTGCGCACTGGGGAGTGGAAGACCACGCGGCGCTCTCCGGTGGCTTGGGCGGCGCTGGGTGGCGCCGTCTGCGCTGCGCCTCTCTCTGGCGGCCGCAAAGCCGCCGCTGGCGTCGGTCACGGGACGGTGCACCTCCTCCAGCTCGTCGCCGACGCCCGCAAGCATCCAGGCGCTCGTGCGGTGCAGAGGACAAGGGGGAGGGGACAGGGAACACGGCGACGCCGAGGCACTGGCGAGATCGACAACAGACACTGAAGAAAACGACAGTGATTTAGCCACTGTTAACTGAATTTGACTGAACCTGATATTGACAGTGCTCTGAAGGTGTTCGATGAAATGATTAGGTATGAAGAAAAATTTTCCTGGAGCTGGGGCTTGGTGAGGTGACCACTCAATGCACCCAGAGGCTGCCTGATTTTACTCAAAATTTTTGGAGAAGGATTTGAATGAATTTCATCAAATTTGGCAAATCTGGTCCAAACTTGCAGCAAGTATAGTTTGAAAATTTTGAACTGGAGACCAGTAGATCTTTATGGATCTTGGTTGAGGGTTCAAAGGGCTAGGAAGGGAAAAAGGTTTGGGTGCAAAAATCAAAGCAACAAGAGTAGTTCCTCTGTAAACCTCCAATGATCAAGATATAAGGTAGAAATTGTTTTGATAAGAAATAAGTGGATAATAAAAATATGGAGAGGTCCAACTTGCTGGATTTGAAGTAAATCGTGATCCAAAGATAAGGAAAGGTTTATGAGAGTGGATTAGCACTAAGGTCATGGCAAGAGAGATTTGTTGAAAGTGGTAAAGGATTATTCCAAAAGCTATAGAGTGTTTTCAAAGAAATTTTCAAAAGACATTTTCCCAGGTGGAAAGCATTTTGGCTTGAGTCCGAAATAAAAAGCAAGAACCTCCAAGACCAACATCAAGTCTTGGGTGAATTCCAAATAAAACCCTTGCCATAAAAAAAATATTTTGTAAGGGAGGGTTCTTTTGAAGAAAAATTTAAAACACCTCCCTCAAGTCAAATAAATTTTTTGAAAATTCCAAATGAAATTTTAGGTGTCACAACACCTACCCCCTTAGGAAAAATCTCGTCCTCGAGATTTCAGCTGATCCTCGAATAGATATGGATATTCTGCCTGAAGAAAATCTTCCCTTTCCCATGTAGCTTCATCCTCCGTGTGGTTGCTCCACTGAACTCTGAAAAATTTGGTCGTTTTCTGACGGGTCCTCCGTTCAGACACTCCCAGTATCTTTACTGGCCGCTCTCTGTAGGTGAGATCTAGTTGTACATCAATGCCCTCATGAGATACATGCTTCTCCGGGTTACTCACACATTTTCTCAATTGTGAGACGTGGAATACGTCATGGACGTCTGACAGCTCCTTGGGTAAGTCTAGTTTGTAGGCCACTGTGCCTCTTCGTGCCTCTATACAAAATGGTCCGATAAATCTCGGGGCTAGCTTCCCCTTAAGTTTGAACCGTTGCAGGCCCCTCATAGGGGACACTCGTAGGTATACGGAATCACCGGGTTCAAAGCTGATCTCACGATGTTTTTGATCGTAGTAGCTCTTTTGTCGGCTCTGCGCTATCTTGAGTCTGTCCCTGATCTTCTTAACTTTCTCCTCAGCCTCTTTAAGCATGTCTGGGCTGATGATACGGCTGTCACCTGTTTCTGACCAATTCAGTGGGGTACGACACCTCCGCCCGTACAATGCTTCAAAGGGTTCCATTTGCAAGCTGGCTTGGTAACTGTTGTTGTAAGCAAACTCAGCATACGGCAAACTCTCTTCCCAACTGGACCCATAGGTGAGCACACAGGCTCTCAGCATGTCCTCTAGGATTTGGTTCACACGTTCCGTTTGTCCATCAGTCTGAGGGTGGTACGCTGTACTGAAAGCTAGCTGCGTGCCCAGAGCTTGTTGCAGGTGATCCCAAAATTTGGAGACAAATTGTGTGCCTCGGTCGGATATTATAGTCTTTGGGACTCCATGCAAACAAACTATACGGGAGAGATAAAGTTTGGCCAGTCTTTGTGTGGAGTAGGTAGTCTTCACGGGAATGAAATGAGCAACCTTGGTTAGTCGGTCTGTGATGACCCATATGGCGTCATTCCCGCATTGTGATCGGGGTAGTCCGACGATGAAGTCCATTCCTATTTCATCCCATTTCCACTCCGGTATCCTGTTTGGCTGGAGTAGCCCTGCTGGCTTTTGATGCTCGGCCTTGATGCGCTGACATGAATCGCAACAAGCAATAAATGTGGCTATATCTCTTTTCATACCGTGCCACCAAAATCTTTCCTGAATGTCCTTGTACATTTTGGTTCCTCCAGGGTGGATTGAGTATGGAGCGGTGTGGCTTTCGGTTAAGATTTGTTGCTTGAGTTCCTCAATGTTAGGTACGCAAAGTCTGACTCCGTACCATAATATTCCTTCACTGTCTATGACGAACTCTGAAGCCTTACCAAGGTTCATCTTCTTCTTTATACCTTCGATGCTGGGATGTCCCTGTTGAGCCTTCTTAATTCGTTCCACTAGGGTGGGTTGTATCTCCAGATTTGATACGGTGCCCTCAGAGACTAACACCATGTTGAGCCTAGCGAACTCTTGCTGAAACTCAGGCCTCAAGTTTTGCGGACCGTCGTTGTCCGGGCTGGGGTTTCGACTAAGGGCATCAGCCACTACATTTGCTTTCCCTGGATGGTGGTGAATGCCGACATCATAGTCCTTGACCAATTCCAACCAGCGTCGTTGGCGTAAATTTAGCTCTGGCTGTGTGAAAATATATTTGAGGCTCTTATGGTCCGTATATATTTCACAGCGATTTCCCAACAGAAAGTGCCTCCACTCCTTGAGTGCATGTATGACTGCTGCTAGCTCCAAGTCATGTGTTGGGTAATTTTCCTCATGTTTTCGCAGCTACCTGGAGGCATACGCGACAACTTTGCCATCTTGCATTAGTACACATCCGAGGCCTTTTCGGGACGCGTCACAATATACTTCAAAACTCTTGTGTATGTCTGGCACGGTTAATACCGGTGCGGTTGTTAGCTTCTTCTTAAGTTCTTGGAAGCTTCTCTCGCATGCTTCCGTCCATACAAATTTCTTGTCTTTCTTGAGCAACTGTGTTATTGGTTTTGCCACAGTGGAGAATCCTTCAATAAATCTTCTGTAATATCCGGCCATTCCCAGGAAACTCCGCACATCTGTCACGTTGGCGGGCGGCTTCCAGTCAAGTATGGCTTTGACCTTCTCTGGGTCTACGGCCACGCCTTCTTGGTTTAATATGTGGCCTAGGAAACCAACTTGTCTTAGCCAAAATTCACATTTGCTAAATTTGGCATACAACTGATGTTTCCTCAATTCTCCCAAAACAATTCTGAGATGCTCAGCATGCTCTTCCGGTGTCCTTGAGTATACCAGAATATCGTCGATGAACACCACAAAAAATTTGTCCATGAATTTCATGAACACTTTGTTCATGAGGTGGACGAAATATGCAGGGGCGTTTGTTAGACCAAAAGGCATCACTGTGAATTCATATAATCCGTATCTGGATGTGAATGCTGTTTTAGGGATATCTTCTGTCCGTACTTTCAATTGATGATATCCCAATCTCAGATCAATTTTTGAGAACACCTTGGCTTGTGCGAGCTGGTCAATCAAATCATTTATCCGTGGCATCGGATATTTGTTTTTGATGGTGACCATATTGAGGGCTCGATAGTCTATACACAGTCTCAGTGTCCCATCCTTTTTCTTGGCGAACAATACTGGCGAACCCCATGGTGAGGAGCTGGCTCGAATAAATCCTTTGTCCAATAATTCCTTTATCTGCTTCTTCAACTCCACCAATTCTGAGGGCGCCATTCTATAAGGTTTCTTATAGATGGGAGCGGTGCCAGGTGCTAGTTCGATGCTGAATTCTATCTCTTGGTCTGGTGGCATGCCTGGCAGTTCCTCAGGAAATACGTTAGGAAACTCGCATACCACTGGAACTTTTCTCAGTTCTGAAATGTCCACTTTGTTCAGTTTTGGTTGCCGTGACCATGGCCTTTCTTGAGCTGTAACCTTTATTGTCTTGCCATGATGGTGAGTGAGAATCACGGTCCGATTGTAATAGTCAATGAATCCTTTGTTGGTGGTTAACCAGTCCATCCCTAAAATGACATCCAGTCCTTTATTTTCCAACACGATGAGATTTGCTTGGAACTGTAGTCCTTCGAACTCAATGATTACTCCTTGGCAGTAACTCTGAGCGATTTGCTTATTTTCGGGGGACTTGATGATCATAGATTTTTCCAAGGGAAGTATCGGAAAACCATGTTGCAAAACAAAACTCTTCGAAACGAACGAATGGGAAGCTCCAGAATCAAACAAAACCGTGGCAGGTACTGTGTTGACAGGGAACGTACCGAGCACAATGTCTGGGGCATTCTGCGCTTCTTCCCTGGTCACATGGTTCAGGTGACCCTTCATGTGGTTGTTGTTGGGATTGAAATTGTTGCGCTTTGGGGCCGGATTATTCCCACCATTGTTTGGCTTGGGGGCCGAGTTCCTCGGCTTTGGGCATTGTTTAGCATAGTGCCCTTCTTCACCACAAGCATAGCAGGTGACCCCTGGACGGTACGTGAACTCCTTGTCCCTGGCATGAAACTGTCTGACGGGCTTTAGATCAGTAGTCGTGGATTTCCTTGCATCTGTCCTTGGAACCTCAGTCTTGCTTCGGTTGTTGCGAGCAAGAGTCGTCTTATCCCTCTTTCGCTTACGGAGATCTTCCAGACTACGACGCTCATTCTCCAAGGTAATGGCCTTGTCAACCAGAGTTTTAAAATCCGGGAAAGTGTGTACAACCAGTTGGCATTTTAGTGCCGGTGCCAGGCCGTCCAGGAATTTTTCCATCTTCTTGTTCTCTGTCATGTGCTCGTCGTAGGCATAACGGGATAGCTGGGTAAACTGACCGTTGTATTCTGTCACTGACATGCCTCTTTGCTTGAGATCGTCAAATTCTCTCTTCTTGATTTTTATGATGCTCCTGGGGATGTGTGCCCCACGAAAGCCTTCCTTGAATTCTTCCCAGGTGATGTTGTGTTCACTGGGATGCATGTGTAAGAAGTTCTCCCACCATGCTGCAGCTGCTCCAGTAAGGTAGTGTGGTGCATAAAGCACCTTCTCATTATCTGAGCACTGAGCAATAATCAGCTTCCTCTCGATATCATGAAGCCAGTCATCGGCTTCCAGCGGCCTATCAGTGTGAGCAAAAGTTGAAGGGCGAGTCTTCTGTAACTCAGATAACTTGGAATGTGGTTGATAGGGTTCACGGTGGTTTCCCATATTGATGACGTGATTCATCATCTCTTGGTGTTGTTGCTGGCTTTGTTCGAAGAGACGGCATACTTGAGACAAGGCTGCTTCGCTGTCTTGTTGACTGGACTGTCCCTGAGTGAAGTTGTTGCTTGTCTGTGTCCCATAAACTTCTTCTGGCTGATTGGGCATGGAGCGAGTCCACGGGCGAGACATTTTTCCAGTCTGGGGTATTATTTTGCAAAACCCATGAGAAGAACTGTGTGGCACAAGGAAAATCTTGCAAAGGCAACAATTTAAAAGACCTCAAGGTTTTCAAGAAAACATAAATGATTTTGCACGGAGAAGAACTGCTTAGCATATATCTTACACGCGAAAAGCAAACACACGATACAGCACTCAGGATGTGCGTACACAATCCTGACATGTTATTTAGACTAGCATACTCCTCCGGAAAGCAGCGAACACACTAATACAAACTAGCGTACAGATAAAACACATCATACAAGCAGACAAAACGCGCGGCTACTCGGTGCTCTCAGTCGGAGATGGTGACGATGTCCTTCCCCTTGCCGAGGGCAAGACTCAGCGGTGCAGGAGATTCAACCTCCACCTCCTCTCTAGCTGGCTCCTGGCGCGTAACACTGCGCTGCGGTGATGGCACGGGGGTGACAGGTGGTAGTGCGGGTGTGGCAGGCGGTGCAGCTCTGACTGGAGTAGGAGCGATGACTCTGTCGAACTCCTCAGTTGTAGGCAGACGGCGAGCAGTGGCCAAAACGGCCGGTGCATAAGAGGCTGAAGACGAGACGAATGTCAGAGGCGGTGCTGTGAGGAGAAGCTCCTTCCTGCTGGCAGGACCGCCCCGGACTAAGTCCATGCGGGCAGCCACAAGATCGTCCACGAGGTTGTCGAAAGACTCCTCCAGAGCCTTGAGATACTCCACAACCATCTCGATGGCTTCATCTCGTTCTCCCCGATGGCAGGCGAATGCATAGTGACAAGTATATGGCACATGGCATGGGAGGTAACGGTAGCGACGAGTCTTCATCATAGGAAGGATGTCCCGAAGACGAGCTATCGCCTCACGGGCAGCCATCTGCATGGCATGCCTCTCTGTAGGCATGGCCCTTCCCACAAAACGGAAGTGGCGAGATGCAGAACGTCCTCCCTTGAATTGCACCACGGCTTGGTGCATAGACACGTTGTCGCTGAGCTTGTGCTGATAAAGCGTGAACTCCGGACGAGTCGCTGGCCCGATCGCGAGCTTGGTGATGCAGACGAGGAGTTTGACAAACCCCTCGGGCACGTTCGTGAACACTAGAGTCTCACAGTTGCTGCCAGCCATCTACAAAAGTAGGCAAAAATTCTGAGTAGTCATGTCATAAATTTATGATGACCAACAAAAAATAGCTACAATTGCAAAATGCTGAAAAAGCACAAAAGACGCTAATAACCGATTAGCGCTCGCACCTAGTGGCTTCCTACAGTCAGCCTGGCTCTGATACCAAGCTTGTCGCGACCGGTTTTTCAATAAAATATTTATTGAGAGACCAATCCCTTTTACGGACCAGTAAAGAAGAATTCCTTCTCACTGGTAGACAATATCTTGGTCACAGAAGAAAAAATACCAGGAGTACTGAATATAATACATGGTTGAGCGGAGACTGCTCAACAATTTATTACATGAACGCTGATAAAACATAACGGCGGATAGGGTGGCATGACTACTAACTTACGATAACAACGGTGGTGGAAATATCACCGCGAAGTGGGTGATATGACTCCTGAAAACTACAGCTCTTCGAGCGTCGGAGTGAGGCTCGAGGAGACTTATTGCGGGAGGCGGAAGCGTATATAATACAAGTGACCAATACCCGAGATCGCACAGGACTGACTGGGACTCCTCTAGGCGTCGGACGCACTATCAAACTCTTCATCCAAGAGATCGCCTTCATCAACATCTAGCCAAATCAACAAGCCAGGTGAGTACTATGAAAGTACTCGCAAGACAGTTCGGACATAAGATATAACAAATGTAAACATGAAGCATATGGATAGATTAACAAGTGCGTTCAGACATAGAGATAATGATGCATGAGAAAATAACGGAGAAGTCGGGCGGTAGTCCTCCCGAAATCCCAAAATAAATACTGGGTACCAAACGAGGGTCTGAATGACTCCTCGAGAGGAAACTGCAAGAATAATAATGCCGCCGTCGGGCGTCAGGGCGACACCACATAAAGGGCTTATAAAATGAAATAAAAGATAGTGCAGTCCACAGTCGGACGTCTGAGCGACATCACATAAAGGGCTTATATCAAAAGTAAATAATCAATATGCCACAGTCGGACGTCTGAGCGACATCACATAAAGGGCTTATATTGGGAATAAAAGACAAACATGCCACAGTCGGACGTCTGAGCGACATCACATAAAGGGCTTCATAACTTAACATCTTATTAGCTCAAGAATTTAAATCATATCTAGAGAATAATCAGGCATGAGATAAACAACAGGGTTAGTCCGTCCACAGGAGTAACGTTCAGCTAAGTTTACTACTCATCCTCACTTACCGGAAAGAAGAACAAACCACGAGGACTTGACATAGATATGGATACACTGATCATGATACTTGACCATGGATACGGTGACTCGAAAGGATTTGACTCTGCAGAGTTTGTACTATAACCACAGCCAACGGATTTCGGTAGTCACGGGGACTAGTTCCGTCTACGGTGTTTTGGAAGAAACACGTCTAACCAGTACACACCCATTCAACATTCCGAAGCCAGGAATCACCCTCGGCAACATTCAAGAAAAACCTTGAGACGGGGAGGCTACAACCTCGCGTAACATGGGATCAAAATTTCTATACGCGCGCGCTAAGGGGTGCCCCCTCTCGGTCCCAACCGGAAACACCCATGCCCCCTGACCGGATGACTGGCTTTAATCCAGGGCCATGGAACCATCATCCCGGCCCCTCTGTTTGGTGTGTACACGGAAAGAGGTTACCAACTTACTAAACCGCATTCTGGCAGAAAACATGTGGTAGCACGGAAGGGGGAAGAACGATAACGTGACTCCGTCCACGTTAACCTCGGAATTTAACGGATGACGTAAGGCTAGCATGCTACAACAGTACCACCTTACTGCCCTTCATGTCACCACATGACTAGGCCATCTCTCATCAGAGATCACCGTAACCTTGGAACACACGGGTAGTTGCCTCACATGCAACTAGGTGCTCACTTATACTCGTATGCCATGCACAACCTTTCACGCAATCATGCAAACACCTATCATATCAAAGGTTCAAACATGCTTGCCTGGTTCGGAGAAGTTGGAGTCTAGCTCGGCGAAGTTCGCGGCTCCGTCACCTCTTCCGGAACCTACGGTATAGCGAAAAAGCATACTAACGTGAAAACCAACGCGTGCATAAACGTTGTTCCAAAAAAAATTCAAATAAATCCCATAAAAAACTAGACAAAATTTTAAGATTGTCAGAAAAAGAATCACTCAAAAATCACTTTTTATTAAAAAGTTATAAGGGTTTCTGCCCAGGGACTCATTTGTAATGAAACAGAGAAGTTCCAGGGGCTTAACTGAGAAAACAGAAAACGGTTCGAATAGAAACGCGCAAGCCCATAGAGAAAACGTACTCTGCCCGAAGGAGCCAACAGAAAACGGTTCGCGGGGAAAGAAAGAGAGGCTGACGTGGGGGGTCCACATGTCAGGTTTGAAAGACCTCGCCGGCGCCCGAAGGCTGCGGTGGTCGCCTGCGTCGAACCACGGCGAGTCAGGGAGATCGGAGTGTACCAAGAGTATTAGCGTGTCCTCCCGCGTCGGTGGGTGGTGGACTTGGGCGTCGGGGAGCACCACGTCGACGGTGACACTTTCTCCGGCGGACAGCGGCTCGGGCGATGGTGGGGAACTCCGGTGGTGTGCTGAAAACTTCGAATTGAAGCGCGGGTCAGAAGGAGGGATGCACTAGAGAGCTACTGGCAAGAGATGGGAGGCAGAGGTGCATGCACGGGAGCGAATCGAGCTGGATCCCGTGGCGGGTCGCGGCGGCCGGAGTTGAGGAAGGAGACTCCCTCGGGGCTCTTCCAGTGGCTAGGCGGGGTCTTGGTGGAGTGCAGAGGTGGTGTGGGTACTAGCTGGAGCTCGGGGCCTCTATTTATAGGCGGCTCGTGGGGTGGCCGTGAATGGGGTTGCTCCGGCGAGCAATTACGGCGAGGCAGCGGCTTGGCAGAGGGTTTAGGTGGCCAGGCAGCACCAGTGAGAGTTACTGGTCCCGTTCCACTGCTAAACTCGGTCGGGCATGGCGTAATGGCGTCGGTCTTCGTCGGGGTCGCCGTACTGGCACGGCGGCGGCAGAGAGCGCGCTCCACGCCCAGCGGTTCACGACGAGGGTGGCAGCGCGCACTGGGGAGTGGAAGACCACGCGGCGCTCTCCGGTGGCTTGGGCGGCGCTGGGTGGCGCCGTCTGCGCTGCGCCTCTCTCTGGCGGCCGCAAAGCCGCCGCTGGCGTCGGTCACGGGATGGTGCACCTCCTCCAGCTCGTCGCCGACGCCCGCAAGCATCCAGGCGCTCGTGCGGTGCAGAGGACAAGGGGGAGGGGACAGGGAACACGGCGACGCCGAGGCACTGGCGAGATCAACAACAGACACTGAAGAAAACGACAGTGATTTAGCCACTGTTAACTGAATTTGACTGAACCTGATATTGACAGTGCTCTGAAGGTGTTCGATGAAATGATTAGGTATGAAGAAAAAATTTCCTGGAGCTGGGGCTTGGTGAGGTGACCACTCAATGCACCCAGAGGCTGCCTGATTTTACTCAGAATTTTTGGAGAAGGATTTGAATGAATTTCATCAAATTTGGCAAATCTGGTCCAAACTTGCAGCAAGTATAGTTTGAAAAATTTGAACTGGAGACCAGTAGATCTTCATGGATCTTGGTTGAGGGTTCAAAGGGCTAGGAAGGGAAAAAGGTTTGGGGGCAAAAATCAAAGCAGCAAGAGTAGTTCCTTTGTAAACCTCCAATGATCAAGATATAAGGTAGAAATTGTTTTGATAAGAAATAAGTGGATAATAAAAATATGGAGAGGTCCAACTAGCTGGATTTGAAGTAAATCATGATCCAAAGATAAGGAAAGGTTTATGAGAGTTGATTTGCACTAAGGTCATGGCAAGAGAGATTTGTTGAAAGTGGTAAAGGATTATTCCAAAAGCTATAGAGTGTTTTCAAAGAAATTTTCAAAAGACATTTTCCCAGGTGGAAAGCATTTTGGCTTGAGTCCAAAATAAAAAGCAAGAACCTCCAAGACCAACATCAAGTCTTGGGTGAATTCCAAATAAAACCCTTGCCATAAAAAAATATTTTGTAAGGGAGGGTTCTTTTGAAGAAAAATTTAAAACACCTCCCTCAAGTCAAATAAAAATTTTGAAAAGTCCAAATGAAATTTTAGGTGTCATAGGAATCTCTGACTTGCCATCCGCCGGTCCTGCCCCTGCCACTGCCTCCTCGTCGACCTCCCTCTGTGCCACTAGTGCGGCGCTGACCACCTGATTCGTTGCCGCCAGGTACAGCAGCAACAGCTCTTGTGGTTTAGGCGCAACCAGTATTGGCATAGAGGAGAGGTATTTCTTCAGATCCTGCAATGCCGCCTCGGCCTCTGGGGTCCACTCCATTGGGCCTGCCTTCTTCAAGATTTTGAAAAAGGGAAGGGCATGCTCAGCGGACTTGGAGATGAATATGCTCATGGCGGCAATGCAGCTAGTGAGCCGGCGCACATCCTTGATCT
This sequence comes from Aegilops tauschii subsp. strangulata, assembly GCF_002575655.3. Classification (NCBI taxonomy): domain Eukaryota; kingdom Viridiplantae; phylum Streptophyta; class Magnoliopsida; order Poales; family Poaceae; genus Aegilops; species Aegilops tauschii. Next base: position 568,576,166 of record NC_053037.3, on the reverse strand, counting down.
GCTTGGGTGCCTCAGACTGCTCAATAGCCTTGATCTTGTCCGGGTTTGCCTCGATCCCACGTTGCGACACAAAGAACCCGAGAAGTTTTCCTGACGGAACGCCAAAGACACACTTCTCAGGGTTCAGCTTGAGGTTGATCTTGCGTAGGTTGGCAAACGTCTCTTCTAAGTCTTGTACAAGGGTCGCCTTGTCCTTGGTTTTGACCACTATATCATCCATATAAGCTTCCATATTTCTATGTAGCTGGGGCTCAAAACCAATCTGGACCGCCCTCGCAAATGTCGAGCCAGCACTCTTAGACCCGAAAGGCATTCGTAAAATGCAATGCGTACCAGATGGGGTGATAAATGTTGTCTTCTCTTCATCTTCTCTTGTCATGAAGATCTGGTGGTAGCCCGAGTAGGCGTCGAGGAATGACAGCAGATCACACCCAGCCGTGGAGTCAACAATCTGGTTGATGCGCGGCAACGGGAAGGGGTCCTTAGGACAAGCCTTATTGATATCTGTGTAATCAATACACAGCCTCCACTTCCCATTTGTCTTGCGCACCACCACCGGATTGGCCAACCATGTCGGATGGAGCACTCCTCTCACCAAACCTGCCGCTTCCAATTTCCTGATCTCCTCTGTGATGAACTCCTGTCATTCCATAGCCTGCTTCTTGGCCTTCTGCTTGACGGGTCGCGCATGGAGACAGACAGCAAGGTGGTGCTCAATCACTTCCCTAGGAACGCCGGGGATGTCGGATGCTTGCCACGCAAATACATCAACATTCGCCCACAAGAAAGTGACGAGCGCGCTTTCCTATTTGCTGTCGAGTGTGGAGATTATGGTGAAAGCCCCTTCCGTGCCATCCTCCTTGACGGACACCCTTTTGGTCTCTGGTAGTGCAGCTCTGGATCTCTTGCTCTTGCCGGTAGAGCTCTCGGGCATGTCCTCAACGGTAGCACAACACTCCGAAGAGGTGCGCTTGCCGGAGTGGGTGCGAGAGGTCTTGCCGGTCTTCTTCTTCCCTCCCGGGGCTTCAACGACAGGAGCAGGTGCCTGGGCAGCAGCTAATTCAACTGCTTCTCGATAGAGTTGGTCAGCGCAGATCAGCGCGTCCTTCTTGTCGGAGGGGACGGTGATGATGGTCATCGGCCCGGGCATCTTCAGCGTGATGTAGGTGTAGTGTGACGCCGCCATGAACTTGGCTATTGCCGGGTGGCCAAGGATCCCGTTGTAGGGCAAGGGGATCTCGGCCACATCGAAGACGATCCTCTCTTTGGAACTAGAAGTAGCGTGGGTCCGCTTGACTATAAGGAACTATTTATCCGCCAAGCTTTCTCTACTACTCCTTCTAGTGATTGGTATGCAATGCATGTGTCCGTAGACATGACAGCTTGTCCATGGAAGTTCAGCTACGGCGACCATCATGTTTCATCCACTGCCACACGCGATTCCCACGACGCCGCTCCAACCCACGGCACCACGTCCCCCGACGTGCGCCTCACCCCTCTCGGCCGCACCGCCCCTCTGCCTTGGTGTGCATGACATGTGGGCCACCTTAAATACGGCGAGCATCAAGTTTCTACCACAGCCACATGCGATTCCCACGACGCCGCACGAACCCATGACACCACATGTCCCGCACCATCGAATTATCATCCAGCGGCTGTGACACATTTCGTCCCGGGCATCAATCCTCAGCTGGAGTACTTCTGTACTACAGGTAGTACCCACCGATGTGGCCATCTACGCCTCGTAACGCCCCGACGCCCAGCTGTGGCACCCTCGCCACGACCACGCCACCACCGGCCGGTTCATCTCGAACGAGTGAGTCATGAACCACACCACCACCATGAGAATGACATGTGGGCCAGCCGCATTTAAGGTCTGCATGTCATTGACTCATAGGCCGGGCACTAAGCCACTGAAGTTCGGTCCCGTGGGCCCCGAGAGGGAAATGTAACTCATGCGGCAGGCCTTGTGGTGCTCCCGCAATACGAGCTCGTGCCAAACCCGGAATTTGTTTCTTACTACTACCAACTACTAGTAAGGTACACGTGCATTGCACGCATGAGATTCTTGTGGTTTGTGCATTATGCTTCTACATGTGGAGTCTTCTAGATTCTACATATGGCAAAATCTGGTTGAATGTAGATGATATCCAACGGCCAGTAGTGCTCGGATTTGCCATCTTTGTACCGTCAGATTGGCTTCATCCAACGACCAACTTTTAAAGTTATGGTTTGGTTTGCAGCCTAAGGTTGCCACGCCTAAGCTTAGGCGTGCCGGCATGTGTTTGGTTCATTGCTACACTTGTGGCTTGCCACACTTTTCTAGCTACATGCTCCACATGTCATAGACTCAACTTCTTGCCAAATCTTGCCACACTTGTGGTGGCCATTTTGTTAGCCACATTTTTTGTGGCAGACACACTTTGCCTAAGCTTAGTTGTGGCAAAGTTAGTCATAAATGAAGTTCAACCATGAAGTCTTCTAGATTCTACATGTGGCAGAATCTGGTGGAATGTAGATGATATCCAACAGCCAGTAGTGCTCGGATTTGCCATCTTTGTAACGTCGGATTGGCTTCATCCAACGACCAACTTTCAAAATTATGGTTTGGTTTGCAGCCTAAGGTTGCCACGCCTAAGCTTAGGCATGCCACAAGTGTGTTTGGTTGCATTCTCGTCTCAGCGTAGTTGTTCCCTCTTCATGCATGCTTAACTCAACACCCCTCTTCATGTATGCTCTCTTCATGCATGCTTCTAGTGTATTTGTGCTAATCTAGTGTGGACTCATGCACCCTCCATACACTCTACCAAAGACCCAAAAAGGATCGAGAAGGGAACTCTTGGGATCATGCACCCTTCATACACCCTACCAAACACACCAGGCATGTGTTTGGTTCATTGCTACACTTGTGGCTTGCCACACTTTTCTAGCTACATGGTCCACATGTCATAGACTCAACTTCTTGCCAAATCTTGCCACACTTGTGGTGGCCATTTTGTTCGCCACATTTTTTGTTTCAGACACACTTTGCCTAAGCTTAGTTGTGGCAAAGTTAGTCATGAATGAAGTTCAACCATGGAGTCTTCTAGATTCTACATGTGGCAGAATCTGGTGGAATGTAGATGATATCCAACGGCCAATAGTGCTCGGATTTGCCATCTTTGTACCGTTGGATTGGCTTCATCCAACGACTAACTTTCAAAGTTATTCACACACTATATAGGGGGTATAGATATAGATGTGCCGGCCCGTTGCAATGGATCCAAAGTATATCTGTTTAGTGGAGTGCACTCTAAACACATTATCTATTTATTTTTCTCTAACCTTTCGTAGCCATGCAACCAAGCCACATAAGCTTCATGGGTGCCCCCCACATCATATTATTCATACTACGTTGACAGAAAAAAAGATAAATCACCCAAAACAAGATCTTCCCGTTTTTTGTTCCTACGATGCTCTGCCGTGCACGTACCTACTAGTTGTATAGTGGTAGTACTAGTTGTATAGTACAAACTTGGTACTAGTAGGAGCAGAGTAGTACGGAATGCTCCTACTCTATCAACGAGCCCCATCTGACACCAAATTTCTTGGCTTTCGTGCTACAGCTAGATCTTCCCCTCGTTTCTGTTTTCCAACCCGGCAGCGGGCGGGTTGCAGTTTGCCAATAGTCGGTTTGCTCAACGGCAGTCCCACATGAAAGTGAAAATGCTAGGCAACACGCCTTCCCTAAGCTATGTGTCATGCCGGACGGGCCGTGGAGTACTCCCGATTTCCGGGCGTGTGGGGGGGGGAGTGCGACGCGAACGTGGCAGGCCTTTTCCTTTTACTAGCAATGTGCCCGTGCGTTGCGACGGATCCAAAGTAGTAGAATAGTAGTACTTGTTCACAAACTTGAAAGAAATCACTCTTGTTTTGATATACTCCTAATATATTACTCCCTCCGTTCCTAAATATTTGACTTTTTAGAGATTTCAAATGGACTATCACATACGGATTATATAGACATATTTTGAAGTGTAGATTCACTCATTTTGCTCCGTATGTAGTCACTTATTGAAATCTCTAGAAAGACAAATATTTAGGAATGGAGGGAGTACTTCTCACTCAAAATATATTTCTCAGGTTGTTTTGATGAGGTGAGGGAGGGATGTGGTTGCTTTAAAGTTAATAAGGGGTTTTCTGCAAATTGGAGCAGAGAAGTGGGCTATTGTTGCAAAAATGCCACAACTTACCTCACAACCATTAGAGGCAGATCTAATGGTCAGAAACGACGGATGGCAGACACACCACCATCACCAACTGAGTCTTTTATAGGAGTATATATTTCTCAGGCAGTTTTGATGAGGTGAGGGAGGGATGTGGTTGCTTTCAAGATAATAAGGGGTTTTCTGCAAATTGGATCAGAGAAGTGGGCTATTGTTGCAAAAATGCCACAACTTACCTCACAGCCGCTAGATTCAGATCTAATGGTCAGAAACGATGGATGGCAGACACACCACCATCACCAACTGAGTCTTTTATAGGAGTAGGAGTAGACAAACATGTATAAATTGTAACATTTTGGTTCTGCTCCTTGGCACGATCGATAGATAGAAATAACAATTGGAAACGCTAGGGCGGGGCTATTTCCGCCAGATAAGCAGGGTACGTAGTAGCTAGGTTGGCACATCATCGGTTTGGTCACACGCGGTCCGACATGTTCTAGTGTTTCTAGCAAGATGCCCGCGCGTTGCACGAAGTTGATTTTAAAGGTTAGCACAACTTATAAATTAACGGATGGAGTACTAGTTATAGTGATGCACATAATTAAGCAAAGGGATCGCACATGTCGGTATTGACTGGAACGAGAATGCAACACCACAATAAGTAAGGCCACGATGATGATGCGATCGCAGTGGTGGTTATAGAAGGCACGAAGAAAGATGCATCCATCAATGTACGACCTCCTCCTCCTCAACTTAGTTCGACGGGCCACCGACCGGCGGCTAAGGAGTGGCGGCTTTTGTGGTGAGGTCGAGGTGCTTCTCAGCAAAGGCATCCAAGGCTTCCAGCTGGTTGAGGAAGGCCAACGTCGTAGCGTCCTCACTGGCCTTGTAGATACCTATGTACATGATTTGCTCGTACACGTGGATGTGTAGGTCAACGAATTCTTGCAGGGCGAGGCGCCTCGCGGCGAGCGCGACCTCCAGGTGGACATTCTTTGTGGCGTCGGCGGGCAGTCGCAGGGCCACCAGTGCTTGAAAGAGGTTCCGGACATGGAGGCCGATTAGGGTGGCAGGCAATGAGGAGCCTGGGCACGCGGGCTGGAGGAGTACGGCGATGTCATCCGTGAGCTTCTTGTGGATGGTGAACTTGTTGGTGGTGGCAGCGATCATCTGGTCCAACTGAGAGTCGTAGTTGGCATCGACGGCGGCCATCCACCAGCCGGTCTCCAACACCGTCTGGAGACGATCCTCGGTGCCATGCCGCAGGCCGGCATCATGAACCATCTGGCACAGCCGCTGGCCGCTCGCGCGCATCGCCGCCATGGGTCTGGAGTGAGCTCTTTTGCGCTTATTGTAGGTGCTTAGGCAAATGCTTAGGTGCGTACGATGTGGTACTTGCATTGGAATGGAGGGTGCCTTTATATGAGGGAAAACTGTGTTGCATTCACATCATGCAACCTCTTTTCCTGGTCCTCCTCCCATTACTTCCCTCATGCATTAATTGAAGGGCCATGCATTGGCTGTTCAACATTTCAGGAACCGCTACTCCCTCCCTCGTCTGCATTAAAGCCATATCGGGAACTGCGTCGCCCGTTGTCAAACCAAATAGTACTGCGCCGCCCGCTGCACGCCCGGCTGAACACGCCTCCTCACCTCCATTAAACCCGCATGCAAACTGAGAAACATACTCCGGCCACACGTCCGTTCATGAGTGGGCCGGAATTAAACGCAACACCGGCCGAGCTCCTGCCGTCCGCCCTCAGTTTAAACGAGGCCAGACGCCGGCCAAGCTCCTACCGTCCGCCCTCTATTTACACGAGGCCAGACAGGCAGCGGGCAAGAATCGCACCCCTCCGCCGCTCCCCCATATCCTCCTTCACCATTTCCTCCACTCTTCCGATGGCTTCCGAGGAGCCGTTCTCTGGCATATTACCCGGCTAGGTGGCCTGCCGAGCCCTCCGGATACGGGCGAGGCCGCTCGGTGCTTCACCAACCTCGCTTGGCCCGACGGAGCCAGTTGTCGCCCCAAGCAGGCGCGTGGTTCAGCAACTCGCCGCTCCAGCTCAGCTTGATGAGGAGTGGCAAGTTGCTCCACACCGGAACGGCGGCGAGCACACCGGTACGGGCGTCGTCGTTGCCGCGTCGTATCGCGCCTCTCGTGTCTGTGGGCGCGCCTCCCGTGCCTGCGGCAGCGCCATGCAGGCAGAGACAGAAGCCGGGTGCGTGGACAGCGACGAGTCGGTGGCCAACTTCTCCGTGTCCGCCGCCATCATCGAGGAGAAGTAGAACACGGGAGGCCGCCGCCACTTGGGTCCCATGAAGGCCACCGCCGAGGCGACGACTGCGCATTCAGGTGGTTTCTTTGCTTCTTCGTCTCTTCCGAGGACCTTTGTCGACCCCGCAAAGTGTCTGTCGGACATGAGGAAGACAAAGGGATCCGCGGGCGGCCATTTAGATTATGTACTCCCTCTCCAGCTGGCGGGAAATTTTTGTTCTAAGAATGGATAAATTGTATGTATCTATAAATAAAATAAGTCTAGATACATCCATTTATAGGACAAGTATATCTGGACGGAGGGAGTATTAATTATACCAAGATAGCCGGTGTTAGGACCCCGATTCTAAGTCAGACCGATCTAGCCTGTAACACCTCATATCACTTTGCGGCCTCACGCACGGTATTCCCACGGGTGTCGCCTTACCATGGCCCGGGACCGTTTGCGACTTTTGGCTCATGTATATGATAGTGTCGCTAGCATCCATATGACAGAGAACCCGGGCCGACATGGCTAGTCGTGAACCCAAAGTGGCACTAACCTACGGGGACAGGCATACATGAATCAACATCGAGCATGTCGGTCAGCAGCGTGCGAATCCGGGCTGTACCACTGGGCTAACAGGACTCCGGGAACCCGGGCTGTAGCAGGCTAGGCAGGACTCCGGATGTCACCGCGTGACATTTCCCCGAAGGGACAGACACAGGAACGAAGTGAATCACATGCCGGCCAGTCAAGTGTTCCGGAGCAGTAGTGCTGGGCTAGCAGGACTCCGGTGAACCGGGCTGTAGCGGACTACTATGGCTCATGGAAGCACAAGACTACATTTCCCCATAAGAGAGGCTACCAAGGATAAACAACTAGGTTGTCGGATCCCACACATACCAAGCATTTCAATCATACACACAATATGCTCGATATGTGCAAATACAACATGGCATCACAACAAGACTCTACGACTCAGAGTATTTATTCATTAGGCTCCGAAGAGCCAGATATTACAAACATGGGTCTCATGACCCAAAATTCAGAGCATACAAGTCAAAGCACATGCGGAAGCTTAACATGTCTGAGTACAGACATCTACAAATGCAAAAGGCTGAGAAGCCTGACTATCTACAAGATCCTGCCGAGGGCACAAGATCGTAGCTGAGGTATCAAGCTAAACGTCGAAGTCCACACGGAACTACTAGCGAGACTGACGTCTCTCTGCAAAACATAGAATAAGCAAACATGAGTACAAATGTACCCAGCAAGACTTACATCAGGACTATCTACATATGCATCGGTATCAACAAAGGGGGTGGTGGAGTTTAACTGCAGCAAGCCACCTTTGACTCGGTGGCTATCCTGAACTACGACCGCAAGTAACTCTTTTGAGGTGGCGCACACGAGTCCACATATTCACCATATCAATACACCACTATGGATCCGCTCCCGTCTCCCTACGAGAACGCCATCCATAGCACTGACGCTTATCTTGCGCATTTTAGAGTATCCACTTTCACTTGTCTATGAACTGTACAGGCAACCCAGAAGACCTTTGCCGTGGACACGGCTATTCGAATAGATGATGTTAAGCCTGCAGGGGTGTACTTCGTCACACACGCTCTCGCCACTTACCACCATGTACACGTCGTGTACCTCGGCAACCTTCAAGCGGAAGCCTGGCGAGGGAGTCGGACACGACCTGACTAACCACACAAGTCTCTCGTCCAGGTTTATCGCCTATTCGGGTTCCATCCGCAAGGAGATCCGGCCAGGGTGTCGCTCACGGCCCCAAACGATGTGTGCAGGGTTCCCGAGCCCACCATCCGGGCGCCACTTGGTACACCAGGCCACGTGTGCCTAGTTTGTCCCAAGCCAACCTGTACCGGGTGCCACTTGGTAGACTACTAACACAACCTACAAACACCAGAAACTAGTTGCAACTCCTGGACAGAGATCAGGTTGATTAATAAGTCGAGAGAGCTTGGAGCGCCCGGAGCCCAATGTGTGGTAGTAACTGTTCATGGATCACAAACACAGAACTCAATTCCTGAGGACGGCTTCAATGAGACAACCCACCATGTACTCCTACATGGCCTCTCACCGCTACCTTTACCAAATCGTGTTCACACACTTAGCTCTCAACAGTAAGACATGTTCACCACATTCCAATTCATCCCCGATGAATCAGACCTGACACAACTCTAAGCAATAGCAGGCATGACAAACAAGCATGAATGAGTAGGCACATCAGGGCTCAGACAACTCCTACTCATGCTAGTGGGTTTCATCTATTTACTATGGCAATGTCAGGTCATGCAGAGGAAAGGGGTTCAACTAACGCAACATCTAACAGTTGAATCGTTGTTGTCCTAATGCAGTAAAAGAGAGCAGAAGCGAGAGAGTGGGTTTGTATCGGAATGAACAAGGGGGTTTTGCTTGCCTGGCACTTCTGAAGATAGCATTGAGTCTTCATTAGTGTCAACGATCACAACGCCGGAACATCGTCTACCGAGAGGGGACAAATACCGGCAACAGAGAAGAAATACAATCAATGCAATGCACAATATGATGCATGATCATGGCATGGCAATATGAATGTGTTTTGGGCTATTGGAAGCTTGAACAGATTGAGATGAGTCCATTTGAACCAAAGATTCAAATGCAAACCCATTTTATAGAGTCATATAAGTGCATTCTCTTGTTTCATCTAAACAGCATGGTTAGGTTGCTCTAACATGCATGAAACCAGTACAGATGGATACATTGGATTTTTCTGATAATTTTTCATATATTATTTGTTTTATTTGGAGTTATGGTTGAATTTCTATGAATTTTAGAAGTTTTGGGTGTTTTCTGGAATTTCCTGTATAAAAATAATTCCAGCAATTAAATTAATGCGTCAGCATTGCGTCAGGGTGACGTCAGCTGGTCAGCGGGGTCGTCCAGGTCAAACCTGACGTGTGGGGTCCACACGTCAGTGACTAACTAACTAACCTAAATTAATTAGTGTTAAACTAATGCTAACTAAAAGCGTCAGGGGGGTGGCCCACGCGTCAGTGACACAGGGGAGGTCAAACCCCCTGGTCAGTGGGGTCAAACCCGATGGACTTGGTCCACGGCTCGTCGCCGGTGAAGCCCGATACGGCGGAGGGGCTCGGGATTTGCCCACGGTCGACCAAATCGGCCGCGGTTTGGTCCTACGCGTAGCTGGGGCTCGCGCGCATCTGGTAGGGCAAGATGGAGGAGCTGGGGTGGAGCGAGCTCGCCCGAGTCGAGCTCGTGGCGGCGGCTGGAGTTCGGACGGGGCTGGGTTCGGCGCTACGATGCACGGGAGGAGGAGCTGGTGGTGTCTACGGACTCCTGGTGCTGCGTTGAGCACAGCGGTGAGCTTGGCTTCGAGCCACTGTGGCTCTAGCCACGTCGGCGACGAGGCACGGCGGCGGCGAGCTTTGACCGCGGTGGTTAGTGGGGCTAGAGGAGGAAATCGACGGCGGGGAGAGAGGGGTTGGGGTGAGGGGCTCATGGCGGTTGCAGCGGTGGCCTCTTCGAGCTCGGGGAAGGCCGGACGGCGACGAGTCGACGATGGGGATCCGCGGAGGCCGACGATGAAGAAGAGGTCGGGGACATTGTTTTGAGGCGTCTGGCGTCGAGTGGGTCGACGGGGAGGATGAGGACGTCGAGGCGGAGGCCATGGACACGTCGGCTAGGCGAGGGAGGGCCTGTGGCCATGGCTACGGCGACAGCGAGCTCGCGGCTGTCTCGGCCATGGTGGAGAGGGCGAGAGGGAGGCGAGGGGGAGAATGGCGGGGCGGTCAGAGCGATCCAGACGGCTCTGGCGGGTCTGTCCGCGGTGCCATCCAAGCTAGCAGGCAGGAGGTGGCACGGGCGCGTGTGTGCGCACGGCGAGCACGCGCTCGGCGTCCTTCTGGCGCGGTGGAGACAACGACTAGCGTCGGCCAGCTGGTTTGGGCCGTGCTGGGCCAGGCCAGGTAAGCGCCAGGTGAGTTTGCTCTCTCTCTCTCTTTTATTTCTGTTTATGTTTTTCTATTTTTGCTATTATGCTTTGATTTAGTTCAAAGACCAAACCATTTTCAAAATTCATGAAAATAATTGTGTGAACTAAATGGACTTATCCAAAGCTACACAACAATTTCCAGAATTATTGAACATATATTTATTATATAATAAATATATATCCAATTCAAATATTTATTGGATTAATTCAAAGGCCCAAAACAAATATTTTAAACCTTCCAAAAATATTGGTTTGAATTTTCCTTCATGCTGATATGAAATCAGTCCGTGTTTGCACGAATTTCATCTCATTGGTTAGAGTTGTGAAAATGTATACCGCCGGCGTTTGATGTCGTCGTCCGCGGAAGGAAACGGGAGGAAATTTGCCGGCTGCCGTTGGAGATGCTCTTATGCTGGAAATAATAGAGTGACATCCAATCCATTTGAGTTAATTGCATGTATGATTGTCCCTATATAAAAAGTTAATTGCATGTACAGTGTACACGTGACTTGCAGGGAGGCTACAGCTTCGTACAGAAAGTTAAAAAGAAACAAGTCCATCCTTAATCTTGTATTCTAAGTACTCTGTGGGTTCCACTGTCAGTAGCGAAAGAAGTATATATTAAATAAGTAATATATAATATAAAAATCTAAAGTTAAAGACAGAATTCGAACTCATGTCATCGCGTTGCGAGCATCCGGCGCTAACCAGTCCAGCACATTTTTGTTGTAGACCATGCTGCTGATATATCTCCATGTCTACTCTTATACTCCATCTGTTCCTAAATATTTGTCTTTTTCAGATTTCAAATGGACTACCACATACGGATGTGTATGTAGACATATTTTAGAGTGTAGATTCACTCATTTTGCTCCATATGTAGTCACTTGTTGAAATCTCTAAAAAGACAAATATTTAGGAATGGATGGAGTAGAAAATAGAGTTGGTGATGATGGTGTGCGTGCCATCCTGCAATATAGGCCGTCGGATTTATATCTAACGGATAGGAAGAAAACTATGGCAATTTTGCAAAAATATACCCACACCCATCTCCACGTTCGCAAATACGGCCTTCCCTCGTTCATCCTTTTCTCTCACAAGATAAACTACTCATAGAAATGCATCTTGATGTTCCGTGCAACGCATGGGCATCTAGCTAGTTTCTTTTAAAATAGTTACTGCGATAATTGGGTTGAAGTGATATATTTTATGTCTGCCCTGAATGATTTCGGATTCACTAGTAGTAACAAAGAAAAGGTTGCCTTGTTAATTAACAGAAAACAGGGTGAAAACTATCACATGAGGCCGGTAAAAACGAGGCACACTGGGTTCAGCGTCATCGTCACTACAACTGTGTGCGCGCGAGAAGTCTACATATCAAGGGGGCTACTGAGCGAGGTACAGAGGCACAATGTTCGAGAGAGAAACCAATTGACAGATTACGATCAGATTGAGTTGTTACCCTTCTGCTGTCATTGTTGGGGTGGGGGAGGGGGAGGGAGAGAAAGACATATCGAGAGTGTGTGCGGTAGGCACAGAGGCACAACTAGTGAGTTTGTGTGTATGTGTGTCTGTGTTTGAAAGAGGAGTAGATAGATTACTATCAAGATCGAGGTGCCTCCCTACTCCTTCGGTGTCGGGTAGTGTGTGTGCGTGTGTGTGTGTTTGAGAGAGAAGCCAGTCGATAGATTAGTATCAAGATCAAGGTGTCACCCTACTCCTTCGGTGTTGGGAAGTGTGTGTGTGTGGTTGTGTGGGTGTGGGTGTGTGTGTCAGGGGGGCGGGGGTGGCGGGGCAGTGACACTTACATATCCCTACTCTTATAAAAAACAGAGTTGGTGATGATGGTGTTCCTGCCATCCTGCAATGTAGGCCATCCGATTTATACCCGACGGATAGGAAGGAAACTGTGGCAATTTTGCAAAAAGATACCCACACCCCTCTCCGCATTTGCAAATAAGGCATTCCCTCGTTCATCCTTTTCTCCCACAAGATAAACTACTCATACAAATGCATCTTGATGTTCGGCACAACGCATGGGCATCTTGCTAGTAGGGAGAAGGAGTTTGTGTGACACATATCTAGCTATATTAAGGGATAGGTAGATAGCATTTGTGCGAGGCATACTTAAAGCATCATGAAGATAAAAAAATTGTGTGCATGCAAGTGCCGGAAAAATGAAGCGAGAAACAATGTGTTGGAGAGAGAGAGAGAGAGCGAAATCTCAAAACAAAAGGTGCTCTGTTGGAATCCCATTGTATGTATTCATATGGTTCCGGAACTCGAGTTAACCTTAGGCATATGTGTGAGAGACATTATTATACTTTGAGACATTAGTGGCTGTGGGTGGGCGGAATTAAAGGGGTGGGCGTGTTCGACAGAGAGAGCGTGTGTGTTTCTGTGTGAGAGACTTGTAGGACGGGGTAGAAAGACGAATTCTAACCTTGACGGAGGGAGAGAAATACATGAAGTGCGCGTGTGTGATTCCGATGACCACAGGGAAATGAGATATGTATGCGTGTGAGAGAGATTTCACAATTCATTCACGTAACACTATCTAGCGATCGTGGACGTGCATCGCTTGAACATAAATCAATATCTACATCGTATCGTGGCCAAAGGTACAATATCGATTCAACGCTATAAAGATTCGACACTCACATATCACATTTTTTCTATTTGAATAAACCTTTTCAGTTGTGCATGCCAAAGTTACGGTGATGTTTCTTCAAACAACCAATGTAGCTATCATGTACATGCACCATTGTTACTCTTGCATTCAAAATCATTAGTCTTGGATGATTTAAGTTTCTATTATGAAGTAATATATGTAATATTCATATATGAATTCAACGGGTACGCAATTTATGAAATGGAGGCTATGTAATCATATGAGGTAACACTTTTAAGTAGCGGACTTCTTTTTGTGCGCCTCTACACTAACACATCAATGCATTATGTTTAAAGTAAATAACCAATTGCACTAAATTATCTATTTACACGAGAAATACATAGGCTGAGCGTTTGATCCCTTTTTTGTGAACGCGCCACTACACCCGTACGATTGGCCTCGCCCGTGTGAACGTCCAAGTTATCGGCGCATCATCCCGTGTTATTGTCTTTTTTTCTGGGGTGGACACACCAGTTATTAACTGCTGACGCGTGACCCGTGTACACAGTCTCGCATGACCTTCCCACTAGCACGGTCCAAAATTAGTTGAAACTGGATAAGAACGATCCCGCGGGCGGCAAAATCTCCCGCCTCCTTCTAAAATTTCCGCCACCTTAGTCTTTTGCATGCGAAATTCCCCTTTTGTCCTTGGGGAACGGAGACCAACAGTTACAATACCGCCCCCATCTACATAATAGGTCGGGGCTGCTGTGGTAACTTCCGGTTCCCCCCACTACACGGCACCCCCATTTCCTCTCCCCCTCCCGCAAAAATGACTAACTCCACAACACCAGAGCATCTCACATCACGCCGTCCGTACTTCATCGGCCTTTCACTGCCAGCGGCGTCCACCTCGCCGGATCTGCTTCTGCGGCCGCATCTACCCCTCCCACCTCCCCTAGAAACAAGTAGACTGCTCATCCACCACTATACCACAGCCCATTCAGTGCCGGCGTTGTCCATGGTGCCGGATCTGCTTCGCCGGTACTCTCGTCAACCGCAGCGCATCTGCAGCGGCTCATTCGTACTCCCCACCGGAGACGCTTCGTCCACCACCCCCCCCCCCCCCCCGGAGCCGCCCCACCGATGCCCCCGTCGACGGCCTCTGATCCTCTTCGCCGACACCTTCCTCAACCCTACCGGAGTCGCTTCGCCGACAACATCGTCAACCCCACCGGAGTAGCTTCACCTATACCATTTTCAACCCTACCGGGGCCGCTTTGCCAACTCACAAGTCCACGGCCTCAGATCCACTTCCTTGCACCCTCATCCAACCTACCGGAGCAGCTTCTAACACCCCGTCCACGGCCGCAGATCCGCATCGTCAACACCATCCTTAACCCAACCACCGGAGCAGCTTCACCTACGCCCTCGTCCACGGCCACAGATCCGCTTCGCCCACACTGTAGTCCACCCTACCGGAGCCGCTCCACAAACACCCTACTCGATGGTTCTAGATCTCCTTACCGGACCTCGACAGCCAGCGCAGTGTCATCACCCTTGATGTTTCTAACCTGATTCCCACCGTCTGGCAAGATGCCAAGCACCCGCCATGGCCTAGGTACTTGTCACCTTTAAACCCGTCCAGCATCACCTACCCGATGTACTTCAAATATACTAACAGGTCGCTATTACCTATTATGCAGCTGGCAAAAACTACAAGGACGATGTTTCTTCTGGATCTAACAGCTTGGCCAACCAAGATCCTGGACCGAGGCATTGCTATGATCTTGTAAGAGTGTCTCTCTCTTGTATTGTTCTGTACCTGCCAGCGTGCTTTGCTAGGATTTTCGACCAGTAATCCCTTTGTGCAGACAATGATTTCTACTACTGGCTGCTAAATTAGATATGTAGATGTCATACATGATACTACCTCGTACCTCCGTTCCTAAATATAAGTCTTTCTAGAAATTCCAATCTAGGCTACATACGGAGCAAAATGAGTGAATCTACACTCGAAAATGCATCTATATACATCTGTATGTGGTCCATACTGGAATCTCTAAGACACATATATTTAGGAACAGAGGCAGTACATTACACAAAATCGTAGGTGGCATGTAGGAATTCTAGTACACTACATTAGGCTCCCTTAGAGTGCCTGCTAGTCCAGCACACAGACTCATGGCTAGTTTATGCTACGCACACAATCATTAATTGGTGGTTTAAATATGCGCAAGGGATATGCAATGTATTATCATGTAGAGATGTCTGAAATTAGCCGTGCCAACTTGCAGATTGGGTTACACAATGAAAAAGTACAAGATGTATGTGGCAATTTCATGGAACATCGCAAAAAAAGGAGAGCCAGCGGTGAGCCTATACAATGTGCTATGGTACGTCACTCCATTGCAATCATCATGACATGTTATTTGTATGTCAGTTCTATTGGCCAAGTTTCTTAGGGACAGTTATTACGAGTTACCCTAAGAAAATAAGCACCTGTGAATATAAGCTCCATGTAATAAGCCAACCAGTTCTTTTCATTGTGTTTTCAGCTTATCTTTGGTATGATAAGTGAAAAGTCTAGATTGCATTATATTTTTTCATTTTGCTGCCCATATGAAAATTAATTTGACTTGCAAACATCACAAATTGAACCCAGTGCAGTAATTAATATGATAGGAAAACAGACCATCACTATTTGCTCAAAATGCAAATACAAAGATAACATCTACTTGGCACAATCTACTTTGGTCAATATTTTCCATAGAGATCCCATTGCCTAATTCAAACGACAAACTCATGACCCACATTTAAATGAAGAACAATTATTTATGGAAATTCGATGGTCCAAGTGGTTGGTTATTATCATCTAGCAGCACCACCTGAAAGCATCATATAGCAGCAGCAGCTCATAGCAACAAATCATACAGCAACAGCAGTGTGCAATTCATCATATACCAGCAGCAGCTCATAGCAATTCATCATATAGCAGCAGCAGGAGCAGCTCATAGCAATTCATCATATAGCAGCAGCAGGAGCAGCTCATAGCAATTCATCATATAGCAGCAGCAGCAGGAGGAGGAGCTCATAGCAATTCATCATATAGCATCAGCAGGAGCAGCTCATAGCAATTCATCATATAGCATCAGCAGGAGCAGCTCATAGCAATTCATCATACAGCAGCAGCAGGAGCAGCTTATAGCAACTCATCATATAGCAGCAGCAGCAGATCATAGCAATTCATCATATAGCAGCAGCAGATCATAGCAATTCATAATATAGCATCAGCAGGAGTAGCTCATAGCAGTGAATCATATAGCAGCAGCAGAAGCAGCTCATAGCAATTCATCGTATAGTAGATCGGAATGAAAATTTGGCAAAAAATCAGAGGAGATCCTCACCTTGTTGGATGAGCTCATCCTTCAACAGCACCTCAAGGCCACGGCCTGGGAGGTGGGGAGGGGGAATAAGGTGCCTTCTGCCGCAGTGTGGCATCAGCCGTAGTTGTGGAGCGCCTGCCGGAGTAGTGCGTTGGACGAACCACAGTGGAGCAGCTGCTGGAGACCATAAGAATGAGGGGCGGCACCAGAGGGAGGAGCAGCCAGGGAGATTTGCCCCAATCCGTCGGCCATGTAGCCTAGCTGGACAGAGCATCGTCGAGGACCAGGCCAGATGGGACCAGTGGTGACGGCTTGCTAGAGGAACCCTAGTGCTGCAGGCAGGGGATCGAGGTAGAGGGAAAGGGGAGAGGAGATGCAAGCGGGCAGGGCAATGAACATTTGCGTGTTTGTTTTTACTTGAGGGTGAGGTGTGACGCGGGTGTCACCAGTTGCATTTTGAGTGTAATATAGGCAGACAACAGAGTCATTTCACTATTCCCCTTCCCTTCAATTTTTAGTGAGGTTCTACCCGAAACACCCCCCCTCCAAAGCGAAATTAGTTAAGCCCAAGCCCATAACTCAAAAATGACTTCTTTACATCTTTTATGGCTTATTTTGAAAATAAGCCCTGAAAAGGCGGAATAGAACTAGCCCTTAACCTGCAATTCAATTGTGCGTGCAATGATGAATCACTCCTGTCTGCTATAGTGTACATTTAGGCATCATCATACATGGCATAACCTAATACATGTTACATGTGCATTCCATTGTAGAATCTGGAATAGGCAATGTTTATGTTAGTTCATACGTTGCACATGATGTTTAAATGCCCCTTAAATCTGGTCAGTCAAGTGATGGTCTTTAAGCCTCCTTCTTTGCTTCTTTTCTTGATATGTAAGGTTTGCTCACACATCTGTTCAGTTGCTTGTTTGCATCAGCCAGCCATACTAGGACTGTTTGCTTTGATTACTTGTTGTTCTTGACCTAACACACTAACAGAGCATGTCAACGATTTAAACACTAAGGGCTGCTGTAGTGGGGCCTTTTCTAACTCATAGGTGACATAAAGATTTGGTTGTACACTAAAGTAGGCTCTCCAAGAGTACCTGGAGATCCAGTTAGAAGGTATGCCTAGTTTTTACATAGTGCAGACATAGTAAATGCTCATTTCATTGTGTGCAAGTGCAAGAGATGCGGCATGTTTCATTATGTGGTGTTGTTTTGTTATAATCTCATCCTTTTGTGTTCACAGACTAGAAAGTATGCATATTTATCTTCCAAGGAGACGAGTAACTAGTTTGTGTCACCTTGCAGAGGGGGTGCAATGAAGATAAGATTGAGGATTTCCATGTACAAGATGTTAGGAAGGAGCCTTGCAAGAGAAGTAGGAGCTGCGCTGAGCCTCTTCAACCTGTTAAGGTAAGTCACTGTATCCAACTCAACAGTTCAATTCCTTGTTTGTTTCAGGCATAGTTAATTTGCTCTTTTCAATTGCTTTATTTGTCCTCAGTTAATGAGATGCCCAAAGAATGATGCCTGATGTTGGGTACTTGTATAACTATTAGTTGACATAATTAAAGGCCTTACCATTTAATTACTCTGCCGAAGTGTGCCTGAAGCTTTGATGTCTATTAACCAACTATTATTGAATGAGGCTCACAATCTAGTTTATACTAGGCTAATGATTGCATAGTTTTGCTTGCTGTAGTATGTTTGTATGAAATCCTCTGTTGTTCATTATGCTCCCTAAGACTTTAATTGAGCTACAGAATGGCCAACTGCTTGCTTACTTCTACGCAACGTGCTGTCTAAATTTGTAACTTGTCTGTGTTTTGGATTGGGCCCCAACATCATGCTCCTCTGGTGAGCTAAGAGAGATTTCTGTATGCAGGCTGCACAGACTACCTTTTTATAATTTTTAAAATATCACCTGCTTATGCTTCATGACGTGTAACATTATTGTTAGTCATGTTTTTCCATGTACAAAATAGTCTGTCTTGCTCGCTTCACTGTTGTAACTATATTTTTGCTCTAGTCATGTGTACTTACAGAAACATTTCAGGATGAAGTGACATCAACACAAAGATCTCCGAGCAGTGCGACATGGCCGTTACCGAATGATTATGGATTGGAATTGGAATGTGTTGATGTTCTCGAGCATCAACTAGAGGTGGCAAGACAACGTGTACATGATTCTGAACGTACAATCAACAAGTTGAGACTGGACATGCAGGTATTAGATGCAGGAGTCAAAAAATGAAACAAGACACTGAGGTAACAACGAAGGAATTGGAGATTTTGCAGACTGAAATTTGTGCTATCTAAATCCGGCCAATCCTATTTTCTGAAGAGATTATAGTTCAAATGGTAAGTTATGTTGATGCGTGTCCAGGATGTATGAGTTGTATTTGCCCAGTGTATGTAATTTGCTGTTTGTGTATGCTTTATTATCACTGGTGCCGAACCATAATGCCCAGTGGGTATAATCGGCTGTAATTTGTTTATTGTATAGTGTAGGATTATTCTATGTTTCTATGCCTTAGTCTCTTTATTGTATAGTGTATGTTTTTTAGAGGTGATAGTATAGAGTAGGATAATTCTTTGAATATGCTATATCGTTCAAATGGGGGCCAACTCGCCCAAACGTTGTAGTGACCATGGCCCTCCACAGGCCGTACGTTCCATGGGCCATCTACGGGACGGATGATCCCTGGCCTTCTGTGGCCATCGGATTCGTGGGCCTTCTATGGGCTGTCGGATCCGTGGGCCTTCTATCGGGTGTCCGATCCATTGGCCTTCCATGGGCCAGCGGATTCATGGGCCTTCTATGGGCCGTCGGGTCAATGGGCCTTCTGTGGGCCGTCGGGTCAATGGGCCTTCTACGGGCCGTCTCATCTATGGGCCTTGTCCGGGCCGTATAAGGGGCCGTAAATGGGCAAGAGTGGAAATCATACATTTTATGGGCTGACCATAACGGGCCATTAATCGGCCGTATTTGATGATCCTATGAAAATGGCCCAACAGATTAACGGGCCACAAACGGGCCGACTGTATCCACGGGCTGAATTTGGCCCACAAGCAGAAAAGGCCTGTAACGGGCCGTAAGTAAACGATTGCTGGAAATGAGCCCAAGAATAAATGGGCCCTGAGAAGGCCGAAAGATAACATGGGCTGGAAACGGCCCAACGGTATAATGGGTTGTTAATGGGTATAAAGTGATACACTGTTCATCACGGGCCAGTTTTACCATGGGCCGTTAATGGGCCGAGGGTTACTAAGGGCCTCATATGGGCCGAAAGATGTCATGGGCCATAAATGGGTCGAAAGTTAAAACGGCCTGGAATTATATGGGACGGCCCAGATGACGCTACTGGGCCTAATTCGGATAGGCCGTAAACGGGCCCTGGGTTAGCGGGCTGTAAATGGGCTATATGCGAACAGGCCGTTAACAGGCTTGTCGTGGGCCAGCCCGCCACCTTTTAAACAAGTCAAACGGGCCGGCCTTTTCACAGGAATGGGCCTCTGTTGGTGTCGGGTGGTAGGTGCGACATATGCCAACGGGTGGCTTATCATTGTGGGAGCCAGTAAGACATCGCCGGTGCCTGGAAACGGGATAAGGCGAAGACATGCACACCGGCGGATCTTACCCAGGTTCGCGGCTCTCTGTGGAGATAACACCCCTAGTCCTGCTCTGCGGGGTCTCCGCATGATCACTAGATCAATACAAGTAGCTACAAGTGCTCCTTGAGCTGTTTGGCTAGGGGAAGAAGAAGGGCAAGGCTAGCTCTCCTTTTCTCTCTATGTGGTGTGTGAAACTCTATGAGATCCACCCTTTGCATGGGTGTCCCGGGGGGTTTATATAGGCCTACCCCCCAGGGGTACAATGGTAATCCGGCTGGGCGCGTGTCCCAGCCGTCAGTGTCTGTGCTCACCGGCTTCTCCGCCGGCCATTGGGGCCCGCCGACTGGTGGGTCCCGCCGGCTGCCGGCCTCTTGGCCGACAGGCCGGCCCCACCGCTTGGGGGCCTTGTCGGCGGCTAGTTACAGTTGCCTCGCCTCTGATGACGAGGGCTTTGTCGAGGTAAGCGTGGCTACAGTGCCACCGCCTTGCAGGCTCTCACTGTAGCCTCACCTCGTCTTGTCTCCTTAATGATGCACATGTTTCGAGGAAGGGAGGTAGCCGGCTATTGGGAGCCGGCTATTCGAGCATCTCTCTGGCTAAAGGGGACCGCCGCCCGTGGGCCGTACTGGCGCCTGTCGTGAGTGACATCGAGGTCAACATGGCTACAGTGTCGCGCCGGACGGGGGATGGCTGACCCGTACGGCGTCCTGTGGCCATGCCTGTTCCGGGATTCGGGGGTAGTGGGCTGCACTGGGGCCACGCCCCGTCTTATCACCGTTATGTGGGTGCAGCCCTGGTGGGTGCAGTCTTGGCCGGCTTCTGGGAGTCGGCTCTCTTCATGGCCGGCTTCTGGGAGTCGGTCCTCTTGGGGCCGCCTTCCTGGAGTCGGCCATCTCGTAGCTTTCTTCAGGAAGGTTTTTGAGGCCGGGTCGCCTTCTGGCAGTCGGCCCTGGGGATAGCCGGCCGGAGGAAGGCGGCCCCAGGCTCTGGATGCTTAAAGGCTCGATTGGCCTGATAATTTTTCGAAGTGCCAGGGGGAGTCGGTTAGACTACCCGTGGCCATTTACTCTGAAAGTAGTCCCCGAAGCTGGTTGGGCTTCGAGGCTGAGAGGAGGTCGAGAAGCTCGGTCAGCTTCTTATCTTGACGAGCCAGCAGCTGGGAGCCGGCTTCGGTTGGGCGCGCCGTCTTGGCGAAATTTCTAAACTCTGAAGGCGGGAGTCAGTTGGTGCGCGCGTCGGGCTATGGGTCGGCCGCTCGCCGCCCGCGAACCACGTGGCATCCTCCGGCTGGAAAAAGCCTGCCAACCCACGCGTGCGACAGGGCGTCGCCGCAGGCCAGGGGCCCACCACTCCTACGCCTAGGCCCAGGCGCGGATTCTCTATGGCCCAAAGCTGGCCGCACGCCTTCCGGCGGCGGTTTCTGCACGCCGTTAGGGCGCCATAATCGCGGGACCTGGGGGAGTGGGCGTAGTTAATCCCACGTTCCCCCCACGCCTCGCCTCCTCGGCTTCGCCGCGCGAGGCTATAAGTAGGGGGGAGGGGAAGCGGCAGGCGCTCGCACGCTCCTCCTCTCTCCGCCATCTTCTTCCTCCTCCTTTCCATCGCAGCAGCGTCTCGCCGCCGCGCCGTCCCACCAAACTTCGCACCACCCCGCAGCTTTGCCGCCGCAGGGCCGTGCTTCCTCCGCCGCCGCATCCTTTCTCGCCAGCTTCTCGCCACCATGCAGTACGGAGGAGACTGGGACGGCTCCAACGTTCATATGGACCACATCGACTTCCTCCGCAAGACGCGGCGGTTGCCCGGCAAGGACCAGGTGCGTGTCCGTCTCGCGCCAGAGAAGGAGATCACGCCGGCGCCGGAGGAAGGCGAGCGTGTAATGTTTCGCTCGCACTTCCTGCGCGGCCTCGGTCTGCCCGCGAGCGCCTTCTTCCGCTCCTTCCTCGAGTTCTATCAACTCCAGCCGCACCACCTCACCCCAAACACGGTGGTGCTGCTGTCCGCCTTCTTCACTCTGTGCGAGGGCTTTCTTGGCGTTCTCCCCACCCTCGAGCTCTGGGGGGAATTCTTCCAAACCAAGCTCGGCACCCACATGCAGGGCGTGCCGGCTCAGAGCGGCGCCTTCATCGCGATGCGGAGGCCGGCAGCCGACAACCCCTTCCCCGTCATCACGCTGATCCAGTCGGTGAAGCGCTGGCAGAAGTCGTACTTCTACGTGAAGAACGTCTCCCCGCAAGGCGACTACGTCAACTTGCCGGCTTACGTAGCCGGCCCGCCGGCTGGGAGGCGGCCCCAGTGGTCCAATCGGGCCATGACGCTGTCGCCGGCTGGAGCCGCGGCCGTCGCCCAACTCCGGGTGATGATCCAGTCGGAGGGCCTGACTGGGTCTGACTTGCTGGCCGCCTTCGTCGCGCGCCGGGTTCTTCCGCTTCAAAGCCGCCCTCATCTGATCTGTCAGATGAGCGGCCAACTCGATCCGAGTCGGATGTGCACCAAGGATATGCCTCACGATGAGGTGGCTCATATGGTGAATTATCTTACGAACTGCAAGCTCTCCGCAGAGTGGCGCTTTGGTAAGGAGCCGTACTCCCGTGCTCATCCCCCGCCTACGGTACGCTCTCTTTATCATTTCTTCTCTTAGTTTTGTCGCCGAGTTTTTCTTGGCCGACTCTGACCAGTCGGCACGTCTTGGCAGAGCCCTCTCCTTCGACCTGCGGCCGGGTCGGGGGTGGATCGCCGATTTCTCCCCGACCGGGCAGAGCATGACTTGGAGGACCACGACTTGGGGGCGGCCAACATGGACAACAACACCGAGGCGGGAGGCGGCGAAGCAGGCGGCTCCGGGCTTGGAGCCAGCTTCGACGACTGGCCGGATGACGACGAGGCAGAAATCGTCCCACGCCGCCAGCCGGTGTCCGGCCATGGCGCGGGTTCCTCCGCCGTGCCGCCTGCTCTGGGCGGCGGGAAGAAGCGCCGAGCCGCGTCGGGCTTGTTCGGCAGTCGGCCGAAGAAGCCCAAGGGCGGGGCGGCGGCGACCAGGCGGGATGAGGCGGCCGCGAAGGCGGCCCGCTTCCGCAAGGTGGTGAAGCAGTCGCAAACGATGTCGGCGTAAGTGTATATTCTTTTGCATACTCTTTCTTCTTTTCTTGTCGATTTATGAATCCTTGTCTTGTCTCAAAAAATCAGGGCTCCGCTTTCTCTTGAGCGGGTTGCTGCCGCCTCCGTGGTTGGATCGCCGGGAGGATCTAGGAGCACCCGCCGTGTGGACCCCCGCGCCGAGCTTCAAGCGGCGACAGAGCGAAATGTGCGGGAGGAGCGGGAGGCGGAGGAGCTGAGGGCGGCTGCCGCCAAGGCGGCACGGGAGGGGGAGGAGTCGGCGAAGGCGCGTGCCGACGCGCCGGCCAAGGCCCAGGCGGAGGTTGTAGCCGCAGCGACATCGGAAGGGGCCTTGCTCGTCACCCCGCTTTGTGTCGCGACGCCCGAGATCCCGGAACCCCCGCTGGAGGGAGCCGGCGGCGACCTGCCGGGGTTGGAGAGGGAGGATGATGTCGTCGTCCCGGAGAGGGAGGCGGCACCGTCCTCGCCGACTGGGGCGGCCCAAGTGTCACGACCGGATTTTTGGGATATAAATTCCCAGAAAAACGGCCTGTGTGCTCACCAGCCCCAGGATTACTGTTAGCTGATGAGGCACCAACTTGATACAAGAATTCCAAGCAAGCACAAAAATATGCAGTACAAGACCATTTAGGCCTAGGAGTACAACATTTGGTTTGCTAGTGGTTGAGGGCGGAAGCGGTTGGATACATCTGCGTTTATGGGGCTCCATTTCCCACAAGAACAGCTGACCAGGATAACTCCTATCTTCGCGAGGCTGCAAACGTCAACGCGTAGGTTCCGAGGTTGTCACCACGGCGCTCATCTCCAAGCGAGGAATCTGGCCAAGATAATAGCCAGGGACAAGCCAGTGAGTACGTTTGAATGTACTCGCAAACATTAAGAACACGGGTATAACATGTATCAAACATGCTCCGGGTTAATTAGATGATCACACGTCTGTCACGAAATATACGAAAGACCAAGATGCACACATATGGTTAAAAGTATACCAAAACAAAATACTGGGTGCCAAACGAGTGTCTGAATGACTCCTCGAGCGGAAAATGCAGAATAGTAATACTGGTGCCAAACGAGTGTCTGAATGACTCCTCGAGCGGAAAATGCAGAATAGTAATACTGGTGCCAAACGAGTGTCTGAATGACTCCTCGAGCGGAAAATGCAGAATAGTAATACTGGTGCCAAACGAGTGTCTGAATGACTCCTCGAGCGGAAAATGCAGAATAGTAATACTGGTGCCAAACGAGTGTCTGAATGACTCCTCGAGTGGAAAATGCAGAAAATAATAATGCCGCAGTCGGGCGTCGGGGCGACACCACATAAAGGGCTTATAAGAGAATAATCACAGTGAATATCCAGGAGGTAGAACCATCCCAGGGATACTCAATAATATACGTAATATAAATGGTTAGTCCAAAGATAAATAAGGATCAAAATCCACATGTGCCACAATCATAAACAATATTTAGTATAGTCGTTTCTCCATCCGAAAACTGATAATTTAGTCAAGCCGAACCGTGTCTCCATCCGAATACCGTTACCGAGATTCAACTCAGACTGTGGTCTCTATTCAAGAACATGACTATCCAACAGGATATATCCTCTGCAGAGGGAGTACCATTTTCCACGAGTAACGGATTTACTTAGTCCCTCGGGACTAATTCCGTCTACGGTCTTTTGATTGAAAACACGCCTGACCTGCACACACCAGCTTAACTCACCAGTGTCTGGAATCACCCACGACACCTGCCAAGCAAAACTCTAAGTGGGGAGGCTACAACCTCGACGTAGCATGGGATCACAAAATTTATACCGCGCGCAAACTGGGGAAGCTATCCCCTTTGGCTACAACCGAAACACCCATGCCCCCGGACCGGATGACTGGCTTTAATCCATGGCCATGGGACCCTCATCACAGCCTCTCTGTACGGTGTGTGCTTTGGAAAGGGGTTGACAACCTACTGAACCATACCCTGTCCCCTGCAGGGACAAGTGGTGGTACCAATAAAAAGGAAGCTATTGATCAAGACTCGGTCTACAACCGACTCAGGTGGTCCAAGTATCCACCAACAACATTACCACTAGTGAAATAAATCACCACTCCTCGAGCCTCACCATGCTATGCCGGGCATACTCGTCTCGACGAGGGATTAGGGACAAGCTCGTGTCTACCCAAGACCACGACTTTCCCGGCTTCCTACCGGTGTGCAAGAGAAGCTCACGAGGATGACCCAAATCACTAGTGTATCCATTGCTGACCACAAAACAACTCCAAAGTGCACTCATGCACGAGACCATATCGATACATAAAGCTATCACATACTCCAAGTCAAAAGGTGCTGTGATCGCATCCAAACACCACAACAAAATATTATGCCAGAGTTCAGAAATGCTTGCCTTCAAGAGTATGCAAAGGATGCACTTATTGGAAGCTTTCCTTTTCCTCCAAAATCCTATTTTGCAAAATACACAGATAACAAATATTTCAAACACAGTACCAAAAGTTGTCTCAAATATTTTTTAAACAAATCTTAAAATAAACTAGATGAAATTTGAGAGAGGTAGGAAAAAGAATCAACTCATTTGGAGTTTTATATTAAAAGTTATAGCCAGTCAAAGTTTGGTCAAATCTCTGTTTTTAAATAAAACCAGAAAAGAAAACGATTCAGAAGAAAATACGCTTTCGCAGTAGAGGAGACGCACTCGGGAGTTTGCACCTTCACTTAAACAGAGGGAGCGGTCGCGCGGGTCACTGACAGTGGGTCCAGAGGGCCCACTGGTCAGGTTTGACCGTTTCTTCCCTCCTTCTCCTTTCTTCTGCCCGACGGGAGCGGGGCTCCGGCGATCGCCGTCGACGAACGGCAGCGCCTCACGGGCATCCAAGGGCGGGGATGGAACGGCTAGACCGAGGCGGTCCTTTGGGTGGTTGATGGGTCGACGGAGGTGGCAGGAATCGCCGGCGGCGAGCACCGCGGCGGAGAAAAGCTACGGTGGTGAAGTGACTTTGGTGCTCCGGTGGTCTCCGATCGAAGTTGGGGTGCTAGGCAGCTCCGCACGACTACGGGGAAGTTCTTGGTGGCGCTGGTTGGGCGAAAGAGCGGCTGGTCGCGACGAATCGCACCGGGGTTTGGCGGCGGCCGAGCTGGCCGGAGTTGAGGAAGATAGCCACTACGGGTCGATCTACTGTGTGGGAAGCTCTACGGGGAGTGTCTGATGTCGCCTGAAGCCTTGAACGAGCTCGGGGTTCCCTTTTTATAGCGTGACGGGGCTGGCTCCGCGGCGGCAGAAGATAAGATCGCCGGCGACCACTTTCCTGTAGTTGCAGGGTATCGTGGCGGCGACGAACGCGTTCCGACGAGCGGGAGGATAAGCACGGCCTGAGCTCTGGGGCAGCTGGCGTGCGCTGGCGGTTTGGGCGGCGCTGTCCGCGGCGGAATCTGTTGCCGATGCCGGCATGCTGCCAAGGCGGCGCTGCAGGGTGCCAGGGGGAGCTTGGAGTGTACTGGACAGAGGGCGAGTGCCTGGCGGGGTTCGGCAGGCGAGCAAGGGTCAGAGATGGGACGCGACGAGGCGGCAGTGCGGTGTGTCGGCGTAGTGCGCGCGCGTGCAAAACGTGCGCTCTGGGCGCGCCCAGAGCACGCACGGCACCTGCTCGACGAAATGCCAGCGCGGTCTAGAGATCGAGGGTGGAGCTGGCACTGCACAGGATGGAGGTAGGGGTAACAAGGCACTCAGTGGACAAGGTGGATCGGTCAGGGGTTCAAGCCCATAATGCAAACCAGAGAGTTTGCCAAAAAGGACTGTGCACACCAGGTGTTCGACAGAATGCCAGATGCACTTAGGCAACTCTTGGAGTGGCCAAAATCTCCAGATCAGTGTCTCTTTAGATGCAGGAGATGGTGGTAAGGTTAGTTTGGCAAAAAAGAAAAGTTGATAGTGCAAGTTTTGCAAAACTCTAGTTTTGGGCAGAAAGAAAAAGGGTTTAAAGCATGCACTTCGAAACCTCCAATGAGCCCAACCTCCTGGACTTAAGAGTTTGGTAGGGAGGGCTACTAGTAGGAAAAAGCTCAGGGTTACTAGAGCAAGGAAAAATAAGGTTGCAGTACAAATCACCAATTTGGACCAGAATGCAAAAGAGGCTGATCCACTCAAATTTTCCAAGGAACATCACTGGGTTTTTGCTTGAAGATGAATGGTATGCATCCACTGACATCTCCAAACACTTGGAAGAATTTTTAGAAGAATATTAAAATGGGTTGCAGTGCAAAAGTGCCTACTGGACCAGATTGGAAAAGTTGGTGAAGAGCTCAAAATCTCCAATGGCCAGAAGGTATTTTTGCATAAAAGTGATGTGGAACCATCACATGACATCCCCAAATTTTGGTGGAATTTTTAGAAGCATTTATCAAATGGTTGTAGTGCAAATGGGCTCCAAATGCAAAAGAAATCATTTTATAAGAGCAAAGTTTTGAGAAAATAAATCTTGCAACATTTGAATCCACAGAATAATTAATTGTTTTATTATAGAGAGAAATCAATTCCAACAATACCTTTGAAGGTTTTTCCCACAAGAGGTATAAAATCCAAAATCACAAAAGGTAAAACTTGACAATTGGAAAAGTTTTATTTCCTGGCAACATTTTAATCAATAAAAACAAGGCCAAAATTTTGGGTGTCACAACACTACCCCCCTTAAGAAAAATCTCGTCCTCGAGATTTGTTAAAAGTTGTTTTGAACAAGGATTTGTTTTGAAATAAAATTGTTTTTATCAAAGAAATCCTTCAAATGCACAAAAACAAAACGGCTACAGTGAGAGGGCAATAAGTGGTGTAAAACCACAGTGTGGTACACTGGCGTAGCGTGGAAAAATCCACGGTTAGGGAAAACGAGATATTTCTACGGGGATACAGTAATTTAGGATAAATCCTAAATTACTAAAATACGCTGGTCGCACCCGAGAGCACAGTGCTCTCTCTAGCTGACAGGTGGGCCCAGGGCCCACTGTCGGCCTCTTCTCCTTCCTCTGGCTCTCTCTCTCTCGCGCGCGCTCTCCCGCGCTTCCTCCACCGGCGATGCCTAGCTCGTAGGGCATCGAGGCCGTACCGTGGTAGTGCGCGGCGTGCTGGCTGCCGGTGCAGCGTGCACTCACCTCGCGGGCCAGGGCGTTGTCGGCACTGCTCGTGGACTCGCCTCCGAACACCGGCGGCCGAGCGACGAGTGGCGCTGGTGGACCTCGCCCACCGTAAACCGATCTCGGGATATAAAACGATCGCGGTGCTCCTCTCTTCTTCCTCACACCTGGCCTCGCTTCCACTTCTCCATCCTTCTCCTCCATAGCTACTGGCAGGAGCTCGAGCCGAGGCTCTAATGGCGGAGGCAATGCCGGACTGGTATGTGGTCCTGGTGTGTGGAGGCTTGGCGGTGCTGCTGGGGTTCTCCGTGCTCCTGTGCGCGATGATCCTGGATGATCGTCGTGATGCTGCCGCTCGAGTGTTAGCTCTTCGCAGTGGCGGTGATCACGTGGATTAGGCGCGGCCTCGGGGCTAACTGCTGTCGGAGTGCTGGGGCAGCTCGCGCTCGAATGAACGCTCACAAATCTCTCTTACTGAGACTGTGGTGTCCTCGAGTGTGGTTAGATAGGCGCAAAAATGTGCTCAGGGATTTGTAATGGCGCTCGAGGTCGAGTGGTGGCTGCAGAGAGTTTGCTGCTACGATGCTGCGCGAATAAAAAATCTATGTCGTGAAAATATGCATATACTCAGCGATAACTCGGGGAAAGGAATCTCCTCAAAAACATGTTGCGAGAGACAAAAAAATAATTAACACAAAACTAACAGCAGTAAAACTGCTCACAAAACAGGAACTAAGGAAAAATCGGATCCGTCGCACAAAATTTTTTATGAACATGCTGTGATACATAAATACACGTACTGGGACAATAAATACATCAGAGGCGTTTACATGGAAAATGGTAAAAAGACAGGGTCCTGAGAAAATGCCTCTGGCACTGGGGCACACTCCTCTTCTATCGGGGGAAGCGGGTTGACCAGCCGATGAATGCGCCCTTCTTGGTCAGGCCTTAGTGGACTGCCAATAGCGATCCGAGGATTTAAATCAGCGAGGCTCTGGAGATAACCCATTACTCGCTGAGTTAACCGCTCCTGAGCGATGACGTACTGGGCAAGGTTGGCCAGTACTGGATCTCTCTCAATGCGCCCACCGGGAAAAGATGCAACTTCTCCGGGTGCTGCACGACTCGGAAAATAATAGTACCCTCGCTCACTGGCATAGGGCACCGCGAATCGAAGACGGGTGAGTGCCTCGTATGCGGCAGCTTCTATGGCCATATGCGGAGTCGGCATGGATTTCCCCACGAAGGAGACTTCCGTTGGATCTTGGTTTGGGTATGCGGGAGGGATGTGCACCACTGCCCAATATTTCGAGGTGGATGGAGTGATCCTCGATTTGAGCAACTCGTACGGGGGTGGACGGGTGGCACTCATAGTACTGCAGGTAAAGTCCCACAATAACTTGACAAAACTGCCCGGGGTCACGTCTGGGGTTCTCAGATAAATACTGGGGGTCGACATGGCAAGGAATGGCTGTGGGTGCTGCGCACAAAGGTGAGGGGTGCTTGGCAAGGTCAAGAAGTGGCCTTTATATAGCACCGGGGCTGGGATATCTACCGGGGTGAAGGGTAACTGACTGCCGATCCTGTACTCGGGTCAAAGCCACAGATATACACATCACACAAAGGTGACGCATTACTGTGGGCGCTGACGGGGTTGGTCTTGGCAGCTGTGCCCGAAAAAATAAAAATGCAACTGTACGCCAACGCACACATGCATAGCTACTACTCCAAAAATAAGAGCGCTCAAACAGATAGCATGCAACAAAAGCGATACAAGGCCACACATTACAAAGCGTAGGAAAACTAAGGCTCGATACAACTTTGAGCGACTTAGTCTACTTCGTTAATGTCTAAGTGGGCTGGCCTTGCGGACGCCGATGCTTCTCCACGGTTCTCACCGTCGGGATTCGCTGGTTGAGGCTGAGGTGCTGCAGGGTCGGGGAGATGGTGATGACCATCCCGGGGGTTGTTGGCCCAAATCCCGTTGGAGTGGGTTTCCAAAAGGCGACGAAGCGCTTCTGGGGTCACCAAAGTGCTCTGGTTGAGGGCTGGCGCAGACCTCAAGGGATCGATCGGGTGTCCGAACAGCACGACTGGGTTGTCGGTGTCGGGCTCCGCTTCTCTTCTCGCCGGGGCTCGGCGAACCAGCTCTCCACGAGCTGCGATCAGATCAAGAGTGACCTGGTCGAACAGTTGCTCTAGTGCGCTTACATAGCGCACCAGATGCAACAGCGCAGGATCCGTCTCGTGGTCTCCGTTGGCAACTTGGGGCGGCCTACCATACCCGTTACGACTGGGGTAGAAGTAGAACGAGCGACAGTTAACTCTGGGCGACAAGTGCCGGAGTTGAACAATAGCTTCTCGGGCTGCCAGTTGGATGGCTTGTGGCTCGAAGGGAGTTGTCCTTCCAGTGAACCTGTAGGGGCGTTCTGGCGACAGACCCCTACCGTAGATGTGCACAGTGGCCCAATACTGACGGCTTTCACCGTACATAGGTCCTTGGTACACAACATACTCAGGAGGCTCTTCTAACGCATAGGCACGGCGGGTGAGGTTTGCGAGCATGGTCACAAAACCTCCAAGGTTGGTCGCTGTGGTCTCGTTGTGAACAATGGGGCCAGGCATCGTGGCTCGGTTTGGGGGAAAGAGGTTGTGTTGTGATTGAGGCTAGCGTGCCCTTTTTATAGGGAAAGGGGATGGAGCCTTCCTCCGCACGCTTGCGATAGAGACGGGTTGGGTGTCGGTCACTGGCGCGTGATCGACGGGCTAGGCTGATAGGTTGGGCACCGTCCGCCGAAAAAGGGCGTCGGGTCACTGTGGGGCTACCTTACGCGGGAAGCTTGACCGGGTTAAGCTAAGGTCTGACGGTTTGGGTTAACCTAGGTTTATTGACCTGGCTAAGATAGGATTAGCCAATGGTCAGCCTGGCTCTGATACCAAGTCTGTCACGACCGGATTTTTGGGATATAAATTCCCAGAAAAATGACATGTGTGCTCACCAGCCCCAGGATTACTGTTAGCTGATGAGGCACCAACTTGATACAAGAATTCCAAGCAAGCACAAAAATATGCAGTACAAGACCATTTAGGCCTAGGAGTACAACATTTGGTTTGCTAGTGGTTGAGGGCGGAAGCGGTTGGATACATCTGCGTTTATGGGGCTCCATTTCCCACAAGAACAGCTGACCAGGATAACTCCTATCTTCGCGAGGCTGCAAACGTCAACGCGTAGGTTCCGAGGTTGTCACCACGGCGCTCATCTCCAAGCGAGGAATCTGGCCAAGACAATAGCCAGGGACAAGCCAGTGAGTACGTTTGAATGTACTCGCAAACATTAAGAACACGGGTATAACATATATCAAACATGCTCCGGGTTAATTAGATGATCACACGTCTGTCACGAAATATACGAAAGACCAAGATGCACACATATGGTTAAAAGTATACCAAAACAAAATACTGGGTGCCAAACGAGTGTCTGAATGACTCCTCGAGCGGAAAATGCAGAATAGTAATACTGGTGCCAAACGAGTGTCTGAATGACTCCTCGAGCGGAAAATGCAGAATAGTAATACTGGTGCCAAACGAGTGTCTGAATGACTCCTCGAGCGGAAAATGCAGAATAGTAATACTGGTGCCAAACGAGTGTCTGAATGACTCCTCGAGCGGAAAATGCAGAATAGTAATACTGGTGCCAAACGAGTGTCTGAATGACTCCTCGAGCGGAAAATGCAGAAAATAATAATGCCGCAGTCGGGCGTCGGGGCGACACCACATAAAGGGCTTATAAGAGAATAATCACAGTGAATATCCAGGAGGTAGAACCATCCCAGGGATACTCAATAATATACGTAATATAAATGGTTAGTCCAAAGATAAATAAGGATCAAAATCCACATGTGCCACAATCATAAACAATATTTAGTACAGTCGTTTCTCCATCCGAAAACCGATAATTTAGTCAAGCCGAACCGTGTCTCCATCCGAATACCGTTACCGAGATTCAACTCAGTCTGTGGTCTCTATTCAAGAACATGACTATCCAACAGGATATATCCTCTGCAGAAGGAGTACCATTTTCCACGAGTAACGGATTTACTTAGTCCCTCGGGACTAATTCCGTCTACGGTCTTTTGATTGAAAACACGCCTGACCTGCACACACCAGCTTAACTCACCAGTGTCTGGAATCACCCACGACACCTGCCAAGCAAAACTCTAAGTGGGGAGGCTACAACCTTGACGTAGCATGGGATCACAAAATTTATACCGCGCGCAAACTGGGGAAGCTATCCCCTTCGGCTACAACCGAAACACCCATGCCCCCGGACCGGATGACTGGCTTTAATCCATGGCCATGGGACCCTCATCACAGCCTCTCTGTACGGTGTGTGCTTTGGAAAGGGGTTGACAACCTACTGAACCATACCCTGTCCCCTGCAGGGACAAGTGGTGGTACCAATAAAAAGGAAGCTATTGATCAAGACTCGGTCTACAACCGACTTAGGTGGTCCAAGTATCCACCAACAACATTACCACTAGTGAAATAAATCACCACTCCTCGAGCCTCACCATGCTATGCCGGGCATACTCGTCTCGACGAGGGATTAGGGACAAGCTCGTGTCTACCCAAGACCACGACTTTCCTGGCTTCCTACCGGTGTGCAAGAGAAGCTCACGAGGATGACCCAAATCACTAGTGTATCCATTGCTGACCACAAAACAACTCCAAAGTGCACTCATGCACGAGACCATATCGAAACATAAAGCTATCACATACTCCAAGTCAAAAGGTGCTGTGATCGCATCCAAACACCACAACAAAATATTATGCCAGAGTTCAGAAATGCTTGCCTTCAAGAGTATGCAAAGGATGCACTTATTGGAAGCTTTCCTTTTCCTCCAAATTCCTATTTTGCAAAATACACAGATAACAAATATTTCAATCACAGTACCAAAAGTTGTCTCAAATATTTCTGAAATAAATCTTAAAATAAACTAGATGAAATTTTAGAGAGGTAGGAAAAAGAATCAACTCATTTGGAGTTTTATATTAAAAGTTATAGCCAGTCAAAGTTTGGTCAAATCTCTGTTTTTAAATAAAACCAGAAAAGAAAACGATTCAGAAGAAAATACGCTTTCGCAGTAGAGGAGACGCACTCGGGAGTTTGCGCCTTCACTTAAACAGAGGGAGCGGTCGCGCGGGTCACTGACAGTGGGTCCAGAGGGCCCACTGGTCAGGTTTGACCGTTTCTTCCCTCCTTCTCCTTTCTTCTGCCCGACGGGAGCGGGGCTCCGGCGATCGCCGTCGACGAACGGCAGTGCCTCACGGGCATCCAAGGGCGGGGATGGAACGGCTAGACCGAGGCGGTCCTTTGGGTGGTTGATGGGTCGACGGAGGTGGCAGGAATCGCGGGCGGCGAGCTCCGCGGCGGAGAAAAGCTACGGTGGTGAAGTGACTTTGGTGCTCCGGTGGTCTCCGATCGAAGTTGGGGTGCTAGGCAGCTCCGCACGACTACGGGGAAGTTCTTGGTGGCGCTGGTTGGGCCAAAGAGCGGCTGGTCGCGACGAATCGCACCGGGGTTTGGCGGCGGCCGAGCTGGCCGGAGTTGAGGAAGATGGCCACTACGGGTCGATCTACTGCGTGGGAAGCTCTACGGGGAGTGTCTGATGTCGCCTGAAGCCTTGAACGAGCTCGGGGTTCCCTTTTTATAGCGTGACGGGGCTGGCTCCGCGGCGGCAGAAGATAAGATCGCCGGCGACCACTTTCCTGTAGTTGCAGGGTATCGTGGCGGCGACGAACGCGTTCCGACGAGCGGGAGGATAAGCATGGCCTGAGCTCTGGGGCAGCTGGCGTGCGCTGGCGGTTTGGGCGGCGCTGTCCGCGGCGGAATCTGCTGCCGACGCCGGCGTGCTGCCAAGGCGGCGCTGCAGGGTGCCAGGGGGAGCTTGGAGTGTACTGGAGAGAGGGCGAGTGCCTGGCGGGGTTCGGCAGGCGAGCAGGGGTCAGAGACGGGACGCGACGAGGGCGGCAGTGCGGTGTGTCGGCGTAGTGCGCGCGCGTGCAAAACGTGCGCTCTGGACGGCACCTGCTCGACGAAATGCCAGCGCGCTCTAGAGCTCGAGGGTGGAGCTGGCACTGCACAGGATGGAGGTAGGGGTAACAAGGCACTCAGTGGACAAGGTGGATCGGTCAGGGGTTCAAGCCCATAATGCAAACCAGAGAGTTTGCCAAAAAGGACTGTGCACACCAGGTGTTCGACAGAATTCCAGATGCACTTAGGCAACTCTTGGAGTGGCCAAAATCTCCAGATCAGTGTCTCTTTAGATGCAGGAGATGGTGGTAAGGTTAGTTTGGCAAAAACGGAAAGTTGATAGTGCAAGTTTTGCAAAACTCTAGTTTTGGACAGAAAGAAAAAGGGTTTAAAGCATGCATTTCAAAACCTCCAATGAGCCCAATCTCCTGGACTTAAGAGTTTGGTAGGAAGGGCTACTAGTAGGAAAAAACTCAGGGTTACTAGAGCAAGGAAAAATAAGGTTGCAGTACAAATCACCAATTTGGACCAGAATGCAAAAGAGGCTGATCCACTCAAATTTTCCAAGGAACATCACTGGGTTTTTGCTTGAAGATGAATGGTATGCATCCACTGACATCTCCAAACACTTGGAAGAATTTTTAGAAGAATATTTAAATGGGTTGCAGTGCAAAAGTGCCTACTGGACCAGATTGGAAAAGTTGGTGAAGAGCTCAAAATCTCCAATGGCCAGAAGGTATTTTTGCATAAAGGTGATGTGGAACCATCACATGACATCCCCAAATTTTGGTGGAATTTTTAGAAGCATTTATCAAATGGTTGTAGTGCAAATGGGCTCCAAATGCAAAAGAAATCATTTTATAAGAGCAAAGTTTTGAGAAAATAAATCTTGCAACATTTGAATCCACTGAATAATTAATTGTTTTATTATAGAGAGAAATCAAGTCCAACAATACCTTTGAAGGTTTTTCCCACAAGAGGTATAAAATCCAAAATCACAAAAGGTAAAACTTGACAATTGGAAAAGTTTTATTTCCTGGCAACATTTTAATCAATAAAAACAAGGCCAAAATTTTGGGTGTCACACCAAGGCAGCCGGCCTTACGTGCCGCCTGCGCAATCGGCTGGGGGCGAGCCGGCTGCGTGGACGGACCTGGTGGTCCAGTCGCCATCGCGCCAGCGCGCGGGGAAGGCCACTTCGGCTCCGGACCCGCAGAAGGCCACGGGCTCCAGCTCGTCGGCCCAGGACGTGGAGGCGGCCAGCGCTAGCTCGGGGTGGACGCCGGGTGGAGGGACGGCCGTGGTGAATGTGGCGGCGCAAGAAGTCCGGAACCGGCTTCAGTCCCAGGCCGCGGCGTTGAGGCAATATAATGACGAGTTCCTCGCGACGCGGGCGGCCATTCGGGTAAGTCTTCCGGTTTGGCTTTTTGATCTTGGTTTCTTCCGTGGGGGCGCGTCAGCGCACCCACTGGGTGTAGTCCCCGAGTTCCGAGTCGGCTGCGGAGCAGGCGGCTTGGAACTTCTTAGTGGGCTTTGTTTGCTATCTTGTTCTCATTCGCTTCTCTGTCTGACTTGCAGGACTACCACAACCTCCGTGCGGCTGCCTTCAACTCCCAGGGCCGGGAGCTGACCGAGAAGAATGCTGATCTATCTGAGAGCCGGGGTAAGTGCTTCATCTTTTATCTCACGTGGGGGCGCGTCAGCGCACCCACTGGTTGTAGTCCCCGAGATTCGGGCCGACTGCTGAGCAGTCGGGTCAGATCTTTCTTGACGACTTCTTTTCTTATTGCTTTTTTCTTCTCTGCCGTGTCTGCAGCGGCCAACGCCAAACTGAGGGAGGAGCTGGGTGGGACTCAGGCCGCCCTTCTTGCTAAGGAAGCCGAGTTTGATGCCTTGGCCCAGGAGCGTGACCGCCTGGTCAAGAAGCTAGCCGGCCAGGAGGAGAGCCACAAGGCGGCCCTGAAGGCGGTGTAGGATAGCGAGGCCGCCCTCCAAGCCGAGTATGAGACGGAGGCGGCGAGTTGGGCCGAGGCGAGGCAGTCGATGATCAACGGCTACGGCCAGATCGAAGACTTGGTTGACGGTAGGCCGCCCTCTTCTTCGTCCCTTGCTTGCCGCTTGCCGTTTGGTTCACTTTCTGACTTGGTATTTTTCTCTTCTTTCTCTTTCTTTCTTGTGCAGAGTACTTCCCTGGCTACTCTACTACCGCCAACCAAGTCGTCGAGGCCCACCGCGAGGCGCAAAGGCAGGCTGGTGCCATGATCGCGTCGAACGCTCGCCGGTCGCTTGAGGAACAGCTCCTGGCGATTCAAGCCCACCTCCAGCCGGCTCACCGCATGCTCCGCCGGCTTCAGCGTATTGGGGCGCAGGTGCTGGCCACTCTCTGGCCCGGCGACGTGATTCCCCGCACTCCCAGTCGGACTGCCGACTGGCTGGAGGTGGCGGTCGGCCGCTTCGAGGCCTGGAAGGCTTCTGCGGCTCGGTCAGGCGCCAGGCGGGTGCTGGAGTTCGTCAAGGCCTGGTATCCTGAGCTGAGCTTGGACCAGCTGGCCACCTGGCGGCAGGAGGCCGACATGGAGCTGGAGCCGGTGCGGCCGGCTATCATCCAGCGAGCCTCGGCGATGGCCGACTATACCGACACCAGCGCCTTTGCTCCTGAGGTGGATGACAACGGCGTTGCCCAGCCGGAGGAGTGGTTTGGGCTGAACCCGGCAGATGGCGAGGACTCGGCGGAGGAGATCGACTCCAGCGACGAGGGCGAGGAGGAGGAGGAGGAGGAGGGTGAAGGCGCCGCGCCAGATGGTGGAGCAGCCGGTCAGCCTCAGCTTGACCGTGCTTCCAGCAACAAGGCGCGTGCGAGCGCACCGCCTGCAGCCGGCGATGATCAAGCTGAGACTCGCCAGTCCGCCACTCCTCCAGCCGGTGCTGCCGTCTCCACCGACCAGCCGGCTCCCCTGCTGCGCCCTTAGTCTAATCTGTCGCCTTTACTTTCCTGTTTTATTACTCTTGGAACAGTAATTTGCTAAGTTTGCACAGTTCCACCCACTGGGGGTGTATTCGAGCTATATTGACTGCCGGCCAGTTGAAGGCCTTATGTGTAAATATAATCATGCATGTGTTTGGCTTTCCATTGTTCTTTGCTTTTCATCCTTCGGCTGTTTCCTTTACCGCCCTCCCTTGGTTGCCGCCTTCCCAGCCGGACAGCTGCTCTGCAGTCTGTGGCTGGAGAAGTGCTTGGCTGGTTGGGAGGGCAAGTACTCTAGCTTTGTTGGATTGTAGCGAATTGACTTGGAAGCCGGTCAGCCGGCTGTTTTGACAGCCGGTAGGCGTGGTTGGAGGCCGGCTTGTGTTATATAAGTTCGTTAGTCCTTTCTGCCTTTGGCTCTTGCCAGTCGTTCAGTCGGTTCTTCGAGCTGCGACTTACAACAAGAGAGGGCTCGGGTGCTGGCACACTACTTGTCTGACTTCAGGTAGAACTTTTAACATAACTTAAGGCGGCCAGTCCCCGGGCCGACTAGTCGAACCCGGTGCCAAATAGAAAATCAAATGTAATTGTACATTCATGGGTATGACACTCGTCATTCATAGATAAAGGAGGGCAGTCCCCGAGTGCGCCTCGGGGGGGCCGTTGTCTCGTACTTAATACAAAAAGGTAGCATGATACATACTGCTTTTAACTGTAAAATCTTCTCAGGAGATTGGCGTTCCATGGTCATTCCGACTCCTTGCCGGAATCATCCCTCTTGCGCGCTCTCGGCTTCTGTGCGTCGATCAGGTAGTAGGAGTCGTTGCCTAGGGCCTTACTGATGACGAAAGGGCCTTCCCAAGGGGCCGAGAGCTTGTGCTGGCCGGCTGTTCGCTGGATCAGCCGGAGCACAAGATCGCCCTCTTGGAAGGATCTTGGCTTGACCTTCCGGTTGTGGTAACGGCCCAAACCCTGTTGGTAGATGGCGGACCGGCTGAGTGCTAACAGCCGGCCTTCTTCCAGCAGGTCGATGCCGTCTTCTCGCGCTTCCTTGGCCTCCGCCTCCGTGTACATGGTGACCCGAGGTGAGTCGAACTCGATGTCAGTTGGGATGACAGCCTCGGCACCATATACAAGGAAGAACGGAGTGAAGCCGGTTGACTTGTTCGGGGTAGTACGCAGACTCCAGAGGACAGCCGGCAGCTCATCAAGCCAGCAGCCGGCCGAACGCTCCAGTGGTACGACCAGTCGGGGCTTGATGCCGGAGAGGATGAGGCGGTTTGCTCGCTCGACCTGGCCGTTTGACTGCGGGTGGGCAACGGATGCTAAGTCCAGTCGGATGCCATGTGTCGCGCAGAAACGTGCCAGTGCTCCCTTGGCAAAATTCGTGCCGTTGTCGGTGATGATTCTGTGTGGTACACCATACCGAGTAATGATGTCTGCGATGAATGTCACGGCAGTCGGCCCGTTCAGCTTCTTGATTGGCTTCTCTTCAATCCACTTGGTAAATTTGTCCACGGCGACAAGAAGATGTGTCATGCCGCCGCGGGCTGTCTTGAATGGGCCCACCATGTCCAGCCCCCAAACGGCAAAGGGCCAGGTGAGGGGGATGGTCTTGAGTGCAGAAGCCAGCAGGTGTTGCTTGGAGCTGAAGACTTGGCATCATTTGCAGCATTTGACTAATTCCTTGGCATCTTCCAAAGCAGTCGGCCAGAAGAAACCATGGCGGAAAGCTTTGGCGACAAGTGATCTTGAGGCTGCGTGGTGGCCGCATTCGCCTTGGTGGATGTCCTTGAGGATTGCTATGCCCTTCTCTGGCTCGACGCAGCGCTGGAAGACTCCAGTGACGCTACGCTTAACAAGTTCTCTGTTTATTATTGCATATGCTCCGGCTCGGCGTTGAACTAGTCTTGCCGAGATCTCATCAGTCAGCAGCTCTCTGTTGACTAGGAAGTTGAGGATGGGCTGGGCTCATGATGGAGCTGTGACTTCTTCTATTGTCAGTACGGCCACTGTGACCCGGGTGGGTGGGTTGGGTGGTGGAGAGTTGGAGTCGGCCACCGCCTATTGTGTCGCTGCAGTCCCCGGGCCTACTGCTGCAGTCCCCGGGCCGACTGCTGCAGTCCCCGGGCCGGGTGCGACTATGGCAGTCCCCGGGCCGCTTGTCGAAGTCCCATAGCCGCCTCTTGGGTTCCCCTAGTCGGATCCGACTGCATCGGGAGCAGGCGGTACGACGATAGAGTCCGATTCTGGAGACGGCTTGATAGACGGTTTGAGGAGGCGCTGGAGAGAGACACCGGTTGGTATAGCTTGTCGGGTGGAGCCGATCCGTGCCAGGGCATCTGCTTGGTCGTTGTCGGCCCGTGGCACGTGGAGGAACTCGCACCCTTCAAAGTATCCACTGATCTGCTGGACGAGTAATCGATAGCTCGCCATGTTTGCGTCCTTGGCGTCCCAGTCGCCAGATGACTGCTGGACCACCAAGTCCGAGTCGCCATAACACAGGATCCGGCGTATGCCGAGCTCTTTGGCTAGCCGGAGCCCGTGTATGAGCGCCTCGTACTCAGCCACATTGTTGGAGGTGGCAAAATGGATTTGCAATGTGTATCTGAGCTTGTCGCCTTTGGGAGAGGTGAGGACGATGCCGGCTCCCAAACCGGTGCGCATCTTGGACCCGTCGAAGTGCATCCGCCAACGAGTGGAGTCGGGAGCCGGCGGCAGGTACTGGGTCTCGGCCCAGTCGACAAGGAAGTCGGCCAATGCTTGGGACTTGATGGCAGTGCGGGGCTGGTAGAAGATTGTGTAAGGAGCCAGCGCAATGGCCCACTTATCCACCCGGCCGGATGCGTCCCGGCTGCCTATGATCTCGGCAAGCGGGGCAGCGCATACGACCGTGATGGGATGCTCTTGAAAGTAGGGCTTCAGCTTCTTGGCGGCGAAGTACACTCCATAGCACATCTTCTGGTAATGCGGGTAGTTTTGCTTCGAGGTGGACAGTACTTCGCTTAAATAATATACCGGCCTTTGAACCAACTGAGCTCGACCTTCTTCTGGGCGCTGGACCACGATGACTGTACTGACCACTCGGCTAGTCGCAGCAATGTAGAGGAGCATGGGCTCCTTCTCAGTCGGCGCTGCCAGGACAGGTGGAGTGGTCAGCATCTTCTTCAACTCGTGGAAGGCTTGGTCTGCTTGGTCGTTCCACTCGAAGTGGGTGGATTTCTTCGTGAGTCGGTACAGGGGGAGAGCCTTCTCTCCTAGCCGGCTGATAAAGCGGTTTAGGGAGGCCAGGCACCCGGTAAACTTTTGAACGTCTCGCAACTTGGTGGGAATCTTCATTCTCTCAATGGCCTTGATCTTCACAGGGTTGCACTCGATGCCGCGTTCGGAGACCAAAAAGCCTAGAAGCTGGCCGGCTGGTACTCCGAACACGCATTTCTCGGGGTTGAGCTTGATCTGGAATCGGCGCAAGTTGGCAAATGTTCCTTTGAGGTCTTCCAGCAGGGTGCCGCGCTTCTCCATCTTCACCACAATATCGTCTACGTAGACGTGGGCATTTCTGCCGAGTTGCTGGAGGAGGCATTTCTGCATGCAACGCTGAAAAGTGGCACCGGCATTTCTCAAGCCGAATGTCATAGTCAGGTAGCAGAAAGCTCCGAATGGTATGATGAAGGCGGTCTTCAGGCAGTCAGCTGGGTCCAACTTGATCTGGTGGTATCCTGAGTAGGCATCCAAGAAACTCAACAGCTCGCATCCGGCTGTGGAGTCTATCACTTGATCAATCCGTGGTAGGGCAAACAGATCTTTGGGGCAGGCTTTGTTGAGGCTAGTGTAATCTATACACATACGCCATTTTTTGTTCTTCTTCAACACCAAGACCGGGTTGGCAATCCACTCTGGGAAAAACACTTCCATAATGAAGTCGGCGGCCAGGAGTCGGGCTATCTCTTTTCCTACGATCCTTCTCTTCTCCTCCGACAGTCGGCGGAGAGGCTGCTTGACTGGTTTCGCGTCCGCTCGGACGTGTAGCTTGTGCTCGGCGAAATCCTTCGAAACACCCGGCATGTCCTTTGGGGACGATGCAAAGATGTCTTGATTCTCACGGAGGAAGTCGACGAGCTCGCCTTCCTATTTACTGTCCAGGTTTGCACCAATGACAGCAAACCTCTCCGGGTTCTCCGGGTCCAGAGGTATCTTCTTCGTCTCCTTGGCCGGCTGGAAGGAGCCCTGAGCATCATATTCCTTGGGGTTGGGGGATAGGGCCGGCTGCTTGCCGGCCATGGCCACAACTCGCTCCAGCATCTTCTTCTCTTTAGCAACCACGAGGGACTCGGCCAGTCGGCTGCTGGCTGCAGCGCACTCGATGGACTTCTTGTAGTCGCCGGCTACAGAGATGATCCCCTTTGAACTCGGCATCTTCATCTTGAGGTAGGCGTAGTGGGGCACAGCCATGAACTTGGCCAGGGCAGGTCGGCCAAGCAAGGCGTGGTAAGGGCTCTCTAGATCCACTACTTCAAACCAGATTGCTTCTCGGCGAAAGTGATCCTTGTCTCCGAAGAGAACATCCATCTTGATCTTGCCGATTGGGGATCAGGACAGGCCGGGTACAATGCCATGGAACACAGTCTGGCTTGGCATGAGCTGCTTTGCCTTGAGGTTCAACTTCTCCATGGTGTCGCGGTACAGTATGTTGATACTGCTTCCGCCATCAATCAGCACGCGGGAGAACGGGCAGCTCGCCTTTCCGTCGCAAGGGTGACGTCCAACACCAATGCGTAGGAGCCGGGAGATGGCATCACCTCTGGGTGATCGGCCCGGCTCCAGCTGATAGGCCTTTCAGACCAATTCATGAACTCGGGGTTGCTGGAGGCGACCGCGTTGACCTCTTGGTGCTATCGGCGCCGACTGCGCTTGTCTTCAATATGGCTCGTGAAGACGACGTAGGCGGCGTGCTCATCTGGGAACTCATCCTGAATGGCCCCAACTGCTGGTCAAGCAGCCGGCGGCTGGGGGGTTGGAGGCGGTGGGCCGGGAGGCGGAGGCGGCACCAGCCCCTCGCCCTTGGAGATCCGCGTGAGCCAATGGCACTTCTGGGTCATGTGGTTGGACGGCTTCGCGCCGCTATGGAACTTGCAGGGGGCGTCGAGAGTTTGCTCGTAGGAGAAGGCCGGCTGCCAAGCCGGCCTGCCGCCCTTCTTCTTGGGAGCGGGCCGCTCTTCGGGCTGCTCGTCTTCGACAGTGGCCACCTACCGACTGGTGGAAGGCGGCATAGGGGCCTTGTGCTTGTGGTCGTTCTGGTAGGGGCGTCGGTTGGGGTCGCCAGCCGGCGTCTTGGGAGCAGGAGTGAGCACCTTTCCAGAGGCGTCCACTCGGAGCTCGGTCTTCATCGAGGAATCGGCCGTGGCATACTTGTCTGCTATGACAAGCAGCTCGTCGAGGGTAGTCAGCTCGTCGCAGAGGAGTTCTATGGCTTGAACCTCGTGCACCCCCTCGCAGGAGTTGCGAAGCTCGGCCCACCGCGTGAGGTAGTCGCGAGTCGATTCGCTGGGCCCTTGGACGCACAAGGAGAGCTGGCGGGGCTTGGGAGGTCACTTGTATGTGCTAGTGAAGTTGCGGACGAAGACTTCCGTGAAGTCTAGCCAACTGTTGACGCTGTAGGGCTTGAGGCTGTTCAGCCAGGTGCGCGTCGTGCCTTCAAGCATGAGAGGGACGTACTTCACGGCAACGCGCCTGTTGCCGTTTGCTATGCTGACCGCGGTAGAGTAGTCGATCAGCCAATCTTCCGGCTTCATGGAGCCGTTGTACTTGGGCGTGTCTCTGGGGAGTGAGAACCCTTTGGAGAAGGGCTCGTCGCGGATGTGGGGGCCAAAGCAAGGCGGGCCGACATCATCTTCTTGTTCTAACGCCAGGGATCGAGCTAGGCGGTCGATCCGGTGGCGGGCATCATTCGCGGTGGCCTAGTCGAACACCGAGAGTCGAATGCGTGACAGGTGGCAGGGTGGGATATGTCTCCCCACGAGGCGGGGGGAGGCGGATTGCCTTGGCGTTCGACCGCTTGGGGGCGGCCTTCTGCATCGCGCTCAATGCTGATTCGAGTCCGGCTGCGGCTAGCAGCCGGCTCCTTGTCTTTCCTCGCGCGGGCGCCGCTCGCAGTCGGCGACCGGGATGTCGCGGCGTGTTCTCGGCGTGGGGGAGGACTCTCAGCGCGGCCGCCGGCTTCATGCCGTTCTGCGGCCACGTCGATCAGCTGCTGGATGCGCCTTGTCATGTAGGGGAGCTCATCAGC
This sequence comes from Aegilops tauschii subsp. strangulata, assembly GCF_002575655.3. Lineage (NCBI taxonomy): Eukaryota > Viridiplantae > Streptophyta > Magnoliopsida > Poales > Poaceae > Aegilops > Aegilops tauschii. The sequence goes on along the minus strand of NC_053037.3, from coordinate 568,532,532 downwards.
CCCCAGCCCGTTCAGCTCTTCTGCGGCCGCCTGAGCGGCACGTAGGTTCTCGAGTGGCGTGGCGTAGACTGGGCGGTCTGCCCCCAGCATGCTGGCGATGGCCGCGCCGCGCTTCTTGACGAGGCCGGCTCGGCTAGGCCCGCCATGAGGTGGCGCGGTCGACTTCGCGCTGGTGAGCCTCAGTGAGCCGTCTCATGGAGGCTATCTTCTGGCCCTCCGCGATGAGGGCGAGGCGGCGTGCCTCCAGAGTCTCGGCGTCGGCGTCGGCCGGGATGGGGACGGACAAGTCGTGCAGTGCCGCTTGTAGGGCGTCGTGGGCGTTCTCGCCCGAGTCGGCTCCGTGGCTGATGACCAGCACCTCAGTGACACCGCTGCTGCCACTGTCGGCTCGAGGGAGAGGGTCGTCGAAGATCACCACGTCGGTGGGGAAGGCGTCAAGCGATGCCGTGTCGGAGTCGACAAGCATCGGGTCGGTGGAGCTGACCAACTCCAAGTCCACAACAAGCTCGCTGGAGACATGAAGCTGGTCGAGGAGGCTGACGAGGCGGCTCTCGGGGTAGTTGTGCCCGCGTCGGACGCGGGCTCGTCGGAGATGCGAGTCTCGCCAAGATGGTCGGCGAGGCAGCTCGCCGCGTAGGTGTCGTCGACGCCCGTCAGCTCGTCAGGGCAAGCGCCATCGGGCATAGCAGGCTGGCTACGCTCGCGGGGGAGGAAAAGGGTTCCCGTCCAGAACAGGTCTCCGGACGACGGTGCACCTGGTCCCACGGTGGGCGCCAAATGTCGGGTGGTAGGTGCGACATATGCCAACGGGTGGCTTATCATTGTGGGAGCCAGTAAGACATCGCCGGTGCCTGGAAACGGGATAAGGCGAAGACATGCACGCCGGCGGATCTTACCCAGGTTCGGGGCTCTCCGTGGAGATAAGACCCCTAGTCCTGCTCTGCGGGGTCTCCGCATGATCACTAGATCAATACAAGTAGCTACAAGTGCTCCTTGAGCTGTTTGGCTAGGGAAAGAAGAAGGGCACGGCTAGCTCTCCTTTTCTCTCTATGTGGTGTGTGAAACTCTATGAGATCCACCCTTTGCATGGGTGTCCCGGGGGTTTTATATAGGCCTACCCCCAGGGGTACAATGGTAATACGGCTGGGCGCGGGTCCCAACCGTCAGTGTCTGTGCTCGCCGGCTTCTCCGTCGGCCATTGGGGCCCGCCGACTGGTGGGTCCCGCCGATTGCCGGCCTCTTGGCCGACAGGCCGGCCCCACCGCTTGGGGGCCTTGTCGGCGGCTAGTTACTGTTGCCTCGCCTCTGATGACGAGGGCTTTGTCGAGGTAAGCATGGCTACAGTGCCACCGCCTTGCGGGCTCTCACTGTAGCCTCACCTCGTCTCGTCTCCTTAATGATGCACATGTTTCGAGGGAGGGAGGTAGCCGGCTATTGGGAGCCGGCTACGCCCCAGGCCGACTAGGGGGGCCGGGCCGCCTTCGAGCGTCTCTGTGGCTAAAGGGGCCCGCCACCCGCGGGCCGTACTGGCGCCTGTCGTGGGTGACATCGAGGTCAACATGGCTACAGTGCCGCGCCGGACGGGGGATAGCTGACCCGTACGGCGTCCTGTGGCCATGCCTGTTCCGGGATTCGGGGGTAGTGGGCTGTACTGCGGCCACGCCCCATCTTATCACCGTTATGTGGGTGCAGCCCTGGTGGGTGCAGTCTTGGCCGGCTTCTGGGAGTCGGATCTCTTCATGGCCGGCTTCTGGGAGTCGGTCCTCTTGGGGCCGGCTTCCTGGAGTCGACCATTGATGGGGAACGTAGCAATAATTTAAAATTTTCCTACGTGTCACCAAGATTGATCTAGGAGATGCTAGCAATGAGAGAGAGTGAGAGCATCTTCATACCCTTGAAGATCGCTAAGCAGAAGCGTTACAAGAACGCGGTTGATGGACTCGTACTCGCGGCGATTCAAATCGCGGAAGATCTGATCTAGCGCCGAACGGATGGCGCCTCCGCGTTCAACACACGTAAAGCCCGGGGACATATCATCCTTCTTGATCCAGCAAGGGGAGAGGAGAAGTTGAGGGAGAACTCCAGCAGCACGACGGCGTGGTGGCGATGGAGCTCGTGGTTCTCCGGCAGAGCTTCTCTAAGCACTACGGAGGAGGAGGAGGAGGAGTTGGAGGAGGATAGGGCTGCGCCAGGCCAGGGGTGTGGCTGCCCTCTCTCTCCCTCGCTATATATATAGGGGAAAGGGGGGTGGAGGAGGCGCCCTAGGGTTCCCTAGGGGAGGGGCGGCAGCCACAGGGGAAACCCAAGATGGGTTTGGGCGCCCCCACCCCTGGGAAACTTGCCCCCCAAGCCGGGAGGGGTGGCTGCCCTAGGGGAGGCGCCCCCACCTCTCCACGTTACGTGAGAGGGGTTGGGAGGGGCGCACAGCCCCTTAGTGGGCTGGTTTTCCCCTTCCCCTTGGCCCATAAGGCCCCCCAACGCTTGCCGGGGCCTCCGAAACCCCTTCCGGACATGCTGGCCATAGCCTGGTACCCCCGGAACAATTCCGGACTCCAATACCCTTTGTCCAATATACCTATCTTCACCTCCGGACCATTCCGGAGCTCCTCGTCATGTCCGGGATCTCATCTGGGACTCCGAACAACCTTCGGTAACCACATACTATTTCCCATAACAACTCTAGCGTCACCGAACCTTAAGTGTATAGACCCTACGGGTTCGGGAACCATGCAGACATGACCGAGACACCTCTCCGGCCAATAACCAATAGCGGGATCTGGATACCCATATTGGCTCCCACATGTTCCACGATGATCTCATCGGATGAACCATGATGTCGGGGATTCAATCAATCCCGTATACAATTCCCTTTGTCTATCGGTATGTTACTTGTCCGAGATTCGATCGTCGGTATCCCAATACCTCGTTCAATCTCGTTACCAGCAAGTCTCTTTACTCGTTCCGTAAATCATGATCCCGTGGCTAACTCATTAGTCACATTGAGCTCATTATGATTATGCATTACCGAGTGGGCCCAGAGATACCTCTCCGTCATACGGAGTGACAAATCCCAGTCTCGATTCGTGCCAACCCAACAGACACTTTCGGAGATACCTGTAGTGCACCTTTATAGCCACCCAGTTACGTTGTGACGTTTGGTACACCCAAAGCACTCCTACGGTATCCGGGAGTTGCACAATCTCATGGTCTTAGGAAAACATACTTGACATTAGAAAAGCTCTAGCAAAACGAACTACACGATCTTGTGATATGCTTAGGATTGGGTCTTGTCCATCACATCATTCTCCTAATGATGTGAACCCATTATCAATGACATCCAATGTCCATGGTCAGGAAACCATAACCATCTATTGATCAACGAGCTAGTCAACTAGAGGCTTACTAGGGACATGTTGTGGTCTATGTATTCACACATGTATTACGGTTTCCAGTTAATACAATTATAGCATGAACAATAGACAATTATCATGAACAAGGAAATACAATAATAACCATTTTATTATTGCCTCTAGGGCATATTTCCAATAGTCTCCCACTTGCACTAGAGTCAATAATCTAGTGCACCTCACTATGTGATTGCAATGAATCCACCACCCATGGGGTTTGTTCATATCTCGCTTGTAAGAGAGGTTATTAGTCAACGGGTCTGAACCTTTCAGATCCGTGTGTGCTTTACAAATCTCTATGTCATCTTGTAGATGCAGCTACCACGCCCTACTTGGAGCTATTCCAAATAACTGCTCTACTATACGAATCCGGTTTACTACTCGAAGTCATCCGGATTAGTGTCAAAGTTTGCATCGACGTAACCCTTTACGATGAACTCTTTTACCACCTCCATAATCGAGAAAATTCCTTAGTCCACTAGATACTAAGGATAAGTTCGACCGCTGTCATGTGATCCATTCCTGGATCACTCTTGTACCCCTTGACTGACTCATGGCAAGGCACACTTCAGGTGCGGTACACAGAATAGCATACTGTAGAGCCTACGTCTAAAGCATAGGGGACAACCTTCGTCCTTTCTCTCTCTTCCGCCGTGGTCATGTCTTGAGTTTTACTCAATACTAACACCATGTAACACAACCAAGAACTCCTTCTTCGCTGATCTATTTTGAACTCCTTCAAAATCTTGTCACGGTATGTATTCATTTGAAAGTACTATTAAGCGTTTTTTATCTATCCTTATAGATCTTGATGCTCAATGTTCAAGTAGCTTAATCCAGGTTTTCCATTGAAAAACACTTTTCAAATAACCCTGTATGCTTTCTAGAAATTCTACATCATTTCTGATCAACAATATGTTAACAACATATACTCATCAAAAATTATATAGTGCTCCCACTCACTTCTTTGGAAATACAAGTTTCTCATAAACTTTGTATAAACCCAAAATCTTTGATCATCTCATCAAAGCGTACATTCCAACTCCGAGATGCTTACTCCAGTCCTTAGAAGGATTGCTGGAGATTTGCATACTTGTTAGCATCTTTCAGGATTGACAAAACCTTCTGGTTGTATCACATACAACCTTTCCTCAAGAAAATCGTCGAGGAAACAATGTTTTGACATCCTATCTACAAGATTTCATAAATAATGCAGTAACTACTAATATAATTCCAATAGACTCTTAGCATCGCTACGAGTGAGAAAGTCTCATCGCAGTCAACTCCTTGAACTTGTCGGAAAACATCTTAACGACAAGTCGAGCTTTCTTAATGGTGACACTTATCATCATTGTCCGTCTTCCTTTTAAAATCCATCTGCACCCAACAGCCTTACGACCATCAAGTAGTTCTTCCAAAGTCTATACTTTGTTTTTATACATGGATCCTCTCTCGGATTTTATGGCCTCGAGCCATTCGTCGGAATCTGGGCCCACCATCGCTTCTCCATAGCTCGTAGGTTCATTGTTGTCTAGCAACATGACTTCCAAGACAGGATTACATACCACTCTGAAGTAGTACGCATCCTTGTCGACCTGCGAGGTTTGGTAGTGACTTGATCCGAAGTTTCATGATCACTCTCATAAGCTTCCACTTCAATTGGTGTAGGTGCCACAGGAACAACTTCCTCTGCCCTGCTACACACTAGTTGAAGTGACGGTTCAATAACCTCATCAAGTCTCCAGAATCCTCGCACTCAATTCTTTCGAGAGAAACTTTTCCTCGAGAAAGGACCCATTTCTAAAAACAATCACTTTTGCTTCAAGATCTGAAATAGGAGGTATACCCAACTGTTTTGGGTATTCTATGAAGATGCATTTATCCGCTTTGGGTTCGAGCTTATCAGCCTGAAACTTTTTCACATAAGCGTTGCAGCCCCAAACTTTTAAGAAACAACAGCTTAGGTTTCTCTAAACCATAGTTCAAACGGTGTCGTCTCAACGGAATTGCGCGGTGCCCTATTTAAAGTGAATGCGGTTGTCTCTAATGCCTAGCCCATAAATGATAGCGGTAATTCGATAAGGGACATCATGGTATGCACCATATCCAATAGGGTGCAGTTATGATGTTCGGACACACCATCACACTATGGTGTTCCAGGCGGTATTAGTTGTGAAACAATTTCCACAATGTCTTAATTGTGTGCCAAACTCGTAACTCAAATATTCATCTCTATGATCATATCACAGACATTTTATCCTCTTGTCACGACGATCTTCAACTTCACTCTGAAATTACTTGAACCTTTCAATAATTCAGACTTGTGTTTCATCAAGTAAATATACTCGGCACCTACTCAAATCATCTGTGAAGTAAGAACATAACGATATCCACTGCCTGCCTCAGCACTCATTGGACTGCACACATCAAAATGTATTACTTCCAACAAGTTGCTTTCTTGTTCCATCTTACTGAAAACGAGGCCTTTCAGTCATCTTGCCCATGTGTTATTATTTGCATGTCACAAGTGATTCAAAATCAAGTGAGTCCAAACGATCCATCTGTATGGAGTTTCTTCATGCATATCTACCAATAGACATGGTTGGCATGTCTCAATCTTTTCAAAAATGAGTGAGTCCAAAGATCCATCAACATGGAGCTTCTTCATGCATTTTATACCAGTATGACTCAAATGGCAGTGCCACAAGTATGTGGTACTATCATTACTATTTTATATCTTTTGGCATGAACATGTGTATCACTGCGATCGAGATTCAATAAACCATTCATTTTAGGTGCAAGACCATTGAAGGTATTATTCAAATAAACAGAGTAACCATTATTCTCCTTAAATGAATAACCGTATTGCGATAAACATAATCCAATCATGTCTATGCTCAACGCAAACACCAAATAACAATTATTTAGGTTTAATACCAATCCCGATGGTAGACGGAGCGTACGATGTTTGACAACATCAACCTTGGAAACACTTCCAACACATATCGTCATCTCACCTTTAGCTAGTCTCCGTTTATTCCGTAGCCTTTTATTTCGAGTTACCAACACTTAGCAACCGAACCGGTATCTAATACCCTGGTGCTACTAGGAGTACTAGTAAAGTACACATTAATATAATGTATATCCAATATACTTCTGTCGACGTTACCAGCCTTCTCATCTACCAAGTATCTAGGGCAGTTCTGCTTCAGTGACCGTTCCCCTCATTACAGAAGCACTTAGCCTCGGGTTTGGGTTCTACCTTGGGTTTCTTCACTAGAGCAGCAACTGATTTGTCGTTTCATGAAGTATCCCTTCTTGCCCTTGCCCTTCTTGAAACTAGTGGTTTTACTAACCATCAACAATTGATGCTCCTACTTGATTTCTACTTTCGCGGTGTCAAACATCGCGAATAGCTCGAGGATCATCATATCTATCCCTGATATGTTATAGTTCATCACGAAGCTCTAGTAGCTTGGTGGCAGTGACTTTGGAGAACCATCACTATCTCATCTGGAAGACAACTCCCACTCGATTCAAGCGATTGTAGTACTCAGACAATCCGAGCACATGCTCAACGATTGAGCTTTTCTCCCTTAGTTTGCAGGCTTAAGAAACTTGTCAGAGGTATCATACCTCTTGACGTGGGCACTAGTCTGAAATCCCAATTTCGGTCTTTGGAACATCTCACATGTCCTACGACGTTTCCAAAACGTCTTTGGCGCCTCAATTCTAAACCGTTAGCATTACGCACTGAACTATCACGAAGTCATCAAAACGTGTATGTCAGATGTTCGCAACATCCACAGACGACGCTCGAGGTTCAGCACACCGAGCGGTGCATTAAGGACATAAGCCTTCTGCGCAGCAATGAGAATAATCCTCAGTTTACGGACCCAGTCCGCATAATTTCTACTATCAACTTTCAACTAAATTTTCTCTAGGAACATATCTTAAACAGTAGAACCAAAGTGTAAGCTATGACATAATTTGCAAAGACCTTTTGACTATGTTCATGATAATTAAGTTCATTTGATTATTTAATGAACTCCCACTTAGATAGACATCCCTCTTGTCATCTAAGTGATACATGATCCGAATCGACTAGACCGTGTCCGATCATCACGTGAGACGGACTAGTCATCAATGGTGAACATCTCCATGTTGATCGTATCTACTATACGACTCATGTTCGACCTTTCAGTCTCTTGTGTTCCGAGGCCATGTCTGTACATGCTAGGCTCGTCAAGTCAACCTAAGTGTTTCGCATGTGTAAATCTGGCTTACACCCGTTGTATGCGAACGTTAGAATCTATCACACCCGATCATCACGTGGTGCTTCGAAACAACGATCCTTCGCAACGGTGCACAGTTAGGGGGAACACATCTCTTGAAATTTTAGTGAGGGATCATCTTATTTATGCTACCGTCGTTCTAAGGAAATAAGATGTAAACATGACAAACATCACATGCAAATCATAAAGTGACATGATATGGCCAATATCAGCTTACGCCTTTGATCTCCATCTTCGAGGCGCGGCATGATCACCTTCGTCACCGGCATGACACCATGATCTCCATTATCATGATCTCCATCATCGTGTCTTCATGAAGTTGTCTCGCCAACTATTACTTCTACTACTATGGCTAACGGTTAGCAATAAAGTAAAGTAATTACATGGCATTTTTCATTGAAATGCAGGTCATACAATAAATTAAGACAACTCCTATGGCTCCTACCGGTTGTCATACTCATCGACATGCAACTCGTGATTCCTATTACAAGAACATGATCAGTCTCATACATCACATATATATAATTCATCACGTCCTTTTGGCCATATCACATCACATAGTATACCCTGCAAAAACAAGTTAGACGTCCTCTAATTGTTGTTGCATGTTTTACGTGGCTGCTATGGGTTTCTAGCAAGAACGTTTCTTACCTACACAAAAGCCACAACGGTGATATGCCAATTGCTATTTACCCTTCATAAGGACCCTCTTCATCGAATCTGATCCGACTAAAGTGGGAGAGACAGACACCCGCTAGCCACCTTATGCATAAAGTGCATGTCAGTCGGTGGAACCCGTCTCACGTAAGAGTACGTGTAAGGTCGGTCCGGGCCGCTTCATCCCACAATGCCGCCGAATCAAGATAAGACTAGTAACGGTAAGCAAATTGAACAAATCATCGCCCACAACTACTTTGTGTTCTACTCGTGCATAGAATCTACGCATAGACCTAGCTCATGATGCCCCTGATGGGGAACGTAGCAATAATTCATAATTTTCCTACGTGTCACCAAGATCGATCTAGGAGATGCTAGCAACAAGAGAGAGTGAGTGCATCTTCATACCCTTGAAGATCGCTAAGCGGAAGCGTTACAAGAACGCGGTTGATGGAGTCATACTCGCGGCGATTCAAATCGAGGAAGATCCGATCTAGCGCCGAACGGACGGCGCCTCCGCGTTCAACACACGTACAGCCCGGGGACATATAGGGAGAACTCCAGCAGCACGACGGCATGGTGGCGATGCCCTCTCTCTCCCTCACTATATAGGGGGAAGGGGGTGGAGGAGGCGCCCTAGGGTTCCCTAGCGGAGGGGCGGCGGCCACAGGGGAAACCCTAGATGGGTTTGGGCGCCCCCACCCCTGGGAAACTTGCCCCCCAAGCCGGGAGGGGTGGCTGCCCTAGGGGAGGCGCCCCCACCTCTCCACGTTACGTGAGAGGGGTTGAGAGGGGCGCACAGCCCCTTAGTGGGCTGGTTTGCCCCTTCCCCTTGGCCCATAAGGCCCCCCAACGCTTGTCGGGGCCTCCGAAACCCCTTTCGGACATGCTGGCCATAGCCTGGTACCCCCGGAACAATTCCGGACTCGAATACCCTTCGTCCAATATACCGATCTTCACCTCCGGACCATTCCGGAGCTCCACGTCATGTCCGGGATCTCATCCGGGACTCCGAACAACCTTTGGTAACCACATACTATTTCCCATAACAACTCTAGCGTCACCGAACCTTAAGTGTGTAGAGCCTACGGGTTTGGGAACCATGCAGACATGACCGAGACACCTCTCCGGCCAATAACCAATAGCGGGATCTGGATACCCATATTGGCTCCCACATGTTCCACGATGATCTCATCGGATGAACCACGATGTTGGGGATTCAATCAATCCCGTATATAATTCCCTTTGTCTATCGGTATGTTACTTGTCCGAGATTCGATCGTCGGTATCCCAATACCTCATTCAATCTTGTTACCGGCAAGTCTATTTACTCGTTCCGTAACGCATGATCCCGTGGCTAACTCATTAGTCACATTGAGCTCATTATGATGATGCGTTACCGAGTGGGCCCAGAGATACCTCTCCGTCATACGGAGTGACAAATCCTAGTCTCGATTCGTGCCAACCCAACAGACACTTTCGGAGATACCTGTAGTGCACCTTTATAGCCACCCAGTTACGTTGTGACGATTGGTACACCCAAAGCACTCCTACGGTATCCGGGAGTTGCACAATCTCATGGTCTAAGGAAAAGATACTTGACATTAGAAAAGCTCTAGCAAAACGAACTACACGATCTTGTGATATGCTTAGGATTGGGTCTTGTCCATCACATCATTCTCCTAATGATGTGATCCCGTTATCAATGACATCCAATGTCCTTGGTCAGGAAACCATAACCATCTATTGATCAACGAGCTAGTCAACTAGAGGCTTACTAGGGACATGTTGTGGTCTATGTATTCACACATGTATTACGGTTTCCAGTTAATACAATTATAGCATGAACAATAGACAATTATCATGAACAAGGAAATACAGTAATAACCATTTTATTATTGCCTCTAGGGCATATTTCCAATAGCCATCTCGTAGCTTTCTTCGGGAAGGTTTTTGAGGCCGGGTCGCCTTCTGGGAGTCGGCCCTGGGGATAGCCGGCCGGAGGAAGGCGGCCCCAGGCTCTGGATGCTTAAAGGCTCGATTGGCCTGATAATTTTTCGAAGAGCCAGGGGGAGTCGGTTAGACTACCCGTGGCCATTTACTCCGACAGTTAGGTCGTGCCATGTGTCGACGTATCATAGGCGCTTTGGGTCCAATGAGTGGATGACATCTGTCCCAACGGCGAGCCGACACGTGTTCCCTCCAGCCAATGATGATTTTACACGTGGAAAATCCCCATTGGTCAGGGCTGTTAACGGGTTATCGGATCCAAAACCGGACCCGATATCTTAACGGCGTTCCGTTACGGTGGATGCCACGTGTCGGTCACCCTTGACGAAAGCACTTCTGTGACACGCGATTTATCGTCATGGAAGTGGACACTTCCTTGATGATAATTTTGGTAATGTCATGGAACACTTCTACGACAGCACAGGTATGACTATCTTGATTCTGTCATAAATTTGTCATGGATGTACATGCATGACAGAAAACGTGACCTACTATGACAAACACGTATCATCACGGAAGTGTGTTTTTTTGTAGTGTTGCCCGCCACGCTTCTTGTCGGATCCTTCGGCACCATCCTGACCCTTCTCCTTGTCTCGCCTCTCGTACTCGGCCTTTCGCTTTTCGGCAAGCAGCTCGACCTGTCGGCAGTTCTGGAGGTCGTGGCCCTTGGTGCGGTGGATCTTGCAATACTGCTTGTCGGAGCCTCCTGGCTTGTCCGCAGCCGCCAAGGCCCGGTAGGCGGCGCACCCGGCAATCTCCTTGTCGGGGTCGTCTGCCTTGGCCTTCTTGGCGGCGCCGGTGTCGTCGGATCCCACGACGGCAAGCACGGCTTTTCCCTTGCGCTTCCTGTTGCATCGTCGGCCCTTCTTCGTCGGGGTGGCGATGTCTTCATCGGTAGAGTTGGTTTCCACACTGGCGTCCTCGCCGGGGTACTTCCTTCCCTCTTCAGCCCAGGCGCACCTATCAGTCAGAACATAAAGTTCGGCCACATCCTTAACCTTGTTCATCGCCAGCTCTTCGCGCATCTTGCGGTTGCGCACGTTCTGATGGAACATGCTAATCACGGCGGCGGGATGAACATCGGGGATGTTGCACTGCACCCGGCTGAATCTCTGGATGTACTTGCGCAGGTTTTCGCCTTCCTTCTGGGGAAAGATATGCAAATCACTGGCCTGGCCATGAGCTTGGTGGCCTCTAGTGAAGGCACTAACAAACTCATGGCACAGATCCGACCAAGAAGAAATGGAATCCGCCGGCAAGTGCATCAACCAAGACATGACATTGGTTTTCAGTGCCAACGGGAAGTAATTGGCGAGCACCTTATCGTCGCAAGCTCCAGCAGCTTGCATCGCGATGGTGTAGATGCTGAGGTACTCTGACGGATGGGTCTTGTCGTTGTACTTCTCGCCGACGTCAGGCTTGAACGTGCGGTGGGACGGCCACTGGAACTACTACAGCTCACGGGTAAAGGCTGGGCAACCCACCTCGTAAGGTAGGCCGCCGGAGCCCCCTAGTGTTGGGTGGTCCATAGCGGGTCCCGCCCGCTTATCCGACTGGTGGCGTGTATCGCACCGGCGCTCGATAGTGGTTCGAGCGTCTTCATGAGCTCATTCTTGAAGAACATGACACCGATCGCGGTGGGTCCATGGGTCGGACGACGCTATGGAAACATTATCATATGCGTCGTCACGACAGACCGGCACCGGTGGCATCTGGCGCGGGGGAGGAGAGTGTACTGTGGCTGCAGCTCCCCAGGTTCTCCCACCGCTGGCATGTGGTGGCTCGACGGAGCGTCGGCCCGAGGGCCCTGCCGGCCGTGGCTCGTCTTTGTTGGCGACGGCGACGAGGCTTCGGATGGTGGCTCTCCACTCGTCGAGCTTCTCCGCAGCAGGAGGGAAGTCGAGGAGCAGCTGCACGCGTGCCAAAGCTTCTGCTGGCGTGGGTGGTGGCGAAAGTTGCGTGGTCCGTGGCGTGCTTCGACTTCTAACCACGTTAGAAGGAGCTCTGTCACGGCCCAGCGGTTGCGTGCCATTGTCGCCGGCGCTTCGGCGGGCATGCTGGCCTCCTTCGTCCCGCAGAGGATGCACAGGGCTCTTCCCACGGCAGTGCCTAGGGTCATCGGCGTGGTGACGCTGCTCGTAGCACACACAATGGGAAGAGCGCGCTGTGTGCGTCGTGGTGGGTGTCCTGGAGGTCGCCGCGCCGCCCGTGGGTGGCATGGCGGCGACCCCGGAGGGCCCCGCGCCACCTGCGGGGGCCCAGCTCCGTCTCTGGATTCCGTGGCGTGCGGCCCGCCGTCTTGCGCACGAACGACGCCGCTCGCCAGGCTCTGACTGCTAGAGCGATGTTGGTACTCGCGGGCCCCGCCTCGGGTCCTGTCCGCGGCCGGCTCGCTACTCGCCCTCACCGGTACGGGCCGTCTGGCTCCCGACGAACCGACCGTCGTGGCTGCCTTCTTCTTGGGGGCCATGGTGACGAAGAACTGCTAGGCTAACTGCTAAACCAGATCCTCAAAGATGTCGGTGGGAACGACACCTATGGGTTCACTAGGATCCCTTATACAGTCGGCGGGCGCGGGGTAGTGAGAAGAGCAGGTTTAGCCGCAAGCACACGGATCGTTTACCCAAGTTCGGGCCGCGAGGATGCGTAAAACCCTAGTCCTGCTTTGGTGGATGTATTGAGTGTTCTTGAGCTTTCAAACTAGCTACAGTGGCTGCGTAGTTCCAAAAGCCGAATCCCTCTCCTGGTCGCCTCATGCCTCCTTTTATAGGGAAAAGGGGTTGCCATAGTGGCACACGGGAGGTGGAAAGGCCTACAGTGCGCGAGCCTATCGCATGGCATTACGGGACAAAGTGCATTAAATGCACTACTTAGGTGTCCATTAGCTTTATCGGGGACGGGAACGAGGCCCGTCCCGTCCGTCGCCGCTCCTCCTCGCTTCGACACGCGCCCTAGCCAGCGATGCATGCAGCGCCATGTAGGCAGGCAGGCAGCTCAGGTGGCACGGTGGTAGGGTCTTCACGAAGATCTTCATGCCACCACGCAGGTGCTTGCTGATTTGGCCTAGAAACTACATGTTGCCACGCAGGTGCCTCCCCAGTTGGTTGGGCTGGCAGCTGCATGCGAACGGCGGTGGACTCTGGGTTGGTGCGGGCCTGGTAGTGGCCCCGCTGACGCCCTCGGCAAGGGCCTTGCCGGGGGGCGGCAAGGGTCTTGCCGTGGTGTCACAGTTGTCCCCGGCAAGACGCTTGCCGGGGGTCTTGGTGGTTTCCTTGGTGAGGATTTCGCCGAGGGTCGTCGTCTTCTGATCCTCATCTAATCTTGTGCATTTATGATCTTGACAAAGATCTCCATGTCACCACGGAGGTGCCTCCCGAGCCCTGGCCCCAACGTAGTTGGTTGGGTTGGAACCCGTGGCTCAAGGGTGGCTCGCTCTGTTGGTGTTTGGGCAAGGTGCCCCGGCAAGGATCTTGTCGGGGCCGTGGAGGCCGCCCCGGCAAGGATCTTGCCGGGGGAGTCCACCTCGCCCTTTTGTTGTCTTGTGCTTTCTGGTCTTGGCGTTGCCTCTGATCGTCTTGAGCCTTTGGCTCCTCTCCGACTTCCCTCCCCTGCTTAATGTGGCCGTGGGCGCGGCTCCGACTGTCCGTGCACAAGTAAAGGGGTAAAAAGGAGTGCCCCTACTTTTGTACACCGACATTTGTTGTATATTTTAGCAGTGCCCAGAATATGGTCTGTAATGCTAATAAAAAGAACATGGGCTTCAAAATATCCTTAAGAATTAGCAAATGGACTGTAAATTATTGAAAATAATGGCTAATGGGTTGTATGCTGTTTTCCACAGATTTGGAGGCTGGCTTCTGTGCCTACTAGGTTGACGATGACGCTGTCCTAAAAAAATTTGACGCGTACACAAGGCTTTGTCAACTTAGTCAACACAGAGCAGTGAATGTTGGATGTCCATCCAATAGCCGTCATGCTTCTTCAATCTCTGATCTTCCTGCTCCAGCCTCCCAAACCAGCGCCGGCAGGACTGCCTGCTGCCTCCTCCCGTGGCTGGTTGTGCTGCCGCCAGGCCATCCCTCTACCCACCCGCACATCCTATTATTTTCCGGCGACGTCAGCCTTACCCCGCAGCCGACCAGTCAGCGCTCGTACTCCCCTTGGCGTGGGCATCTGCTACTGTGGCTTCGCCGGCTCCGGGTCATTCCCTTCTTGGGCCTCACCCTCGTCCACCGCGTTTGTGCTCTCGGCGCGGCGTGGTCAACATGGTCAACAAACAACAACCATCGGAAGAGCGATGTAAGTGGAGACGCTGATAGTAGGGACCCACACAAGCAAGTGTCTCCTTATTATGCGCAAAATAATGATTCCTCGACCTAACAGCTGGGACCCACCGGAAGGGCCTCTGTATTTCGCGAAACAAATGTTCCTCCCGCTGACAGCTCAGACCCACCAGGTATGTCTTCGCACGCAAGGAAGTGCCTCCTTATTTACGCACAAAAAATGAATACTCCCCCTGCTAGCTGGGACCCACCATAGTGGGAGGCTGACTTGTGGGCCTACTGACACGGACGAAGGGCTTTGTCAACTTAGTCGATATGAACGATTCTAGATCCAGTGACCGTACAATGTCCATCCAACGGCCGTAGTGCTTCTTCAACCTCTGGTCTTCTTGCTCCAACCGCCCAAACCAGCGACGGTCATGCCGCCTGCTCCTGCCTCTCGTGGATGGCTGTGCTGCCGCGGAGGCCTCACCGCCCCCTACTACTCCTACCACTGGCCAGGCCATCCCTCTACTCACCCATACCCCCTATTATTCTACGGTGATGGCAGCCTCACACCGTAGCCGAACCAGTGAACCCTCGTACTCCTCTCCGCGTGGGCATCCACTGCCGCATCTTCCCCGGCTCCGCATCGTCCCCTTCCTAGGCCTCGTCGTCGTCCACCGCCTTGGTGCTCTCGGCGCGGCGTGGTCAATGTGGTCAATGAAAAGACTTCCATCGGAAGAGTACTGTACGTGGAGAGGCTGACAGCTGGGTCCACGGCCGCAGCAAGGAAGTGCCTCCTTATTACGCGTAAAATAATGATTCGTCCACCTGATAGCAGGGACCCACCGGACGTGCCACCGTATTTTGCGAAAAAAAACATTTCCCCTGACTGCTGGGACCCACCAGCTAGATCTTCGCACGCAAGGAAGTGCATCCATATTACGGGCAAAAACAATGATTCTCCCCCTAACAGCTGGGACCCACCAGCTATATCTTCGTACGCAAGGAAGTGCCCCCTTATCCTCCCTCACAGTTGGGACCCACCTGGTCGAAGCGTACGTAGCGTTGTCATTCTGGTCAAGAACGTGTACGTACATACGATCGGTCTGTCTGCAGACTGCAGCGATGAACCGTGGCCGAGTAAGGAAGGGCACGTGTCGTAGTAGAGGCGCACACGTAGCATGTCACGCAGTCCCGTCAATATCGTGTACATGTACGTATAGCCAGGGTGCAAGAAAGTAAATACGGCCACGTACATACATACGGGCGGGGTCTCGCACGCCTACTCACGCATACGTACGGCTAGGGCTCGTGTACATGGAGAGGCAGCGACGGCGTCCTGTTCATCGACAGCCAACCGGCTGGGTCGGAACGGAGAAACTGCGTTGTCGTGTTCATCGGGAGGCAACGGAATGCGTCATGTTCATCGGGAGCCAACCGGCTTGGACGGAACAGCGAAACGAGGCCTGGCGTACCGCAGAACGGAGGAAACGGCCTTTTGTTCGACCGCCTACGGTCGAAACGGGATCCTGTTCACCGGGAGGGGTCTGGCGTACCGCAAAACGGAGGAAACGGACTTCTCTTCGACCTCCTACGGTCGAAACGGGGTCCTGTTGATCAGGAGGGGTGTGGCGTACCGCAAAACGGACTTCTATTCGACCTCCTACGGTCGAAACAGGGGTCCTGATCATCGGGAGGGGTGTGGCGTACCGCAAAACGGGACTCCAAGGGCTATTGTTCATCCACCATCTATCGCCCCGCTCCAGCCTCCATGGGCTACTGTTCATCCATCGTCGACCTCCTCCAGCCTCCACCTGCGACTGTTCATCCACGGCGTCTCCCACCTGCCTCCACCAGCTACTGTTCATCCATCCTCCACCGCTCCTCCACCGGCTACTGTTCAACCAGCCCTCTCCACAGGGTCCTGTTCAACCACCCCTCCACGGGCTACTGTTCATCCAGCCCTCCACCGGCTACTGTTCAACCAGCCCTCCACGGGGTCCTGTTCATCCAGCCGTCCACGGGGTCCTGTTCATCCACCCCCAATCGGCTCGATCGATCGGGGTCCTGTTCATCCAACGGCAACGGCCTCTACTACCACGGGGTCCTGTTCATCCAACCCCCACCGGGAACTGTTCATCCAACCGCCAACAACGCTCACTATTCATCAAGAGGCAGCAGGTTCGATTGGCTTCAGTTAGCAGCAGAGCGAAGGAATCGCTTGATCGGGTTCAGTTAACAGCCAGATCGATCGACCGCTCGGGTTCAGTAACGCATAGCCTGCAGTGCAATCGCTCGGGTTCAGTAGGCGAACGCCTTGCTCGGGTTCAGTTAGAGCCCAACGCCTCGCACCCACGAGCGTACGTGTACGAGAGAAATGCGCATCGCTCAGCCCCTACCACCCACCGTAAATGGGAACTCCCCGATATTTTCCTCGCTCTCGCTTCTACCATGGTTTTTTCCGTCATGGACGGCCCAAAGAATGTCATGCAGCTGCGTCTCCAGCCCACCCAAGACGAAAAGCCCATTTTCTATCATGATTTTTTCATAGAAGTAGGAGCCCACCACATATATGATGATACCGGGTTTTGTCACAATTATCGTCATAGAAGTGTCATAAGCATGACAGAAGAAAAAAATTCGTTCAGCCCAAAATGTCACGGATGTGTCTTTTTTTATACTGTTGGGTTCGACACTCTTACTTATCGAAGAAGGATACAAATGATCCCCTATACTTGTGGTTATCAGTTGAATCTGATCCTTTTCATGGTTATGAATCTAAAACTATTGTGGCACATCCTAGTAAATTAAATGATATAGCCACCCTATTTGCTAATGAGGAAAAACTTCGCTATTACTATATTCTCAAGTTGTTTCCATTCTCATTAAAGGGTGATGTTAAGATATGTTTTAATTCTCTTGCACCTGGTTGTGTGCGTAGTCCCCGGGATATGAGATATTACTTCTCTGGAAAAAAATTCCTGCTCATAAGAAACAAGCTGCTTTACAGGAAATATTTAACTTTGTGCAAATTGAAGAAGAGAGTCTCCCACAAGCTTGGGAGGCTTCTCCAATTACTTAATGCTTTGCCTGATCATCCTCTCAAGAAAAATGAAATACTTGCTATCTTTTATAATGGACTAACCAATGCTTCTAGGGACCATCTAGATAGTTGTGTTGGTTGTGTTTTCAGGGAAGGAACTGTTGAACAAGCTAAAGTACTATTGAATAATATATTGAGTAATGATAATGATTGGACTCTTCATGAACCACCACCTAAACCAACTCCGAAGAAGAGAGGTATTCTATTTCTCAGTCCTGAAGATACGCAAGAGGCAAAGAAATCTATGAAAGAAAAAGGTATTAAAGCTGAAGATGTTAAGAATTTACCACCTATTGAAGAAATACATGGTCTTAATACCCCGACACAGGTAGTAGAGGTAAATTCTCTCTATAGATTTGATGAAGGTGATATTCCTTATAATAAATCTGCTAGTCAATGCTTGGATGAATTTGATAACTTTATTGTTAAATAAGAAAACTTCAATGCATATGTTAGTAGATAGTTGAAACAAAATGCTTATATGCTTGAACACTTGGGTGACTATATGTTTAGAACTGTTAATGATCTCAAGATTGTTAGTAAGAATGCTTCTATGGTAAAAACTCAAGTAGAACAAGTTCTTAAGGAACAAAGTGATTTGCTGAATGATACGAATAATAAGATGAATGATCATGCTGCTAGAGTTATGACTAGAGGTGGTAAAATGACTCAGGAACCTTTGTATCTTGAAGGTCATCCTAAGAGAATTGAGCAAGATTCTCAAAGAATTAATACTTATGGACCTAGTCCATCTAAGAAGAAAAAGAATGATGATAGGACTTTGCATGCTTCTAGTGAACCTGTTATAGATAGACCAGAGAACCAAAATGATATTTCTATTTCCGATGCTGAAACACAATCAGGTGATGAACATAAACCCATTAATAATGACAATGATGATGTCATGTTGATGCTCAACCTAGTAATGATAATGACAATGATGATGTCATGTTGATGCTCAACCTAAGAATAAAAGATATGATAAGAGAGACTTTTCATTAATATTGCTAGGAAACATGGTAAAGAAAAAGAGCGATGGGTTCAGAAACCCATGCCCTTTCCCCCTAAACCATCCAAGAAAAAGGATGATGAAGACTTTGAGCGCTTTGTTGAAATGCTTAGACCTATCTTTTTGCGCTTACGTTTGACTGATATTCTGAAAATGTCTCCTTATGCTAAGGTATATGAAAGATATTATTACTAATGAAAGGAAGATATCGGAAGCTGAAATTTCCATTATGCTTGCTAATTACACATTTAAGGGTGGAATACCAAAGAAATTAGAAGATCCAGGAATACCAACTATACCATGCTCCATTAAAAAAACTATGTTAAAACTGCTTTATGTGATCTAGGAGCCGGTGTTAGTGTTATGCCTTTCTGTTTCTATCGTAGACTTGAACTGAATAAGTTGACACCTACTGAAATCTCTTTGCAAATGGCTGATAAATCAACTACTATACCCATCGGTTTTTGTCAGGATGTGCCTGTCGTAGTTGCAAACGTTACTATCTTACGAACTTTGTTATTCTTGATATACCCGAGGACAACACTATGTCGATGATCCTTGGTAGACCCTTTTTGAATACTGCGGCGGCTATTAATGATTGCAACAAGGGCAATGTCACTTTTCATGTTAATGGTAATGAGCATACGGTACACTTTCCGAAGACTGACGAATTCACACGAACTAGAGGTCTGCAGCAAGGGGGCCCACTTTCCCCCTATCCTTTTCTCCTCTGCTCAGAAGGATTATCCAGCATGCTGGCTCATGAGGAGGAGATAGGTGGGATTGAGGGCATTCATCTGTGTATAAATGCACCCTCTATTTGCCATTTCCCTGATTCTGATGAGAATTGATGCCCATAACACAAATACACTCAGAAGAATCCTTGACACATATTGTGACAGTTCAAGACAATGAAAAAGTATGGAAAAATCCAGTATCTTCTTTAGTCCTAATACAAGTGTTCGAGTCAGGGAAGATGTGTGTAGGGACCTGGATATTTTGACAGAAGCATTATTAGATAAATATTTGGGTTTACCAACAATTGTTAGAGTTGACCGGAGTGACTGCTTCCAACATCTTACTGAAAGAGTCGGTCAGAGGCTTAAAGGTTGGAAAGAAAAAGTTCTTTCAGTGCAAGGAAAGGAAATTTTATTGAAAGCTGCAACACAAGCTATTCCTTCCTATGCAATGTCAGTATTCAAATTACCAAAAGGAATTTGTAAATCAATTACTGATGAAATATCAGCATTTGGGGTGGGGTGGGGGAGAAGAGAAGAAGAAAATACATTGGTTCAGGGACCTTCGTAGCTTTAATCTTGTGTGTACTAAAGAAGAAGGGTGGATTGGGTGTTCAGGGACCTTCATAGCTTTAATCTTGCTATGTTATCAAAGCAGTGGTTGCGTCTTCTCCAAAATCCGGACTCGTTGTGTGCACGTGTATTAAGTGCTAAATATTACCCCCAATGGTGAAATATTAAAGGCTGGACCGAAGAAAGGGTCGTCATTTACTTGCAAAGTATTGTGGCTCGAATTCAGACTTTCAAGAGAGGTTGTATGTGGCGAGTTGGAACGGGCTCACAAATAAATATTTGAGATGATCCTTGGATTCCTTCTAGTGCATCAAGAAAGGTTATAACACCTAGAGCAGGGACAATGTTAACACTAGTGGAGGAAATTATAGACCCTCACACGAGACAGTGGGATCTGGACCTTATTAGGTCTATCTTTTCACCAGTTGATATTGCTAGAATAATCCAAATTCCGCCTTTGAATGGAGGTCGTGGAAGATTTTGTGGCGTGACAGTATACAAGGTAAGGAACCTTCTCGGTTCAGTCAGCGTACCACATGGAGTTTAACCATCAGTTTGGGAGCCAAATAGTAAGGTCAGACGGACAGGGTAGCGTTTAGTTGAACTCCATATGGAAACAACTTGGGCAACTACGCACTCCGGGGAAAATAAAACACTTCGGATGGAAAGTGCTCAGGGGCTGTACTACCATGCCTTGGAGTCTTAGCCGGAAGACACACTCCAGTCCTTCCACAATGTCCAATTCGCAAGACAAGGATTGATAACATTCAACCTGTTCTTTTCTGCTGCCCTCGGGCGCGCAAGGTTTGGGCCGAGCTTGCGCTAAAAACTGTTATAGATGAGGCAGTAGCGCAAGGCAGGTCGGGATCAGTTACTTTAGAAATCATGCTGAAAAATCGCTCATCCATTGGTGACATCCCACAGCTGAACTAATCCTGATTGCTACGTGGTACATATGGTGGCAGCGGCGCCAAGTAGGCAAAGGAGAGATGATACAGGAGCCTGATCGGTCGGCTGTTTCAATCAAAGTTCTGGCAACAAACTTTGTCAGAGCTGCAACACCAAAACATCCAGTTTGAAAAGAGATTCATACATGGAAGAAACCGATCGAAGGTACTGTTAAGATTAATGTGGATGCATCGTTTTGTTAGGAAACACTCTCAGGATCCAGTGGAGCGGTGGCGAGAGACCATAAAGAAAATTTTATTTTGGCAGCAACTTGGGTTCTACCCCATGTTTGCAGCAGAATCAACAGAATTGAGTGCTATTCGGAATGGCCTCTACCTAGCATGGAGAATTGGATGCAATAAGGTATACATCGAATGAGATAGCATACTTGCGGAAGAGGCTGTTACACGAGCAGATGATTATATGGGTCCTGATGTGGCAGTGATAGCTGAATGTATCCATCTCGCTACAGATGTCGCCAATATTGACTACGGTTATTGTTGCAGAGAAGCTAATGTGGTTGCTGATAACTTAGCTAAACTTTCTTTTGTTTCTAATTCGTCCGAACTCTGTGACTCTACTATCCCCGACTTCATTATTTCCCACATTGTAAACGACATGTCAATTGTTTGAGGAATAAAGTTTATAATGTTAAAAAAACGAATACTTCCTATCTGCTGGCTTTGCTCGGACTGGATGTTGGAATTGACTGGAACTGTTCTAAAATAAGTGTCTGGAACTTAACTCGGGACAGTTATTATTTTTTAAGTCCTTATAAGTCAGGACAAGTTGGATTTGAACAATTGACTGAGACTGAGAAAATTTACAGACACAGAAAAGGAAAGCAAAGCATACAGTTCAGCGAGAGGTGCCTCGCTTTCATCCATGCTACAACTGACAACAATGACAGAACGATTCATGGCAAATGTAAATGTAAATGGCAGAACAACGCGTATATAGGAAACGTTGCCGATCGATCACTGATCGACGCCGTAGTCGATGCTGAGCTCGCGCATGGGTGGGATGGTCTCCATGGCGAAGACCATAAGGTGGGGGCACGACTCGTCCTCGTCGCCGCGGACCACCAGCTGGACGAACGCGTTCGGTGCGCCGCTGTGGCTGATGTAGGCCGCGAAGTTCCTCCTCTTGGACACGTCGATCACGTACCCCGGCGCCGGGCACTGCGTGAACCGGGGTGGTTCCTCGCCGTCGTCCGGAAGCACGGCCGCGGGGGCGTCCCCCCACTCCCTCCACCTCGGCGGGAACTTCCTCGGGTCGACGATGCCTCCCCACTCCTCCATTGACGCGCCGGTACTGGCATTGGTGTTCGCGTTGGCAATGCGGGGGTGATCCGCGGGGAGCACGTCTCCGGTGAACTCGCAGAGGAAGGCGCCCGGCTGGATCAGGTCCAGCGTCCTCACGCCCCACTCCGTCTCCTTGGACCGGAACACCTCCAGCCGGTGCATCATCCCCCGCTGCGTCACGCGATTGGGGCAGCTCCTGGGTGGGCACCCGCACCCCGCGCCGCACTCGTACACCACCGGCCGTCCCCTCACGAGCGTGCCGTCGGCACTGTACGCCGGGCCGCCCCCGCCGCTCCTCTTCACGCAGGCGCAGCCGGACGCCGCGCACTTGGACGACATCTCGCTGCACGCCGTCTTGGAGTAGATGCAGCACTTGTGCCCGCGCCTCAC
The DNA here is from genome assembly GCF_002575655.3 of Aegilops tauschii subsp. strangulata. Lineage (NCBI taxonomy): Eukaryota > Viridiplantae > Streptophyta > Magnoliopsida > Poales > Poaceae > Aegilops > Aegilops tauschii. Next base: position 568,509,831 of record NC_053037.3, on the reverse strand, counting down.
CGGTTTGGGCGGCGCCGGGAACTCAGGGCGTACAAGGTACTCGAACTCGAGGGGAGAGACGTCCTGATCCACCGTGTTGCGGACAGGGATGGGGACAGCCTCCTTGCCCTTGGACATGTCCATCGTGAGGTAGCCGGGGGGGCGGATCTTGGCGACGAGCGCGTCGGTGAGGTCTCTGGCGGAGCGCCAGGTGTTGCTGCCGAGCGCGTCCTGGCCTGGCAGGCGCACAAGCTTGAACTGGCAGACCTCGCGGCCGGACTTGCCAGGGCCGTAGGCGGAGGACTCGACCCTGTACAGGCCATCGTAGACGTAGAGCTTGCCGCTGGGGCTGGCGTCGCAGTCGTGGCAGCGGATGACGCGCACCTCGACGTCGTAGTTGCAGCTGTAGGCGAGGGCGAGGTTGCCACGCTGGAACTCCTGGTCGGAGAGGTGGTCACCGCCGTTGCGCGGACGGCCGCCGCTCCCGGTGTACATCAAGACGTCCCCGTTGTCGTGGTCATCGAGGTACCCGCCAGAGGAGACGATGCTCGTGGCGACCGGGTGGCCCTCGCTGACCTGGCTGGCGGGCACGTATCCGATGCCGGCCTGGGTGTGGCAGTGCAGGCCGACGACGAGGAGCTCGGCGCGGTAGTTGAAGGCGTCGCCGACGAGGACGCCGGGGACGGGGCCCACGATGCGCACGTCGCGGTAGAGGCAGAGCTCCCCGTCGATCATGGCACTGAGGGCCCGCATGTCCGCCCGGTTGCGGCCCGCGTGGTGGTGCTCGGTGTTGCGGTGGCAGCGGCCACGGAGCGCCTCGAAGATGAGCCGCGCGCGGCGCACCATGTTGCGCACCTGCAGCATGTCCGCCTGCGACGCGGCGACTCTGGCGCGCACCATCTCGGCGCCCGGGACCCCACGCGGCCGCTTCCTCCCCGAGGCGCCGGCGGCCGGGGACGAGGCCCGCGCCGGGCTGGCGCGCGCTCTGGGCGGAGGAGGGGGCGGGGGCAGGGGATACGGCTCCCGCGGCGGCGGCGGGGGCAGGGGAGACCGTGCGCGTGGCGGCGTGGGGGAGGGGAGGCGGGCGGAGATGGCGTCGAGGCGCTGCTGGGAGAGGCGGAGGCGGTTGGCGAAGTCGGAGGGGTCGTCGGGGGAGGGCTCGAGCTCGCGGGGCAGCGTGGCGAGGATCTCGGGGGTGAGACGCGCAGTCCCCGCGGCCGCGCCGCCCGGGTCGTGCCCGGCGGCCTCCCGGCGGAGCGCGGCGCAGAGCTCGGGCGTGAGCGGGACCGCCGGAGCCGGGGCGTCGGGGTCGGGCTTGGGGACGAGGCGGGGAGCGGACGCCATCGCCGATCGATCTCCGGTCGGAGGGGACAAGAGAGGGTTTTCTTGTCTCGCCTCGCCTCGCCTCGCCGCTGGGAGGGGTTGGGTGGGGTGGGGACTGGGAGGCGACGGAAGGCGATGCTGCTTTTTACTCCGGTCCACTGCCGGCTGGCATGTGGAACGCGCTGCACTGGCACGGTCGTGTGTACTGTACGACAGGTTTCCGCTTTGCGGTTACGCTTACGCCTTTGCAGACTCCCGTGCTGCTTTCTGTTGCCGATTCGGGGCCTGGATGGATGGATGGATGGGTCGTGTAGCGTAGCACTACGAGCCTCGATGACATGAACATGACTGACTGGTCCATCCCGATTCACCGTAGCACCACGAGCCTCGACGCAAAAAGAGCATTGCTCCCTCCGTCCGGAAATACTTTCTAAAAAGGATAAAACGAATATATCTATAATTAAAATAAATCTAGATATAACCATTTTTAGGACAAGTATTTCGGACGGAGAGAGTATCAGTAGTACGATTTGCAAATTATTAAGCGATCGTGTGCAGCATGCATGACCATTGAACGAATTGATGGTGCTACACTAAATGAGTAGTAACACCAGGACCAAAATACTTACTATCTAAGGAACGATAAAATGCGAACGTACATCGACAATCATACATAGAGAACGCATGATTCGAAGCCTCTGACGTTCAACTTGAAGACTCCTTTGATTCAAAGAATTTTCTTAGAAATTTTGGAGGATTAGATTTTTTTTCTTCTATGTTGGTTGTTTGATTCATAGGATTGAATTGTGTAGGAATTTTTTCTATGAATTTATTTGTACTGCTTTCCATAGAATTTCTAGCATTCACTTAAACCGAAAAATTCCTTTGTTTTCCCTTAATGCAATCAAACAGCCCAAAATTGTGTATGATTGAGATGACCATGATATTCCAATCCTATGGTTTTTCCCATTTCGCGTCTTTAAAATCCTGCAATCAAAGAGGCCCCGACTCTACTCAAACGAACTAAATCAAGTTCTATGATATCTAGTATGAGAATATATCGTATTTCTGTTTTTCGTGCGGCTTGCTAGGACATGCATATGTGTTTTTTCCTAGCCGGCTGAAAGGGGTGCAGAAGGGTGGCCCCATTTAAAGGGAGAATCAAGTGGCCGGGTACGACAAGGAGTTGGGGCAATGGACAACGGGTGAATCAAGGACAAACCAAGGTACAATAAAAAGGACTGGCTAGAGGAGGAAGAAGAAGTGGAAGACGGAGATGAGACTACATCTCCACTGAAGCCAGGTCAGGGGAAAGTTAGAGATGCTACATATCGTTTTAATGCGAGAGGAGGAGGTGTTGCTGATAATGGGAACATAGAGGGAGAGGAAACAATAATTTAGTTTATCGTCGAATTGATATGGGCAATAACAATATGCGCACTTCTACGTCAAGTCAATTCTTGCTCATGGATTTGGACGGGGCAAGGCGTGTGAATGAACAGAAGGTGTCAGTTGAGTCCGATGGGAGTAGGGACTCTAATAAGAAAGTCAGGAATGGGTTTAAATAAGAGAAGGGAAATTCGCTCGAGAAGGAGTTTGCCCGATAGCTGAATGAGCTCTTGCACAAGGAGAAGATCATGGCAGAACTACGGTCCCGTGTAGACTGGCTGCGAGCAGGAGATCGCAACAGGGAATTTTCCATGGTCGATCAAGTGCGACCAGAGAGAGGAATAAGACTCTTCCCTAGAAAATGCTAGTGGCGTATTATGTGAAAGCAAAGAGGATATACATGTTGAAATCCAAGGGCTTTTACACATGCTTGTATGCAGCGCAAGATGAGCTTGTGGTTGACGAGGAGTTACATCATGTTACTGTTGGGGAATGCAGTAATTTCAAAAAAAAATCCTATGATCACGCAAGATCTATCTAGGTGATGCATAGCAACGAGAGGGGAGAGTGTTGTCCACGTACCCTCGTAGACCGAAAGCGGAAGCGTTATGACAACGCGGTTGATGTAGTCGTACGTCTTCATGATCCGACCGATCCTAGCAGCGAAGGTACGGCACCTCCGCGATCTGCACACGTTCAGCTCGGTGACGTCCCACAAACTCTAGATCCAGCTGAGGTCGAGGGAGAGTTTCGTCAGCACGACGGCGTGATGACGGTGATGATGAAGTTACCGACGCAGGGCTTCGCCTAAGCACTACAACGATATGACCAGGTGGAAATCTGTGGAGAGGGGCACCGCACACGGCTAAACAATCAACTTGTGTGTCTACGGGGTGCCCCGCTCCCCCGTATATAAAGGAGTGGAGGAGGGGAGGGCCGACCCTCTCTATGGCGCGCCCAAGGGGGGGAGTCCTACTCCCAGTAGGAGTAGGTTTCCCCCCTTCCCTAGTTGGAGTAGGAGAAGAAGGAAGAGGGAGAGGGAGAGAAGGAAAGGGGGGCCGGGCCCCCTCCCAATTCGGATTGGGCTTGGGGGGGTGCGCCCCCACCTTGGCCGCCTGCTCCTCTCTTGCACTAAGGCCCAATAAGGCCCATTGACTCCCCGGGGGGTTCCGGTAACCTCCCGGTACTCCGGAAAATGCCCGAACTCATCGTGTCCAAACATAGCCTTCCAATATATCAATCTTTGTGTCTCGACCATTTCGAGACTCCTTGTCATGTCTGTGATCACATCCGGGACTCCAAACAACCTTTGGTACATCAAAACACATAAACTCATAATACCGATCGTCATCGAGCGTTAAGTGTGCGGACCCTATGGGTTCGAGAACTATGTAGACATGACCGAGACTCATCTCCGGTCAATAACCAATAGCGGAACCTGGATGCTCATATTGGTTCCTACATATTCTATGAAGATCTTTATCGGTCAAACCGCATAACAACATACGTTGTTCCCTTTGTCATTGGTATGTTACTTGCCCGAGATTCGATCTTCGGTATCTCAATACCTAGTTCAATCTCGTTACCGGCATGTCTCTTTACTCGTTCCGTAATGCATCATCCCGTACTAACTCATTAGTCACATTGCTTGCAAGGCTTATAGTGATGTGCATTACCGAGAGGGCCCAGAGATACCTCTCCGACAATCGGAGTGAAAAATCCTAATCTCGATCTTGCCAACTCAACAAACACCATCGGAGACACCTGTAGAGCATCTTTATAATCACCCAGTTATGTTGTGACGTTTGGTATCACACTAAGTGTTCCTCCGGTATTCGGGAGTTGCATAATCTCATAGTCATAGGAACATGTATAAGGTTATGAAGAAAGCAATAGCAATAAACTAAACGATCATAGTGCTAAGCTAACAGATGGGTCAAGTCAATCACATTATTCTCTAATGATGTGATCCGGTTCATAAAATGACAACTCATGTCTATGGTTAGGAAACTTAACCATCTTTGATTAACGAGCTATAGTCAAGTAGAAGCATACTAGTGACACTCTGTTTTGTCTATGTATTCACACATGTACTAAGTTTCCGGTTAATACAATTCTAGCATGAATAATAAACATTCATCATGATATAAGGAAATATAAATAACAACTTTATTATTGCCTCTAGGGCATATTTCCTTCAGTCTCCCATTTGCACTAGAGTCAATAATCTAGATTACACAGTAATGGTTCTAACACCCATGGAGTCTTGGTGCTGATCATGTTTTGCTCATGAGAGAGGCTTAGTCAACGGGTCTGCAACATTCAGATCCGTATGTATCTTGGAAATCTCTATCTCTCCCTCCTTGATTTGATCGCGGATGGAATTGAAGCGTCTCTTGATGTGCTTGGTTCTCTTGTGAAATCTGGATTCCTTTGCCAAGGCAATTGCACCAGTATTGTCACAAAAGATTTTCATTGGACCCGATGCACTAGGTATGACACCTAGATCGGATATGAACTCCTTCATCCAGACTCCTTCATTTGCTGCTTCCGAAGCAACTATGTACCCTGCTTCACACGTAGATCCCGCCACGACGCTTTGCTTGAAACTGCACCAACTGACAGCTCCACCATTCAATAAAAATACGTATCCGGTTTGTGACTTAGAGTCATCCAGATCAGTGTCAAAGCTTGCATCGAGGTAACCGTTTATGACGAGCTATTTGTGACCTCCATAAACAAGAAACATATCCTTAGTCCTTTTCAGGTATTTCAGGATGTTCTTGACCGTTGTCCAGTGATCCACTCCTGGATTACTTTGGCACCTTCCTGCTAAACTAATAGCAAGGCACACATCAGGTCTGGTACACAACATTGCATACATGATAGAACCTATGGCTGAAGCATAGGGAATGACTTTCATTTTCTCTCTATCTTCTGCAGTGGTTGGGCATTGAGTCTGACTCAACTTCACACCTTGTAACATAGGCAAGAACCCTTTCTTCGCTTGATCCATTTTGAACTTCTTCAAAACTTTATCAAGGTATGTGCTTTGTGAAAGTCCAATTAAGCGTCTTGATCTATCTCTATAGATCTTGATGCCTAATATATAAGCAGCTTCACCAAGGTCTTTCATTGAAAAGTTCTTATTCAAGTATCCTTTTATGCTATTCAGAAATTCAGTATCATTTCCGATCAACAATATGTCATCCACATATAATATCAGAAATGCTACCGAGCTCCCACTCACTTTCTTGTAAATACAGGCTTCTCCAAAAGTCTGTATAAAACCGTATGCTTTGATCACACTATCAAACCGTATATTCCGACTCCGAGATGCTTGCACCAGTCCATAAATGGATCGCTGGAGCTTACACACTTTGTTAGCACCTTTTGGATCGAGAAAACCTTCTGGTTGCATCATATACAACTCTTCTTTAAGATATCCATTAAGGAATGCAGTTTTGACATCCATTTGCCAAATTTCATAATCATAAAATGCAGCAATTGCTAACATGATTCGGACGGACTTAAGCATCGCTACGGGTGAGAAGGTCTCATCGTAGTCAACTCTTTGAACTTGTCGAAAACCTTTCGCAACAAGTCGAGCTTTGTAGACAGTAACATTACCATCAGCGTCATTCTTCTTCTTGAAGATCCATTTATTCTCTATGGCTTGCCGATCATCGGGCAAGTCAACCAAAGTCCACACTTTGTTCTCATACATGGATCCCATCTCAGATTTCATGGCTCAAGCCATTTTGCGGAATCTGGGCTCATCATCGCTTCCTCATAGTTCGTAGGTTCGTCATGGTCAAGTAACATGACCTCCAGAACAGGATTACCGTACCACTCTGGTGCGGATCTTAGACTGGTTGACCTACGAGGTTTGGTAGTAACTTGATCAGAAGTTTCATGATCATCATCATTAGCTTCCTCACTAGTTGGTGTAGGAATCACTGGAACTGACTTCTGTGATGTATGATACGTCCATTTTGCATCATGCTTTTATATTGATATTTATTGCATTATGGGCTGTTATTACACATTATGTCACAATACTTATGCCTATTCTCTCTTATTTTACACGGTTTACATAAGGAGGGAGAATGCCGGCAGCTGGAATTCTGGGCTGGAAAAGGAGCAAATATTATAGACCTATTCTGCACAACTCCAAAAGTCCTGAAACTCCACGAAAGTTATTTTTGGAAATAATAAAAAAATACTGAGCGAAAGAAATACCAGAGGGGGCCCACACCCTGGCCACAAGGGTGGGGGGCGCGCCCCTGCCTCGTGGGCCCCCAGTTGGTCCTCCGGTCCCCATCTTCTGCTATATGAAGTCTTTTGTCCTAAGAAAAATCATAAGCAAGCTTTCGGGACGAGACTCCGCCGCCACGAGGCGGAACCTTGGCGCAACCAATCTAGGGCTCCGGCAGAGCTGTTCTGCCGGGGACACTTCCCTCCGGGAGGGGGAAATCATCACCATCGTCATCACCAACGCTCCTCTCATCGGGAGGGGGCCAATCTCCATCAACATCTTCACCAGCACCATCTCCTCTCAAACCCTAGTTCATCTCTTGTATCCAATTCTTGTCTCTAAGTCCGGGGTTGGTACTTGTAGGTTGCTAGTAGTGTTGATTACTCCTTGTAGTTGATGCTAGTTGGTTTATTTGGTGGAAGATCATATGTTCAGATCCTATATGCATATTAATACTCCTATGATTATGAACATGAATATGCTTTGTGAGTAGTTACGTTTGCTCCTGAGGACATGGGAGAAGTCTTGCTATTAGTAGTCATGTGAATTTGGTATTCATTCGATATTTTGATGAGATGTATGTTGTCTCTCCTCGTGGTGTTATGTGAACGTCGACTACATGATACTTCACCATTATTTGGGCCTAGAGGAAGGCATTGGGAGGTAATAAGTAGATGATGGGTTGCTAGAGTGACAGAAGCTTAAACCCTAGTTTATGCGTTGCTTCGTAAGGGGCTGATTTGGATCCATATGTTTCATGCTATGGTTAGGTTTACCTTAATACTTCTTTTGTAGTTGCGGATGCTTGCAATAGGGGTTAATCATAAGTGGGATGCTTGTCCAAGTAAGGACAGCACCCAAGCACCGGTCCACCCACATATCAAATTATCAAAGTACCGAACGCGAATCATATGAACGTGATGAAAACTAGCTTGACGATAATTCCCATGTGTCCTCGGGAGCGCTTTTCTCTATGTAAGAGTTTGTCCAGGCTTGTCCTTTGCTACAAAAAGGATTGGGCCACCTTGCTGCACTTTATTTACTTTTGTTACTTGTTGCTCGTTACAAATTATCTTATCACAAAACTATCTGTTACCTATAATTTCAGTGCTTGCAGAGAATACCTTGCTGAAAACCGCTTATCATTTCCTTCTGCTCCTCGTTGGGTTCGACACTCTTACTTATCGAAAGGACTACGATAGATCCCCTATACTTGTGGGTCATCAATGTACTACTTTCCAACTCGGGAGAAGGTACAATTACCTCATCAAGTTCTACTTTCCTCCCCTCACTTCTTTCGAGAGGAACTGCTTCTCTAGAAAGGATCCATTCTTAGCAACAAATATCTTGCCTTCGGATCTGTGATAGAAGGTGTACCCAACAGTCTGCTTTGGGTATCCTATGAAGACACATTTCTCCGATTTGGGTTCGAGCTTATCAGGTTGAAGCTTTTTCACATAAGCATCGCAGCCCCAAACTTTAAGAAACGACAACTTGGGTTTCTTGCCAAACCACAATTCATAAGGTGTCGTCTCAACGGATTTAGATGGGGCCCTATTTAACGTGAATGCAGCCGTCTCTAAAGCATAACCCCAAAACGATAGCAGTAAATCAGTAAGAGACATCATAGATCGCACCATATCTAATAAAGTACGATTGCAACGTTCGGACACACCATTACGCTGTCGCCACTGCCTCACCGGACGCCATCGCCGGACTGCCTCCCCGTCGCCCGGTCGTCTCCGTCATCCTCCTCACGCACCGCTGCCCCCGAACCCTGCAAACCCCCGTGAGGCCCCCTCATTCTCCTCTGCCTCCACCTGCACGCGCCTTCCCCCTCGCTCCCTTCCCTGCCGACGCTCACCGCGCCCACGCCTCGCGCGCTGGATGCGCTCGCTCGCTGCTAGACGCCCCCGCACGCCAATGGCCATGCCCCTGCACGCCCCTAGCAGCGCCTGCGCCCCGCGCCTCTGCTGCACTCCGTCGCCGGCGCCTCTCCCCCTCCTGCGCCTGGCCGTGCTCCGACACTCGCCCACCTGCCGGCTGTCGGCTGCCCGCGCCCGCCTCGCCACGGCCAAAGGCACAGTCCCCTGCACCCCCTCAGCTCCCCGGCTTGACCACAACTGCGCCCGCTCTGCTCTGCGCCGCCAGCCTCGCCACGGCCACGCAGGGCCACGCCCCCTGCTCGCCTCGTCGCCGATGACCATGTGCCCCGGAGTTCTGCTCCGCCCCTGATCACCGCCTCCGCCGCCGCAGCTCACGCACCCCGCCCTCGGCCTCGTTGCCGCTGCGGCCTGGGGCCGCACCGTGCCGCCCCCGTGTGCTGGTCGCCGCTCAGGCTTCGGCCACGCCCGCGGCGCCCGTCACCGGGTCCGCCCGCAGCACCACCCGTTAACCCGCCCCGCTATGGCCTCTCGCCAATGACAGCTGGGGCCCATTGCCTAGAACGATTTAAAAAAAAAAGAAGAAATAATAATAAATAATAATAATGAAAATAATAATTAATTATTTAATTAACTAATTAATTAGTTAACTTAATTGAAACTAGTTAATTAACCTAATCACTTAGTAGTTAATTAATCTGTTAGGTTAGTTAGCAGTCAATGACATCTGGGACCCACACGTCAGTTTGACCCAGTCAACGTTCTATTGACTGCTGACGTAATGCTGACATTAATGTTGGTTTAAAATATTTAAATAAATCCTAAAAATGTTTTAAATCTTTAAAAATTAATATAAAATAATCCGTACCTCGGATGAAAATACTTTGTACATGAAAGTTGCTCAGAACGACGAGACGAATCCGGATACGCAGCCCGTTTGTCCGCCACACATCCCTAGCATAGAGAACACGCAACTTTCCCCCTCCGGTTCATTTGTCCGAAAACGCGAAACTCTGGGGATACTTTCCCGGATGTTTTCCCCCATCGCCGGTATCACCCCCTACTGCGTTAGGGGACATCTGGCACCGTTACTTGTTATATCATGCATCGATATGCGTCTGTTTGCATTGTATTCGTTATTCCTTCCCCCTCTTCTCTCCGTTAGACTACGAGACTGACGCCGCTGCTGGTGACCCGATCGACTACTGTGTTGACGACCCCTCCTTCTTGCCAAAGCAACCAGGCAAGCCCCCCCCCCTTGATCACTAGATATCGCCTATTCCTTCTCTCTACTGCTTGCATTAGAGTAGTGTAGCATGTTACTGGTTTCGGTTAATCCTATTCTGCTGCATAGCCTGTCGTTGTTGCTACAGTTGTTACCCTTACCTGCAATCATAATTACTTAGTATAGGATGCTAGTATTCCATCAGTGGCCCTACACTCTTGTCCGTCGGCCATGCTATACTACTGGGTCGTGATCACTTCGAGAGGTGATCATGGGCATATGCTATATACTTTATACTGTTACATTACTTATGATACTGTTCCGTGATGGGGGCTGAAGGGGCAGGTGGTTCCATCCCGGTAGAGGTGGGCCTGGGTTCCCGACGGCGCCCGACTGTTACTTTGTGGCGGAGCGACAGGGCAGGTTGAGACCACCTAGGAAGAGGTGGGCCTGCCCTGTTCAGCATTCGCGGATACTTCAATTAACACGCTTAACGAGATCTTAGTATTTGATTTGAGTCTGGCCACTGGCCTATACGCACTAACCAACTATGTGGGAGCAGTTATGGGCACTCGACGTCGTGGTATCAGCCGAAGCCTTCTTGACGTCAGCGACTGAGCGGCGCGCGCCGGATTGGACTGGAATGCCTGCTCTTGTATTAGGGAGGCTAGGTCTGCTTCCGGCCGCCCTCGCAACGTGCAGGTGTGCAATGGGCGATGGGCCCAGACCCCTGCGCCATAGGATTTAGACCGGCGTGCTGACCTCTCTGTTGTGCCTAGGTAGGGCTGCGACGTGTTGATCTTCCGAGGCCGGGCATGACCCAGAAAAGTGTGTCCGGCCAAAGGGGATCGAGCGTGTTGGGTAATGTGGTGCACCCTTGCAGGGAAGTTTATCTATTCGAATAGCCGTGACCTTCGGTAACATGACGACCCGGAGTTGTACCTTGACCTTATGACAACTAGAACCGAATGCTTAATAAAACACACCCTTTCAAGTGCCAGATACAACCCGATGATCACTCTCTCACAGGGCTACAAGAAGAGGATCGCTGGGTAGGATTATGCTATGCGTTGTTACTTGGTGAACTTACCATCTACTCTCTTCTACATGCTGCAAGATGGAGGCTGCCAGAAGCATAGTCTTCGACAGGATTAGCTATCCCCCTCTTATTCTCGCATTCTGCAGTTCAGTCCACCGATATTGCCCCTTTACACAGATACCCATGCATAAGTAGTGTAGATCCTTGCTTGCGAGTACTTTGGATGAGTACTCACAGTTGCTTTTCTCCCCCTTTTCCCCCTTTCCTTTCTTCCTGGTTGTCGCAACCAGATGCTGGATCCCAGGAGCTAGACGCCACCGTCGACGACGACTCCTACTACACCGGAGGTGCTTACTACTACGTGCAGGCCGCTGACGACGACCAGGAGTAGTTTAGGAGGATCCTAGGTAGGAGGCATGCGCCTCTTTCGATCTGTATCTCAGTTTGTGCTAGCCTTCTTAAGGCAACTTGTTTAACTTATGTCTGTACTCAGATATTGTTGCTTCCGCTGACTCGTCTATGATCGAGCACTTGTATTCGAGCCCTCGAGGCCCCTGGCTTGTATTATGATGCTTGTATGACTTATTTTATTTTTAGAGTTGTGTTGTGATATCTTCCCGTGAGTCCCTGATCTTGATCGTACACGTTTGCGTGTATGATTAGTGTATGATTGAATCGGGGGCGTCACAAGTTGGTATCAGAGCCGACTGCCTGTAGGAATCCCCCTTCCAAACTCCTTGGCCGAAGTTGAGTCTAGTCACTGAAAAACTTTTACTAACATGGATGTGTGGCTTACGGGCCCACATCGCCATTGGGTGGTATTAGGATCTTTTACTCCTCGATTTATACTCTGGGACTCTGATCTCTCTACTATTCGGGTTAAATGAATTTGCTAACTCTGATATTAGGATCTCGTGATCGCATCCACCCGGAGAGCCCCTTATTGCAGAGGATCGTCTGCTGCATCGGAAGATTCCGAAGATATTCTCTGATGTTCTCTCGACACTCTGTGCCCGTCGCTTTTGCAATCCCCTACCACCGATACATCCATATGAATAAATACTTACACCTGTCCTTCTTACTTCCATTCCCAGCTGCTCTTGTTATGACAAGATGCATTGAATTATTCTTCGACTATTAAGAATCTCTTGAGCTACTGCCTTACAGATCTTTGTCGTATGAATACCCATACGGGTAATTCCTCGCACTTACTGAGTGTCCGCTCATTTCCAGTTGTTCATGTGTTTCACAAAAGACTTTGAAATACCATTCGATCTTCCGAAACTCCTGAGCAGCCTATTGTTCTCGAAATTCTTCCTTGCTTGCATCATGGTTAATCCCATAAGTCTAGTAATCATTATTGGCATCCCTTGTCATTATCATTTTGAGTCCATTGATTCAATAAGTTGCGAATGCTCGCAATCCTCAATCATATCCTATAATTCATCCTTTCGGCTCAGGCGTCATTTTAAACGTGAGCTGGTCCTCGACCAATCAAGTTGTCATCGAATGTACCCTAAGTCTATTCAACTTATCCATTCTTAATCAGAGCGTTGCTTCTGATTCCTTGATTTGGAAATCATAAAATCCTTTGCATTTGATCTTTGAATTAGTCAGTTGTTTCTATAATCCAATGCCCTTGCATTGTTTCTTCCTCTGATCGTGCGCCGATGCTCACATCAGCTCCGTTATGGACCATCGGATCCTTTGTTGAATTATCATCCGACAGTGTCCTTTTTATACAAAAACCTCGAGAAGTTCTTTCCCTGATACATAATGCCATTGGTAAATCCTATTCTCGGATTTGGCCAACCATGCTCTGCTTTCGAGCTGGTGATAATTACTCTTAAAGCTTGAGGTATATGTTTCTAAGATGCCCCGATGGGTTGAACCTATACCTTCCCTGAAACCGTATGAACCCGAAGGTTTTCACAAGTCATACCCTTCGGGTGTTTTACCAGATAATTTTCTACCATACAACTTCTTCGAGGACGAGAAGTGAATGAATGGTGATGCATTGGAGAAGTGGGAGTCGACCTTGAACTTGTGTTCATGCCCATGGAAATGATGTAGATCTTATCATTAAAGCTTCTCTTAAATTAATTATTCCCTTGGTATAAGTTCATCTTATATCTGGGATCTGGCCTTTTGCAATCATGGTTCCGACCATGTTCTCCTTTAAATACCATTCCTCGTGCAAGTTTAAGCACTTGTCTTCTGCAGAGCAATACCCCAGTCCAACCTCTACTTTGATCTGTTGTCGAGTATTACCCCCTGGTATGTCGAGATTATCACGGAGTAGCATAACTTCTTATGAGTTCTTCATCAAGTACTACATTCTCACTGATTCCAATTTTTCCTAGGTTCTGAGTGGTTAGTCACTCGAGTACACCGATAACTGAATCGTGTCCTTTCTACGATTCAACCATTCTTAGCAATCTTCCTTGCTTACGAGTTTAATAATCCTTCAGGTCATTCCTAGCCTGATCGGCTATACCATTATCGTGCCAAATTTTAACTGTGCTACCTGGTCCTTCTTCCCGGAGCACAAATTTTCGACGATGAGCTAAGCTTATGTCGATCTTCCTCGTCATATCAGTTCGCCTTGAACAACAAGCTTGATTTCAAGTATGTGTCCTACCCATGGTTCCAATAACCTTCTGCTTCATCATTCCTTTGACTTGATGTCGTCGCTGATTGATTACATCTTCATGAAATCTCTCGACAAATGTGTCGTGATCATCATCAACCTTATGAGCTCTTCGAGGATATCAATTGAGTTCATGATGAGAAATACCATCCTTGCCCTCGATGATCTGTGTTATCATCGACCACTTTATTGCCTTCCCACCAACACAAGCTTGTTCGTGTTTGGTGTTATACCTTGCGTTCCTTGCTATCCAGCAATTGTTCTTCTTTACCTTGGAACATTAACATCTCTTATGTCATCAATGTTGTGATAATTTCACCACCTCTTAAGAATTCTTGGTATGGTGATACTTCTCGCCCTCACCATTCTTTCTTGGGTCCTCGTGTTGATTCCAACCGGGGTACCAACAAGTGAGCGGTGCTGTTTGGATTCTGCCCTTCTAGCAACCCTATTGCTTTGAAGTTAATGGTCGGCCGTTCATTCTTAGACTATTGATTATTGAATCACCATTCCGACGTTGGTCGTGCAACCCAGCCCATATTTCGGGTGCACCTTTCAACCAATGTTTAATTGTGTATGTTTTCCTCGAGCATAAATCATTATACCATTTGATCTGACAAATGTTATCTCCTTGTTCACATAATTGTGGAAATCCATCTTTTGTTAACCTCGACAAATTGTCGCTGAGTCCATCAGCCACCTCCTCATCCTCTCCTTGGTTTAATGATGAACTCTTGTTTCGGAACTCGCTTCCATTGTTCATTTCCCGAGAATCTTACAATGTCTTCTTGTCAATTTGTGTCGCACCTTTTCTTCTCAGGCATCCCGAGTCTGAGGTATCATGTCCCCAATCAGATCCGAAACTCGGTCCGATATGATCGTTGGAACATATTTCCAAGAGTTATAACGTTGGTCTTTATATGACATGGTAAGGTGATGTCATGCCTAGCACACCTGGCTGGAGGACCTATTGTTATAGTTTCCTTTTTAGTAAGGTTAGCCATTCATCCATGAGGAAACTGCAAGACTTATTCTATAAGTTGTTCCTAATGGATCCTTCGTGCATCCAAATTTTGAACCTTACTTGATGACCATGTCAATGCTATCTCGAAGCATGTCTGTGGTACTCCGATTTTCAGCAAGAACATTTCAAGCCCAATGCTAAATGTTTCTTGCTCAATTATCCAAACACCGTTGCCTGGCTAATATCATAAAATTTCTCTCCCCTTACCTAAAGGGTTTTCTACATTATATCCTGACATGGATATCATGCTCTGCTTGTCCTTGGGAAGGATATACCCCTGAAATATGTGTTTAAACACATTTTCCTTTCCATTGTTTTGTTTAATCTTTCTTGTAATCTATATGGTCTAAGCAGTAATAATTTACTGCTTATGTAAACACCTCGATGTACAACTCCGTCAGTAAGACCCTGTTGCTTTTGTTGATGGCATTCTGGTAACCACCGATGGACGAGAACTTTGCCTATTTGTCCGCCTCGTTTCAGCGAGCAGGAAAATGGTTCTCTTCGTCCCTCGCTCTTGGTACCGACGTTGTTGCCGATATAACTGACAGACTATTCCCTGACATGCCTTGCTATCATGACCGTGCAAGATGTCACCGTCCTTCCTACTTTAACCCACATGGTGGGCCCATAACCCACAGTTACACAGGATCGAAACTTGACTCTCCTATACAAACCCCCGTTCCCAAGGTTGTTCCTTGCACTTGGCCTCGTATGTAATTCACGAGCCACCTTCCGAGAGATCATCAATTCTGGTATCAGACACAATAGTTATTCCCATTGCTCTAAACCCCTTTCACACTCTGTTTCCAAAAACGAACGATTGTCTATCCGCTTGAAACTTCTTATGGTACCTTCGAACTTTACTCTCGATGTGTTTTAATTGTTCAACTCGAGAGGTACTCATATGCTCATTCATGGGTTAATCCCAGATTATTACCCTTATAGCATTCTGTCATTGCCGATCTGCCCCGTTACCTAATCATAAGTACGAAGGAACCCCCGAAGAAAGGATGACGACTTCATAATGATGGCCTGAAGCAGTGCAATGAAGACATCAATGTAATGGATCGACCTCTTCGAGAAGAGCAACCAAGACCGAGAAGACTCGATAGAATTTTGTAACCACATCTTCCCCCTTATCCCACCTCTCAAATCTCGGGACGAGATTTCTTGTAGTGGAGGAGAATTGTGACGCCCGGGTAATTAAACTACAGTAACCCTCTGGTAATGATGTCACGTCACCTCGATTACTGTTGATAATCTCGGGTCAGTTCGAAACCCAGTTCAACTTTCAAATTTAAAACAAAGGCAAACAATAAAAGTTTTCAAATATTAAAACCAAATTGTTCTCGTTGTGACAAATAATGCATAAGTAATAAAGGTGGATAAACCAACATCTTTAAAAGTGTTTGAGTGTCTTAAAATAAATAAAACAGTAGCAAAAGAATTAATTGAACGCCTTTTATAATTAATAAAATGTTAAACTGTTTTTAATTGGAGGTTTAAACTTTTTGTAGTAGAGGTATAATTAGTGATACAAATTTAGGCACAACTGTTGTCATTTATAAAACTAAATAAAATAAAATAGTAAAAGAACAAAAACAGAAAACGAGACAAATAAAAAAATAAAGAAATGGGGCAAAGCCACCCCCTCTACCTGGGCCAAATGGCCCATCTGGCCATCTAGGCCAACCAGGCCAGCGGCCGGCCCACCCTCGCTTCCCCTTATCCCCCCGTAACCCTAACCCACCAACCGCAGCACCTCCCACTCCCCTCCCACGATCCCCACGCTCCTCTCCTCCTACCCCCGATTCAGATCGGGATCGGGGCACTCGCCCCCGCCGCCGCCGCCCGGTGTCGTCCCAGCCCCGTCGCCGACCACCGCCACTCGCTGGACCGATGCCACCTCGCCGGACGCCTCCCTGCCTCTCCCTCGAGCCGACTTCATCGCGTCTCGCACCCCGGACCGCCGTCGCCACTGCCTCGCCGGACGCCATCGCCGGACTGCCTCCCCGTCGCCCGGTCGTCTTCGTCATCCTCCTCACGCACCGCTGCCCCCGGACCCTGCAAACCCCCGTGAGGCCCCCTCATTCTCCTCTGCCTCCACCTGCACGCGCCTCCCCCTCGCTCCCTTCCCTGCCGACGCTCACCGCGCCCACGCCTCGCGCGCTGGATGCGCTTGCTCGCTGCTAGATGCGCCCGCAGGCCGCTGGCCATGCCCCAGCACGCCCCTAGCAGCGACTGCGCCCCGCGCCTCTTCTGCACTCCGTCGCCGGCGCCCCTCGTCGCAGTCGCCTCTCCGCTCCTGCGCCTGGCCGCGCTCCGACACTCGCCCACCTGCCGGCTGCCCGCTCCCGCCTCGCCACGACCAAAGTCACCGTCCCCTACACCCCCCTCAGCTCCCCGGCGTGACCACGACTGCGCTCGCGCTGCTCTACGCTGCCAACCTCGCCACGGCCACGCACGGCCACGCCCCCTGCTCGCCTCGTCGCCGACGACCATGCGCCCTGGAGTTCTGCTCCGCCCCTGATCACCGCCTCCGCCGTCGTAGCTCACGCACCCCGCCCTCGGCCTCGTTGCCGCTGCGGCCTGGGGCCGCGCCGTGTCGCCCCCGCGCGCTGGTCGCCGCTCAGGCTTCGGCCACGCCCGCGGCGCCCGTCGCCGGGTCCGCCCGCAGCACCACCCGTTAACCCGCCCAGCTATGGCCTCTGGCCAATGACAGCCGGGGCCCATAGCCCAGAACGATTTAAAAAAAGAAGAAATAATAATAATAAATAAAATTTAAAATAATATTTAATTATTTAATTGACTAATTAATTAATTAACTTAATTAAAACTAGTTAATTAACCTAATCACTTAGTAGTTAATTAATCTGTTAGGTTAGTTAGCAGTCAATGACAGCTGGGACCCACACGTCAGTTTGACCCAGTCAACGTTCTGTTGACTGCTGACGTCATGCTGACATCATGATGATGACATCAGCATACACTATTCTGGATAATGTTGGTTTAAAATAATTAAATAAATCCTAAAAATGTTTTTAATCTTTGAAAATTAATATAAAATAATCCGTAGCTCGGATGAAAATACTTTGTACATGAAAGTTGCTCAGAACGATGAGACGAATCTGGATACGCAGCCCGTTTGTCCGCCACACATCCGTAGCATAGAGAACATGCAACTTTCCCCCTCCGGTTCATTTTTCCGAAAACGCGAAACTCAGGGGATACTTTCCCGGATGTTTTCCCCCTTCGCCGGTATCACCCCCTACTGCGTTAGGGCACACCTGGCACCGTTACTTGTTATGTCATGCATCGATATGCGTCTGTTTGCATTGTATTCATTGTTCCTTCCCCCTCTTCTCTCCGTTAGACTACGAGACTGACACCGCTGCTGGTGACCCGATCGGCTATTGTGTTGACGACCCCTCCTTCTTGCCAGAGCAACCAGGCAAGCCCTCCCCCCGTTGATCACCAGATATCGCCTATTCCTTCTCTCTACTGCTTGCATTAGAGTAGTGTAGCATGTTACTGCTTTCGGTTAATCCTATTCTGCTGCATAGCCTGTCATTGTTGCTACAGTTGTTACCCTTACCTGCAATCCTAATTGCTTAGTATAGGATGCTAGTATTCCATCAGTGGCCCTACACTCTTGTCCGTCTGCCATGCTATACTACTGGGCTGTGATCACTTCGGGAGGTGATCACGGGCATATGCTATGTACTTTATACTGTTACATTACTTATGATACTGTTCGGAGATGGGGGCTGAAGGGGCAGGTGGCTCCATCCCGGTAGAGGTGGGCCTGGGTTCCCGACGGCCCCCGACTATTACTTTGTGGCGGAGCAACAGGGCAGGTTGAGACCACCTAGGAGAGAGGTGGGCCTGGCCCTGGTCGGCGTTCGCGGATACTTAAATTAACACGCTTAACGAGATCTTAGTATTTGATCTGAGTCTGGCCACTGGCCTATACGCACTAACCAACTACGCGGGAACAGTTATGGGCACTCGACGTCGTGGTATCAGCCAAAGCCTTCTTGACGTCATCGACTGAGCGGCATGCGCCGGATTGGACTAGAACGCCTGCTCTTGTATTAGGGAGGCTAGGTCTGCTTCCGGCTACCCTCGCAACGTGCAGGTGTGCAATGGGCGATGAGCCCAGACCCCTGCGCCATAGGATTTAGACCGGCGTGCTGACCTCTCTGTTGTGCCTAGGTCGGGCTGCAACGTGTTGATTTTCTGAGGCCGGGCATGACCCAGAAAAGTGTGTCCGGCCAAAGGGGATCGAGCGTGTTGGGTAATGTGGTGCACCCCTATAGGGAAGTTTATCTATTCGAATAGCCGTGATCTTCGGTAACAGGACGACCCTGCTACCTCTTGAGCACTGCGTTGGTTTTCCCTTGAAGAGGAAAGGATGATGCAGCAAAGTAGCGTAAGTATTTCCCTCAGTTTTTGAGAACCAAGGTATCAATCCAGAAGGAGGCTACGCGCGAGTCCCTCGCACCTACACAAAACAAATAAATCCTCGCAACCAACGCGATAAGGGGTTGTCAATCCCTACACGGTCACTTACAAGAGTGAGATCTGATAGATATGATAGGATAATATTTTTGGTATTTTTATGATAAATATGCAAAGTAAAATAAAAGCAAAGTAAAAAGCAACCGAAATAACTAAGTGTTGGAAGATTAATATGATGGAAAATAGACCCGGGGGCCATAGGTTTCACTAGTGGCTTCTCTCAAGAGCATAAGTATTTTACGGTGGGTGAACAAATTAGAGTTGAGCAATTGACAGAATTGAGCATAGTTATGAGAATATCTAGGTATGATCATGTATATAGGCATCACGTCCGAGACAAGTAGACCGACTCCTGCCTGCATCTACTACTATTACTCCACACATCGACCGCTATCCAGCATGCATCTAGAGTATTATGTTCATAAGAATAGAGTAACGCCTTAAGCAAGATGACATGATGTAGAGGGATAAATTCATGCAATATGATAAAAACCCATCTTGTTATCCTCGATGGCAACAATACAATACGTGCCTTGCTTCCCCTACTGTCACTGGGAAAGGACACCGCAAGATTGAACCCAAAGCTAAGCACTTCTCCCATTGCAAGAAAAACCAATCTAGTAGGCCAAACCAAACTGATAATTCGAAGAGACTTGCAAAGATAACCAATCATACATAAAAGAATTCAGAGAAGATTCAAATATTGTTCATAGATATACTTGATCATAAACCCACAATTCATCGGTCTCAACAAACACACTGCAAAAGAAGATTACATCGAATAGATCTCCACGAGAGAGGGGGAGAACATTGTATTGAGATCCAAAAAGAGAGAAGAAGCCATCTAGCTAATAACTATGGACCCGAAGGTCTGAGGTAAACTACTCACACATCATCGGAGAGGCTATGGTGTTGATGTAGAAGCCCTCCGTGATCGATGCCCCCTCCGGCGGAGCTCCGGAACAGGCCCCAAGATGGGATCTTGTGGGTACAGAAGGTTGCGGCTGTGGAATTAGGCTTTTGGCTCCGTATCTGATCGTTTGGGGGTACGTAGGTATATATAGGAGGAAGGAGTACGTCGGTGGAGCAACAGGGGGCCCACGAGGGTGGAGGGCGTGCCTGGGGGGGTAGGCGCGCCCCCTACCTCGTGGCCTCCTCTTTTGTTTCTTGATGTGGGGTCCAAGTCCTCTGGATCATGTTCGTTCTGAAAATCACGTTCCCGAAGGTTTCATTCCGTTTGGACTCCGTTTGATATTCTTTTTCTGCGAAACTCTGAAATAGGCAAAAAACAGCAATTCTGGGCTGGGCCTCCGGTTAATAGGTTAGTCCCAAAAATAATATAGAAGTGAATAATAAAGCCCAATAATGTCCAAAACAGAATATAATATAGCATGGAGCAATAAAAAATTATAGATACATTGGAGACGTATCAAGCATCCCCAAGCTTAATTCCTGCTCGTCCTCGATTAGGTAAATGACAAAAACAGAATTTTTGATGCGGAATGCTACTTGGCATAATTTCAATGTAATTCTTCTCATTGTGGCATGAATGTTCAGATTTGATATGATTCAAGATAAAAATTTAATATTGACATAAAAACAATAATATTTCAAGCATACTAACTAAGCAATTATGTATTATCAAAATAACATAGCCAAAGCAAGTTATCCCTACAAAATCATATAGTCTGGCTATGCTCCATCTTCCCCACACAAAGTATTCATATCATGTACGACCCCGGTTTTAGCCAAGCAATTGGTTCATACTTTTAACGCGCTTCAGCCTTTTCAACTCTTACGCAATACATGAGCGCAAGCCATGGATATCGCACTATGGTGGAATAAGGTATAATGGTAGGGGTTATGTGGGAAGACAAAAAAGGAGAAAGTCTGACATCAACATGGCTAATCAATGGGCTATGGAGATGCCCATCAATTGATGTTAATGCGAGGAGTAGGGATTGCCATGCAACGGATGCACTAGAGCTATAAGTGTACGAAAGCTCAAAAAGAAACTAAGTGGGTGTGCATCCAACTTGATTGCTCACGAAGACCTCGGGCATTTTGAGGAAGCCCATCATTGGAATATACAAGCCAAGTTCTATAATGAAATTTCCCACTAGTATATGAAAGTGACAAAATGAGAGACTCTCTATTGTGAAGATCACGGTGCTACTTTGAAGCACAAGTGTGGTAGAAGGATAGTAACATTGTCCCTTCTCTCTTTTTCTCTCATTTTTTTATTTGGGCCTTTTCTCTTCTTCTTTTTATGGCCTCTTTTTTTTAGTCCGGAGTCTCATCCCGACTTGTGGGGGAATCATAGTCTCCATCATCCTTTCCTCACTTGGGACAATGCTCTAATAATGATGATCATCACACTTTTATTTTACTTACAACTCATGAATTACAACTCAATACTTAGAACAAAGTATGACTCTATATGAATGCCTCCGGCGGTGTACCGGGATATGCAATGAATCAAGAGCGACATGTATGAAAGAATTATGAACGGTGGCTTTGCCACAAATACAATGTCAACTACATGATCATGCAAAGCAATATGACAATAATGGAGTATGTCATGATAAATGAAACGGTGGAAAGTTGCATGGCAATATATCTCGGAATGGCTATGGAAATGCCATGATAGGTAGGTATGGTGGCTGTTTTGAGGAAGATATAAGGAGGTTTATGTGTGATAGAGCGTATCATATCACAGGGTTTGGATGCACCGGCGAAGTTTGCACCAACTCTCAAAGTGAGAAAGGGCAATGCGTGGTACCGAAGAGGCTAGAAAATTGCGGAAAGGTAAGTGTGTGTATAATCCATGGACTCACATTAGTCATAAAGAACTCATATACATATTGCAAAAATTTATTAGCCCTCGAAGCAAAGTACTACTACGCATGCTCCTAGGGGAAGGGTTGGTAGGAGTTAACCATCGCGCGATCCCGACCGCCACACAAAGGAAGAAAATCAACAAATACTTCATGCCGACTTCGTTACATAACGGTTCACCATACGTGCATGCTACGGGAATCACAAACTCCAACACATGTATTTTTCAATTCCACAATTACTCAACTAGCACAACTATGATATTACCACCTTTATATCTCAAAACAATTATCAAGCATCAAATTTCTCATGATATTAATTAAAGCAAATTGCCATGCTATTTTAAGACTCTCAAAATAGTATAAGTGAAGCATGAGAGATCAATAGTTTCTATAAAACAAATCCACCACCGTGCTCTAAAAGATATAAGTGAAGCACTAGAGCAAAACTATATAGCTCAAAAGATATAAGTGAAGCACATAGAGTATTCTAATAATTTCCGAATCATGTGTGTCTCTCTCAAAAGGTGTGTACAGAAAAGATGATTGTGGTAAACTAACAAATAAAGACTCAAATAATACAAGACGCTCCAAGCAAAACACATGTCATGTGGTGAATAAAAATATAGCTCCAAGTAAAGTTACCGATGGAAGTAGACGAAAGAGGGGATGCCTTCCGGGGCATACTCAAGCTTTGGCTTTTCGGTGTCCTTAGATTATCTTGGGGGTGCCATGGGCATCCCCAAGCTTAGGCTCTTGCCACTCCTTGTTCCATAATCCATCAAATCTTTCACCCAAAACTTGAAAACTTCACAACACAAAACTTAACAAAAAATCTCGTGAGCTCCGTTAGCGAAAGAAAACAAAAGACCACTTCAAGGTACTGTAATGAACTCATTATTTATTTATATTGGTGTTAAACCTACTGTATTCCAACTTCTCTATGTTTTATAAACTCTTTTACTAGCCATAGATTCATCAAAATAAGCAAACAACACACGAAAAACAGAATCTGTCGAAAACAGAACAGTCTGTAGTGATCTGTAACTAACGCAAACTTCTGGAACTCCAAAAAATCAGAAAAAATAGGAAGACTTAGACAATTTGTTTATTGATCAGCAGAAATTGGAATCAATATTTTATCACGTTCTGGTGATTTTTAACAATTATTTTCGTGAACAGAAAGTTTCTGGAAATTACAGCAAGATCAAATAACTATCATCCAAGAAGATCCTATAGGTTTAACTTGGCACAAACACTAATTAAAACATAAAAACACATCTAACCAGAGGCTAGATCAAATATTTATTCCTAAACAGAAGCAAAAAGCAAAAAACTAAAAATAAAATTGGGTTGCCTCCCAACAAGCGCTATCGTTTAACGCCCCTAGCTAGGCATAAAAGCAAGGATAGATCTAGGTATTGCCATCTTTGGTAGGCAATCCATAAGTGGCTCTCATAATAGATTCATATGGTAGTTTTATTTTCTTCCTAGGGAAGTGTTCCATGCCTTTCTTCAATGGAAATTGGAATCTAATATTCCCTTCCTTCATATCAATAATTGCACCAATCGTTCTAAGGAAAGGTCTACCAAGAATAATAGGACATGAAGGATTGCAATCTATATCAAGAACGATAAAATCTACGGGCACATAGTTCCTATTTGCAACAATAATAACATCATTAATTCTTCCCATAGGTTTCTTAATAGTGGAATCCGCAAGGTGCAAGTTTAAAGAGCAATCATCAAAATCACGGAAACCTAGCAAATCGCACAAAGTTTTTGGAATCGTGGAAACACTAGCACCCAAATCACACAAAGCATAGCATTCATGATCTTTAATTTTAATTTTAATAGTAGGTTACCACTCATCATAAAGTTTTCTAGGGATAGAAACTTCCAACTCAAGTTTTTCTTCATAAGATTGCATCAAAGCATCAACGATATGTTTGGTAAAAGCTTTATTTTGACTATAAGCATGAGGAGAATTTAGCACGGATCGCAACAAGGAAATACAATCTATCAAAGAGCAATTATCATAATTAAATTCCTTGAAATACAAAATAGTGGGTTTATTATCATCTAGAGTTTTGATCTCTTCAATCCCACTTTTATCAATTTTAGCATCAAGATCTAAAAACTCCGAATTTTTGGAACGCCTTCTAGGTAAAGGTGGATCATATTCAGTCCCATCATTATCAAGATTCATATTGCAAAACAAAGATTTAATAGGGGACACATCAATAACTTTTAGATCTTTATCTTTGTTTTCATAAAAATTAGAAGAACACGCTTTTATAAAGCAATCTTTCTTAGCACGCATCCTAGCGGTTCTTTCTTTGCACTCATCAATGGAAATTCTCATGGCTTTGAGAGACTCATTGATATCATGCTTAGGAGGAATAGATCTAAGTTTTAAAGAATCAACATCAAGAGAAATTCTATCAACGTTCCTAGCCAATTCATCAACCTTAAGTAATTTCTCTTCAAGCAAGGCATTGAAATTCTTTTGCGAATTCATAAACTTTTAACACTAGTCTCAAATTCAAAGGGCATCTTATTAAAATTTCCATAAGAATTGTTGTAGGAATTACCATAATTATTAGAGGAATTACTAGGATAAGGCCTAGGATTAAAATTCCCTCTATACGCGTTGTTACCAAAATTATTCCTACCAACAAAATTCACATCCATAGATTCATTATTATTCTCAATCAAAGTAGACAAAGGCATATCATTAGGATCAGAAGAAACACTCTTTGTAGCAAATAATTTCATAAGTTCATCCATCTTTCCACTCAAAACATTAATTTCTTCTATCGCATGCACTTTTTGATTAGTAGATCTTTCAGTGTGCCATTGAGAATAATTAGCCATAATATTATCAAGAAGTTTTGTAGCATCTCCTAATGTGATTTCCATAAAAGTGCCTCCCGCGGCCGAATCTAAGAGATTTCTAGAAGCAAAGTTCAAACCGGCATAAAAATTTTGTATTATCATCCATAAATTCAAACCATGAGTAGGGCAATTGCGAATCATTAATTTCATTCTTTCCCAAGCTTGGGCAACATGCTCATGATCAAGTTGTTTAAAATTCATAATATCGTTCCTAAGAGTGATGATCTTAGCAGGAGGAAAATACTTAGAGATAAAAGCATCTTTGCACTTGTTCCAAGAATCAATACTAATTTTAGACAAAGACGAAAACAAAGCTTTAGCACGATCTCTAAGCGAAAAAGGAAATAGCTTCAACTTAACAATATCATTGTCAACATCTTTCTTCTTTTGCATATCACACAAATCAACGAAGCTATTTAGATGAGTAGCGACATCTTCACTAGGAAGGCCGGCGAATTGATCTTTCATGACAAGATTCAACAAAGCAGTATTGATTTCACAAGATTAGGTATCGGTAAGAGGAGCAATCGGACTGCTAAGGAAATCATTGTTGTTGGTATTGGTAAAGTCACATAATTTGGTACTATCTTGAGCCATCGTGACAAACAAACAATCCAACACACGAGCAAACGAGAAGCAAGCGAAAAAGAGGCGAACAAAAAAGAGAGGGCGAATAAAACGGCAAGGGTGAAGTGGGGGAGAGGAAAACGAGAGGCAAATGGCAAATAATGTAATGTGGGAGATAAGGGTTTGTGATGGGTACTTGGTATGTTGACTTTTGCGTAGACCTCCCCGGCAACGGCGCTAGAAATCCTTCTTGCTACCTCTTGAGCACTGCGTTGGTTTTCCCTTGAAGAGGAAAGGGTGATGCAGCAAAGTAGCGTAAGTATTTCCCTCAGTTTTTTAGAACCAAGGTATCAATCCAGTAGGAGGCTACGCGCGAGTCCCTCGCACCTACACAAAACAAATAAATCCTCGCAACCAAAACGATAAGGGGTTGTCAATCCCTACACGGTCACTTACGAGAGTGAGATCTGATAGATATGATAGGATAATATTTTTGGTATTTTTATGATAAAGATGCAAAGTAAAATAAAAGCAAAGTAAAAAAGCAACGGAAATAACTAAGTGTTGGAAGATTAATATGATGGAAAATAGACCCGGGGGCCATAGGTTTCACTAGTGGCTTCTCTCAAGAGCATAAGTATTTTACGGTGGGTGAACAAATTACTGTTGAGCAATTGACAGAATTGAGCATAGTTATGAGAATATCTAGGTATGATCATGTATATAGGCATCACGTCCGAGACAAGTAGACCGACTCCTGTCTGCATCTACTACTATTACTCCACACATCGACCGCTATCCAGCATGCATCTAGAGTATTAAGTTCATAAAAACAGAGTAACGCCTTAAGCAAGATGACATGATGTAGAGGGATAAATTCATGCAATATGATAAAAACCACATCTTGTTATCCTCGATGGCAAAAATACAATATGTGCATTGTTTCCCCTACTGTCACTGGGAAAGGACACCGCAAGATTGAACCCAAAGCTAAGCACTTCTCCCATTGCAAGAAAAACCAATCTAGTAGGCCAAACCAAACTGATAATTCGAAGAGACTTGCAAAGATAACCAATCATACATAAAATAATTCAGAGAAGATTCAAATATTGTTCATAGATAAACTTGATCATAAACCCACAATTCATCGGTCTCAACAGACACACCGCAAAAGAAGATTACATCGAATAGATCTCCACGAGAGAGGGGGATCATTGTATTGAGATCCAAAAAGAGAGAAGAAGCCATCTAGCTAATAACTATGGACCCGAAGGTCTGAGGTAAACTACTCACACATCATCACAGAGGCTATGGTGTTGATGTAGAAGCCCTCCGTGATCGATGCCCCCTCCGACGGAGCTCCGGAACAGGCCCCAAGATGGGATCTCGTGGGTACAGAAGGTTGCGGCGGTGGAATTAGGTTTTTGGCTCCGTATCTGATCGTTTGGGGTACGTAGGGTATATATAGGAGGAAGGAGTATGTCGGTGGAGCAACAGGGGGCCCACGAGGGTGGAGGGCGCGCCTGTGGGGGTAGGCGCGCCCCCTACCTCGTGGCCTCCTCTTTTGTTTCTTGACGTAGGTTCCAAGTCCTCTGGATCATGTTCGTTCCGAAAATCACGTTCCCGAAGGTTTCATTCCATTTGGACTCCGTTTGATATTCTTTTTCTGCGAAACTCTGAAATAGGCAAAAAAACAGCAATTCTGGGCTGGGCCTTCGGTTAATAGGTTAGTCCCAAAAATAATTTAAAAGTGAATAATAAATCCCAATAATGTCCAAAACAGAATATAATATAGCATGGAGCAATCAAAAATTATAGATACGTTGGAGACGTATCAGACCCGGAGTTGTACCTTGACCTTATGACAACTAGAACCAGATACTTAATAAAACACACCCTTTCAAGTGCCAGATACAACCCGATGATCACTCTCTCACAGGGCTACGAGGAGAGGATCGCCGGGTAGGATTATGTTATGTGTTGTTACTTGGTGAACTTACCATCTACTCTCTTCTACATGCTGCAAGATGGAGGCTGCCAGAAGCGTAGTCTTCGACAGGATTAGCTATCCCCCTCTTATTCTGGCATTCTGCAGTTCAGTCCACTGATATTGCCCCTTTACACAGATACCCATGCATAAGTAGTGTAGATCCTTGCTTGCGAGTACTTTGGATGAGTACTCACGGTTGCTTTTCTCCCCTTTTTCCCCTTTCCTTTCTTCCTGGTTGTCGCAACCAGCTGCTGGAGCCCAGGAGCTAGACGCCACCGTCGACGATGACTCCTACTACACCGGAGGTGCCTACTACTACGTGCAGGCCGCTGACGACGACCAGGAGTAGTTTAGGAGGATCCCAGGCAGGAGGCATGTGCCTCTTTCGATCTGTATCTCAGTTTGTGCTAGCCTTCTTAAGGCAACTTCTTTAACTTATGTCTGTACTCAGATATTGTTGCTTCCGCTGAATCGTCTATGATCGAGCACTTGTATTCAAGCCCTCGAGGCCCCTGGCTTGTATTATGATGCTTGTATGACTTATTTTATTTTTAGCGTTGTGTTGTGATACCTTCCCGTGAGTCCCTGATCTTGATCGTACATGTTTGCGTGTATGATTACTGTACGATTGAATCGGGGGCATCACACCGACGGCGATCATATCGACTTTGGAACCATTTCCCACGCGCATCGTCACCTCGTCCTTAGCCAATCTTCGCTTAATCCATAGCCCCTGTTTCGAGTTGCAAATATTAGCAACAGAACCAGTATCCAATACCCAGGCGCTACTGCGAGCATTAGTTAAGTACACATCAATAACATGTATATCAAATATACCTTTCACTTGCCATCCTTATTCTCCACCAAATACTTGGGGCAGTTCCGCTTCCAGTGACCAGTCCCTTTGCAGTAGAAGCACTCAGTCTCAGGCTTAGGTCCAGACTTGGGCTTCTTCACTTGAGCAGTAACTTGTTTGTCATTCTTCTTGAAGTTCCCCTTCTTCCCTTTGCCCTTCTTCTTGAAACTGGTGGTCGTGTTAACCATCAACACTTGATGCTCCTTCTTGATTTCTACCTCCGCAGCATTTTGGCATCGCGAAGAGCTCAGGAATTGTCTTATACATCCCTTACATATTATAGTTCATCACGAAGCTTTTGTAGCTTGGTGGCAGTGATTGAAGAACTCTGTCAACGACACTATCATCGGGAAGATTAACTCCTAGTTGAGTCAAGTGGCTGTGGTACCCAGACATTCTGAGTATATGTTCACTGACAGAACTATTCTCCTCCATTTTGCATCTATAGAACTTATTGGAGACTTCATATCTCTCAATCCGGGCATTTGCTTGAAATATTAACTTCAACTCCTGGAACATCTCATATGCTCCATGATGTTCAAAACGTCGTTGAAGTCCCGGTTCTAAGCCGTAAAGCATGGCACACTGAACTATCGAGTAGTCATCAGCTTTGCTCTGCCAGACGTTCATAACATCTGGCGTTGCTCCTGCTGCGGGTTTGGCACCTAGCGGTGCTTCTAGTACATAATTCTTCTGTGCAGCAATGAGGATAATCCTCAAGTTACGGACCCAGTCCGTGTAATTGCTACTATCATCTTTCAACTTAGCTTTCTCTAGGAACGCATTAAAATTCAACGGAACAACAGCACGGGCCATTTATCTACAACAACATAGACATGCAAAATACTATCAGGTACTAAGTTCATGATAAATTAAAGTTCAATTAATCATATTACTTAAGAACTCCCACTTAGATAGACATCCCTCTAATCATCTAAGTGATCACGTGATCCATATCAACTAAACCATGTCTGATCATCACGTGAGATGGAGCAGTTTTCAATGGTGAACATCACTATGTTGATCATATCTACTATATGATTCACGCTCGACCTTTCGGTCTTAGTGTTCCGAGGCCATATCTACATATGCTAGGCTCGTCAAGTTTAACCCGAGTATTCTGCATGTGCAAAACTGGCTTGCACCCGTTGTATGTGAACGTAGAGCTTATCACACCCCGATCATCATGTGGTGTCTCGGCACGACGAACTGTCGCAACGGTGCATACTCAGGGAGAACACTTATACCTTGAAATTTAGTGAGAGATCATCCTATAATGCTACCGCCGTACTAAGAAAAATAAGATGCATAAAGGATAAACATCACATGCAATCAATATAAGTGATATGATATGGCCATCATCATCTTGTGCTTTTGATCTCCATCTCCAAAGCACCGTCATGATCACCTTCGTCACCGGCTTGACATCTTGATCTCTATCCAAGCATCGTTGTCTTCTCGCCAACTATTGCTTCTACGACTATCGCTACAGCTTAGTGATAAAGTAAAGCAATTACATGGCGATTGCATTCATACAATAAAGCGACAACCATATGGCTCCTGCCAGTTGCCGATAACTATGTTACAAAACATGATCATCTCATACAACAATTTATATAATCACGTCTTGACCATATCACATCACAACATGCCCTGCAAAAACAAGTTAGACGTCCTCTACGTTGTTGTTGCAAGTTTTACGTGGCTGCTACGGGCTTAGCAAGAACCATTCTTACCTATGCATCAAAACCACAACGATTTTTCGTCAAGTTTGTTGTTTTAACCTTCAACAAGGACTGGGTGTAGTCACACTCAATTCAACTAAAGTTGGAGAAACAGACACCCACTAGACACCTATGTGCGAAGCACGTCGGTAGAACCAGTCTCACGTAAGCGTACGCGTAATGTCGTTCTGAGCCGCTTCACCCAACAATACCGCCGAATCAAAGTATGACATGCTGGTAAGCAGTATGACTATTATCGCCCACAACTGTTTGTGTTCTACTCGTCCATATAACATCTACGCATAGACCTGGCTCGGATGCCACTGTTGGGGAACGCAGTAATTTCAAAAAAAGTCATACGATCAGGCAAGATCTATCTAGGTGATGCATAGCAACGAGACGGGCGAGTGTTGTCTATGTACCCTCGTAGACCGAAACCGGAAGCGTTATGACAACACGGTTGATGTAGTCGTACGTCTTCACGATCCGACCGATCCTAGCACCGAAGGTACGGCACCTCCGCGATCTGCCACGTTCAGCTCGGTGACGTCCCACAAACTCTAGATCCAGCTGAGGTCGAGGGAGAGTTTCGTTAGCACGACGGCGTGATGACGGTGATGATGAAGTTACCGACGCAGGGCTTCGCCTAAGCACTACAACGATATGACCGAGGTGGAAATCTGTGGAGGGGGGCACCGCACACGGCTAAACAATCAACTTGTGTGTCTATGGGGTGCCCCCCTCCCTCGTATATAAAGGAGTGGAGGAGGGGAGGGCCGACCCTCTCTATGGCGCGCCCAAGGGGGGAGTCCTACTCCCAGTAGGAGTAGGTTTCTCCCCTTCCCTAGTTGGAGTAGGATAAGAAGGAAGAGGGAGAGGGAGAGAAGGAAAGGGGGGCCGGCCCCCCTCCCAATTCGGATTGGGCTTGGGGGGGGGGGCGCCCCCACCTTGGCCGCCTCCTCCTCTCTTCCACTAAGGCCCAATAAGGCTCATTGACTCCCCCGGGGGGTTCCGGTAACCTCCCAGTACTCCGGAAAATGCCCGAACTCATCCGGAACCATTCTGGTGTCCAAACATAGCCTTCCAATATATCGAGCTTTATGTCTCTACCATTTCGAGACTCCTCGTCATCTCCGTGATCACATCCGGGACTCCGAACAACCTTTGGTACATCAAAACACATAAACTCATAATACCGATCGTCATCGAACGTTAAGCGTGCGGACCCTACGGGTTCGAGAACTATGTAGACATGACCGAGACTCATCTCCGGTCAATAACCAATAGCGGAACCTGGATGCTCATATTGGTTCCTACATATTCTATGAAGATCTTTATCGGTCAAACTGCATAACAACATACGTTGTTCCCTTTGTCATCGGTATGTTACTTGCCCGAGATTCGATCGTCGGTATCTCAATACCTAGTTCAATCTCATTACCGGCAAGTCTCTTTACTCGTTCCGTAATGCATCATCCCGTAACTAACTCATTAGTCACATTGCTTGCAAGGCTTATAGTGATGTGCATTACCGAGAGGGCCCAGAGATACCTCTCCGACAATCGGAGTGACAAATCCTAATCTCGATCTATGCCAACTCAACAAACACCATCGGAGACACCTGTAGAGCATCTTTATAATCACCCAGTTATGTTGTGACGTTTGATAGCACACTAAGTGTTCCTCCGGTATTCGGGAGTTGCATAATCTCATAGTCATAGGAACATGTATAAGTTATGAAGAAAGCAATAGCAATAAACTAAACGATCATAGTGCTAAGCTAACGGATGGGTCAAGTCAATCACATTATTCTCTAATGATGTGATCCGGTTCATAAAATGACAACTCATGTCTATGGTTAGGAAACTTAACCATCTTTGATTAACGAGCTAGTCAAGTAGAGGCATAGTAGTGACACTCTGTTTTGTCTATGTATTCACACATGTACTAATTTTCCGGTTAATACAATTCTAGCATGAATAATAAACATTCATCATGATATAAGGAAATATAAATAACAACTTTATTATTGCCTCTAGGTCATATTTCCTTCAGTTACATCTAAAGTAACTGGTGCGATGAATGAACAACATCTTCGTATGTTTGAGTCTGAGGAGTTGGAGAAGGCCTTGTTTGGAATGTGCCTTCAAAGGCCCCTAGGGAGGATGGCTTTAATGCCAGATTCTACCAATGACATTGGCCTTTAATTAAGGATGATGTTTCAAGAGCAGTTCTGGACTTCCTGAATGGGGGTCATATACCGAAAGCGGTATATAAAATGGTGATTGTTTTTATCCCTAGGGTTAAAAATCTTCGCAATATTACTCAGTATAGGCCTATTTCCCTATATATGTAATATCATTTATTAGCTTTGCTCTAAGGTGTTGGGTAAACATCTTCGTGAGATTCTTGATGTGATTATAGTCAGGGAGCAAAGCACTTTTGTCCTGGGAGGCTTATTACTAACAATGTAATTACTACATATAAGTGCATTTCATGCAATGAAGAGGAAGAAAGGAAAACATGGTTGGGCGGCCGTTAAAATTGACATGATGAAAGCATATGACTGCATCATGTGGGAGTATTTGTAAGGTGTTATGCTTCAATATGAGATGTGTTATTCCAGTAAGCTTCTAGGTGAAATTCAATGGGGAGCTGCTACATTCCTTTCATCCATCCAGAGGGATGAGGCAAGGGGATTCGATCTCTCCATTCCTCTTCCAGTTATGTGGAGAGGGCCTATCGTGCATGTCAAAGAATTATGATGGTGGGTGGATTGATAAAGGTATGCGAGTAAGGCTGCGATCACGGTGTATCGCCATCTTTTTCCTGACGACTATCTGGTCTTCCGGAAGGCTGATAGTCAGAGTGCACATCATCTCAATGATACTCTGCAAGCTTATAGCCTTGACTCTGGTCAAAGTGCAAACAGGTTGAAGACTTCGGTATTTTAGCCCTCACTATGGAACTTCAGTAAGAGTGCGGTCTGGAATACCTTGAATATCCAAAGGGAGACCCTCACAGAGAAGTACCCTGGTCTAGCAACGGCTGCAGGGAGGATTACAGAGCAACAATCTGAACATATTGACGAGCAGGCGAGATCAAGGTTACAAGTTTGGTGCGGCAAAAAGATCTCCTGTGCAAGAAATGTGGTGCATCTTAAGTGAGTGATTCAAGGTTACCTAATGTTTGCTCCCACAGGAGTTGTTGGGATTCCCCCAAGTGTAAGGGTGAAGCAGATTGGTAGCAATTATCTCTCTCGGTTAGAGAACCAAGGTTATCAATCCAATAGGAGTATCCCAAGCTACCAAAGTCAACAACACCTGCGCACAAAACACACTCGTCCCCATGTTTGGTTTTGGTAATTGATGACAATCTCTATGGACTAATGGTTGCCTTGAGTTATATTTGAAGGATTTGTCCATAGGCATTTCTTGAAGTTCATGTGTTGGTTTCAAGGAGTTTATGTGGTGACCAAGGTGTTATTAAGGAATTATCCAAAGATTGGTCATGTGAGAGTTGAGCTTATTGCAAGCATGTCTTGGAGAAGAAGATTGTGTGATCATTCATGTATATCTTCAAGACATCATCCAAATAAAGAGAGTTGAAAAGGTTCATGGTTGATCAAGACTAAGTCAAGAGTGAATCAACTTGATCAACTCACAAAGCGTAGAAGATGTACCGAGAGGGATCAAGCGATCCCATGGTGTGGTAAGCATTGTCAATTACGCTTTGTGTACTAACCCATGATCTTCGTGAGAGTTCTTTGTGGGGTTAGGTTGCGGTGTGCAAGTTCAAGTGAAGCATCATGAAGAGATCAAATGCTTGAAGCTTGCCGTCCATTGTGGTGACAATGGACTTATGAAGATGTGCGGAAGAGTGGCTCACCCATAGTGGAGTATGGGGGAGCAATCAACTAGTCTTCATCGAGCCAACGCAACCAAGAAAGGTGGTCCAACTTGAGGGAGTCAAGATCGTCATCATCTAGCTCAAGTGGACCATGTGCAAGGCAAAGGTTTGCCCTTGATAGGTTTTCTATTTTACCGGTCTCATGATGGTAGTTGGGAGACCGGGTTGTAGGATCGATTGCCGTACTATCAAGGGGGGCTCTCGATGAGTAGCTTGATCGTATCATTCGTAGAGAGCTCAAACCATTGCATCCTTGCATCATCTTTATTGGTTCTTGTTTGGTTCTTTTCTTTGTGAGTTTTGGAGCTTATGGTCATCTTGGTGACAAGCTCGAGTTCATCGAAAACGGAGTTCACTCGCATCTTCTATGATGTTTTCGATGTTGGAGGTTATGCCGGTTCTTCTCGGTTGGAGGTTTCACTCCTCTATTTGTTGGCACACCTCCCCTGCCTCTTCTTACTATAACCAACAAGCTTGAGTTTGCTCAATTCGGAGCTCATATGCAGAAGTTATGGCAGTTTTGGTCCCAGCGGTAGTACCGCAGGCCGAAGCGGTAGTACCGCTTGGGTGCTACAAGCGGTAGTACCGCTCCAGAGCGGTAGTACCGCTGGTAGCCCCCAGCCGTAGTACCGCTGCGGTCTCGTACTAGTACCGCCTCGATTCGAGGGGTCTTTTTTCGTGTTGGGTTTTACGGTACTAGCCGCGGCAGTGGGGGCCGTAGTACCGCTCGTTTGCGGTAGTACCGCCCTGCCACCGCGGTAGTACTGCTCTGGGCCCAGCGGCGGTACCGCGAGGGGGAGCGGTAGTACCGCTTATAGGGGCAAGCGGTAGTACCGCTGGCCAAGCAGTAGTACCGCTCTCTGCGGGGCTGCAGTGGGGGTAACGGTTGGATTGTTCCCCCCACTATATAAGGAGGTCTTCTTCCCCAATGAACCTTATCTTTTGAGCTCGTGTTCTTCCCCCATTGTTGACCTTCTTCGAGCTTGCTAACTCTCAATCCCTCCATGGATTCTTGCTAGTTTTTGAGGGAAAAGAGAGAGGAGATCTAGATCCACATTTCCACCAATCACTTTCTCCTCTATGTGAGGGGAACCCCTTGGATCTAGATCTTGGAGTTCTTGGTGTTCTCCTTCTTGTTCTTCCTCTATTTTTCCTCCCTAGCATTAGTTGCTTCGGTGGGATTTGAGAGAGAAGGACTTGGGCACTCCGTGTGCCCTTGCCATTGCATTTGGTGCATCGGTTTGAGTTCTCCACGGTGATACGTGGAAGTTACAAGTTGAGAAGCTTATTACTCTTGGGTGCTTGGTGCCCTTGAGCTTGTTCCTCTTGGGTGCTTGGGCGCCCTAGACGGTTGGTGGTGTTCGGAGCTCAATCATTGTGGTGTAAAGCTCCGGGAAAGCGTCGGGGTCTCCAATTAGGTTGTGGAGATCGCCCCGGGCAATTGGACGGGTACCGGTGACCGCCCCCAAGGGTTGCCAAAGTGTACGGGTTCGGTGACCGCCCCCAAGGGTTGCCATTTGTACGGGTTCGGTGACCGCCCTCAAGGGTCCCTTAGTGGAATCACGGCATCTTGCATTGTGCGAGGGCGTGAGGAGATTACGGTGGCCCTAGTGGCTTCTTGGGGAGCATTGTGCCTCCACACCGCTCCAAACGGAGATTAGCATCCGCAAGGGTGTGAACTTCGGGATACATCATCGTCTCCGCGTGCCTCGGTTATCTCTTACTCGAGCCCTTTACTTATGCACTTTACTTTGTGATAGCCATATTGTTTCTTGTCATTTATCTTGCTATCACTTAGTTGTTTATCTTGCTTAGCATAAGTTGTTGGTGCACATAGGTGAGCCTAGTTGTTGTAGGTTTTGTGCTTGTCAAATTAACCGCTAGGTTTATTCCGCATTTGTTCAAGCCTAAACCGTAATTATTTTAAAGCGCCTATTCACCCCCCCCCCCTCTAGGCGACATCCACGATCTTTCAAAGGTAATAGTAGCAATTTTGAAGAAGAATTCAGTAATGGAGAATAGACCGAAGGGGACATAGGTTTACTAGTGGCATCTCTCTCAAAAATAGGCAAATGACATGGTAAACAAATTACAGTTGGGCAATCGCCCAAATTGCAATATTGATGACTACGATCATTCATGGCATAATCTCATATAGGCATTACGTACGTGATAAGTAGACCTTAATCCAACTACATCTACTACTAGTACTCCACCCCAAAACCGTTATCCGGCATGCATCTCAAGGTATTAAGTTTGCAAGAAAGAAAATATCTCAATAAGCAAGATGACACAATGTAGACAGGAAGAAGTCAATCAATATGACAAAATCCCATCGTTTTATTCTTAGTGGCAACAATATGTGCCTTAGCTCCTTTTGTCTACTTTAGATCATCGTAAGATTGAACACACTACAAAGCACCACTCCCTCTGAAGAAAAACCCATCGAAGTTGGCCAAACAAGATAGATAGATAGATTGGAGAGCATGCAAAGCTATCTAATTATACAACAAGAAAACCTCAAAAGATTCTATTGATTTCAATGAACAATATAATCATAAAGTGACAATTCATCATGTTCCAACAAACACATCACCAATTACATTGAATTGATCCTCATCATGTGAGAAGGCTTACGGGAACATGGTATTGAAAATCCAAAAGAGAGAGAATCATCTAGCTACTACTATGGACCCTAAGGTCGTAATGGAACTACTCGCACATGGTCATGGAGGCAGCAAGGGTGATGAAGAAGACTCCGACAATGGCTTCCCCCTCCGGCGAAGCTCCGAAACAGACCTCCAGATTGGATCTTTACGAAACAGGAACTTGCGATGGGTTTCGGTATTTATAGAGATTTATGGCGGTGGAGGGAGGAAATGCGGTATCTATGGGCCTCCACACACCTTGACGGTGCTCCCTAGGGCCACGGCACTCCACCTGCCTTTGTGGGCCCCCTGGTGCACGTCTGGTCCTCCTCCAAAGCTTCTAGGGTCCTTCATCATCCAGAAAAAATCGAAAAAATTGGCCTCGTGTTTTGACCTTCCTAAATATTGGTTTGCTGTGAAACCAAAGACAAACAGAAAACAACGACTGACACTGGGCACTAAATTAATAGGTTAGTCCAGAAAAATAATACAAATTGCTATAAAAATTATATGAAAGTGATAATATAATAACATGAAACAATAAAAAAATTATAGATACGTTTGAGATGTATCACATGCCTATTATATGAGCTTCTTCAAGCTCACAAAAGGATTGTGTCGGAAAGTTATGACACATGTCCAAGTATTGGTGGGCTGGATCACTCGACAGAAGAAGCATGCATTAGCAGTCCTGGAGAAAATGGCAATTCCGAAGTCCAAAGGGGGCTAGGTTTCCAAGATTGGGAATTATTCAATGACTCAATGTTGGCTAAAGAGCCATCGAGGCTATTGAGTAATCTTGATAGTTTTTTTCCCATGTTCTTCGAGGGCGGTACTACCCATATGGTAATTTCTCGATGCAGGGTGTCCGAACAGTGCGTAGGCTACGTGGAGGGGTATTATTCAAGGAAGGAGAGTGCTGAAGCAAGGCCAGATACTTCGATTGGGCGACGTGATGACAACAGGGATTTGGCAGGATCGATGGATCGCTACTACAACCACAATGAAGTCTATCGGTAGTCTATCTGAAGATCCAGTGTACTTGGTGTCGGATATTTTGAACTAAGGTTCTGGAAATTGGAATGATGAGTTGGTTAGAAGACTTTTCTTTATCTCTTGATGCGGCAACCATTCTTAACATGCCTAGGCCAAGAGTGCCTACAAAACATTTATGGGCATGGGAATGGGATAGATTGGGTACATTCTCGGTCAATCTGCGTACCTAGTTTTAAAGAGAGGCAATGCAATTTGCAAGAAGCGTCGGTTAGTTCGTTGGGTGGTGAAGAGACCTGGAAGGCTTTGTGGAAGATTCGTGTCCAACCAAAAATCTGGTTCTTTTGGTCGAGGGGACTGAAGGGTTTTATGCTCACTGAAGGAGAATTAGTTCAGAGACATCCATGAAGATGCCACATGCCCCATGTGTGGTAACAAGGAGGAATTGATGTACCATGCCTTGATCAGTTGTGAAAATGCATTACTATTTTGGGATTTTTTTTCTTTTTCTTTTCGAAAAGGGGGGACTCCCCGGCCTCTGCATCAGAACGATGCATACAGCCATCTTTATAAAAAGCAAATAGGTTCAATAAGGTCTTGCAGTCTGAAACAAAGTAACGGCAAACTCACAAAGAGCCACAACGCCAAAAACACAAAAGCCAAGAGGCCACAACCGGCTAGCATAACAAAGATAGAAAAACTAATCGCCTATCCTATTACATGACCGCCATCCAAACCGATTGAAGATATCTCGTGCTACCATCTCCCACCGGATAGATCCAGTAACCAAACCGGTTGAAGATATCCTATTACTATTTTGGGATGAAGCTAGATGCTTTTTTGGGCTCAAGCTTCCTTGGTTCCACCCTCTAAAGTGGACTAGGGATCTACTAGACCCAACGTGTATCAGCAAAGAAGAGGTTGCTATTGCAATCGCAGTTATGTGGGCTGTGTGGAGCAGCAACAAAAACAAGTATACTCATGAGTTAGTACCAACCTGTTCACTCCATGGAGTTAGGACAAGAATTGTTAAGAGCTACTCCCTCCGTCCGGAAATACTTTGTCATAGATATGGATGTATCTAGATGTATTTTAGTTTTACATACATCTATTTTCATCCATTTCGATGATAAGTAATTCCGGACAGAGGGGAGTATATGAATATTCCAACCAAGGCCCTGGTGCCGGCGCCAGCACGAGCGAGATGGAAACCAGCAGCGGATGGCATGGTGAAAAACAACACTGATGGGGCTATAGACGCCACGAGTTGTTGTGTGGGTGCAGGTATGGTGGCTCAAAATCATACTGGGGAGTTCCTTTCAAGGTGTAGCTGACTCATTTTCTTGCAAGGCATTGGCTTGCCGAGATGCTATCCTGCTGTCAACTGAGAAGGGTTGGACGAAGATAATGATGAAAACTGATTGTCTAATGCTTGCGCAGGACTGGGATAAAGGTAATGATCGGTCTATTTGTGGCCACATTCTTAGAGATGCGTACATATCTCTGGCTTTTTCAAGGATTCTAGTTTGTAGGAAGAGATGCTAATGAGGTGGCCCATTCATGTGCAAGCATGCTCTTTCATCAGAAGTGAACCGTGTAAGCTTCAATGTAATCCCTGAGTTTTTGAAATGCCGCACTGCATTCAGATAATGTACACCTACTGAATGAATAAATATAAATAAGGGTTGTACTAAAGGAAACACGAGTGTTTGACAAAAAACTACCACAATTGGGGTTCGCGTCCCACAGAACTACCATTTTCAAAAAAGTAACTGATAACTACCAAAAAATTGAAATCTCGTGACTAAAAACTATCACTTTCGGAAAATAGCCAGTTCAGACGATTTAAACGCGTTTATGACATATGGGGCCTGTTTGTCAGGGATGATGTGGCGGGAAAGTCAACTCTGTTATTTCAGACCGTTAAGTTGACTGTTAAGACAGGTGGACCCCACATGTCAGCATCACCTTCTTCCTCCTCTCTCTCTCTCTTTGGCAGCATCACCTTCTTCCTCCTCTCTCTCTTTGGCATTTCGACAAACACCTTACCAGCAGTAGAGCAGCACACCGGCGGTAGCTCTTTGGACTGGAGTACACCAGCGAGCTGTTGCCGCCTGGCGCGCGACCTGGCCGCCGCCGAGTCGCCGGCGCCGTTACTCACGTGCTTGCATTAGTGGTGGTAGTCCAGAGGCCGAGCGTCATGGGGTGTGGTCGGTGATGGCCTCGGGAAAGCCATGGGGGCGGCGCAGGCAGGAGGACGTCGGGAGGCGGCGGAGTTGGATGGAGCCCGGGGCAAGGAGGAGGCCACCGACAACGCACTCGACAACGAGGGCCAGCAGCACATCAGCGGCAGGAGGGAGGCAAGCAGCTCGGCCCTGGGGTCAGGCAAGGGTCACGGAGGAGATGCAGGAGGACTGCAGGCGAGGCAGGGAGGAGGCGCTTGGGGCCGACCATGGCAGGCGGTGCCCGGAGCAGAGGTCGAGGCGCCATGGTAGGGGGAGCTCGCGCGCGTGAGAAGCAAAGGCAGGGAGGAAGGGAAAGGAAAGGTGGCAAGGGGCGACGGGGCTGAGGAGCTCGCCGGCGGACAGAGGGAGGTCCGGCAGGTCTTCCACCACGGCAAAGGTGCACATGAGGTGTTCGCTAAAATTCCAAAGAGAGAGAGAGATGTGGAGGAAGAAGGAGGTGATGCTGACGTGTGGTCCCCACCTGTCATAATGGTCAATTTAACAGTCAAAAATAAACGGAGTTGACTTTCCCGCCACGTCAGCTCTGGCAGACGGGCCCCGCATGTCATAAACACGTTTAAATCTTCTAAACTGGCCATTTTCCGAAAGTGGTAGTTTTTAGTCACGAGATTCCAATTTTTTGATAGTTATCAGTCACTTTTTTGACCGTGGGATGTGAATCCCAATTGTGGTAGTTTTTTTGTCAAACACTCAAGGAAACACACATTGTGGAGTACCTTCGTTTCGTCAAAACAGTTGAACAAACCACCCGTTCGCTCAGGTTTCACGTTGCTGCAAGTTTTTGTAGAGCCCACCATGCGAGTGAAACCTCGTCATCTATATTTATTTCTATGCCCACCTCATTTTCGCCCTCCATGCAAAAACAGCATTGCCCATAAAATAACACTACTCCCTTCGTTCCTAAATATAAGTCTTTTTAAATATTTCAAATGAACTACCACATACAGATGTATATAGACATATTTTAGAGTGTAGATTCACTCATTTTGCTCCGTATGTAGCCATTTGTTAAAATCTCTAGAAAGACCTATATTTAGGAACGGAGGGAGTAATATATAAAAACATTCAAAGGGCCATATTTAATTAATCTCGGCGATCAAACCATGTCATCCAACTAACTAGATAACTCCTATCCCAAGGGTCAACATATTTTGTGTGCAGTTAGTATCATGCCTAATATCAGTATCAATACTAATCAAAGTATTAATATTCTACCTAATATTATCATGTAATTAGTATTCTGCCAAATATCAACTTATGCATCTAATAGTTCCTTCAAATAACAACATCAGTGGTACTCCCTCCGATCTATGCTAATTATAATTTTGTAGCGACAATTAATATGGCTCGGAGTAAATAGTAATCCAAATGAATTATCCGGCGCCAACTCTTATTTTCTGCATCAGTTGTCCAACAGTTGATAGCAACATGCAACGAGTTCAACCAACCGAAAGTAAAACCAAAACAAGTCAAAGCAAGAAAATGACAACAAATACAACTGCAACAGTAGGGCATTACATCCAGATCACCGAAGAAACCCACAAATGAATCAGCCCGGGTGGTTTAACGACGACGACGAAAACAGAACGGCCAGCTTAGGCTAGTGGCCCATCCAGTTCACTTATATCGGACCCCCCCCCCCCCCCCCCCCCTTGGCTAGCTCTCAGCATGACAATTGCTTGTATTTTTTTTATGATAGCTTACCACATATGCTAGCCTTGTCTAAAAAAAATTCCACATATGCTAGCCTCGCTATATTTTAGTAGAATAAATCATATCCCTTAAAAAATGATGAACATTGCATTATTAAAATCAGTTAGAAAATCCATATATTCATGTTTATAAAAAATGTTCATCATACTATACAATTTTCAATATTTGTGAAACAATGTTGGTATGTTAAAAAATAATTCATGTGTTTTGGAAAAAAAACTTCATGTGTTTAGAAAAAAGTCACATGGCTAATTTTTTTTCATACATTTAGAAAAAGGTTCATATGTTTTGAGAAAAGATATTCATGTATAAAAAAACATAAAAAAAATATAGAAAAAAGTAACCAAGAAAGAAAAAGAAAAAAGGCAAAAATGTCAAAGAAAAACCAAGAAAAGGCCGTTGGAAGTGTTAGAAAACTACTCGAATCGGCCAGGCCATCGAAGCGAACATATGTGATTAAGATCATATTCTTTGCAAAGAGTGTAGAATATAATTGACAGAAGTACATAACCACAAATCTACTGCAATGGATCTGTAACTCCCAAAAAAAATCAATCTTGGTACTCCCTTCGACTAAAGTTATGTTAAGGTTGCGTTAATTAATTTGGATTGGAGGGAGTACAAAATTTACCCTCAAATCTCTAAAACCATATTAATCATCCCCTGGAGTGATTTTGAAGGTGACTTGTCAAATTATGGGTGCTTTTGACGACTTATTAGGATATTCACTCCCACAAGTTGCTCGAGGAAATGTTGATTGGGCTTCGTGACGCAATCAGCCAAGCTATGCCATTAATGTCAAGACTTGGATCGGGTCAGGCCAGCATGGGACAAGCACATCATGCCTCAGTTCAGGCGAACCAGTCAGCCTATCGTGCCTTGCCGGCATGGCACACATGCCTCCGGAGAGCTTCTTAGCATGACACACAACACATTAGCCCGCCTTCGAACCATGCCGGCACGAGCCCGGCACAAACAACAGAGAGGGAGGAAGAGTGATGTCTTCGTTCTGGCCGCCATGTATGTGAACCCCACCATTCTTCAGTAGCACATGTCATAGACGCCATCAATAGCTTAAGGTGATGCAGGGCCACCGCCAAGAAGTCTCCTCTATCATATCAAAAGCTCCATCCATGGGGTGGTAGAGGTGTGGACCTGTACTTTTACGGAGGATCGGAGAAGGGGTGTATAGGACGTTAATGGTGGAGCAACAGCGATTAATGGGATGGCCCCAATTAACTGATTCAGGGTTTTTGCAAACATAATCAGTTTGTTTACTTTTTGATTTTTGGAACTTTTATATTTATTATACACCAAAAAGTATTAAAAATGTTCTCAAATTTTAAATGTTCATGCATATTCAAGAATGTTTGCAAAATTTTAAAAGTAACCCAAAATCTAAACAATGTTTTTCCAAAAAATGTTGAACAGTTTGAAACATATTATATATTGTAATTTTTTTAAATGAAGTTTTTTGAATTACAAAAGGCGTCCAAGAATTTTGCAAATATTTAT
Organism: Aegilops tauschii subsp. strangulata; assembly: GCF_002575655.3. NCBI lineage: Eukaryota > Viridiplantae > Streptophyta > Magnoliopsida > Poales > Poaceae > Aegilops > Aegilops tauschii. The sequence continues at coordinate 568,466,641 of NC_053037.3, read as the reverse complement.
GGATTTCAATTTTCCCCAAAATTTAAGAAGTATTCTTGAATTTGAACATGTTCTTTTATTTTATTTTTAAAATATTCTTGAATTTAGAAGAACATTCATAAATTTTAGAATGGACAAGGAAAAGAAAAATGAACAAAAACTATAAAGAAAAAAAACTGGAAGCTTCTGGAACCTTCCTAAGACTGGATAAAACCGTCACGCATAGCGCGGCATAGGATTGGACCTGTCGAGCCAGCCAGTCGTGCTTCGGCTAGCCTACTGGAATGGCCCCGCCTAAGTCTCAACATTATATGCCATATCTTAACTTTTGACACGTTTCTAAGTCTCAACATTATATGCCATATCTAGCTTTCTGACTTGAAAAACATAATTTATTTCTGCAAGGTAAAGAAAAGTCGGCAAGCCTGCAACGTCAAGTGAATTGGGAGCAACAGGTTAATAGGCAAGACGAGGTGTTTTCAGGTTGGATACTTCCGATCTACGCTACTCTTCATCAGCGGTTGTTGTTCTGGTGTGCTGGTTCTATGGAACCTTAGCACGGCGACTTTCTGACTATCTACTAAAACAAGGTGTGCCCGACTCCGGTGAGGGAGGGGCGATGACGACGGCGCTCCTTCGGCTCGTTTCAGTACTTGTAGTCGTCGGTAGGTGGTCTATGGATCTGAAGGCAACTTTAATTACTTACGGTGTTCGTTGTACTGCCATGCATGAAGATGAATAGATCATAAGGTTTTTCCAAAAAAATAATACAAACCGTACACACACTGTTGCTCATGCCTACAATCCTGTTAGGAACGTTTTTTTTCTTCTTTTACAATTATCCTGTTACGAACATTGGAATTAGATAAACGTGCGGGTGTCAATCTGAGCCACGGCGAGCTCGCGTGACAGTTAGTCGCATTTTTCTCTGGTGACTTCTATGGTGGTGTTGGGGGCAGGTAACGGGTGTTGAGTCATGCTCAAGGGATTCATCGATCTTGATTGTAATTTTTTTACATCGCTGATGGTCGTTTGTATTAAGTTTAGCGTTCTGCTATTTTTTTTAGTTCTGTCAAGTCATTGTCCATGTGGCTTGTACCTTGACTCTTACTGCATATGAATGAAACTCGTATTACCTTGTAGAAAAGGGAGTAAATCCGATTGAATTTTCCGACACCAGCTTTCCTCTTTCACATCAGTTGCCCAAACTTGCTAGCACCATGCAACGAGTTCAACAAATAAAAACACACACACAAAATGGCTCCAACAAAAGGCCATTACATCGATGCCACCGAACAAAACCATGAATGAAGCCAGATTGGTTATTTTAGCAACAAATAAGCCAGTGAAACCACGTCGATGTGCCATATGCGCTGGTTTGCCAACCGACGCTTGCGCGCGAGCAACACTTTGGCAGGCCCGTTAGGCACATCGCTCAGCTATGTCAGCCTCGCTCGATGGCAACCTCGCTTGCTGGCTGACCGTTAAAAAAACAAATAGCTAATGGTTCTGAAAAAGACTGTCACCCGATTTCCTGGATGTTTTAAAAACACGAACGTGATTTGTTTACAGATTTGAAAAGGTTTCATGAATTTCTAAAATGTTCGCAAATTTTCAAAATATCATGAAATTTCTAAAAAAAATCATGAATTTTCAAAAATGGTTGTAATTTTGAACAGGCCACAAATTTGAAAAATATGAGCCGATTAGAGAAAAGTTCATGAATTTGAAAAAAATCATAGATATGGAAAAAACTCACGAATTCAAAAGGAATGCATGGATTTTAAAAAATTCATGAATTTGAGATTAAAACAAGAAAACCAAACAAAAGCGAGCAAAAACATAAACATAAGAGGAAAACCCAACCAAAGGCTTCCCAAAATCGGGCTCAGAAGCATCCCAAAGGCATTTCCTATACAGTGCTTAAGCACCCATTAAAGGCTATTTTGCCAACCGGCACATACTGCCCGCCGAGCTGGCCGACCCATCTTCTTTTTTCTTTTTCTTTTTCTCTATAAAACTTCAAAAAATGGTGCGTGGGCGATGGTTCGAACTCGGGCCCTCTGCATCCATAGAGCAGCATAGGAAGCATTAGGACATGGCAAGATTGTGCCTATTTACTTTTTTTTTCTCTTCTTCTTTTTATTCTTTCTCTTGCTTGCGGAAGTCCCGGTATTGGGAAGCTTCGAGAATCTTCCCATACTGATTTTCCCCAGTTCAGTGGTCAATATCTTTGGTATATTTCCTTTTCTTTTTTTCCTTTGTTCCTGTTTTATTTTCTATTAACTTTTACTTTTATTTATTATATTTTATGTTTTCTTAAATGCCTAATTTTTTCCCCAAATTCATGGACTATTTTTTAAAATAGATGAAATTTTTCCCAAAATCCAAGCACATTTTTTCAAAATCCATGAAATATTTTTCAAAATTGATGATCTTTGTTAAAATTATGATTTTTTTCAAGTTCATGAACTTTCTTTTAAAATCGATAGTCTTTTCTTGTAAGATCGATGGATGTTTCCCAAATTTGTGAATTTATTTTTCCAAAGTCGTTGAATGCTTTTTTAAATTTTGTGAACATTTTTTCAAAATTGATGAGTTTTTTTCCTTAAATTCTATGAATATTTTCAAAATTGATGAACTTTTCAAATTCTTGTGAACCTTATTTGAAATCCATGAACATATTTGAATTCACACAATTTTTGATTTTTCCCCGAATTTGTTTTCGTAATTTTTTAAGAAGTCAACAGCCAAACCGGTGTTACCAGGTCACTGGTCGAACTAGGCGCCCGCTCAACCGCTTGCTTTTTCGCGGGTGTAGCCACTGTGTTGGCCCGGTGTGTGAGCGCTGGTTGCATTATCCGGCGCAAGGAGCGTTGAACAGGGGGAGCGCCTGTATGACGCTCTCTGAGTCAAATAGCCGCTGTTCGCACAGAGCATCCTACTGGCGGGCTTGGTGTGCCAATTTTCTCCGTTCTTGTTTCTATTTTCGGGTTTCTTTGTTCTTTTTTCTGGTTTGATTAGTAATTGTTTTTGTTTCTGCTTCCTGGTTTGACTACTAGCTGCTCCTGTTTTTGGGTCGATGCGCAAAACCTAGTAGCCTATTTCTTCCACCCTCAAACAAAAAGTAATTCTTCCAGTGCTTTGATGCTCACTAAGGAAAACAATTCTTCTAAAAAATACAACTACAAGACAGGAACCGAAATAGAAAATAGGAACACAAACATAAATCTTGTACATGCTACCGCTTTGTTGCTACAAGTAACACATAGCTAGTTCTTGGATTAAAAAAAAGTTCAAGGTAGTTAAAAATTGTTATTTGAATCAAAGAGAAATGTTCTTGGATTAAGAAAAGTTCAAGTCATTCAAAGAATTTTCTTGAATTTGAAAAATGTTCAAGGCTTTCAAAACTTGTTCTTGGAATTGAAAATTGTTCATAGATTAAAAAAATGTTCGAGTCATTCGGGAAATTGTTCTTGGATTGAAAAAAATTTCAAGGCACTCAAAAATTGTTCACGAAATCAAAAAATGCTCTTTGACATTGAAAACTCTTCTAGTAGTCAAAGAAAGTTCAACACATTCAAAATTTGTTCTTAGATTCAAGTAATGTTCAAGGCCTTTAAAAATATGTTGACTGAATTGAAAATATATTCAAAAAATGTTCCAGACATTCAAAAATGGCATTAGATTTCAAATATGTTCAAGACATTCAAAATATTGTTCAGCAAGTCAAAAATTGTTCTTTGAAATTTAAATCTTGATCTTAGACACAAAATAGGGTCATGACATTCAACAACTGTTATTGGATTAAAAAAAGTGTTGAAGCCATTGAAATATTTGTGAAGGCATTCAAAAGATGTTCCTAGAATTGAAAATTTGTTCATGGATTCAAAAAATGTGTAGGTATTTGAAAAATTGTTCTTGGTTTAGAAAAATGCTGAAGGCATTCACAATTATTCTTGAAATTTAAACTTTCTTGGACTAAACAATTGTTCATGACTAACAAAAATAGTTCGTGGATTCAAAAAATATTTACACCATTTAAAAAAAGTCCTTGGAATAAAATAATTTCATGGATTCATAAAATGTTCGTGGCATTGAATTGTTTTCTTGGATTTCAAAAAATTGTTCTTGTATTAAAAAAAGTTGGAAGCATTAAAAAATTCTTGGATTCAAAAAGTGCTTTTGGAATTCAAGAATTGTTCGTGAATTAAAAAAATGTTCAAAACACAAAAAATGTTCTTAGAAATAAAAAATGTACATTGGTTCAATAGTGTTCTCTAATTCAAATAATGTCAAGGCATTCAAAAATTGGTCAATTAAAATAATGTTTTTGGATCCAAATAATGTGCAAGTTAGACAAAAAAATGTTTATGGAATTCAGAAAATGTTTGTCGATTGAATCAGTGTTCAAATGTTTATTGAATTCAAAATTTGTTCTTATATTCCAAGTAATGTTCATCCATTCAAAAATTGTTCCTGCATTCAGAACATGTTTAAGGCTTTCAAATAATCATCATGGAATTAAAAATAATGTTCTTGGAATTCAAAATATCTTCACATATTTTATCTCATAGATGTTATGTTAGTGTTTAGGTTCTCTAATATTGCAATTCTGGAAAGAATTGAACATGCTTAGGGATGTACGGCATGATAATACAGATGGCTAGGCATGTATAGATCCACTAGGAAGAAATGATATTGAATTTATTCATTAGATAAAAGACTTAAAGCTGCTGATGTTTTATTAAATAAATAGGGGATTGTTCGCTAATCTAGTTATGTCGCAAATAATTTAGATAGTGCTAAATATATTAGCGGGAGCAGAAGGAACTGAAGCAACAATATATCCCCACTCAAGCAATAATGTAAGCCGAAGGCACAAGAAAACGAGAAATCCACGAATATTTTGTTCAGAAGAATTGCAAATTTCCAAAAAAATTTCTTTACCCATACTTGTTTCTCTTTCGTGATGCAATACTGAACTATGGCGAGTCAAGCAAAAGCAAAAGAAAACAACATATCACAATCGTACAATACTTTTTAGATGCGAAAATATATGTCACCCATAGGAAGTACACAGTAAATATGCATTCGAGGGATGCCACGATAGGAGAAATAGTGGAAACCGTCTGAACAGAAAATCTAGCATCTATTGGCAACTGTCCTTTTCTTTCTGGAGACATCTAACACTGTTTCTTACTCTTCTTGGTGGAAACATCCAAGGCTCCAAAGTCAACCTTGTGTGGATCGAACTTCGCCATTTTGTAGGCAACAAGCAGGCAGAGGTGAGGAATGATATCTTGACAGAGTGATGGAAAGGAGAAATACTTGAATAAGTACAAAGTTAAGATGTGTTAAAAACTTAACATAACGCATATTGAGAATTTGCAAAGAAGTAGCAGCTATGGTACAGATGAAATCAGAAAACTTACAGAATGAAAGCCCTTCGTGGATGAAATAAAGTCGTTTGAACAGAATGAAAAATAACATTAAGTATGTATACAAGGCTTTAATATAATTATTGCAGAATATTCAAAGAACTTTCTTAACCAAGATCTACAGTTGAATTCAGAGAAACTTTTTTTTGCGGGTGGAATTCAGAGAAAGTTGTATACAACATGGGCATACTCTAGAGGATGGGATCATGTATAGTTAAACTTGTACGCACTAGAAATAATGTATACACTGTATACATAAAGAACATAAACGGCAGATTTTTCAGAGAACAAACTATAGAGAAACAAAACGATAAGCGCCCACCAACCCAGTAGCAACTATGTATAGATATAGGGAGTAAAGACTTAAAACAATTAGCGATAAGCGCCCACCAACCCAGATTTGTTCAGAAATTCAGAAAATGTTCCTGTTTGTAAAAAAAATCTTTTACAAAGTTGAAAAGTGTTTGTGTTTCATAAAACACTCAGGGTTTTTTCAAAACAAAAAATTGCGTTCAAAATTCTTAAAATATGTCGGATCTGGGCGTATGTTGCTTCTTAAAGGTTTACGCTGCTCTATGTTCAATAACGTTCGGTAGCTTAGTCGGTGGGACTGCGTGGTTACGACTCGCCGCCGATCGTTTCCTTCATGGGCTGGCCCAGGCAGATACCCGCCTATGCAAAACTGCGACTCTTTGCCGCAATAGGAGCTCCCGTTAAAGAACTACTTGGCGATGTATATATGCTAATTGTGCCCAAATGATGACAACAACGAACACACTACATGCCACCTTGCGTTGTTGGCCCAGTTCTACTATGTCAATTCTCCATATTACACCCTCTTACATGGGCTGGTCCAATAGCCTCATATTTCATTTTGAAAAGATAATTTATATTTAGTAAAAAATGCATTATTATAATCAGTTATAAATGTTCATCTTTTTCTACATTTTTATGTTTATAAGTAATGCTTTTTATAATATTTTTACAGATAATGTTGCTATGCTAGAAAATAATTGATGTGTTTGGAAAATGTTCATGTATTTTCTAAAAGCTTTCGTAGGTTAAAAAAGGGGTACATATATTTTGAGGAAAATATATTTATTTATTTGAAAAATTAAATCTAAAGAAATAGAAATAAACATGAGGACAAGATATAATGAAAAGGGAACCGAAAGTGAAAAAAGGAAAAGATGAAAATAGAAATAAAAGCCCTCACTAAAAAACCAACTGCAGTATTAAAAGACTACTCAAATAGGCCAGCACATTGTGCAGTGAGTAGGGAGTAGGATTGAAATCAGTACAAAAATCACTCTCCCAAATCCACCAAAAATGGAGTCATAACCCCTTAAACTCAATTTGGTACATTTTCCACCCTTGAATGTCTAATATACCATATAAGAGCTTCTACAACCGTACGCCCCATATCCCCGGGCGGCCTGCCCGGTCACTTCTCGGGCGCAAAAATTCCAGCCAACCGGCGGCACCAAACGCCCAAACGTCTGTTATATGGGGCGGATATGGAGATACCCGGACGCGCTCGGGCGCGTCCGCCATGTCGTATCCAGTCGACCTGGCCTGCCCCAACCCCACATATATTCATCCCTATCTGCACTTCGGATCAAAACCTAGCCAGCCCACTACACTCCTCCGTCCCCTAGCTCCTCTCGGGCGAACTCTTGCCTTCTCCGGCATGGCGGGCAGCGGATCCGACTACGAGAGGTCTGGATCCATCGACTGTGACCTTGTCCCTTGCGGTCCCGAGGAGGAGATGGCCATCCGCCTGGCTCTCCACCGCTCCCGGGAGGAGTTTGCCCGTCCACGGCTGAACTCTTTCCAGCAGGAATCCATTGCGTCCACGCAGCGATGCACATGGATCCGCCGGGGCAGATGACGGGAGGCGCGTAACCGCTGCCTTGTCGTACGCAGGGCGCAACTTCTGGCACCCAAACCCCAGGGTGGCGGTGCAACCCCTTCAGTGGCGCGCCATCCCCGTGGGGTCAGGCTCCGAGTCGGAGGTAAAACGCTGGTATGGCTTACGGCCAATACGTTGCATATAAGAGGCCCGCCCTCCGTGCAAGGAGTAGGGCGCGGGAGGCCGCGCCAGCCCTAGTTGCCAAGGCCACGCAGGGAGGGGGGGTCGCACACTGCTGAACCGCAACGCCGAAGCACGTCCATCATCGATCCATGTCGAGTCCACGGGCTCCGACGAGGAAGAGTAGGGCATGGGAGATGGTTGTGCCTCGTGTCTATCGTGGGCCAGTCCGTGTCCCATATGTCGTATTGTACCTCGCCGGCGGTCAGGCCTTCACTTTGCGGGTCTCATGAAGGTCGACGGGGACATGAAGGGAATAACAAGGACGGTCGATGGCTAAGATTTAGACTAGGTTTGATGTTGCATGTAATTGTATGGATTGATGGTTTGAAATGAGGTATCCAGTTGCGAAATCGAATATTTGTGTGCTGACCGGTTACTATCTGCGGACGCTGGCGTGGGGGGTGTTGGAAACGGTTCCTGTACCTGTCGTATTGTAACATAACTCTGTATTGTTGGTCCTATATATATGCGAGATATGCGGAGGCTGTGCCTCACGCAACCCTAACTTAAACTTGGTATCAGAGCCTCGTTCCATCGCACCGCCGCCTCTCCCTCGATCTCGCGCCGCCATCGCTCAACGCCAACCTCCGACTGATGGCCACCGGATCATCTTCCGCGGCGATGCATCTCTCCATCATCAGCCCCGTGGTCACGCCTCCGGCCACCACGAGGCCGATCCCAGCCACCGCGCCCTCCCTCGGTGTGCGTCCGGATCACGGGAACTTCCCGTTGTGGAGGACCCTCACCGTGACGCATCTTTCCGGTGCTTCTCTCCATGGCTACCTCGACGGCTCCATCGCTGCCCCGCACAAGACCGTCTCCCAGGGGGCGGGTGATGCCGCCACCACCGTGGCGAATCCTGCGTACGCGACTTGGTGGACGCAGGACCAGAAGGTCCTCGGGATGCTCCTCTCCTCCATGACGGAGGACATCGCGTCTCAACTGATTAGCTGCAAGTCCGCCGCTGTCGCGTGGACCTCCATCGACGCCATGTTCAGCGCGCAGAACCGTGCCGGGGTTCGGCACATCCGGCGACAGATTTAGTCGCTGAGGAAGCACGACATGACCGCCAGCGAGTACATGCACAAGGTGAAGGCTCTTGCCGACGCCATGGCCTTCGCTGGATCTCCCCTCGATGATGACGAGATCATCGACTACATGCTCACCGGATTGGGCAAGGCTTTCAACCCGATCGCGGCTTCGCTCAGCGTCGTGGTCACCCCGGTCACGTTGGCTGAGTTCTACTCTATGGTCCTCAATTATGAGGCGCTGCAGCTGTCGCAGCAGGCTGACGATGAGGAGTGGACCTCGTCGGCCAACGCCGTGGCACGGTCCGGTGCTCCTGCCGCCGTTAACCGTTCACGTGCGCCTGACACTGGTCGCGCGATCGACATCCGCCCCGCAGGAGGCTATCCGCAGCAAGAGGGGAAGGGCTACCAGCAAGGCGGCCAGGACACCTGTCGTAACAACGGCGGTGGAGGAGGCGGCAACGGTCGCAACGGCAATCGCCGCTGGCGCCCACGATGCCAGATCTGCAAGAATTGGGGTCACGAAGCGGACACCTGCAAGAAGCGCTTCGATTCTGAATACTCCAGCGGCAATGGCCGCTCGGCATATAATGCATCGACCTCCTCTAACAACTCCATGCACTGGGTCCTGGACTCCGGCACCACGGACCATCTGACTAGTGACCTGGAGCGTCTTCATGTTCGCGAGCGCTACGGCGGCCATGATCAGGTTCAGGTGGCCAACGGCTCAGGTTTGTCTATTTCGCATATTGGCACTCGACCTTAGCCGGTTCTTCCCTTCGCCTGAAAAATATTTTACACGTTCCAAATATTAGCCAACATCTTCTTTCAGTCTATCGTCTTGTGTTAAATAATCGTATCTTCATTGAATTTCATAAATATTTTTTCCTTGTTAAGGACAAAGCCACCAGGAGAATTCTTCTTCGAGGTAGAAGCAAAGGAGGGCTCTACCCTCTTCCACTCGGACGAGCCTCGCATCCGTCCGCGCGTCAAGCGTCGTCCAGCGTCTGTGTCTCATCGTCCAAGTGGCATCAGCGTCTCGGTCATCCGTCTGTATCCTTAACATACTGAAACGATTGTCATTATTCGTATCAAACCAATAGCAGGAAAGAGTAAATATTCGCCCGCGAAATTCTTATTGAATTAGAATACTTTACCGCGATTCAATAAGAGTAAAAAATAAGGATTTTTTAAAGAAGGATTACATTATCTATAAATATAGAATTTAATAATGTCGTCAGTTCCATCGTTAGGAATAATGATCTAGAGTGTTCATCTTGAGATACTTCTGTTTTAGTTTGTGATGCTTGTCAATGTGGTAAAAGTCGTCAACTATCATATACTGCTTCTTCTCGTGTGTCTACTATGCCTCTTGAATTAGTTCATCTGATGTTTGGGCCCTGCTCGTGCTTCCTCTGGGAGGTACAAGTACTATGTGAGTTTTATTGACGACTACTCTCGTTTTTGCTGGATCTATCTCCTAAAACATAAGTTTGATGTTGAACAGGTGTTTTATACCTTTCAAGCACATGTTGAGCGTCTTTTGGATGCTAAGCTTAAAGCCGTCCAATCTGATTGGGGCGGTGAGTATCTTAAGTTGCACCGCTATTTTCTTCGTACATGCATCTCTCACCGAGTCTCTTGCCCTCACACCTCCCAACAGAACGGCATTGCCGAGCGCAAACACCGACACTTGGTTGAAACTGGTCTTGCTTTGTTGGCTCACTCGTCTCTCCCTTTACGTTATTGGGACGAAGCTTTTCTGACTGCGTGTTACCTCATTAAGCGCATGCCCACCCCTGTACTTGGTCAAGACACTCCTATTCATCGTCTCCTGAAAATTCCACCCAATTATTCTTTTCTCCGTACTTTCGGGTGTGCTTGTTGGCCTAGTTTGCGAAAGTATAACTCACACAAACTAGAATTTTGGTCCAAGATGTGCGTTTTCCTTGGATATAGTCCTATGCATAAGGGGTACAAGTGTCTTGATCGATCTACGGGTCCTATATACATCTCGCGTGACGTTATCTTTGACGAGTCGGTCTTTCCGTTTGCTACTCCCGGTGTCACGGTAGATGTGTCTACACTTAAAGAGGCTATTTCTTTTCCATCCACCGAACCGGCTACGAGTGTTCCTGTGCGTAACTATGACCTAACCTACTTGGCTACTAACCTCTCTGGTTCAGCCAATGCTTCTCATGTGCAGGATTCTTCGCCGTCCAGTACCACTCCGCGTCAGGACCTGCTCGACGTGCGCGCGGTGACGATCGACGTGCATGGCGACACGGCCCCCCAGGCAGGTGTCCCGCGTGTGCATGATGGGCCTGCGTCGCCTGGTGCCGCGGCTGGCTCGCTCGCCACCTTCGCCTCGCCGGCCATGGGTCGCCTCCTCTGGCCCATGGACCGGCCTCACCAGCTCCTGAGACACCATCGCCAAGTCACGCTACGTCGCTGCCTTCGCCCGGTCCCGCGCCGTCGCCGCCCTCGCCTACGCCTACTGCTGCTCCGACCGCCGAGCGCCCTCATCCTATGGTGACTCGTACCCGAGATGCTACTCGTCGCGACAAGGAGTATACTGATGGGACGGTGTGGTATAATCCTCTTCTTCGTGCCTTCTTTGCGACGCCGGTGTCACATCGTCATGCTCTCCGTGCGCCGCCGTGGCGTGATGCTATGGCTGCTGAGTTTGCAGCGCTTCGTCAAAACGACACATGGGTTTTGGTTCCTCGGCCTCCTAGAGTTAACATTGTTGGCAGTAAATGGGTTTTCAAGACGAAGCAACACGTTGATGGGTCTGTTGACAAGCACAAGGCTCGCCTCGTTGCTCGAGGTTTTACTCAACAGCAAGGTCTTGACTATGGTGATACATTCAGTCCCGTGGTGAAGCCGACTACTATTCGTTTGGTTCTCTCGCTTGCTGTTTCGCGAGGGTGGAGTTTGCGGCAAATTGATGTCAGCAATGCATTCCTTCTTTCTTTCTGAGAACGTTTATATGCAGCAACCGCCTGGTTTTGAAGATGCTCGTTTTCCTTCGCATGTGTGCAAGTTGCAACGAGCTCTCCATGGTCTCAAATAGTCGCCACGTGCTTGGTATGCTCGGCTCAGTGCTCGACTTCTTCAGCTTGGTTTTGTTCCTTCTAAGGCGGATGCATCCCTATTCATCTTTGCTGCACATGGTGTTCAGATATACATGCTTGTGTATGTTGATGATATTGTGATTGCTGGCTCCACTCCTGCTGCAGTTGATCGTCTGGTGCGGTCCCTCTCCGACAGTTTTCCTATCAAGGATCTCGGTCCTCTTCGGTATTTCTTGGGGCTTGAAGCGTCCTACAATTCCGGAGGCATGACACTGACTCAAAGAAAGTATGGGCTTGATCTTCTTCATCGTGTGAGTATGGAGAATTGTCGGCCTACTCCTACACCATTATCTGCCACCGAGCATCTGTCTCATGAGGTCGGCACCCCTTTGGGTGTTGAGGATGCCACTCGATATCGCAGGATTGTTGGAGGACTTCAGTATTTAACGCTCACTCGTCCCGACCTGTCCTTTGCCGTCAACAAGGTTTGCGAGTATCTATCACAGCCGACTGATGAGCATTGGGAAGCTGTCAAGCGTATATTGCGTTATGTCAAAGGGACTTTGAGTACGGGATTGAGGATTCGTAAATCCCCTTCCACTGGTGTCAGTATTTTCACGGATGCTGATTGGGCCGGATGCATTGATGACCGTCGTTCCACTAGTGGTTTTGCTATGTTCGTTGGTTCAAATCTCATCTCATGGAGTTCCAAGAAACAGCCGACTGTCTCTAGATCGAGTACGAAGGCAGAGTATAAAGCTTTAGCTAATGGTGCGGCTGAAGCAATCTGGGTGGAGTCCCTACTCAAGGAGCTAGGAGTTTTACAGCAGCGTACCGCCATTCTATGGTGTGATAATCTTGGGGCTACATACCTGACGGCGAACCCGGTCTTTCACGCAAGAACCAAGCCCATAGAGATAGACTTTCACTTTGTGCGTGAGCGCGTTGCTTCTGGAGTTTTAGATGTCAGGTTTATCTCGACTAATGACCAACTGGCTGATGTATTTACCAAACCAGCTACACGACATATGTTAGAACGTTTCCGGTCCAATCTGAACCTTGTATGTAGTAGTAGTTCAGATTGAGCGGGTGTGTTGGAAACGGTTCCTGTACCTCACCCCGGGCATAAAAACCGAAGACCGAAAACCGAACCCGAAAAGACCGAATAAACTTTGGTCTGCAAAACTACATGACCGAATTTAATACGGTCAAATCGGTCCTCTACCCTGCAGGACCGAAAAGACCATATAGACTGATCTATTTTAAAAGCCCACACGCACAACAATGTTTACCTAAGGCCCAACTGGCTAGCCCAATCCTCACGAGCGAGACACTACCTCACCTCCTCACGACGAGCGACACAGAGGCACGAACCGCAGCCTCACTCTCGTTCCTCCCCCTTCTCTGCCAATGACCAACCCTAGCCGCCGCTAAGAGACCAGGCCCCGTGACGACCGCCTCCCCAAGGAGCGCTCCGATCCGCGGCCGTGACCGGTGAGATCCGCCCCGATCCGCTGCCGTGACCGGTGACAACCGCCCGGCAACCCAACCTCCCGTACATCGCTCCACAGCCTGCGAATCGCCATCCGCCAGTGGTGCTTCAGATCCTGTCCCCTTCCACGCTGCTGCACTGGCGTCAATCCGTCGCCACCGTCTCTTCCAAGCTGGCTGCCGCCTACTCTCCTTTTCCGGTGCTTTACCTCACAACTGAAGCTTGAAGATGAGCAAGTGACTCTTATGTATGTGCATGAGTGCATCAGATCGGCCAATAATGCCTAAGTGCAGAGCCTTGTGTCAAGTCCAGATTATTGAATGTGTGTGCGTACCTATGTTAACGCATACTTATGTATGTGCAAAGCTATATTGTTCAGAATTTGTGATGTTAGCCTGTTACATACTTTTGTTGTCTAACACTTGTCTAATTTTTCTTACACACACGCACCTCTGTACATACATTTGTTGTCTCAATTTTGCATAAATAAATACGTACAGATACTGGAAGTAATGTATATGAATCTGAGTTGTGTCACTAAATTTGGTCTGTTTGGTCGGGACCGAACATTGGTATGTAAAGACCAAAGACCGAATAGTGGAAAACCGAAAAGACCGAAATTATTTCGGTCTTCAATTATGGAAGACCGAATTCTTGAAAGACCGAACCGAACAAACCGAAAAGACCGAACGCCCAGGCTGACCTGTACCTGTCGTATTGTAACATAACTCTGTATTGTTGGTCCTATATATATACGAGATATGCGGAGGCTGTGCCTCACACAACCCTAACTTAAACTGGGGGAGGGGCGGATTTTACTAGGTCCAGTTATAGATGCTCTAAATTATCCTTTTGAATGGTTTTGAAGGTTTTGCTTAAATAAATAAAAAAAGTGGTTTTGAAGCTAAATGTCAAATCATGGGTAGTCTTGATATTCCCCCCCGCCCCCAAAAAGGCGGTCTGGACAACTTACTAGGGCGTTGACCCCGCAAGTTACAGGACGAACCGTTGATTAGGCTCGGTGGCACACTCGGCCGAGCTAGGCCATATCAAACTTTTTGACTTCAGAAACAAAATGACATTTCAATTTTCATCTAGGCAAAAGAAAAGAAAGTTCAAAATAATGCTGCTAGAGAAAAGAAAAGGACGTTCACATGCATCATGAGCCACCATCACGGCATCATCCATCCAGTCCCCATCATCACGGGATATCATAGTTTTAGGTACGGACCCCAGCCCGTGCCTATCCTCCGCCTCCGAAACTGGCAAACAAACGTCTGATCTGAAACCACTCGGCCGTCCCGCGTCACAAAGTCGCGGATCATGGCGCAAAACAGTGCCCAACTAAAGCAAAAGCTCGCGAAGAAACCGGCCAAAGCGCTAAAGCGACCGCACACTGCCTGCCACCAGCGGCAGCAGAAGAATAGTAACCAACTCGGAGCGAAAGCAAAGCTTGCCGGCTTGATCCTCATCCTCTACCGGATGCCGTGGTTTTCACCGGCACGAAACTTCTGAATCTTTCATGGTGTTTTCGGCTTTCTCGCCGAGTGGAGCTGCGCTGAGCTCACGTGTGACGTAACACCACACTCACACTCACACCCACCAAGAGCGGCCAGGACGAATCCCGGTGATGTCTCTCTCTCGGTAGCCGGCCTATATATACAGGCGCACGCCGGCACCAAGATTCGGCACCGAAGCAGGACGGTCGGCAATGGCTTCTGCGGCCGTCTGCTCCCCTAAGCAGCAGCAGCAGCGGCAGGAGGAGGATGGTGGGGTTGTCAAGATCGGGCGGGTGGACGACGTGCAGGAGCTGCAGAGGGCGTGCGTGGACGACGTGCCGGAGCGGTACGTCCGGGACGGCGACGACCGGCCGGGCGGCGCTAACGTGTGCGCGCACGCGGAGATCCCCGTCATCGACGCCGGCGAGCTCCGGCGCGGCGGCGGCGATGGGGACGAGCTGGAGAAGCTCAGGCAGGCCTGCGAGGAGTGGGGCTTCTTCCAGGTCCGCAGCATGTACCAGTCGACCCATCGCTGGATCACTTCGTTAATCATCCATCATGTGACTGATGATGCTGTGTGTGTATGTAGGTTGTGAACCATGGCATCGACGGCGAGCTGCTGGACGAGATGGAGAGGTTGTCGAGGGAGTTCTTCATGCTGCCGCTGGAGGAGAAGGAGCGGTACCCCATGGCGCCGGGCGGCATCCAGGGCTACGGCCACGCCTTCGTCTTCTCCGAGGACCAGAAGCTCGATTGGTGCAACATGCTGGCGCTCGGCGTGTCCCCGGCGTTCATCCGGCAGCCCATGCTCTGGCCGACCACGCCGGCCGCCTTCACCGACACCCTCGAGAGGTACTCCGCCGAGGTCAGGGCGCTCTGCCATCGTCTCCTGGAGCACATCGCCGAGACGCTGGGCCTGGCGCCCGGCACGTTCGCGGGCATGTTCGGCGACGCGGTGCAGGCGGTGCGGATGAACTTCTACCCACCGTGCCCGCGGCCGGACCTGGTGCTGGGGCTGAGCGCGCACTCCGACGGGAGCGCGGTCACCGTGCTCCAGCAGGACGCCGGCCGCGCGGGGCTGCAGGTGCTCAGGGACGGCGCCTGGGTGCCCGTCCACCCCGTCCCGCACGCCCTCGTCGTCAACCTCGGCGACTCGCTCGAGGTGCTCACCAACGGCAGGTACAAGAGCGTGGAGCACCGGGCGGTGACCAACGGCGAGCAGGACCGCCTGTCCATCGTGACGTTCTACGCGCCAGCCTACGACGTCGAGCTCGGCCCACTGCCGGAGCTAGTCGCCGACGGGGAGCCCTGCCGGTACCGGAGGTTCAAGCACGGCGAGTACAGCCGGCACTACGTCACCAGCAAGCTCGAGGGCAAGAAGACGCTGGACTTCGCCAAGATCAACTAGACCGCCAAGAACTATAATCCCATATTATAGACATCATACTGAAGTTGATAGTGCGTTTGTGTACAGGATTGCTACGTAATTAAGATTCCTGAAGCATCTGCTGCACCTGAATATGCTTGGCAGAAGAACTGTATTCCTGGTACGGGAATGGGTAACAAAGCAACAATTTGCCAGTTAAAAATACTTTTTCTTGTCTTTGTAGCGAGGTGGATTTTTTACTTTGGAAAAACACCATAAATTGGAAGCTGGTGTTCACGTCAAAGGACTTTAACCATGATCATTCTTTTAATCCGTTTGACAATTGAAAAGCAAACACTTTATCATTCATCACTAGGAAAAGGTAACAGCGGTGAGAACCAAGGCAGGAAAACCATGGGCTAAGCATCACTCTTAAAAATGTAAAGAGTTTCAACACTTCCTATAGAAAGAAAGTCCAATAAGGATATGCTGCGAGGATCACTCAAAGTCAGACAAACAAGGTATAAGATCCATGCACCATTCATCATGGGAGCAGAGCAGGGCTTGGAATCTAGAAATGCAAACAGTTACGGCGCACCAAGGCAAGAAGAGCAACTTGCAACCTTAACAACAAACTTGACCTGGAATAAATGAAAACGCATCCAAACACAGTAAAGTAGCATCAAGCTATACATAAGCAAAGCTTCAACCATACTCTGTCAGTCCACAAATAAGTGTAAACATAAAATTTTTAGGACATATTATAGTGGAGTAAAAAATGTATTGTGAAGGTGCAATCCACCATCTCTCTCCTCTTTAATTACCGCACTCCCAATGCGCTAAGTGCATGTAGAAAGTGAGAAGACCATGTGTTGAATGTAATTGGTCTTGATTACTGTGCGAGAAGAGAGAAACATTTTTTTTCTACTTTGAAGTGCATTGGAAGATAGAAATAGTACACTCTTTTGTGGACAAATTTTAAATGTCAAATGTACACTTATTCATGGACGGAGAGAGTACACAACATCAGAAGAGCACAAATGTATAAAAAGAGTTCATAGATATAAAGTGGTCACAAAGAGTTATTTTTGCATTGAAACCATCAACACTTTCTAAAAAGAGTTAATAGCACCCATGCTACACAAACTTGCATGGTGGCAATAGATCCATACATAAACATGTCAAAATCGTGAAGAACAATCACTTAACTTGTTGTAATGGTGCATTTTGGTACATTTGCCGTCAAGTTTGCCGATGCGCAGTTTGTTGTTGCCAACTCCGCATAAGGGACACTCAAGCGTGGCAGCATGCCCACTCTCTAGTGTGGGTCCTACTTTTTATCGAAGGTGAGAAAAAAATCCACTGGAGCAACAATCTTTTTTTGCTCCAATATGCAATGTGTTCTGGTTGCTAGAAAGATCAAGGAAGAGAAGAGAAAAGAGACATGCTGAGGGTGTAGCATGTCTAAGGAGCTAGAGCATGCATGAGAGGATAGCTTGGTCATGCCTTAGGACATCCCCGAGGAGAAAATCTTAATGGGTGCCCTATTTTTCAGTGGACACATCCGGACATATCCGCGAACAGCCGGTTGAAGCTTGGTCAACTAATGCTAGTACCCAAAATTATCATGTTTGTCCGCCCCTCCCCCTTAAGTTTTTTTCTTAAGTTGAGTTTCATCCATTTGCAACAGCAAAAGACAATTTTTGATACATATAGCACTTCCAAACAATTGGAAGATAAATTGTGCATGACAAATAATTCAAACAAAGTTCATAATTCAGACCCAATAATTCAAAAAAAATCAATCAAATGAATCATTGCACATCGTCGTTTTCAAAGCATGCAATGATGCCGCTACACACATGTGGACCCACACCGCCCATCGGCATCCAACTCCTCGGCCTTGATGTACATGACCTTAGACTCCTCGCACATCGTCTCAAGTGCAAGCATGCCTCCTCAATATCAACCTTCTGTGTTTGCATCTCTGCAAACTCTTTAAACCTCTCATATTCTTCACTTCATTTAGTTAATTTCATTTGGCACTCGCCACCTCCTTTCCATTTATCCTCCCACTTATCTACCATTTGGTTAGCCGCCCCATTGCGCTTTGGCCTCTCCTGCCCCCACTTCCCTCTCGCCCTTGGCACATGGGTTGCCGGTGCAAGCCCCTCCAACCCCATGCCCTCTCCCGCGCACTTCACCAACTTCTTCCATTGAGAGAGGTGCGCCACTTTTGGCATTGGCGGTCTTGATTGGGTTGGCTAAGTCATTCAACTTGATCCAACAATGATGTGTGGTGAATGTCTTCTCATTGGTTTTCCTGTACAATGTTGGCCCCAAGTTGGGCTAGAAAAGTGAATCACACGATGAACACATTGCAACATAGAGCAAATAAATTATATGATGATTTTTTAGGAGGCTTCCACTTGGTGCACAATTATTCATTTGAGCATATGCACCACAATATGTGTTCACTTAGTCTTTGATGGCATAACACCAATGATTGAGGGAGTTCTCACTCTGATCATCGATTCTCGCCAAATCAAACAATGTGTAGTTCTTCATTTCAAGAGAGAACTCATGCACCTTCCTCCAAGAGCCCCCTTGCCCGTCACTGGAAAAAGGACCAACCATGGTGCCCAATCAAGCCAAGCACAACAACCCGTCCTCCTTGACAGTGTATGTTTCTCCTCTTTTTGCTTTCTTTACTTCTGCATTGGGTGCCGACAAGTACTAATCTCCACATATCTGAACGATTGACCATCGTTGATGATATTCATCATCATTATCTCTTCGGTTTCCATCAAGCTTTTTGGGCAGAGGGGCCATCCGAACAGGTTGCGGGCATCCACGGAGGAGCCATCTTTAGGCGGTGTCCATTGTGGGACCACTTGCATCAACTCGGTGAAGTTGTAGTCAGAGATGAGCACTAGTACGTAAAGGAGCATTAGTGCCCTCTTCCCCAGAAGCGGTTGTGACCCAAGAGACCGAACCCGCATGTAATACCCCCACCGAAGGCGGTTATTCTTGTTACAGAGAGCCAGAGGCGGTTATAATTTTGAAACGGTCTGCAAGAAAGATTGGAGGCGGTTGGTACTATGAAGTCACCTCTAATTTCTCTCTAGCATAGGCGGTTTCCCTCTTGAAACCTCCTACAGGTTGTGAGTGCCTTAGAACATAGAATTTCCCTTCCCTTTGTGTACGGATTCTCAGACACCACATCAACCATTTTCATCCATTTCCCTTTCTTTCCATGATCCATGACCAAACCCTAGCACCACCGCTGCATTGTTCACCTCGCCCAACATTCCTGGTCTTCTACGCTTCTATGTCGGTGACTTGAGGAGAATGGGGGCATGGTCTAAGCTTTGTGCAACTAGATGTTCGACGGACGCCTCAGCAAAGCCTCGCCTTTGATTTTTGGCCACCACTTGGTCCAACCAGCTTTTATATTTGCACTCCTGACATGACTGTTATCATAAGTAAGTAGCTTTGAAAAACAAAGATCACACAAACTGAAGAACGTCATGAAAAGCAACCATGTGACCTAGTGTTTGTGGGGACTAGGAGAAGTGCTTGAGGCCCCAGATAGCTTCATTGTAGGGTTTAGTCACAACCCACGACATGTTTGTAAGGTGGTGTAGATCACTCACTAGGGAGCAAATGAGATGACTATCGACTGTGCGAGGCTCGCCATACAGACACATGAGCCTCCAAGGGGGATCATCAGTAGACACACGCACATATGCATCAATATATCTATCGGCCATAGATTTTACATCGCGACTCAAGAATTCATTCCAAAAGAGTGTTGAACCCCCACTTTGAGAAACACTACATATCTCTTCAAATACACTCAAAGCTAAATGTGATCGATATATTTTCGTCATATCTTTAGACTGCATCTCAGAAAGAAAAAACAATGTTGTCGGAGTTCGCTTGTGCTAAGCTCTAAAGATCATGGGTTGTGCTAGGGCTCTTCCTCCCCCACTAGGTAGTTCATACTTAAATATCAGATGCTCCAGCGGGACACCACCTGTGGCCGCATCGTGTTACCGGGCGCCATTGGGTCGGTTTCCCTATGGAGTGATCTTGACCTCGCCTTCTATCGTCATCTTTCCACCATCTACCATCCTGTGGTCCTGGTCACCCCTTGCCGTGCATTTTTCTCTCTATTTTTAGGAGGGGGGGCGGGTACCTGCATAGACTAGTTTCACCATGTCACTAGCATTAGAGTGCACAATCAGAGTAGCACCATGATCATCCTGCTAGGAGTGGTGCATATGTTGGTCGCCTGCACCACACTAGCTAAGAGTTGAGTTGACGCCCGACATGTCTGCATCCTCTCTCATGCATTAGCCAAAACTTGCGCATTGGCGGGATGATGTCGATGCTCCTTGGACCCTCCGTGACAATATCACCCCCTACGAAGCCCCATCCCTGGATGCGGTCATACTCTGCATCTTCTCGGCAAGATACCCGACTACGGTCGGGTTACCACGCCCCCGGGAAACATACACCCTGTTGTTATTTTGTGAAGATGCATTGCCATCCGGCTACTTAGACGTCTTGCCCCCCCGGCCCCCTTCTACGAGATGTGCCAACACTGCCATGGAAGGGCAAGTCTAGGCTACAATACGCTAGTGGGTTAGCTTTAGCCTACACTCTATATGTCTGTTGGATGAAGCACATGGGTTGCCTCCACATGACTTGTCCTGATGACCGAGATGTTGGAAATATGCCCTAGAGGCAATAATAAATTGGTTATTATTATATTTCATTGTTCATGATAATCGTTTATTATCCATGCTAGAATTGTATTGATAGGAAACTCAGATACACGTCTGGATACATAGACAACACCATGTCCCTAGTAAGCCTCTAGTTGACTAGCTCGTTGATCAATAGATGGTTACGGTTTCCTGACCATGGACATTGGATGTCGTTGATAACGGGATCACATCATTAGGAGAATGATGTGATGGACAAGACCCAATCCTAAGCCTAGCACAAGATCGTGTAGTTCGTTTGCTCAGAGCTTTTCTAATGTCAAGTATCATTTCCTTAGACCATGAGATTGTGCAACTCCCGGATACCGTAGGAATGCTTTGGGTGTACCAAACGTCACAATGTAACTGGGTGACTATAAAGGTGCACTAAAGGTATCTCCGAAAGTGTCTGTTGGGTTGGCACGAATCGAGACTAGGATTTGTCACTCCGTGTAAACGGAGAGGTATCTCTGGGCCCACTCGGTAGGACATCATCATAATGTGCACAATGTGACCAAGGAGTTGATCACGGGATGATGTGAGTTACGGAACGAGTAAAGAGACTTGCCGTTAACGAGATTGAACAAGGTATCGGGATACCGACGATCGAATCTCGGGCAAGTAACATACCGATAGACAAAGGGAATTGAATACGGGATTGATTGAATCCCCGACATCGTGGTTCATCCGATGAGATCATCGTGGAACATGTGGGAGCCAACATGGGTATCCAGATCCCTCTGTTGGTTATTGACCGGAGAACGTCTCGGTCATGTCTGCATGGTTCCCGAACCCGTAGGGTCTACACACTTAAGGTTCGATGACGCTAGGGTTATAGGGAAAGTATGTACGTGGTTACCGAATGTTGTTCGGAGTCCCGGATGAGATCCCGGACGTCACGAGGAGTTCCGGAATGGTCCGGAGGTAAAGATTTATATATGGGAAGTCCTGTTTTGGTCACCGGAAAAGTTTCGGGTGAAATCGGTAATGTACCGGGACCACCGGGAGGGTCCCGGGGGTCCCCCAAGTGGGGCCACCAGCCG